>NC_143556.1:25116250-25725000 GCF_054136105.1 Typopeltis vanoorti | reverse complement strand
AAACATTGATCACAGGTAGTGCAATGTGTGATCATATTATATATCAAAATGCATGTATGGTTTAAACAAAGACAGAATGTAAATCAGTTATTAACCAGTCATTATTCATTCACTATGTTTTTGGTGGTAGATGAATTTCATTGCTTGGCATGAGACCACCTGTTTATTTATCAGCGGCCTGAATTAGCTTCTAGAGACTAATATGGACTGTAGAGCAAGATTCTCATCCTTTTCTTATCCAGAGTACTAAATGTGCAGTAGCTAACAGCTTCTCATAGGTGAAATTTACACACCCACATACAAAAGTAAATACATACTAGCATTGCATCAGAGAGGGTAACAATTGGAGATTAGATCAGAAACCCTGATTATTTTTCTGCAAGAGATCTGATTGGAGGTCCCACATAACTAGCTTTCACCCTTAAACGATACCAATAAAATTACCCATTTTAAATGTTAATATTCCTTGAACATTTTTTGAATCACAGTTTTAATTTTTATTCGCTCATGATTCTGAACATTTTATTAAATAAATGGTTGTACTTTGTTTTCAGACTGCTGCCAATAATCCAACTCAACCCCAGATGACTCTTGCAGACATCATATCTCGTTTTGAAGATTCTCCTTATGTAGAAGGAGAATGTAAGTGTTATGTGTTTTATATACATGTTATATGCATATATTTAACATTAAAAATAAATAAATAAAAGCTTGTCATTTTATCCAACTGTCCATAATGATGAGATATATTAACCTTACTCCTCATTTCTGCTTTTTAACACTATTACACCATTCCAAAACAATAAATAAAAATTATTCATTAACTTATATTTTCTTTGATTTCAGATCATCAACTTCATGCTATTTGTATACTACATGCATTTCACATCTGGTGGGATCATTAAAAATATTAATACAGATTATGTGGTGGATGGTATACGCCTTTGGAGCATGAAATAGTCACTTTATCCTTCACACTTTATTTCGTTATATAATACTGATCAGTATTTGTTAAGCTGTCTTTTATTTCCTCATAAGCATATAGCCATTTTCAGCAAATCTGTGTTCATTGTAGGTAATAGTAGTTATTGTTCCATTGGTGTATAAGGGAAATGTGAAGAACGAAATGAATTGTTGACATATAGCATTTACCAGATTAAAGCTTTTTCTGTAGTTTCTTCAAAATAAATGTGCGAATGCATTCTCGTTTGCTGCCAGCATTATTAACAATGGATGTTGCATACTATATACAAGATATCTTAAGTAGCTCAAGCAAGCTCCTGTTCTTGATATGCTACTGGTCTAGGTTAAGAAGTGCATTGAATAAATATATAAATATAATATATAAAATATATAAATTAAGACAGAAATTAGCCACATGCTAGTAGTATACCAGTGTTCAAACCAGTTTTAACATTAGGAAAGGAGGTGGGGGGTTGCTTGAAGACTAGAGACCTCAGATCTGAGAGAAGATTTGGGCAGTGAACAGATGGCATCGATAGTGGAATCATTAGAAATGAAAATTTTAAGTAACTGACATTATTATTATTATTATTCAAAAATGTATGAGCAGTGCTAATTTAAGGGATATGTTCCTTAAACATAATGGAAGAAGGGAGTTTGTGAAGAGGAATTTTTTAAAGATGCTTCTTTAATATGATGGGGGGGGGTGAATAGTTCTTATAAACACCTAGAACAAAAACAATATTAAAGCAACTGATATAACCACAAGAAAGAACATATAGTTCGCCCACCATTTCTAGATCCCTTCTTGGCTTGGTGCCAAGAATAGTCGATTCGTGCTGAAGGGGAGAAAGAAATGAAGGATGTACGAATTGGTCGCCAACATGCGAAATCACGTGCTTTCTTGTCTGTCGCTGTACTAGTACTAGCTTGATTTTTGTTGTTCTCTTTTTGCATTATTTTTTTATTATTAATTTGTATGATGGATCCAGTACAGTCAACAAGTTCTATTGTTACACGTTTCAGTAGCTCTTGCAAAAGAATATTGAATAATGTGCTGACATTCTGCGAAAAAGAATCGTCAAAAGGCCGTCTTCTTGTTCCTCTTTCTCAAGTCATAAAACGTGCAAGTGCAATTGCGGGCGTATCGGGGTCGACTGTTAAAAGAATTCGTAGGGAATCAAAAGGTGAAGGTAAGCCAAAATTTAAATCTCCTAAAAAAAAGTGACAGAGAAAGAAAACCATCGAAACCGTAGCTTTGAATGATTTTGATGTAGACGTTATAAGAAGAGCTATTCACGAATTTTACGTGGTCGAGAAAAGAGTGCCAACTGTTCCGAAATTGATTCCTGTGCTTAAAGAAAAAAATTAATTTTCCTTGGAAAAGAGAAACTTTAAAAGGAAAATACTTCATGAAATCGGATTTTGTTTTAAAAAGTCCCAGAATAAAAGGAAACTTATCATGGAGCGAAGTGACATTGTTTTATGTAGAACGCAGTATTTGCAGGTATTAACACTCTACGTACATTTTTCCAACTGTTATACAAGCAAAATAGTTACACTTTAAAAACAGCAATGTTCGTAAAAGAAAAGCTAAATTTTCCGACCTGTAATAATAAACAAACTCAGTTTATCCCAGAAGACAGACTGATTACCCTATTATCGGAATGGATTCTCCTTTTTCTGACATGCGCAGAAGTGTCGAGGGACCTCAAATCAGTGGGCGAACTATATCTTAAAACCCTTTAACCCCCCCCCCCCCCCCCAATGTTTCATCAAATTGTAATAATTTGTCTTTTCCTTTTAGGATATATAATAAGACATCAGAGATTTTGAAGAAATTCGAAGACTCAGTAGTGCAGACCATCATTAAGTTTTTTTTTACTTCAAGAAAAGACTATAACTGAGATTCACCAAACTTTAGGGAGACTATGTCCCAGCATATCCAACAGTTGCCAGATGAGTGGCCAAGTTTAAAACTGGGCATCCTGGGTAGATGCCCCTGAGTCAGGAAGACTTTCCTCAGCATCACACCTGAAAACATCGATGCAGTGCATGCCATGATCCTTGATGATAGATGAATACCAGCCAAAAACATTGCAAAGACTCTGGGATATCCAGGGAGCGAGTTGGAGTCGTTATCCACCAACATCTGGACATGCAGAAGCTCTCAACGAAGTGGATCCCCAAATGTTTAAATGCTGACCAAAAGAGAGAACGTGTGTTGTCATTTCAAGGGATTTTGGGTCATTTTGAGAAATCAGGTCTAGATATTTTGGCTTGTATTGTGACTGTTAATGAAACATGGCTTCATTACCATGACCCAGGAGGCCAAACAACAGTCAGTAGAGTGGAACACAAAGGTTCTCCATGGCCAAAGAAGTTTCAAATCCAGACGTCAGCAGGGAAGGTTCTTGCCATTGTTTTTTGGAATATGGATGGTGTAATCCTTACCAAGTACCTTAAAAAGGTGAAACTGTTACAGCAGCAGTTTATTCAACAACTCTGAAGGAAAAATACTGCAGGAAACTAAGAGAGGTGTGTTGCTTTTGCAGGACAACACAGCTGCTCATGAAACCCTACAGACAATACACAACTTGGGCTTTCAATGTCTGCCTTCACCAGACCTGGCCCCATCTGACTATTTCCTGTTTCCAAATTTAAAGAAACACTGAAGTCATATCTGCAGCTAAATGCTGATTTGTGCAACAAGGGAAAGACTTTTTCCTCAGAGGGTTGCAAATGATGCAGGCAGTGTTGTAACAAGTGTATAATACTTTGTAGAGAATACGTAGAATAACGTGTAAGTTATATGGTTCTACCTCAATTTCTTCATGGTGATTATCACAACTTTTCAGCACACCCCCTCATATAAGACAGTGAGAGCTACATGGAGATTTGGGAAATAGAATGCAAGTGGTTAAAGCAGACATATTAGATTATTTAAAACAAATACAAAAAATTATAACAATAATAAGAAAAAAAAAAGGATGTCTGATCAAAATAAGACTGTCCAATATCTTCAGTAATGCGAGGCAGTTAATCTGAGTCAAGTTCAGATGATGGATTTAAAATCCTTTCAATATTGAATCCTTATTCATTAACATGCCTCTGGAAGATTGCCTTCATCTGCTTTCACAACCTTTCCTGTGGATATAATCAAATTGTTCAACTTTACTTTATCTGCTCAGGCTATTTTATGTGACAAAACACAATTTACAGACAAGTTAATGGGACCACCACAATGGGGTGTTCACTGTCTCCAGCTCTTGCAAGCTTTTATCTGGAGCACCTAGAAGAAATCCTTATCTCATCCATATAACCCAAAACTTCATTTGAATACATTACATTGATGATGTTTTAGTCATCTGGTCCCATATAAAACTCTGCTGGCCTTTCTAGCAAAAATAAATCTACACCCCCATATAAACTTCACCATGAAAATAGAAAGAGAAAACAAACTAGCTTTCCTGGACATTTTACTCCTCTTTCCTTCAGGTGAACTAACCACAGTTTAATGCAAACCTACTGGATGCTATATAACAATCTACTCACCATCTTTCACAGAAAACTGGAATCACTGAAAGTCGTTTGCATTGTGTTCACATTGCATTCTCGAAACCACAAATAGCTAAAGCAAGAACGTTTGGTTGTCACGTGCATGATCCAACAGAGAATGGCTTCTTAAACTATACAATTTGTCTTTGATTCCTATAAGCCTTCTTCAAACAACAATGAAACCATATGGAGAGTGCCAATCCCACACATTTTTATTATTATTGTTCCAGGCAACTCCAAGGAGTCGACAGACTCATCGAGGGAGGCCCTAACATCATGTCAAGAACAACTATTCGACATTGACACAGTATCTATCATACCTTGCCTTAAACTCATTCACAGTCGTAGCACCCGCAACAGACTCTGGAAGCTTATTCCACTCATTCACCACTCTCCAAGTAAATAACCTAGCTCTAACTCCCTTGTCAACCACGCTCTTGCCCAGCTTCCATGAATGGCCCCTAGTCCTCCCACCACCAGTCATATTTTCAAAAATATCTTCTGGATCAATCTTATAGAAACCCTTCAGTAATTTGAATGTCTCAATCATATCACCCCTCCTTCCCTATCGTCCACTCTCTGCAACCCACAAATCTTCAACCTATTCTCATAAGGTTCATTCCACAGACCTTCTGTCATCTTGGTCACTCGTCTCTGGATCCTCTCCACTTCCTCCCCATCACGAAGAAACTCTGGTGCCCATAACTGGGCACAGTAGTCCAGGTGGGGTCTTATCAAGGCTCGATACAGAAGAACAACAACTTGTTTGTCTCTGCATGTTAAAGTATTTTTCAGAAGCCAAGTGATTTGATGAGCTGATTTAGTCACTTTTGCAATGTGCCCCCTAAACTTCAATTCCCTATCCACCAACACTCCCAAATCCCTGGCCTCATCAATCTCCTGGAGTACGGTTCCACCAGTGCGATATACTGCTGCTATTCTTTTCACCCCAAAGTGCATAACCTTACACTTTGCCACATTAAATTGACATCCATTTTTCCTAGCCCAATCCTCCAAACTATCCAAATCATCCTGTAAAATTTTGACATCCTGTGCACTCACAATTGCTCTACCCAACTTTGCATCATCAGCAAACAAGTGAACACTTCCTCTCAAATCCTTTCCTATATCATTGATGAACAAATTGAAAAGCAGTGGTCCAAGAACAGAGCCCTGCGGCACACCACTAGTCACAAGTCGTCTTTTAGACTCCACTCCTGCATAAACCACTCTCTGGTATCTCTCCTTCAACTACCCTCCTATCCATCTCACCAACCCCGATCTGCTCCAGTTTACTGATTAGGGTTCCATGTGGTATCCTGTCAAAGGCCTTGGCAAGGTCCAGTAGTATCACTGTAAACCCATTACCCCTATCCAGTTCAACTGTCGCTTTGTTATAAAACGTGAGCAAGTTACTGAGGCATGATCTACCCTTCACAAAACCATGTTGTCCCCCATACAATATCCCATTTTCATCTATCCAATCCTGTATTCTTTTCTTGACTAATTTCTCTAAGACCTTGACAATGATTCCTGATGTGCTAATCGGTCGGTAATTTACAACAGCAGTCTTGGAACCACCTTTATACAACCATACTTCAGCATTTCTGGTCGAATATCATCTACTCCTGCTGCCTTTCCACATTTCAAGCCTTTGACGGCTTTTTCTACTTCAAGTATGGATATGTATTCCTGACTGCATGCCTGGTCAGTGTTTTTTACCACTGTGCTGTCATCACTGCTTGTTTCGTTTAGCAGTTTTTCAAAGTAATTACTCCATACCTCAAGGATATCTTTTTCTCCCGTTTTCATGTCACCTTTATCATCTCTAACTCCTTTTACAGCACTCTTTCCTCCATTACTAAGCTTCTTCAACAACCTCCAGAATGTTTTTTGACCTTCTTGATATTTATTTTCTATATTCTTGCCAAAGTCCTCCCATGACTTTTGTTTAGCTAGTTGTACACAGTGTTTAGCATTCTTGCATTTGTCTCTATATTCTCTAAGAGCACAAGCTGACTTATTTGACAGGAACTTTTGATATGCTTTCTTCTTTTCCTTCACTGCCT
This sequence comes from Typopeltis vanoorti, assembly GCF_054136105.1. Lineage (NCBI taxonomy): Eukaryota > Metazoa > Arthropoda > Arachnida > Uropygi > Thelyphonidae > Typopeltis > Typopeltis vanoorti. Next base: position 25,718,410 of record NC_143556.1, on the reverse strand, counting down.
CTGATTCCACCAGGGAGGAGTTCTGATTTTTTTATCTTTGCAGACAACCTCACCACATGCCTCTCTGGCAGAATCAATCAATCTTTTCTTCAGAGTTTGCCACTGAATCTCCAAGGTTTGATTCCTGTTCTCAAACTCTTTCATTTTTTCTTCAATAATCTTTGTATATTTTAGTCTACAGTTCACATCTGAGAGCTGCTCAACTTTTATTCGCTTTAAAACTTTCTTACATGTTATTCTTTTCAATATGAAATTCAATTTTATCCTGCTCAAGACTAAATAGTGATCACTTCCAATTTCAAATTCTCTGTTCACTCTGGTGTCCTGCACCATGGAGAAAATCTCACTATCAACAATAACATAGTCAATGAGACTTTTCTTATTCCTAGCCTCTTCTCTCCATGTGAATTTGTGCACATTTTTATGTTGGAACATGGTGTTAGTAATAACCAGTCCATGTCCTGAGCAGAAATCCAACAGATATTTGCCATTATTATTAGCTTTGCTCTTTTCTCCAAATTTTCCCAAAATATTTTTGTATGTCTCACAATCATTTTCTACTCTGCTGTTTAGATCCCCAACAAGGACCAACTTTTCCTTCTTCATTGTGTCAGTTGCTTTTTCTAAAGCCTCAAAAAATTCCTCCACTTCTACCTTAGTAGAACCTTCTGTGGGACTGTAGGCACAAATAAGTCTCATTGTCCAGTTGCCCATTCTCATATTTGCCCACATTACTCTACTTGAGACTGACTGCCATTCAAGAAGATTAACCTCATATTTTGTGTTGAATACTATGGCTACTCCTTCTTTTCCTTGATTGTCATTGCCTGAATATAACATTTTGTATTTATTGCTCAGAAAGATCCCACCAGTTTTGGTCTTTTTTGTTTCAGTCACCCATATTATGTCGATCTGGTACTTATCTAATTCCTCAGCTAGCTCCATTTCTTTGCCATTCAGGCTTCTTACGTTGATAGTACCGATCTTTAACTCTGGTGATGTTGAGTTGGGGTTTGTTTTTAGATTTGTTCCAGTAGCTGACTTTTTGCTGTTCGCCCTGGTTCCCTGGCGAAAACAACAGGGGCCTTATTTAACCGGGCGACGCCCCAGCCGGCATGAAATTTTGTCATGTACCATCATTTTTTATTTTGGATTAACCAATAAGAATATAATTTGGTCGGCTAAATCCCAAATTCCCAGCCCATCCTCGTTCGTTCAGTATCCAAGTAGATACCCAACAGGGTGCACCACGAGAAGGTGAGGATTGGACATTAGGTCAGAAGCCCTTGTCGGTTCTCCACATTCCTTTAAAGGCTATGTGGAGGTCTCCTCTCAGTTATATAGCTTTGACCCTTAAGCACCCCTTATAGTTCTATGGTTTATGTATTTATTCATCATTATTTTTGTTTTTTCTCTGTTTATTTTTAATCCAATTTCTCTGGAGGCTTCATTTAACTGATTTAGCCTTTCTTCTAGATCTTCAAGATTATCTGCTATCAGGGCAATATCATCTGCAAATTTCAGATGATGCAGCCTTTCTCCATTTATGTTTATTCCTTTTTTTTTTTTTTTACCCCAATCAAGACTTCTAAAGACTTCCTCTAGTGCAACTGTAAATAATTTGGGCGATATGGTGTCGCCTTGTTGGATGCCTTTTTTGTATTGGGAACTTTTCACTGTTTTTATATAATTTAATTACTGAAGTTGCATTATTGTAAATATGTTTTAGTGTTTCAATATATGGTTTCTCAGTTCCCTGGGTTTCAAGTACTTTTAGGTTGCAGATGTTTTTAACTGAATCAAATGCTTTTTCATAGTCTATATAGACCAAACATAAGGGTTTATTGTATTCAATTGATTTTTCAATGAGCTGTCTTAATGTGTGAATATGGTCCAAAGTATTGTAATTCTTTCTAAATCCAGCTTGTTCACAGGATTGCATTCCCTCTAGTTTAGATTTTATTCTATTATTTATAATTTTTGTGAAAATTTTATATATGGTGGGGAGTAGGCTTATAGGTCTGTAGTTTTTAATTTCTTCCTTATTGCCCTTTTTAACAATTAATATTAGAAGTGAATTGTTCCAATTTTTCTCTGTTTTAGGCATTTATTAAAGAGTTTCGTCAGCTGTTTGATGACAGGGCTTCCTCCCAGTTTTAAGAAGTCTTCCATAATTCCATCTTCTCCTGCGGGCCTCTCCATTTTTCATTTTACCGCAGTGCCATTCGCTGCGTAATCTCAGGACTGTGCCTCTGAGATAAGTTCACCATTTTTTCCTCTTACAGCAGCTATTTCCTTTGTTCCAATTGATAATGTTCGTCTTAGGACTTTAAAACATATTACTATTGTTTTCTATTGTTTCATTAATTTTCCTAGTATTATACTATCTAAGTTCATGTTTCGTCCTTTTACGTATAGTTTTACAAATTTCCGAATATTCTATTTTATTGGTGTCATTCAAATCTCTTTTCATATCTCTTCTTTTCTTCATCAGATCTAAGGTTTCCTGTCTTAGTTTTTCCTCTCCTTGGTGCCTTTTTACACCTCCTATTTCTAGTGCACAATTCAAGATAGATTTTGTTTATATTTCATTAGCATCATCGATGGTAATAGCTATGTTTAACTTTTTTAGTTCATTTTTGAGTGATTCTCTATAACAGCTTTTATTGTGGTAGAGGTTTTGTAGATTCACTAAATTGGACTTTTTTTCTTATGAGCTTATTCCATTCCCATTTTTTTTGTTGATCCATACTTTTGCCCTTACTAGTCTGTGGTCACTTCCTGTTAAATCTATTAAGCACTTCGGTATTATTTATTATATATCTTCTGTTGGAGAGGATGAAGTCTATTTCATTGTAAGTTTGTCCATTTGACAAATTTACAATGAAATAGACTTCTCCAAGTCCATTTTTGGTGGATTTTCTTCTTGAAAAAGCTTTTCATAATAAAGAGGTTATTTTCTTCTGCAAATTCAATAAATCTTTCTCCTCTTTCATTCCTCTGTCCAAATTCAAATATACCTATGGAGTTAAGATGGTCACATCTGCTTCCAATTTTGGCATTAAAGTCACCCTTTATAATTATGTAGAATTATTTAATGTGGATTCTAATGTTTCATAGAAATCTTCTATCTCTTCATCTGGATGGTCCATAGTTGAGGCATATACTTGTATAATTTTCAGTTGGTATCTTTTATTTATGAAGAGACTTAGTTCAGCTATTCTTGATGTTATTTTATTTACAAACAGGACATTGTCCTTGATTGTTTTATTTATTAGGAATCCTACACCACCAGTTGAGTTTCTGTCACATTCACAGTGGTAGAGTAGATGTCCATCTTTTAATTGAATGAGAGTTTCTTCTTTCCTTCTTATCTCTGAAAGGCCCACAATGTCCCATTTTATATGTTCCAATTCCTTCATCGGTTCTTCCAATCTATCATCATCCCGTAGAGATCTGCAGTTATATGTTCCTACTAATATCCTTCTATCATTGTGCGCTGTATAATAACCCTTAAATCGATCTTAGTCTCAAGCAATTCCGAATTATTCAGTCGTGGTGGTTACTTCACTTAGGTCACACAGGTTCGGTTTTTTTTTTTAATTTTTTTTTTTTTTTTATGAGACTGCATTGGCTAACAAAGATCAGGCAAGCTATTAACAAAAACAAACATGGTTATTTTAACTAAGACAATATACAAAGGTAATGGGACATATCACATGCCTGTCTCTCCACATATTCAGTAAGACAATTAACTTAAGGTACTAAACAAAGAAACCTTTTACACCTAACTTAGTAGGCAAGCTATTAACAAAAACAAACATGGTTATTTTAACTAAGACAATATACAAAGGTAATGGGACATATCACATGCCTGTCTCTCCACATATTCAGTAAGACAATTAACTTAAGGTACTAAACAAAGAAACCTTTTACACCTAACTTAGTAGGCATGTGGGTGGATTTTTAACAAACATATTGCTCTCTGTCCTATTAATATTAGGCAAAATTATATTATACACGTTTTAAGCATTATGTAGCACAAGCACTATTCAACTTTACAGTATTCTTTTAAGCACATTCAAACTCACGTTTGGCGTTCTGACCTCTTGAATACATTATGCCATTAGTTAAATAGAATCAACATCTATCATCTGTACACGTAATCTAGGCTATTAACATAAAGCAATTTACTTACAAGCTCACAATATCATGTACAGTCGTGGATCCAAAATGGTTAAGGGTGAATTTCGCTGGTTCCTTTCTTAATCCTGCGTGACGGCTGTGATCGGGCACTATCTGACAGTAATCGTCTTGCGATTTCCCCCTTGGACAAGTAATGTATTTCCTCGACAATGTTAGGAACTGCTCTGGCTGCAACAAATCAGCATACATGTGGATTGGAACATTCGTCGAAGAATACCTCTGAATGATACCTTGAAATACGGGCTCCCCTGCCAGTGAACTCCTCACGATCTCCCGGAAAACTGCTCGTGTGACTCCGACTCTTCTCCTCGAAAAGCTTTCTATGGGAACCAAAAAAGGAGAGCCCTTGCCCCCAAATCTCCACCTTTTATATCATTGGATGTCCCTTGGCTTACCTTCTAAAACTTCCCGGGTTTTCTGAAAGTGAACTGACATCACCCACTTTTACATTAGGCTTTGGCTGCAAAAACTCCTATAATTCTTTGACCTTTGAGACTGTTGTTGACCTTCAGTTTACTATCATAATCCTGTCTGATCCTTTTTGTTACAAATGCTTGTGGTTCTACATTCAGTTATTCTTACATTATATTGCAAAATTTATTACATTAAAATAGGCTATATACACTTCTAATTATAAGTATTTTTATGGCCCATGTAAAATTAATATAGGTGAAAAAAATATTTCTGTTTCACCACAAGAGATTTTACAATGGGTCTTAGGGAGAATTGGGTTTACAAATTTTAGGTAAGCCATATGTCCAGTAGGGGCCAGGGAGACAACTCAAGGAAGAACATGAAAAATACATATGCAATCATAACTATGATCAATCTGGCCTTGAAGACTATGCTTTGGGTATAGCTCACAGAATCAATTTGAAAAAGACTATCATGCCCCATCACAGTAAATTACAGAAGAGAAAGACTGTTTATAGAATCTGCTACTGCTCTTAAAAATCAGCTTATTTTGAATAAATATGGTTGCATGAAACTTCCCAAAATATGGAAAACACTAATACTTTGAGATATCAGTTTACATCATATGCTGCTGATAGGTGTCCATAGAGATAAGCTTCCTTCCCCAACTAATTAGGACTCCAGTCTTTTGTCCACGAGTTTCACTTAGTTTTGTGCTGCCTTTGTGTGTATGTGTGTGTTACAAGTCTCATTTTGTAGTCTCTGAATGTCTCTATAACTGATATTGGAAGAATTAAATTATATTTTTAATCCTTTCCTAGTGCTGTTTCACTCCATTAAACTTTTAAAATGAGTTTCTCCCAGCGCTTAGTTGGGTCTATCCCTGCAGTTGGTTCTACTGAACTTTAAAAAAAAAAAAAAAAAAAAAAAAAAATAGTGATGGTTTGACAAATATTTGTAAAGATTCCAGATATCAAATTTTAAGAAAATCTTTCTAGCTAGACTCCTGGGCTGGTTTGTGTACAGGTGGACCAATCTGATTCTGATACTCATTTTGGTGAAGCACACTTAAAAATGGCTTTTTGTCAGACTGTAGGTAAAAAAGTCATCCACGCAGAAGAACATGTTCAGAATCATAGACATTGATTGATTTTTGCTGGACTATTAGGTGGGTGCTGTTGTCTTGTGTATATTTCCTTTTTCTTTGTGGAATATTAGTACAGAACACCAGAATGCATCCATTTTCATGAACCTCTGTAGTTAGATTTGACTGAGCTTATCTCTTCTGCTCATAGTCTTATGGAATATTTGTCTTCTATAAAGTAAAAAAAAGTTATGAGGTTCTATGATATAGCCTGCTCTTCAGGAGTGATGACTTTTATTTATCTCAACTATGAGAAATTTTATTAAAATTGCAACATTATTATTAACAGCACACATCTATGACCCTCTCTGTTTAGCTCTGCTTGACTCCAAATAGTATGATAACTAGGACTAGCTTATTTTATATCATCATGTGATAATGACATGTCATGCTGTAATTGCTTCATCATTTTAAGCTAGTTGCTTTACTAAATAATATATAGGAAAAATTTTATAAGTAATTATATTCACAGTTAAGTAATCTCTTTATTACCATGATATCAACCTAGGTTAATGTCAAAATTCATGTAATAGTTTGTAAAGTTCTTAGATCATTTCTGTGTGATTATTCACTTTCTGCTGCATAGATATGATGCCATAGTACTAAACGTAGCAAATATTTTGGGCATAATAAATCCAAAAGAGAATATTTTGCACTTTGTGAAAAATATCCATCTATACATAAATCAATCTAACAGATAAGCTTAGGTGTTGATGGTTATTCATGACTTATTTTTCACGGTATTAACACCACAAACACTTTTATCAACAAAGATGGTTTATTAACGCTTATATTTTGCTGATTTTCAACTCGGCATCATCAGAGCACAAGACACTTGCTTCTGGTGTTCTGTACTAATATTCCACAAAGAAAAAGGAAATATACACAAGACAACGGCACCCACCTAATAGCCCAGCAAAAATCAAGTGTGTTGTGCTCTGATGATGCTGAGTTGAAAATCAGCGAAATATAAGCGTTAATAAAACATCTTTGTTGATAAAAGTGTTTGTGGTGTTGTTAATACCGTGAAAAATAAGTCATGAGTATACATAAATCATCTGATCATATAGACTTCCAGAGTTAGACTTCCAAAGTATTTCTTTGGAAGTCAGATTGCTTAATGTTCAGGCTTTTCATCAAAAGTAGGGTATAATTATATGGATATTTTCTGTGTGAAAGCAGTGACTGATAAATAGTTTCTAATGAAATATCCTTTTTTTGTATTTGTTAGATATTTCATTATTATTCTTTACGATCTTCCTTTTTTCAGGTATCATTACAGATTTGTTCATGTGTATTGCACGATCCATGACTGTATCTGATTTAAGGGCAATATTTTTTGGTCATACTGAACCTTTGTTACGCATTCAGGATCAGTTAAAACAGTTTGTTTTACAAAGAATGCTTGCTGGACAGGAACCTGTTGAAGAAAACATTTCAAGGGCCATAGAACATATAATCAGTTTGGAACAGCCTGTGTTGGAAGCTGGTTCTGTAAGTTGTACTTTAGATATTCTGAATATGCATTCACATTATGTAGTAATCACATGCTGTTGTCTAGAATAATGTACTTGAAATATTTTATGGTTTAGACTTTGGATTTTTGGAGATTATCATTTTGAGTTGTTTCTAAAAGCTGAAGCTCATTCTTCACTCTGCAGAAGAGATTACTCGCTAGTCTATCTCTCACCATTTCATTGTTTATTAGACATCATATTTATCTACAATTATTTTCATGTATATACATTCCATCTTATAAGTTGAGTGCACACCTAAATTATCAGTTTTCAATAAAAAAATCTTTTAAATTTATACAAATATTTTTTATTTTCTTGAAGTCTGTTAATCTAGGCTTGTCGTGAAATATTCCCATGATGATTTTTAGATATCAGGCACTGTTATCACCCTCTCTCTCTCTCTCCAGTTCACCCAGTCAGATCTAGATTCTGGAGATTACACTGTTGAAGTCATGTGTCTTAGGTTTTCTTGTAGTGTGAAGATTATTCACTTAGGGTCCCAGAAGGCAGGGTATTGTATAAATTCTACAACATGCAATGTATGCAAGTTCGAAAATTTCTGCCTAACTCATTTGGTACAGTTTTAATTTTCAACCTTAATAGAACCACTATCAGTTTGCAACACTTTTTTTTTAGAAGAGAGAGAGAGTAACAACTATTCTGTATTTTGAGCCAAGCACTTAAAATTGACTCATCTGTACACAGCACATTATTACATTGTGAAAATCTCCAATTATTATACATATGTTCTTAGTACATCCACTTTCTTATATTTTCTGGTGAAGCAGTTGCTTTCTTTCTGCAGTACATCCCAGTAAATTTCTCTTAAGCTGTTACTTTAGTAGACAGAGCACAGTAATAGTAATATGGCTTGGGATATATTAATTTAAAAAAATATATATATTATTTAAATAATATTAAAAAATAAATATTTAAATTCAAATTGAATAAATTTGATACAATTGGATTTGAGACCTGCAGATATAATACTCTATGAAATACATAACAGGGAGGGCATAAGGAGAGCATTGATGAAGTGAATGAAGAAAAGTTTTATTCTTTGAGTTTGTAAGTGAACAGAAGGAATATTAAATAGCCACAGCATATACATTAAGAAACTTATAGGATAGTGGTAGAATTACTGATACCAATTAATAATGAACAGTAATAATAGAAATATTGAATGCCAGTATATATACTGAGGTAAAGATTTTTTACACAACTCCGAGGGTCACCACACCAAATATGAGGTCATTGTTTAATGGTTGGTCAGATTTCTAATTTGTATAGAACTATTTCAAGGGTAAAGTAAACCTAATATCTCAAACTTGTCTTATTTTTGCCAAAGAAAACATTTGACAAAAATAAGACAAGGTTGCTAGCATTGAAATTGATGCAGTATCAGAATTATCCTTTATGAAAAACCGATGACACTTTTCATAGTGTTGATAAAGATGCATTATGGGATACTAAGGCAATTGATGTGAAGTCTTAGCTTCCTTAATCGAGTTGCCCCAGTCCTGAAAATACTTCAGGCACAAACTTTGTTTGCTTACACTTGGGTAAAGGATTAAACCAAGTATATAATTTCAAAATTTGAATAAATCCACCCACCATCACATATAGGCACCAAGAAAACACACCATAAGATGAGAACTTGCTTAATAACAAATTCTCCTTTATTCCACACTAATCTAAGAGACATTAAGAACAACATGTTCTTATACTTTATCTTGGCAAATTACTATTTAAGCTGAGGTATTGGTTTACATTCATGTTACACTTTAATGGAATAATTTATAGCACAAAAAGAAATAATTAAACAACAGGTCTAATCATTTTGATATTTTGTCTTCTGCTCTTCTAACGATCCACTTTCTCCCTTCTCTTGTGTTTACAAGATTCCTTGTTCTTGCAGCTTATCATATTATGGTTAGAGGAGATCTGCTTACATCTGCCTAGAAGAACACAAAGTAGATCCACCATCACAACTATGATTAGTCAGATCTAGCAGACTATACCTTGAACAGCATCAGATGGATGAAAACCACCATGCTCCATCACAGCAGATACAAAGTTGACTCTTTTTAGAATTAATACCAGACTTAAAACACCAGTCTAATCTCATTGTCAGGAGTTTTTTCATTTTGGTTATAGTATAAATGAAAGATACCAAGAAGTTATATACTTGGTTTAATCCTTTATCCAAGTGTAAACAAACAGAATATGTGCTGAAGTATTTCCAGGACTAGGCAACTCGTATAAGGAAGCTAAGACTTCACATCACTTGCCTTAGTATCCATGATGCAAAGTACATCTCCTTGCAGACATGTATAATGCTATGCATTATGGGAAGGGTCACTACCCAAGCCAGTTTCAACCTTTATTGAGGTCTCTTTAGTGGGAGCCAGACCCAGAGTTGATACTAAGACTGACAATTGACATTAATGTCTTTAGGGGTGAAGCAAGAAGCTTTTCATATTCCCCGTTATCTGTTATGGCTACAGTGAGGGCAGAATTTTATGAGCAGTTTGCTCACCCTGGATTATGCATTGCTACAGGAAGTTAAAATGGCTTAATGCAGAAGTAATATTTTCATATACGAGTTGCCAAAAGATGTGACACCTTATTATTAAATTACTCTGTATTAGAGAAAGTTGTTGGAAGTTTTTTTTCACTTGGTTATACTGTAAATTAAAGATACCAAGAAATTATATACTTGGTTTAATCCTTTATCCAAGTATAAGCAAACAAAGCTTGTGCCTGAAGTATTTTCAGGACTGGGGCAACTCGTATAAGGAAGCTAAGACTTCACATCACTTGCCTTAGTATCCCATAATGCTTCTTTATCTTATTATAGTATTTTATTTTTTTTAGTATTAGTATTTATTAGTTATATAATTATAATTATATATTTAATAATTATATATATAATTAGTATTTTATTTATTATAGTATATTACTATAAATTATAGTATAACCAAGTGAAAAAACTTCCAACAACTTTCTCTAATCCAGAGTAATTTAATAATAAAGTGTGATGCCTTTTGGCAACTCGTATATGAAAATGTGACTTCTGCATTACTTCAACCTTAGTATCACCTAAGATGTATAAGATGTATGAAAGCAATAGAAGGAAAAAACCTGGCTTATCTTAGGTGGCTCGCATAATAACTTCAGGTTCATGCTCAGCCTGTGCAGAAGCATGCAATAAATGTAAAACAACTATCAGCAAATCCAACTTCAGCAAATCAAGCAAAAACAACAAATGTAAAACAACTATCAGCAAATCCAACTTCATAAAGACCAATAGCAGAAAACTTACTTTTTGTCCAAATGAACAAGAGGCACGTCTTGTCCTTCTGGTTCCTCGCAAAAGCCATTGGATGCAGCACCCAAAGATAAAGCATCACTCTTTTCCTCTAACTCCTGCATAGATAATGAAGAAAAAGCACCTCCTTCCATGCCAGCAACTGAGCACCATATGTCTTTGCGGTCTTTCAGCAAAAAAAAAAAACATAAGAAGAATTTGAGACAACCCAGACACTGCCAAGTCTTCTGGTTCCTCTGGCATTGCTTCTGTTGTACTCAAGCATTGTGCTCTAGAGCTAACACATGTCCTTTATCACCTCTTCAATCTTCTATGCTCAGTTGGTACCTATCCCATCTCACGGAAGGAAGCATGTGGAAGCCTTGTGACCAATTGTCATAACCTTGATCCTCTCCAAAATAATGGAAAAGGTAATCAGTAGTCAACTTCTTCAATACCTAGAAGCTCATCAGTTAATCAACAACCACCAGTATGGATTCTGCTAATCGAGATCCATAGTTGATTTCACTGGACACGTGCCACAGAAAGATTCAGAGAAATGTGCACTGTTGTCCTTGAAATTTCTGGGGCTTTCAGTCATGTTTGACATTAAGGCCTGCTTTGAAAACTGCCTTTCTTTGGTCGTTCACTGTGTGTTGTGCTGGATGGCACCCTCTTTTCAAGCTTTGCCCCCATTGCAGGAGTACCTCAGGGCTCCATTCTATCACCTATTCTCTTTCCCTTATGCATAAATGACTGACTCTCGGTCACTTCCAATCCTACCACTCCTTTGATAAAACCATGTAGTTCTCTAACATCAAGATCATCTGCAAACAGTGCCCTAAACACTAACCTCCATACCATCCTGCAGTGGGGCAAGAATAACCTGGTCACCTTCAATGCCACCAAAATCCAGTCCTGCCTTTTCTCTTGCAAAAAGGATCTCCTCTCGCCTTTCATTATCCTCAGTAATACATACATCACCAGTCAGGATGAACTGTCTCTCCTTGGACTAACATTTACTTCCAGCCTCTGAAAAACTAGGCATTCTTTTCCACTCAAGAACCTATTTTACACCCGCCCAGCTACTAATCCTATAAAAATCCCAAATTCAACCATGTTTAGAATACTGTTCACACATTTGGGGTGGTGCACTTAAAACCTCCTTAAAAATTCTTGATGCTGCCCAGAGGAGAGCGATTTGGCTCATAGATGACCCTTTCCCTCACATCAACCTTTATCTCATAGATGTAATGTTCAGCTCTCTGTCTTCTACAGATACTTCAATAGTCACTACTCCAGTGAATTGGCTAACATTATTCTTCCACTTCTGTTGGACCTGTTAAAAGAAGAGTAGCAGCCCGACGTCTTTTTTCTGTGTAGCTGCAAACACATTGAACATGCTCCTTCTCTTCCTCATTTATTCCATTTACCTCTGTTGTCTGGAACGGCCTTTCCAATAATGTGTTTCCCAACAACTTAAACCTCCATTTCTTTTAAGAAAAATATCAATAGAATTCTTCTTTTTTGGTCCTTATCTGTACCTCTCATGTGGGAGCTATACAGTGGGTCCTCGACATGCGTCGTTTCGACTTTACGGCAGTAATCCCATAAATAATTTAAAAAATAAATTTCAACTTGAAGCAGCGTGATGTAAAATTCAAACGTCACGGGCGAACATGTTTGTGAGCGCGGCAGAAGAATACGGTGTTACTCGGCATTTGTTTGGGAGAGGTGGCGACGCCACCTCTCACAAAAGGGAGAAACGCCAACGAACATTGGCTGCACGTTGAACACAGTCGGGACTATTATCAAGGATAAAGTTCGCATCCTTGAACACGTGAAAGGATTGGCACCCATGAAATCGACTGTGATTACGAAAAAACTTAGTAGGCTCATGATTGAGATGGAAAGGCTTGTTCTTTGGCTGGGAGACCAGCATCAACGCCGTATCCCAATTAGCCTCATGTTAATTCAAGAAAAGGCGAAAAGATTGTTTGAGGCATCGAAAAGTGAAATGGGGGAAACGAGTGCAGGTGAAGAGTTTAATGCTAGTAAAGGTTGGTTTATGCGGTTTAAGGCTCTGGACAATTTACATAACCTTAAGGTGCAAGGTGAAGCTGCTAGTGATGATGATAAAGCAGCTGGTAAGTTTCCTGAGGGGTTGGCTGAGATAATAAGGGGGGGGGGACTACAGTGCTCAACAAGTGTTTAATGTGGACGAGACAGGCCTATTTTGGAAATGTATGCCTAATCGTATCTATATCGCCAACGAAGAGAATGCAGCACCAGGCCATAAAGCTGGTAAGGAGAGACTGACTTTGCTTCTTGGGGCTAATGCTGCTGGCAACTTAAAACTGAAGCTCTTGTTGGTCTATCAGGCTGAAAATCCAAGGCATTTGGAAGGGTCAACTGTCTGTCATTGGAGGCCCAATAAGAAGGCATGGGTGACACTTCAAATCTTTGAGGACTGGTTTACCAACCATTTTGTGCCAGAAGTTCAGAGGTACTGTACAGCCAAGGGTCCCCTTTAAGGTATTGTTAGTGCTAGACAATGCCCCTGGTCACCCTGCCCACTTGGATGACTTTCACCCTAATGTTAAGGTGGGTTACCTACCACCAAACACCGCAGCCCTTTTGCAGCCCCAGTTTGTTTCTTAATATTTGCTTCTTTCGCAGCATGACGCTTACGATTTTGTGCACCAGATAACTTTTTTAAATTTTTGATTCCGTTTCTATTTTATACCCACAAGAAATTATTACACAACACGATACAGAGACGAAACAATAGTCCGCACTGCGCTTCTGTCAGTAGCCTATTGAGATGCGTACTGTTATAAATCTACTGTTGCTATCCGGTCATTACTGCAACATTGTAAAATTTTATTATTATTTTAACTTTGTATACTTGTAATTTCTATTAATTACTTGTAATGTCTTTTTTCTTTACTTTATACTTTATTCTCCGTTATTCTAATGTAGCTGTGTGCTCTTTCTCTCTCTCTCTCTCTCTCAGAATCTCTCTTGTTTATATTATTACGTACTATGTTTACAAGAAAGTCAAATAACATTTATTTACATTACTATGAAATGTACACGAATTTAAACATTAGGGAGATTGCTTTCTCTATCCTTCTATAAAAACTCTTTAGCATAATTTAGAACCTTTTTTCTTCAACTTTAAAATACTTTCTTTAACACAAAACGTTATCTACTCTTAGTTTACAAATTTTACTTATTAAACTCCAAGCTTATTCGCAAAGAGGTTACCTAAATCTCTCTGTTAAGTTATCTTTGCAAATTTGATATCAACTTCTAACATGCCAATTGATTCTCTTAAGGACACTTCTTAACCTGATTAAACATATATCTTAAAAGTCTTTCTAATACAACTATAAGAGGAATTACATAAAAGTTTTGAACTTACAAAGACTCTGTATCTCACAATTAGTCAAAAGTCTTTCACTAAAAGTTCTATGGCAATTCTTTCATCTCAGATCTTCATCTGGAATTTTGGCTTCGGCTATATCAATTGGGAATGTAGCGGGACTCGTACAATTCCGGAAAAATGTTATTCTCCCACGGCGAAAAGAAAAACTTACGAGCGAAGGTACTTCGGGAAATTTGCCTCGCCTTTTCTTCTCTACTTGGGCTCGCCGAAAATGCCTGGACGACTGCAGTCTCAAGTAGCTTGAATTGCCGCCTCCAAGAAAAATGAAATTGTTGTCAATTGTCAATCAGGATCCCTCTGGACCGGAAACTTTTCTCTTCTACGGCGTTTGGGACTTCTCCTTTCAGCAATTTGAAAGCCCTGTCTGTGGCCTAGAAGCCGTTTCTCTCTAGCGACATCTTGAACCGAGAAGCTCCTTTCTGGAAGTCAAACTCCTCTCTCAACCAACGTCTGGATCTGGGATGCTCTCTGACGATATCTGGAACCGAGCAGCTCTGTCTCTCTTCAGCAACGTCTGGGACCGGGCAGCTTTAGTATTTTAACAAATAAATTTGTTAAAATATTAAAATATTCTGATGCAGATTGTAACCAACTCGATACATCAGAAATCAGAGTTGACGAACCGTGCACATCATCCAGTTTGAATGAAAGTACTATTACAACTGTTGAACAAGATAACAAGATGCAGGATTTAAGTGAAAAACAGGAGAAGATTTAGTTGTAGTTGACCACGAAACTAACACATTGTTAATCTCTGTAAATTTAGAAGATCCAGGTAAATGGGGAAATATTGATGAAAAATTACGAGTTGTTTAATTGAATGGGGCCAGTTCAAAAGAAAAATATAATATATCCCAGAGATACATAGGTCGTAAATTTGGCAACACGTATTATAATAGAAAAATGGAAAACTGGGAGCTCATGCCAAGAACATGGCTCATTTATTCCGAAACTTTAAATTCTGTTTTTTGCTTTTGTTGTAAACTTTTTGCACCTACTGAATCAAGTAGTCTTGTAGAATGTTAACGATTGGAGAAATGTAAGTACAACTTTGCATAGACATGAGACTAGTTTTGCTCACATGAAAAATTTCTTAAAATGGAAGGAACTTGATAAAAATTTAAAAAACAATACTACTATTGATTGCCAGACTCAAAGCATGTATGAAATGGAAAAGAAACATTGGCATTGGACGAGTATTTTAGAATGCTTGATTGAAATTATAAAATTCCTTGGTAGCCAAAATTTAGCTTTTCGCGGATCATCTGATAAATTATATGAAAGGAATAACGGCAATTTTTTAAAATTAGTTGAACTGTTTGCAAAGTTTGATTCCATTATGGAAAATCATGTTGAAAGGGCGCTACAACAAAATTAAATATTGGAAACTTTAAGTAATGCAATCAGGGATATAATTTTATTATCAATTCTAAAATCTAAATATCATTCCATAATTTTAGACTGCACACCTGATGCAAGTAAAACAGAACAAATAACCATTATTCGCTTTGTTTCCTGTGACAATGGAATTGTCAAGATCAGGGAAAACTTTTTAGGTTTTGCAGATATATCAGATTCCACAGGACGTGGTTTATGTGCAACAATAGTGGAAAAATGGAATATTCCCATTGAAGACATGCGATGTGAAGGGTATGACAATGGGGCAAATATGAAAGGGAAAAAATATGGGCTCCAAAAGTGCTGCTCATACTCTAAATTTAATCATTAATGATGCAGCCAAAGTCAATGCAGATACAATTAGTTTCTTTGCAATTATTCAAGAAATATATAATTTCTTTTCACTCTCTTACAAACATTGGGCAATCCTTTTAAAGTTTGTAAAAAATTTAACATTGAAACAGCCATCAGAAACTCAATGGGAAAGTAAAATTAATGCAATCCGCCCTCTACAATATCAGTTAGGAGAAATTTACGATGCACTTTTTGAAATTTTAAATAATGGAAATTTTAATAAAGAAACTCAGCATGAAGCACAAACATTATGTGCTAAAATGAAGGACTACAAATTTATTTGTTCTCTTATAATTTGGCATGATTTACTTAACAGAATAAAGCCTGTGAGTAAAATGCATCAAGACAAAAATATGAACATTACACTTGCTTTAGAATTTATCGAAAACTTAAAAATATTCTTACAAGAGTATCGATCAGATACAAATTTTAAAGAAGTTCTAAAAACAGCAAAGGAACTGAGTGAAGAGGATGGAGAACAAGAATTTAAAACTGGTACGGAAGTTCGACAAAAGAAGACACGACAATTTGACTACGAGCATCATGACGAAACGCCACAATCTCCAGAAGATAAATTTAGAGTGAATGTGTTTTATACACTTCTAGACGTTGCAATGTGTTTGTTAATAGAACATTTTGAACAACTAAAAACGTATTATGATAATTTCAATTTATTGTATAGATTACTACAAATTAATAACGAAGATTTATGAAAAAATTGTGATGATTTAGAGATTCTCTAGATGGACGGCGACAATAAAGACGTAAATGCAATAGAACTATATGACGAGTTATGTGCTTTCCGGGATATTTTTTTTCGAAAGGATAATTTAAATATTCAAAACCCTTTTGATATTCTTAATTTTATTGTGTCCAATAATTTATCTTTCCCTAACTTTTCAATTGCTTTAAGAATACTATTAACTTTACTTGTTAGTGTAGCGAGCAGTGAACATTCCTTTTCCAAGTTGAAATTGATTAAAACCTACTTAAGAACAAGTATGTCACAAAAAAGGCTTGTTAGTTTGCCATTAATAGCTATTGAAAATTATGTATGTGCGGAATTAGACGTTAAGACCATTATTTCTAATTTGGTGAATATGAAATCAAGAACCCAAAAATTTTAATTTAAAAAAATTTCAAGTATATTTATGTAATTTAATTTATTTTCTGTTATTCTGTAAAGATTTTATTTTTTGAATACTTATATTAATATTAATAAAATGTTCTAATTATTATTTCTGAATTCTTTTCTTATTTTCTCATCTATCTTGAGTTTCTTTTATTGTATTATTAAAAAAATTTTACAACTTACTAAGAATTTAGTAAAATGCAAGAATTTTTTAAACTTTAGTTCAAATAAATTTTAACTTTAATTAAAATTCATTTTAATTTTGTTAGCGATTTGGGTCGGTGAGGAGGCTATAATCCCTGTATCATTATATTCAACGATTAAAGTGAAGTTGCTTTTATCAAAATTTGCTTTAACTTTTGAGAATTTTTTTGAATATTCGAGTTTTTAATGATTATCCTGCCCAGTCAACACCCCTGGTTCATTACATTTAGCGAACCAACGTGTGGCTGTTCTGTCAAAATTTATTTAAGAAATTTCAAATAATTTAAATTTTTATTGTAAAAGACCCACACACGCCTGGATCGTTACAGGGGCGCTTAGATAGACATTGCATGTGGGCGACAGACCCTAGCGCCGGCTCTGATTGTAGTGTTTTGAAAAGCTTTCCTTTAGGCACATTGTCATATTACAATTTCTCAACTATTTGTCCAAGTGACAAATATTTAAAAAATCATGGGAATGTGACAAGGATCTGTCAAGGATGGTGATCACTTCCTATTTTAAATCCTGTATATAATCTTATATTCTGAACCATTGTGAAGTTATTGCTGTGAGCAACAACATATTGATGACCTCGTATTTCTTGTCTTCTCTCCATAATAACTAGCCTATGCCCTTTGCAAAAATCCACTAGATACTTGCTGTTATTATTAGCTTCACTCTTTTCTCCAAAGTTTCAAGCCATAACTATATGTCAGGTAATATTTTCTACTCTGATGTTTAGATCTCCATTAAGAGCCAAGTTGTCCTTTTTCTTTGGGTCAGCTGCCATCTTTAATGCTTCAAAAATTTCCTCCACTGTTTCCTTAGTAGAACTTTCTGTGTGAGTATTAGCACAAATAAGTCTCATTGTCCTATTCTGCATTCTGATATTTGTCCACATCACTACTTGATATTGCCTGTCATTTGAGAAGATCTTCCTCATAATTAGTGTTGAATACTGTAGCTACTCCTTTTTTCTCTGTCATTGCTAGACATTTTATAGATACATGCGATAGAAGTAATGATACGTTTAAAAAACGGTTTAACACATGTAATGGAAATTAGAATTTATTTGTGAAGAATCTTTTCTGTTTGTTCAGAAATTCCTTTTTAAAGTAGGGTATAGAAATACTCTTCACATCAGATAATAGTTTGGCCGAAGGATGATGATTATGAATTATATTCTGGATAGTGGTTTCTTTTTATCCATTAGACACAAAGTGTTTGTGTTAGTAATGTCTAGTAATGATAGAGAAAATAGGAGTAGCTACAGTATTCAACACTAATTATGAGGAAGATCTTCTCAAAATCTACAGGAATCCATCCTTTACACAAGATAGATATTGTTAAAACTCTTTTACACAGAGCATTATCCCTTTCTGTTTCTTTTCGAGTGTATAAATCTTCGCAAAACTTTTTTTCTCCCCATAGGACTCAAACCCATAAGTGTAAGAGGCAGTGTAAAATATTTGTAATAAAATACATAAATAATAGCTATATTAATTTAGCTCTAATTTGGCCTACTTTTTTTTCTTTCTTATCTCACTTTTTTCCTTACTGTATTAGGTGAAGTGGCCTGTTACTGGCAAGTAACTTGGCTCTGATTAACCTAATTTTCTTAGGATAGGAATCGGTCCTATCTCTGTGGTCTGTTTTCTATAATATGCAACAGAGATTATAAAGCAAGTAAGTATATTATATCTGTTATGTTTATTCTCTAGGCAGCTTGGTTGTTGTTGTTGTTGTATCTTCCTGTTGGTAGGAGTGAAGGTATTACGTGTCTTTCCAAGGTCAGCTCTGACTCTAGGTCTCCAAATTAATTTCCAGAACTCAAACTTCTCCCTGGTCCCATTGTGTGCTCTATTGTCTATGGCTGAATTTTATCTCTTTACAAGATGAAAAAAACCTGAGTTATCTGGAAAGGAAAAGCTTTCCATCTCTCTCTCTCTCTCTCTAACCATTGAATTCTTTCAGTTGAAAATACCATTTTCAACTGAAATAAGCAGGTTTTTCCAGCTGGAATGCATTTGCATCATTCTTCCAGTTTTGCCCCAGAGTTCTGTGCTAGTTCTATACCTATATAGAACTGTCTAAAAACTCATCTTCAATTAAACTTTAAATACTCCTTGCATCCTAAGTGGATATTTTTAATCATAGTGGTACTTTGCATCTATTTACAATACTCCTTTTAGCATAACAGTTCCATAATTTTGTTTAATTTGTCGATAATTGTTTGTTTATCACTAAGTATAAAAATGCTTTTATTTCAGCAAGAAGCAAACATAAAACCAGACATAGACTACATTGCAACCATGAATAATTTTGCTCGTCAGAATTTCAGGAAAATTATTGACCTAATCTTAAGGTCTCCAGGTAAATATTTTCTAAGTTAAGATTTTTCTTCCCCCTCCCCCACATTTTTTTTTATATCAGTAATAGCTTACTGCTAATCAAATTTTTTAGTAAACCTTTTAAATTCTTGATAACATTTTTATGGGGCCAGAATTTGCAGCATGTCATATTTGCATTGGAATTCCATTGCATTTTATTGCTATTTAATACAGAAAAAATTTCATACTTTATGTGATTGACCTACATTTGTGGTTTATTGGTATCTGGATGAAATTTTACATTAACCAGAACTTAACATCCACAATGTTATTATGTCACATTCTGTTTAATTAAATTAAAAAGTAAGTTAATTATCAAAGAACATGCATGCAAATTTGCCAAATATTGAAGACTTGCATATTCTGAGCATGCAACACAGAAGAAATAGTCTCAGGCCAAAGGAAACAGGTATAAAATTATGAAATTAATAAAAATTTCTACAAGTCATGTGCAGTTATTAACAGCTTGCTGTTTTCCACCAGTGAAGCTGTTTCATTATCGATTTGTGATTCTTGGCGCAATGCACAATTGCAAATATTAAGTTATTATGCATAAACTATGCTTCTTAGTTTTGGTTATTTAGAAGAATACCAAGAGCATCCTCTAATTAAAAAGGTTATCATTGTGTTTACTGGCGTTATACATTAGGAAATAACAGTACACGTTAAAGGAAAAGAATGTAGCATATGTAGCATCCTCAAAAGCAGGCGGTTCTCAGCTGTTTCCTCCACTTCATTAGCATTGTATTATCATAGCAAACTTAATGAGTGAATATTGAAGGCTTGCTGAAGTTTATTGTGAATGTGTTTATGAAATACATTAATAGCAATGATAATACTTTATTTTATATACTAATTGTGGTGTTTACGCTTCTCAGTGCTAAACCACTCAAAGAAAGAGCATCACGATTTTGATTCTAGTCACCGACTAGAAAAACTTTTTCTAAGCCTTTTTTGACCTGTTCCCAAGAAAAAAAAACGGGTTTTTTCTCTCATAAACTCAAGAAAATCGACTGTAGAATCCACGCTATTTTCAGACATTAAAATATTGTGTTAGGTACCACAAGATGGTGGCACTTGTTAGCTGTCTCTTCACTGTGTTCTGCTTAATTAGTGATAGCCTTTGGCCAGCTATCTTTGATTGGTTACCAGTGGAGATTGAACTGCCCACTCTCCAAAAGTTATATAGCGCTGAAATAGCCTTGCCTACTCCATATATGGGAATAAAAGGTGTTAACTGATTTATTTTATTTTTTTTAAATTTTTTAGAGAAAAACACTTCCTCGTAATCAAAAAGGAAAACAGTTACCTGCTAATTTCTGTTGTCACATATAGAGTATGCTTATCTTAGTTTGCGATCCTGACTTTTTTTTTATGGATGATTCTTTAATTAGCAAAAATATTTAAGTATGTACAGCCTGGGCAACTTTACTGTCTCTACTATACTACATAAGACTTTTTCACGAAATTTCTATCAACTAGAAATAACTAATGAAAAAGGCTAGTACCATCTTTTATCTGCAAGGAAATCAAATTTCCTAGCACTTAATGAAATTGCTATTGATACATTTGATGAGCAAAGCAGTAATGTCAGTGTGTGTGGAAGAGGGGGGGGGGGATGAGATAAATTTACCAATGAAGTTTTACTGAAAGTCAATACAAAATTAGCTTGAGACCATAAAAGATGTTGTGGTCAGAACATCTAGAACCAAGCATTATTTTATGATAATCTCTCATGAAAGGTTGAAAAGCTATAATACATTGATACTATGTTGCACAAGATCAAATTCTGGTCTTAAAAAAACAAACATGATCTTTTTCAAGTACAAGTTGCTCTCCAGTAAAGTGCTTTCATCACATTGGGCATTGAAAAAAAAATACCGCATCCTGTTTATTGCAAGAAGACTATTCAGTCAAGATAGCTGGGTGGATAGTATTTTGCACTCACCATAGCAGTGGTGTATAGTAACAAAGTGTTATCGTGGCAAGTTCACATACCCACGTTTCTGTGCTTCAAGTCTGCTTATAGAAACTTAAAGTAAAGCTATACTTGCTAATTCTACTTACTAAGTTAGTAATAACTTGCAGCGACAATACAGAGACAAATGTAAGAAAGCTAAACACTGTAAAACTGGCTAAATAAAAATCATGAGAGGACTTTGGCAAGAACATAGAAAATAAATATCAAAAAGGTGGCAAGATATTCTGGAGGTTGTTGAAGAAGCTCAGAAATTGAGGAAAGAGTGCTGTAAAAGGAATTAGAGATGATAAAGGTGACATGAAAACAGGAGAAAAAGATATCCTTGAAGTATGGAGTGATTACTTTGAAAAACTGCTAAATGAAACAAACAGTGATAACAGCACAGTGGTAAAAAAACACTGACCAGGCATGCAGTTAGGAAAGTAGAAAAAGCCATCAAAAGTCTGAAATGTGGAAAGCCGGCAGGAGTAGATAATATTTGACCAGAAATGCTCAAGTATGGAGGTATAAAAGTCATACAGTGGCTGCACTGCATAGTTTAGAACAATGGACAGAGGGATGAATTCCAGATGATTGGAGTAGAACTCTCATAGTACCCATATATAAAAAGGGAAATAAAACCGAATGTGAGAATTACAGAGGCATTTCATTACTGAGTGTTCCTGATAAGATATATGCAAGTAAACTTGAGAAATGGTTGAGAAGGATTGTGGAAAAGAAGCTCGGTGAAGAACAAACTGGATTCAGCCCGTCAGGATCAGATTTTCACTTTACAACAGACAGTTAAGAAATCATGGGAATATAACAAAGATCTGTATTTAAGTTTTGTAGATCTGGAAAAGGCATAGATGGTTTAATGTTAAATCTGGTGTCAGACAAGGAATGTACATTATTCTCTCTCTTATTCATTATCTATATGGATCACATTATGAAGGAAGGTGGTATTAAATCTGATATCAAAATTGGAGGTGTTAATCTCAGTTGTTTGCTTTATGTGGATGATGTTATACTGCTAAATAAATCCGCTACAAGTCTGCAAGATTCCCTGACTAGATTGAATAACTGTTGTAGTAGATATGATATGAAGGCCAGCAATAAAAAGACAATGAAAACAGGCAGAAATATTGAAAATATCAAATGCATTGTGAATGGAGAACTTATAGAACAAGTAAAACATTTCAGCTACTTTTTTAGTGATTTTTAGTGAAGATGGTAAGTTAAATATGGAAATAGTCAAGAGAATCAACAAAGCTGGTATGGAAATAGACAAGAGAATTAACAAAGCTGGTATGGTAGTAAGTCAACTGAATAAATTTATATGGAATAACAGAGAAATTAGCTGTATACAAGACAGTGTTTAAACAAATTTTAACTTATGGATCTGAGAGCTGGTTAGAAGTAAAACACTTGACCAAAGACTAGAGACTGCAGATATGAAATTCCTGAGAAAGATTGGGGGCATGAACAGATGGCATCAATGGCAATATCATATTAAAAATGAGGATATTAAGAAAGAACTTGATATTGTCAGCATCCAGGAATGTATTAGCAGAGCTAATCTCAGGTGGTATGGTCACTTAAGCAGAATGGGAGAGGAAAGATTAGCAAAACAAGTGTTCTCTGCCAGGTTGGCAGGAAAAAGGCCCAGAGGAAGACCAAGATATAGGTGGATGTGGATTGATACAGTAAAAAATGCCTTAGAAGACAGAAATATAAGACCTGATAATATTGGAGTCTTGACATTTAAGAGACTGATTTAGAGGAAAATTGAAGATAGTAATGATGTAAATTTTTGATGTAGTACTATCATATCATGTACACTCCTTGAGGGTATATATATCAGGAATTTGATGATGATAACTTGCAGAACTGAACTTGCCATAATAACATTTTGTTACTATATTACCATTGCTGAGGTGGAGCAAAATTCTCACTTTAAAATGGGAAGAGGGGGCATAATGGATGCTAGTCCTGCTGAATAATGGTAATGGAAATATCTGTAGAAGAGATGCAAGGAGGAAACCAGCTCTCAATGAGACAGGAGTCGTTAATCAATTGATCTTCTCTTTTCTGAACAGCATCAAGGATTTTTAAGAGAGATTATGGTGCACCATCCCAAATGTGAGAGCAGTATGCCAAGGTTGAGTAGATTTGAAATTTATTTATTTATTCTTATGGCAAAAGAATACAAAACAGCTATTGGTCAATGTTCAGTCTGGAAAGCCAATCCAAGGCCTCATCTGTCACCTTGTGGATGTCCTATAGGCCACCACCGTGAAATTCGCGCCTTGGCTGTCGTTCACAATATCAGTAATCGTTTGAGCCACAGGAGAACAATCACAGTAAGGGTGGTCTAACAGCCTCCATTTTTGTAGTAAGTAGCTACATCTGCCCTGGTTAGTTCTGATTCCTGTTGATAGATGACCAATTCTTCCTAGGAAGTGCAAAACCAGGCACAGGGGTCTTCTACTAGGAAGCTGTTTGTTGGAAGATTGTTGGACCAGTATTTTCTCCACATGGTAGGGCAACTGAAGAGAGTTTGTCCATCAGAAAGGCTTTCTAGATTTTTGGTGAAGACTACGTGGATTTATGAGAGTCTGGTGTAAGGGCAGGAGTGGGTTGCTCATTGCTTTATTAAATTCTTTAAGCAGGCTTGTCTTCTCCGTATGTTTGCTGGAGCAATGTTAGATAGGACAGACAGCCAGGAGAGAAAGAGAGATGGATGCTTCTCACTGTCCCACTAATTGTGCACTTCTTTCCCAGACAGGGCACAGTATTCTGCTACAGAGAATGGAAGGGCTAGTACAAATGACCTTAGGACTTCTGCACCACAACCCTAGTTTGTTCCAGCAAGCCTTGAAATGATATTGTTTCTCATTTTAATTTTGTTGGACAGGTTGGTGATGTGCCTTTTATAGGTTAGGCTTCTGTCCAGGCTCGCTCCAAGGTATTTCCAGTGAGGTGTCGGTTTTTGCCTCTACATTGTTCAGGTGAAATACTGTGGACATAGTTTTTGTTGGATTTATCTTCAAGTACCACTGCTTGAAGTAGTACTTTTCCAGGATTTTCAGGTCTGTGTTCAAGGTTGATTCCAGGTTGGCAAAGGAGGTAGATTGATATATAGGATCACCAGGTCATTAGCATACATATACTTGCTTGAGCTGGTATGTGGTAAGTACTACAAGGGGCTTACACAGAGCCCTGTGGGAGACCATTGTGAAGGAATCTGGGCCCATATTGCTCTTTTTAAAAACCAATATGGGCCCAGAGATCTTTCTGTTGGAGAGAATGGATTCAAAAAGCTGGAAAGTTTTTTGCACCTTATAATATTTCCTAATTTTAGGAGGAGGGCCCCTGATCCAGACTGTGTCATAAGCTGATGTAGGTCAATGAAAGTGGCTCTGGATTTAAGCTTCTTCTGGAAGCCTGTTTCAATCTGTGTTATTATGGCCAGGACCTGGTCACAGCAACTTCTTCCTAGCCTGAAGCCAGCTTGTTCAATCGGGAGTGCTCTTTCAAGGAGTGGTGAAATTCTTGTAAGGAGAATTCTTTCAAAGAGCTTAAAGGTGGAGCAGAGCAAGGAGATATGCTGTAGATTTTTAACATCATTTGGATCTTTCCCTCGTTTGGGCATGGCTATTATTTTGGCTTCCTGCCACAGATTTGGTAGTTTTCCAGTCAGATGTTATAGAAACTCGGGGAGGATACCATCCACTCCTGCAGCCTTGCCATTCTTGGTGAGTTTTAAGGCTACTTGTACCTCATCCCGAGATACTGGGGTGTACAAGTTCGGGAAGCTCGGGCCCGTCTTCAGGATTTGTCTCATGGAATATTGCACAGTAATTTTCCTGATAGAGCTGGGATGTATCTTGGAGGTTTTCAATAAATAATTAGCCATTTGATCAGCAGTTATCTCTGTTGTTTTGTGTGTTGTTGGTTCTGCCCACCTAATTTTTTCAGAAGTGACCAACTTTTCTGGCTAAATGTGGTGAAATTGAGTTCATGGATGGTTCAGATCCAGTGCTGCTATGAGCCCCTTAGCAACAGTTGGGTCTTCAGTCTCTTCATATTTCGCTAAAAGTTCCTCAGTTTCTTACTCCAGCATGGGATGTATTGTTTTCTGTATCCTCTAGGAATAGAGTCTTTGGCTACAGTTTTGATTAGTTCAACAAATGTTGGATAGCAATTAGGGGTGGGTGGAATTGCTGTAATGGTTTGCTCGATTTGTTTCTCAAATGTATTCCTGTTGGATGTGCGAAGGTTCCATCTAGTGATTGATAGATGGAACCTGTCTCTATTAGTATAGGACAGTGGTGTTCAACCTTTTTTACTATGCGAGCTACTTTTCTATAAAAAGTTATTCGGCGATCTACTCTCTTATATAGATCACGTTCCCCCAACCTGATATCTGATTATGCACAAATAAACAACTAAAAAAAATACACAACTAAAAACTTTATTTGTGTATTTTAAAATTTATTTATCACTTTTAATTATTTTAATACAACAAATATTTTAATACAACAAAATATATATATATATATATTTCTCTATTTTGGAAAACCAAAGTTAGAAAAAACAACAGATTGATTACAAACTCACAAGTTACAGGAAATGCTGATTGATTAAAAAAAAAAAAAAAAAGTTAATGTGAAATTTGGCATTGTTTGGACCTCGCAATATTTTCATAGTCAAGTTGATATGAAGAAGTGGCCAATCGCAGACAATCATCCAAATGATCATTTGTAATTTGGTTTCTTAATCGATTTTTTATGACGTTCATATTTGAAAAAACGGATTCTGACAAGTATGTCGATCCAAAACACAACAGAATTTTTCATGTGCATACTTCCAAATGACTTCATTGTTTAGTGATTTTAAATGTAAACTATTCTGAATGTTTATAAACTCTAGTTCTACTTCAGCTTGGTTTATATCAAACAGCCCATTAATTTTGTGGGCTGCTTGAAATTTCTGTGATGTTCAAGTTTTCTAAATGGATTATTGATAAAAGATACAATCATTTCAGTTTTATTAAAATCTTTAATCTTAAATTTATTTCTTCAACTAATTCTATTTGACGAATAAATTCTTTTAAATCATAGCGAAGCATTTCTTGATTTTGTTCAAAAAATTTTAATAAATATGGGAGATGTCTAAATTCGCAGTCATTTATATTTTTCTTTAATAAAAGTAAGTATTGTTGGAAAGTTTTTATTGAACTTAACACGTCAATTAAATTTTTATCTCTACCTTGTAACTCTAAATTTAAATTTCTTAATTTTGTACAGAAATCTATTAAAAATGATAAGTGTAACAACCATCTTTTATCACTCAATTGTGGATAAATATCTCCTTTTTCATCAAGAAAATTTTTTATATCATTAATTAATACAAGAAATCTTTCTTGTCTTCTCCCCTAATCCTTCCCAATAATTGTATAATTTTCAAAAATTCTTCTTTACTTGAATAATCTTGAAATACTATGCGAATAAATACCATTAACTGAGCAATATCAGTGAAGTCGTTTGATTCATCAAATTATAATGAAAATGCAACACAATTGTGAATGTGTAACATTAACCTGGCCTGGAAACTTTTCTCCGGCAATTGGAACTCTTCCTTTGTGCAAAAAATGTCTTCTCCCCTAGTCCTTCCCAATAATGGTATAATTTTCAAAAGTTCTTCTTTACTTGAATAATCTTGAAATACCATCATCATCATCATCTTCCTTATACCCTCTTTTACCTTGCGGTGTCGAGGGTCCATTGATCATCGAACCTCAATCCGTTTACAGGATAAGGTGGTCAGCCTTATGCCCCGGTGTATCCTATGTCCTGTAGTGTTGAGTTCTCAAGGCCAGTTTTCCTGCTTTGCGGGATGAAAAACCCCAGGATAAACTGGGGAAAAAACCCTGCTGTCCACGCCCAAGACTGGCTAACTTGGCTATGGCTGAGGAAGATCCTTCAGCTCCTCACGTCACCAACGGGAATCGAACCTAGGACACTCCTTCCCCAGGCATATGGTTGCGAAGCGCATAGCCACTAGGCTAACCGCGCGGAAATACCATGCGAATAAATACCATTTACTGAGCAATATCTTGATTCATTAAATTGTAATGAAAATGCAACACACTGGTGAATGTCTGACATTAACCTGGCCTGGAAACTTTTCTCTGGCAATTGGAACTCTTCCTTTCGTCAATTTGAAACCTTGTCTGCGGCCTCGAAGTAGTTTCTCTCTAGCGACGTCTCGAACTGAGAAGCTCCTTTCTGGAAGTGGAAACTCCTCTCGCAAGCAACATGGATCCGGGCAGTCTCTGACGGTGACTCTGGAAATGGGATCCCTTCTGCTTGCTTCAGTCCCTTTTTATTAGGCCTCCTCTGAGACCTCACATGAAGTTTGGCAACCCCAAAGAATGGGTATGAGTCTTTCGTCTTAAGTTTCAAGTTCGGCATGCCTTTTGTTCTCCTCTTTCTTTTGATTGTAAGTTGCCGGCCATCGGAAAGTTGTTTGAACTCTTTCTGACCGACTTCGGAGATGTTTACACTTAGAGCCTACAAGCCTTTCTCATGCATACAAGGTTCAATAACAATCTTTCTAATGCCGCCATGTACAGCTTTGGCGACAAAAACATTGCCTTTGTTTTTAACACTCTAACATATTCTTATTAAAGCAGTATATACAGTTAGCTTCAAAAGAGTTATTTACAAAAACATCTAATACAAACTATACCGAGACAAACAAAGTTTATTTTTTTACAATATTCACATGGAACTTAACCTAAGTAAAAAATCGATGTAATGTGCTTTGGAATATTTAACATTTAAGCTACAATCGAGTTTTTACACTTTGCTTATAATCGTATTCACTCGACTCGCTCTTTGACTTCCACTGATCCAAATTAATTCATTTACCTGGATTTATAAGAAAATTACTGATTTGACAAATTTAATAAAAAAAATAAATAAACAATAGCAATACACTTAAAGCGAATTAAAAATAATACAAAATAATGATTAATAAAATATTATGTTTTCAGTTTGAATTAAATTTGTAAGTAAGGTGGAATACACAAGAGATCGACCAAAAATCGCTCCGCGATCTACCAGTCGATTGCGATAGACGGGTTGAACACCCCTAGTATAGGACATTGCTGACTATTAGGGAATCTGTTGAGGATAGTTCTGGTTGTTGGCAGGGGGTGGATTGAGATGTCCCCCCTCCCCCACCAGTACCCTGTGGTACATTGCTGGTGCTTCAGACAAAAGAAGCCCCAGAAGTGAATCACGGGTAACATGAAGCTAATGTTTCAAGGCGTCCAAAGATACCAATCCTCCTGGACCACTTGCAGCAACTACGATAAGTAGATTTGAAATGTATATGAGTAACTGTGATATACATTTCAAATGATATGATCAATGAAAAGTAATGTCTTGAGTGAAAGAGGCTGCCAAATTTTCTGGAGGCTGTGGACGCTATAGAAGTGATGTGATTATGTCATGGGTAAGAGTCAGTCCAAGAAAAGAAAGGTATGATCTTGACTGTTAATTTGAGCATTGTCAAAAAGAGGTCTTTTTTTCTTGAAGGGGGGGCAGCAGCTAGATTGTTCTTGAGATCAGTGTTTAGGACACTTATGATCGTGAAGCTTGAGATGTTTGAATACTACAAAGTTTGTTGTATGAGTAGGATGAGTGGAGAGTTTTTTTTTACTCTCCACTCTTCCTACTTATCAGCAGAACTTTGAAGGGTTTGAGGTCAGCAAGAGTGGGTCATTGAAAGGTTTTGAGAAATCTTTCCATGTTGCTTATTCAGAGGTGGGTGATGTAGGTGAAGTGATCTGGTGAAATTCATATTGGTGATTGCTTGATTAGTTGATAGTTCTCCACATGTTGAAGAATTTGACTATTGATGACCTTCTCCATTACTTTGCTATCTAAAGTATTGGGGGCCGTTACGTCAACAACACTGAAGTGAGAGCAATGGGTTGATGATTTGATGGTAGATACTTATCACCTTGGAATGGCTATATATGGGCTTGTTTCCATGCTGTAAGGGGATGCCAGCTGAGTATAATATGGTGTGTAGATGATATCCTACAGGATGGGCTGCCACTGGGATCAGTCCTTGCCAGGGGCGACTCGTGCATAGGCACTGTGGAACTGCAGCACCCCCAATTTTCTCCATATATAAATATATTTATTAATTTATTTATATTTGCTTGTAATATTTAATTTTATCATCAACAATCCTATACAATTCTGTTATTTTGTATAAAAAAGAATAAAAATCCATCTTGTAGCACTTACGAGGGCGAAGGACGCCAGCAGCACTGTGTTTACCACAATGTCATATTGCTACGTGCACGAGCATATGCACATCATAGTGAGATGCGCGCTACTAGCGTAATGCGGCACTGTCCATTGCACAGTTCCACTATTGTTTATATGCAGTTTCTGCCAGTAGTAGAGTGTTCGTAGTGCTTATCGTGTTTTACTCCAGCTCTTTAAATATTTGGACATTGCAATTAAAGACATAACATTTGTTATAGTTTTTATTTTAGAACATTATTGGGGTTATTGACAATTATATCCTCAGAAATGCAACCTCAAGAAATAAGTTCTGTGACAGTAGTGACTGTAAGTGAACTACAAAACCCTAAATTTTCACAGTTGATTCTCGCTGAGAAAGTTTCTATTAAAATAAGAGGCCATCCTTTACCCGATATTCAAATATCTCAGCCAGGAATAAGCAATGATAAGAAGTCAATTAGAAGTTTTAATTCAGAGTATACATTAATATATTCAAAGTACATGAATATATAGCAAATTTTAAAACTGCTATTTTGGCAATAAGAAATTCAAAGCACTGTGAGTATCCTTCAAGGATGCTCACTGCTGAATCAAAGGTATATGACTTTTGATTCAGCATATGTGTTGTTATGGAGGAAAGGTTTCACTAAACATTGAGTAGCTGCTAAATTATTTAACAAAGATAAATTAGCTAATTTTAAGAATAAATTGCCTACAGGAGAAATAAAATTGACCACTGAAGCATATCCCATTATCAACAAAGAAAAACTTCAAACTGAACTTCGAGTATTCTACAGTAGACCCAACGTGTGATTATTGTAAATTAATTGACTTGTTAAAATTTATAACAGAAAATAATTTAGATTGAAGAGAATAAAAATATTTCTGAGGAGCACTATGAATCAGTATTGGTTAAATGCACTTGCAATGATTTCAATGGAGAAAAAATTCTTCAGCAGTCACACAAACATCAAGGAAAAAGTTATTGACCTTTTCACTTGAAACAAAACAAGAAGAATATATTTTATTTTTAAGTAAGTTTGAATTATACCAAACTGTATAATTTTATCGATAATAAACAATATTTTTTCATGTTTAATTTTTTTTTTAATTTTTACCATTATTTTGTTATTTTCTCCAAACACATATACACTGTACTTACAATGTGTATGTATATTTCGAAAGTTGCAGTATCCCCACGATTTCAAGCCACGACCCGCCACTGGTCCTTGCGCCAGCTCTATTCAATTTGTATACAAGTGACATCCCACCAACAGCCAGTTGAAAGTTTATCTGTGCTATCACCACTCAAGATAATACCCTCCGAGGCCTTAAGGAAGCACTGAGTGAAGATCTGAGATCACTGCAAAAAAATACTTTGAAACCTGGGGGGGACTGTCCTCTGACCCCAGCAAAACTGTTATTTCAGCTTGTTATCTGCAAAAATCTTACCATATCTTCTGTGGGTCTCATGGTTAAATAACCACGAGACCCACAAA
Source organism: Typopeltis vanoorti (assembly GCF_054136105.1). NCBI lineage: Eukaryota > Metazoa > Arthropoda > Arachnida > Uropygi > Thelyphonidae > Typopeltis > Typopeltis vanoorti. The sequence goes on along the minus strand of NC_143556.1, from coordinate 25,687,098 downwards.
AAAACTAAATATAAACTTCTGTAACAGGACTCTAATCCATGAAAATAGCTCTTGCATCATAGTGTCACACTTGATTGCTGACTCACATACCTGCAACATTTGGAAAAAAACTAACCTAAAGATATCTTCCAGGAAGCTGATAGGCATAACTTGAGATTGTAATGTTTTGAGCATTCCTGGCTCTGGTCTTTCAAATTGCAGAATATTGTTGCCAGTTTTGAGCCAAAGTCTCCACACAACTCATTGTACACAGCTCAACATAGCAATGAGAACCACCTCTGGTACCTTAAGTTCTACTCCTCTCCCATGTTTACCTGTCATTTCCCACATCACTCTTAAACAGATTTAGAATCAGACAAGGCTACTCTCCACATTTATTATATCTGTGGAGGATTTCACAATCACCCTTTTGCACATGAGGTGTCATGCAACTATACATCATATCAGTGATGAGTGAGTGCCTCAGACACTCCTTCCCTTGAGGCTTTAGGAACTTGCACTTGCTCTTGAATAGTGGTATATTGACTGGTTAACAATTGCCATCCTGTATATAATTTTGTTTGTTAATTTCTTGTATTTTTATCCATATGTCTGTTTTAAAGCACTTCCTTTCATCACCTATGCTATATGTAACACATATAAATATATGTTATTGCAAAATATAATAATAAGGGCCAAATTTAAGATTCTTTTGTCCCCTAAGTTATAACTTTTAAGATAATGAGCCACAACAGTCTTAAATTTGGCCCATGTTATATTTACCAATAACACACATTTAGATATGTCACATCTAAATATGTTATATTTAGGCTCTCTATATCGAGGTCCTAAGCTGTAACTTGTCTAACTTACATGCAAATCCAGCTCTGATGATAATACCTGGCTGATTTAGAACTCCACAATGATGCAATTCCATTCAACAGGATACTGTGTGTAACTCTGCTAATAAATTAGGCAAATGGGATTGAATGTGGGACTAGTGATAAGGATGAGATGTATATCAACAGATATCAGAGAGTAGTATTCGGGAAAATCGAATCTAGGGAAGGTGAGTGACTAGTGATGTACTGCAGGGTTCTATATTTAGGCTGCTTAATATTTAATTTTGTACATCAGTGATATAGGATGTGAATTAAGAGGAAATATTCACTTATTTGCCAGTGACAAAACTGGGAAGAGCATTAGTCTGAAGTAATATAGAGATCTATAGGGCGATTTAAAGATTTCTATATTACTTCAGACTATTACAGTTGTTATTTATTGCTCAGGCAAAAGATAATGGCTGCACTTTGATTTAGCAATAAAGTACATGACCTTACATTCTGGTGTAGCAAAGTGTAAGGGTATTCAAGTGTACTACATTGATGGAACTGGATTGCGAGAAACTGATGACCAAGGAATTGAGAATGAGTTTAGCAGGCAGTTGAGGAAAAGCTCATCAGATTATGGATATTGAAGAACCCACTGGCAAGCAGGGATAAGAAGTTTATTATTCTTCTTTTAAGGCTTTAATAAACCATGTCTGAATTATTGCACTCCAAGCTAGCTTGTTGCTCGAATTCCTTTCGTGATTATGACAGGTCTGTGGAATGATCTCTGGAGACATAGAGACACAAGAAATTTGATAATACTTTATTAATACAAATACAGTCATACCCCGACTTACGTGGTTTCTTATATGTACGTATTCCTATCCCGCTTCACGCATCACCACTAGTTGTATCTTTCAGGCGCCAGCCGTATTCGCCAGTGTCGCACATGCTGTGAACAAGTACTGGCGTGTTTCGCGCGGTCTCCATTCATACAAGATTTTTATAGTCTACAAACCTTGCGATTGTTTTGTGTTATGTTCTTGATAAAAATTTTATCACATAAAAATAATAATGTCATCCAAAAGAAGCAAGTCTGATTCTTCTACAGCTAGGGGGGGGGAATTGACTTTGGAAACAAAACTCAACATTTTTAAAGATTTTGAAGGCAGAATGAAAATTTGTGAGCTAGCAAAGAAGTTCGATCTACAGGAATCCACAGTAAGAACAATCATAAAAGAAAGGTTTGCAGATTTTGGAAGACATAGATTCTAACGAGGAATGAATTGTAGGCAGAAGGCAAGGAATAAAAAAATCATTAGTTTGCAGTGAAGAAATTTTGCATTACAAGAAAAAGACGTTATGCCGTCAGACGAATCTATTAGATTTTATGAAACCATCGACATCGAAATAACTTTCTTTTTTTTTTTTTTTTTATGTATGAAAAACTACAATTCAATTATGATTATATTTCTTAAAAAATATAGGTGTTTTTGTAAACCTTTGGTCCCAATTGTAAGTTTGTATATATAAATAAATGCAAAATTATATCCTGAGTTACGCGAATTCAACTTGCGCGCTTTATGTTGGTCCCACCTACCGCGTAACTTCGGGGTTTTACTGTATTTCAATCTGAAACTGACAGATCATCAGTGAACAAGCATTTCAAAAGGTAGAACAATAGTGGACTTTTTTTTTCCAACAGATATGAGCCACATGCTTGAGCAACACCACAAAACACCATTGTACGTCCTCAAGAGCTTTGGCTCAGTTAAAATGTTGTTTCATGAGAGAATCATTCTTAAAAGGTCAGCCAGAACTATCTTGCTATCAAGGACTGAAACATATTTATTGAAAGATTTCTTGAAAGAAAAATATTTATTGCAGTATAGAAATAGTTTTAATTTGTCATTACAGAAGTTGATGAGTTCACACAGTAGCTAAAATTTAAAAATAAACCCTCCCAAGATTCATGATACTCTTATTTTCAAAACACAGTAGTAATAACCTTCATATAATAATTTAATTATAGGCCTAATTACACTTTGTTTCATATAAACTGGGTATTCTCCTGTATTATTGATTATCTGAACTGATGTTAGTTCCAGTTAATTCAGATAATCGATGTTCTACTGTAATTAGTAATTATCTCCACTGAATGTCATATTTTTGAGGATATTTATGCATTGAAAACTTCTAGTGTATATGGACCCTAAACATCCACTCAATGTTTAGTTGCAGTTGTATGTGTTGTTAAGAAAGACAGTAGATTGATAAATAGGAATATATTTTTTGAATTGTATGTACAATCACTTATTCTCTATGCTTAAAATTCACAGTATTTATATCCCCCCCCCCTCCACACAAACACGCACCAATTTTTCCAGACCATTTAAACATTTTGGAAGAAGCAGTGTTTTGCAGAAAAATGTAAAAAAAATTTCCATTTTACTGTGAAGTACTTAGTAAATCTTTTATCATCTTGGTAATTACTGTCATCTTTCACTGTAAAACATCATTAATTAAAGATGCCAAGAAATTATATTCTTAGTTTAATCCTTTATCCAAATGTAAGCAAACAAAGTTTGCATCTGAAGTACAGGGTGGCTATAAAATAACTTTCCCCCTTTGGAGGCATCTGTAGCTAAAACCAATAAACGGAATGAGACCAAATTTTATATTGAGATTTTTGAAGGCATGGGGAGATGATTTCCATGAAAAAAAAAGATTTAGTACCAAAAGTCGCCGATAGGGAAAATTTTGGTGCTGGCAGAGCCAAAAACAAGCAGATAATTACATTAAATGCAGATAAAATGGAATGATAACATTTCGACGGTGTAAGCGACAGCCACGTCACTCATTCCCGCTGGATATGTGGTGCATTACAATGATGATAAGAATAATAATAATTAAACTGAAACAACAACTTGCGAGAGACAGAAATTAATGTAGTGATTGAACTCGCAGGAAATGATGTTTTATTCATCGGAATCAGGATCCCCTGAACCATATACACGATATTCAATGTGCTGACCTTTCTTGTGTACAGCAAATTGCATCCGGTGTGTGACATGCTCTACAGCTGAGCATAAGGAGTTTGATTGGATGTTCATAACAGCCTGTTTTATGTTCTCTTTCAAGACATGCAAGTTGGGAACGCCACCAACATACAACGTTCCCAATCCCTTTTTATGTGGAATTGGTGGCGCAGCTGTCACATACGCACAGTAAAATTTGCATAATCCTTTTTACCTGTGTTTACTGCAAATATTTGACTGCTTCTGGCTCTGCCAGCACCAAAATTTCCCCTATTGGAGACTTTTGGTACTTTTTTTTTTGTGGAAATCATCTCCCCATGCCTTCAAAAGTCTCAATATAAAATTTGGTCTTATTCCATTCATTGGTTTTAGCTACAGATGCTTCCAAAGAGGGAAAGCTATTTTATGGCCACCCTGTACTTTCAGGACAGGGCAACTCATAGAAGTTAATGACTTCACATCACTTGCCTTAGTAGTTGCTCTGTCCTGAAAATACTTTAGGTGCAAACTTTGTTTGCACCTAAAGTAGTTTAATCCTTTATCCAAGTGTAACTTGGATAAAGGATTAAACCAAGAATATAATTTCTTGACATCTTTAATTTATAATATAACCAAGTGGAAAACTTTCCAACAACTGTAAAAAAACACCGTTAAGAACTAAAGGAATAATTTTAATAGTGGAAGATTTGGTAGTGGACTTAAGCTGGAATTTTCAGTAATTTGTTAAAATAAATCAGTGAATTCTCTATAACAGTTTTTGCTGTAATGAGAGTGGGTGTAGTTTCTTTGAAGTTTTGATTTATTAGAATTAATAGGCAAGATAATTATGTTAATTATAAATTTGTTATCTGAATGATATAAAAATTGAGTCAAATTTAATTCTTAGTTTGCATTTTTTTTTCTTCTTCTTTAAGAACCATCTAATTTTGGAACTTCTTTATACAATGCTTGTCGCACTCTTATGTCAGAATTCATTGTACTCAATATCAATTGTTTCACTGATGGAGTGGCTTCTTTAGAACATGTTATTCAAGGAATGATAGTGAGTATATAGTTCTTGTATATTAGAAAAATCAGTTTTGTTGGAAATATCAGTTTTCTTCTTTATGAATTAAACTGTATGGTGTGGTAGAATATTAATTAATTTTGTATAAATTAAACTATGCTGTATGGACAGAGCAGGGGGGTAGGGGATTTCTGAATATCTATTTAGGCCTTTTGCAGCATATGAACAATTCCATTTATTCAAATGCATAGTTGAATGTATTCTGAGCAAGAGATTATGGTTGCTTTTTTCCCCCTCCCTCTTCAATTTTAACTTGCATTGTTTATGGGCTGTATTAATTGCTCTTCACCTCCTAGTTTGGCCCACTCACAGATCAGTTTTATGAATGAAAATCTGAAAATGTTAAATTTAACATATTTGAAAATCATAATAAGAATTAACAGATTATGGTATAGAGCAGGGGTTGACAAACTTTTTCTGAGAGGAGCCATATAGTAAATATTTTATACTTCGCTAACTAAAAGGGTGGAGAGTGAATCAGGTGCAGCAAGTGCTAGTTAGGTGGCTAGAGCAAAGTGAATGTTAGTAGAGCAGTAGATCAGTGGTAAAATGGAAAATGACAATGTTGGAATTAATATTGAACATGCAGCAGTGGAAATACAATTAAATACAATTAAAATAGACATAAATAAGGAAATAGCATGCTTGAATGTTATCCTTCACATGACAAAACACAAAATCAGAAAGCTGCAGATGGTCTGAGGTAAAAATCGAGATCATGTCAACAAACGAGAAAAATGTGGTAAGAAGAAAATTATGTATGGGGACTCAGTGATCAGAGGAGTACTTAATGAAAGTATAACAAAATCATGTTTCCCTGGTATAAAATTAATGATATTAGTCATTCCATCCAAATGCAAAAAAGTAAGGTGAACTAACTGTCTTGGTTGGCACTAATGATCTGAGAAATGAGAAGTATTCTATGAGGGAGAATGTGAAGGAGTTGTTGGATGAAGCAAAAATGAAGGATGAAAGGTAAAAATGTAAGTCCTGTCATGCTATGACAGAAGTGAATTGAGGAGGGCGTTGGTAGCAAACAAATGAATACACAAGTTGTGCAGAAGGAATGAGGTAGATTTTGTGAACCTATGACCTGTGTTTGACAAAAAGAAGGATTTTCATAAAGCTGATGAACTGCATCTAAATGGTTTTGGTGTTAGGTGTCTAGAAAGAGCTTTAATCACTGAGCATACTGAAGTGCAAATTTGGGAAGTTTAAGCAATTGGGGTGGATGCAGGTGAGTGTGAGAAATGACCAACATGCAGAATCTAGTCTCTCTCAAACCAAAATATTGAATAGAATAGTCAATGCAGGAAGTAAAGGTGATTTGGGGCCTAAAGGGATGCTGCAGTTTCTGTATACTAATGCCAGAAGTATCAAGACGAGAGTGAGGAATTTTGGACATTGGTTAGTGCAACCTCACCAAAAGTTATAGGCATTAGTGAGACTTGGCTAATAGCAGATGTAGTTGCAGGGATAGAATGCAAAGCATTTAGTATTTTCAGGAAAGATGGAGAAGGGGTACTTCTGCTGATAATAGCAGATGAATTGCAGCCAAAAAGAATAGAAGATAGGCAGGAGGGTGGCTGTTCATTTGAAGCAGTCTGGTGCGAGATCAGTGCCAATAACATTACAATTGGTTACTACTATAGACCAGGGAATTCCACGGATAATCTGGAAGACATGCATCAGCAAATTAGTGCAATGAGTGTAGATTGAGTGATTATTGTGGAGGTTTCAACTATAGATTAGAAGGAAGAGAGATTACAGACAGAAAGGAAATAGAATTTATACACCTACTGAGAGATAATTACTTGAGGCAGCATGTGATGGAGGGGAAGTTGAGGTGTAGGAGTACTGGACCTGGTGAGTATCATAAGAACTATCCATAACTAAGGTGGCTACATTGTCTCTGATTTGGAAAAGCGACAGTGCAGTCCTGACTCGGGGGGGTTGTAAAAAATATTCTGTCAAGAAGGGGTATATGTGGAATTACAGGGCAGGTGATTATGAAAATCTTAGGAGGAAGTTCGAAGCTGTGACATGGCATAAAATCCTGGAAGGGAAGGATGTAGTGCATGGGAGATAGTTAAGGAGCATCTAGAGGAAGTTATATTAAATTGTAAAGAGGATTAATCAGGTAGGAGTTAGATGGATGAGTAATTTCATTAAGCATGAGCTTCAGAAAAATAAAATGCTGTGGGGGATATATAACGAGAAAGGTGACCAGCAAACTCATGAACAAAACGAGGGTCAGGCAAGAAGAGTGGCCAGTATGGTAAGAAAGACAAAATCATATTATGAGAAGAATTACTAGCTGATTACTATGGAGTTACTGAGTGGTCCCTTTGCAAGGGTACATCATACAAGTAAGGTTAATGCTATGACTCGTGACAGAGACTCGAACAACATGTTGAAGTAATTCACTTCTAAGTATGCAGGGTGCTTTATTCATGAAGGATGCTTGCCAATTTGTCCTGTTATGTTCTTTGATGATGTGTGCTATGAGTCTGCTTTTTTCTTCCCTTTTGTTTTCAGCATTGCTTGTGTTCTTTGTTTGCAGATGTCGAAACTTCTCCCAGTTTGACCTACATACAGCCTGAAAAATCACATGACATTTTCTGAAAGATAATTTCCCTATTTTGACATAAGTTACATGGCAATAACAGGCTACTGGCCTAGTACATAGGAGATTGTGAAGTTTGCAAATAGCATAAGTTATGTTTAAATGGAAGGAATTTTCTTTTTAGAGATAGTTTTTTTTTTAAAAATTATTCTTTGCAGGTGGTGCTCTTTGTTGGAAAGACCTAAGTTTTAATCCCACTTATGGTGCAAACAGTTTTATTTGGCTTTTAAGGACATTTCAACTGAGCTAGCTATCCTCATTCAGAGGGTAGATGGGTTTTTCCTTCTGCAAGATAGAAGATGGCCTATCTCTGTCAACTGTGAATCCACACAGTTTGACAGAGATAAGCAAGCTATGCAGATAGGATTAAATTTCCTATTACAACTTTAATTATGTAGTGTTTGGGGTCATATGGCTCTTACTGGCCAATGATTAGCACATTAGTGGAAGATGATAAATTATGAAATTTGGTAATTGTTTAAAAATATGTGGTATATGTGTTTTGGATTTTCACATTTAAAAATGATATCTCTTGAAGTTAAATTTATATTTAGCATAACTAAAGGATTATTTACTTTTTCTTTCTTTCATTATTAGCATCATGTTGGTGGTGATATCAACCCCATTATTCAGCAGTGGATAGTCACTACTTCAGCATCACAAATCCGTAATAACATCCATAATATCAACATACCCACAGAGCAGATACGTCATTATATTATTTTCAAGAATGTTCCGTCCACATCTGAAGCTACAACTGATGAAGCTATTATTACTTCTACAGCTAATGGCATAGAAACAGAGGAACAAATGGAGGCTGACTCTTCGCCAAGAAATGGTCCATTACTGGGTGATTCCTTGCCTGATAGCATTGAAGTAGACTCTCTTGGAAAAGAGAATACTCCAGAAGTATGTAACTAATCCTATGCAACTATTAAACTTATCCTTCCAACTTCTCGAAAATATTCTAAATGTGTTATATAATGGTAAATATTTAAATGGTTTAGAATTGTCAAAAGATTATTCTTTTAAAAATTTGAACAGGAATTTTTTTGGCATGAGTTTCAGACTGCCTTTAGGGATCACTAGAACTAAAAAAAAAGTGCCATAATTGAATCTCCTGCCCTCCATAAAAAGCATAAATTAAATTTAATGTCTTGATACATAATGGTACCAGTATATGCTTAAAAAATAAAAAAAAAATCAAATTAATGATGTACAAATGGATTCAGATACAGAACATTTGGAAGCAGTAACACATCATACCACTCAATTCTTAAGTGGATATGGTTGACATGTGAACATTTGTTTTGTTATGAAAGAAAATCATATTATATAGAGGGGTACATCCTTATAATTTCCCAGCACATGTCATGTTGCCTCTACATACAAATAGCTTATTTGTGAAGAACTTCATTCACACTCACTTTGTTAATCAAAATAAGTAATTAAACAAAGAATATCATTTTCATTTTTAATTTAATTTATAACCACATGAAAAACCTTTCTACAACAGTCAGTAGGCATTTTAAGTAATCAAATTCTTTCTCCATTTTGATCAAGCATAGACAGTCCTTCTGCTATGATGTGCATGAATATGAGCACACATTCTAATGCTTTGTAATCTGATTTTACTATTATCTGTGAGAATTTTTGTTAATCAGCCACATGTTGTATAATTTCACAATTTACTGATGGCATAAAAGATGAAGTGGATGTGTGGAAATATCTGCTGAATAGTTTTGCATTTACTATTGTGTTGGCTTGAAACATGACAACTGTCATAATTGAGTTCACTATAATGAATTTGTAGGCATGAAAGAAATATTGCATTATAATATATAGTTTGCTACAGTGGATATGCATTGATATTATCAAGTTTTGGCTTGAACATTTTTGGTACAGTTAGCCCTCACTATTAGCAGATTACCAAAAAGTTCCATTCAAAGAAATTAACTAGAAAAAATAAGCAGAATTGAGAACTGCTATTCCCCATATTGATAAGCATTAAATCATTAGATCTATTACAATTAACTAGAATAATGCTTCACAGTTTTCTTTGTAAAGCTTTTCTATAAGAAGCCTATTCATGTAAGCAAAGGACACAAACTTTTAGAAGAGATGGAATGTTCTGCATTGCTAAATTGTTCAGGCTCTTGAAACTTTATCTACTTTTTATGTCCTTCATAATGAACAGAGGAGTCTGGCAGACATCTGGAAAGTCAAATGGAAGAATGTTGTCTTTCAGTTTTAAAAAAGAAAATAGAAATGTTGCAAGTAAGACAAAATTTCTTGAATATTGAGTAGACTGAGAGTTTTAGAGATATTCAAATACTCTGATGCATGTGACTGAAATAGGATTAACTTCTTGCTGAGTTGAAGGAATCCTATAATTATAAAAGATCATTAGCTAAGAATGTAGACTTAAGATAATTTTTGATGCACTAAGACCTCATTAGAACACAAAGCTCTACACAGTGAATTGGGGTTTTAATACCTTTATTGTTGTTGCTGACAAGGATGTGGTGGGATTTTTGCATGAATGTAGTGTTGTGTGTATGCTTCCCCCCACCCTGCCCCCTTAATTTTTACTTTGTTGATGAAGGATGTCATGGATACTGGCTGTCTTCAACTCTCTAAGAAGAAAAAATCTAATAAAAACAAAACTACCCAACACAGGAAGCCAGATGATACCACCGAAGGAAAAAAAAAAGACATTCCTATAATGGAATTTCGTGGATTCTGTCAAAACATAGATGACATCAAGGCCCCCTTACAGAAGTATAAACCTGTGTGCTTCTATCTTCAGGAATCACCTAAAACCAAGAGATGATCCAGCATTACAAAATACTACCATTATTCATAAGGATGGACCTGTTCATGGGGGAGTTGACATAGTTGTGGGCAACCATATCCTCCTTCCAGCTAGTCTTACTCATTATAAATGTAGGAGCAGTTGCTGTCCGATTCTCAGTCAGAACTCTATCATCCTATGCTGCATCTATGTTCCTCCTGCCACAAATATCTCCCAAGATGATCTTGATGTCATATTGTAGTTCCCTTTACTTTTAAGGGAGAATTTAAATGGACACAACATTCTTTGGGATAACATCGAACAAACATCAGAGAAAGAGTTATTGAGCATATGCTCGATGACAATAATCGCTCCCTCCTAAACACAGGAAGCAACGCTTTCTTCCATATGCTTACCTGAATATTCACTGCCATAGACTTAATTATCTGCTCACCCTCCATTTTCCCACTCTTCAAGTGAGAAACTGACAAGAACTTGTTTGAGAGTGATCACGTTCTTGTGATATCCACTTACCTTTAGCAGAATTTGATTCTGCAACAGTCAGCTCTTCTTCCATCAGTAATGCAGTGAATTATGTGTATTGAGTGTATTACACAAGCTGTCACAACTACAGTTCTAAAACATTAGTCATTTTCTATATTTCCCTAAGCTGTGGTGGAATGACAATTGTACAGCAGCCAAAGAAGCTGAGAAGAAAGCTTGAGGTATTTTTCAAAGATACTCCACAACAGCAGACCTCATTGCGTTCACATGCTTGAGCAAGACACATCTGCTGTCAGAGTCTAAAGGAATTCTGGATTCAACATACATCCTCCATAATGAGTTAATGTAATAATTATTACTTCCAGTAATAAATAAATTTATTTCTAGGTTTGATCTGATATCACATATTTGAGATAAGTACAATTTAACTAATTTATCACTCATGCTTTCAAAATGAAATTCATGTTGTAACCAGTAATTGTAAGAAAATGTAAATAATAATAAGTTAAAATATGGAAAAAGATTTCTGTTACAGGAAATTCCAACTTTTAGCATAGTCTCCATGATCACCATAAAGAGATTAAAAGCCAAGTACACTAATAGCATGATGAATGGCAGAAAACTGCTGGTCTGATTCAAAAATCAAACGATAACCATCATATTTGATCCTTTTCGTTCAGCTGGACATTAAGGAAGTCAGATTAGTATATTCAGGAATGCTGCTTGAAATTGTCAGTGAGATATTACTCTGAATAAAGTCATATATATCACAAATCAGAAGATGTGTTATATATCATATACATTAAAATCAGTGCATGTATGTTTCGTTATTAATTAATGTAGCTATAAGGTACATCTGAAATTATCTTCAGGCAACTATACATGGTAAATAACATCAAAAACACTAGAGCTGCAATGATACCATTTATAAAAGTGTAGCTAATATTTTCACAGTAAGTTTGCTTGAAAGAGAGAAAAATTGATGCTATCTCTTTCATCTGAATCCATCATTCATAGAGTTGCATTTGAAGTAATGTTGTGCCAAAGTTAGACTGTTTGTTTGATATAAATACTTTTTTTTTAAGTTACTTCACACTTTAGTACAGGATTGATTTGATCCTGTTGATAAAATTGCCTTACAATTCATCTTTGTGAATTGCAGGTTGTCATGTAATTGCTCTTCAATAAATTGTGTGTTTTGGTGAATTGCTATTTGAGTTGTTCTTTAAAGAACTGCCTTTTGATAAATTGTCATTTGGTTAATTCTTTTTTCATTAATAAATTGCATTTCCGGAATTGTCTTTAGATGAATTTTCTGTATGCCAGGAGAGAAGGAGATGTAGTGTTGATAATATCAGATGATTTCAGTCCAGTCAAGGTAGCAAGTTATGATTGCAATGGTAGTAATAACAGTTTTCCATATTGCAGCAAGTTTAAAGTTATAGGATGTGAGATGGAGTCTAACAAGATCAAATACATGGTGAGATGTTGCTGTGAACCTAGTGATCAGTTGCTGGTGATGATGATGAAATGCATTCCCAAATAAACTCAGTAGGTACTAAACAATTAATCATCATGGATGACTTCAGTTATCTGAATATTGATTGAGTAGCAGTGAAATCTTATGAGAAGAATAAAGCCAAATTTCTTGAATTGTTGTGAGACAACTTCCTTAAGCAACCTTAAGTCAAAGAGTATTAGACCTGATTAAAGTGTCATGGTGAGGAGTTTAAAGACATGAGTGTTCTGCTACTGGTTGGTGATGACAGTGATCATGCTGTACTGACCTGGGAAGTAGCTAAGTGTGGCTATTCCATTATTATAAAAAGGTTACATGCTGAACTACAAAGGAGGAAACTATGACCAGCTGATGGGGAGAATACTATGTTCAGTCTTATGGTATCAGTTGCTAGATGGGAAGGATGTTTGAACTGTGTAGGAAGCATTAGATAACAACATCGATAATGCAATCAGAAGGTGTCCTTAGAGTTTAAAGAATAAACAGAGTGGGAGTGAAATGGACATGCAGGTTGTATTAAGCAAGAGATTCTTAAGAAAAAGATGAAATCGATGGAATGTGTGCTTAAGGATGATGTCAGTTTTGAAAATTATAAGTGACAAGTGATTATAAGATTATAAGACAAAGTTAAAAGAAACATATTATTTAACATATTAAAAGAAAGACAAATACCAAATAATATCCTAAAAGCTGTCACAAGTATATATGAAAATAATCAAATACAAATAAGATTAAATCATGAGCTATCATATACAAGAGAGATAAACCAAGGGGTCCGACAGGGATGTCCCCTCTCAGCAACTCTTTTTAATATCTACTTAAATGAAATAATAATAAAATGGAGTAAAAATTTATATCAAGGAATTAAACTTTCACCTACAGTTAACTTAAACACTCTCCTCTTTGCAGACGACCAAATAATAATTACAAATTCTGAAGATAACTTACAGAAAGCTATTTTAAATCTAAATGAGATATCCAAAGATTATGGTATGATAATATCAACGGAAAAATCAAAAACACTATGGCCTTTAAAGGACAAGATCCAGCAAGAACTAAAATAGTATTAGATAACAAGATCTTAGAACAGGTGAATTCATTTAACTACCTAGGATGTATGATCACTTATGAAAATGAAAAAGATATAAACATAAAAATTGCAAAATATTTAAAAATAACAGGAGTAATTAACTCTATATTTAAACCAAACCTAGTTCAAAAACAAACCAGGCTAAAAGTATACAATACGTTAGCCCTACCGGTCTTAATGTATGTAAGTGAAATCTGGACAATAAAACAAAAAGACAAACAAAGATTAACAACAGCAGAAATGAAGTTTATGAGAAAAACTGCAAAGTATACCCTATTTGATCACAAAAGAAATGAAGATATTATGAAAGAATTAAACCAAGAACTAGTAATTGAAAAAATTAAAAAATATAAACATAGATGGATGGAACACGTTCAAAGAATGAAAACAGAAAGATTACCAAAACAAGCCTTAAAGTACAAGCCATTAGGAAAAAGAAAACTAGGACGTCCTCTTAAACGATTCAATGATGACTTCTAAGGCCGGAACAGGCCATACTAGGCCTAAATCCTTGATACGTATGATGATGATGACAAGTGATTATAAGTGATTTATAACTATACAGTTATAAATATATACTGGATGCGTAAGGGTCAAAGCTGTATAACTGAGAGGAGACCTCCACATAGCCTTTAAAGGAATGCGGAGAACCGACCAGGGCTTCTGACCTAATGTCTAATTCTCACCTTCTCGTGGTGCACCCTGTTGGGTATCTACTTTGATACTGAACGAACGAGGATGGGCTGGCAATTTGGGATTTAGCCGACCAAATTGTATTCTTATTGTTAAACCAAAATAAAAAATGATGGTATATGTAAAATAAGTTGTTTACATTAAATAATATTTACAAATCTAGCCTTTGTGATGGAAGATCATGTTGGATTCTGAAGCGAATAATAATTACTCTAATCTCTACATAATCAGAATCCAACAATATTACTTAAGAGAGACTGACTGAGAGAATGGCAGACTTGATAATACAATGGGTACTTAATTTGTGGAGGAAGTTTATGATTGTTATCTAAAGCAATATATACAAAAACCTACTAGAGAGAATAGAATATTTAGAATATTAGATTTGATAATATCAGTGGAGTTAGTGATGAACAGTATTAATTAGTTAAAACCTCTCTGTAAGGGGTGCTTAAGGGTCATAGCTGTATAACTGAGAGGAGACCTCCACATAGCCTTTAAAGGAATGCGGAGAACCGACCAGGGCTTCTGACCTAATGTCCAATCCTCACCTTCTCGTGGTGCACCCTGTTGGGTATCTACTTTGATACTGAACGAACGAGGATGGGCTGGCAATTTGGGATTTAGCCGACCAAATTGTATTCTTATTGGTTAAACCAAAATAAAAAATGATGGTACAACATGACAAAATTTCATGCCGGCTGGGGCGTCGCCCGGTTAAACAAGGCCCCCGTTGTTTTCGCCAGGGAACCAGGGTGAACAGCGAAAAGTCAGCTACTGGAACAAATCTGAAAACAAACCCCAACTCAACATCACCAGAGTTGAAGATCGGTACTATCAACGTAAGAAGCCTGAATGGCAAAGAAATGGAGCTAGCTGAGGAATTAGATAAGTACCAGATCGACATAATAGGGGTGACTGAAACAAAAAAGACCAAAACTGGTGAGATCTTTCTGAGCAATAAATACAAAATGTTATATTCAGGCAATAACAATCAAGGAAAAGAAGGAGTAGCCATAGTATTCAACACAAAATACGAGGCTAATCTTCTTGAATGGCAGTCAGTCTCAAGTAGAGTAATGTGGGCAAATATGAGAATGGGGAACTGGACAATGAGACTTATTTGTGCCTATGGTCCCACAGAAGGTTCTACTAAGGTAGAAGTGGAAGAATTTTTTGAGGCTTTAGAAAAAGCAACTGACACAATGAAAAAGGAAAAGTTGGTCCTTGTTGGGGATCTAAATAGTAGAGTAGGAAATGATTGTGAGACATACAAAAATATTTTGGGAAAATTTGGAGAAAAGAGCAAAGCTAATAATAATGGCAAATATCTGTTGGATTTCTGCTCAGGACATGGACTGGTTATTACTAACACCATGTTCCAACATAAAAATGTGCACAAATTCACATGGAGAGAAGAGGCTAGGAATAAGAAAAGTCTCATTGACTATGTTATTGTTGATAGTGATGTTTTCTCCCTGGTGCAGGACACCAGAGTGTACAGAGGATTTGAAATTGGAAGTGATCACTATTTAGTCTTGAGCAGGATAAAATTGAATTTCATATTGAAAAGAATAACATGTAAGAAAGTTTTAAAGCGAATAAAAGTTGAGCAGCTCTCAGATGTAAACTGTAGACTAAAATACAGAAATATTATTGAAAAGAAAATGAAAGAGTTTGAGAACAGGAATCAAACCTTGGAGATTCAGTGGCAAACTCTGAAGGAAACATTGATTGATTCTGCCAGAGAGGCATGTGGTGAGGTTGTGTGCAAAGATAAAAAAATCAGAACTCCCTGGTGGACACAGGAAGTCAAAGAGGCAGTAAAGGAAAAGAAGAAAGCATATCAAAAGTTCCTGGCAAATAAGTCAGCTTTTACTCTTACAGAATACAGAGACAAATGTAAGAAAGCTAAACAGTGTGTAAAACTAGCTAAACAAAAGTCATGGGAGGACTTTGGCAAGAATATAGAAAATAAATATCAAGAAGGTGGCAAAATATTCTGGAGGTTGTTGAAGAAGCTTAGGAATGGAGGAAAGAGTGCTGTAAAAGGAATTAGAGATGATAAAGGTGAAATGAAAACAGGAGAAAAAGATATCCTTGAAGTATGGAGTAATTACTTTGAAAAACTGCTAAATGAAACAAGCAGTGATGACAGCACAGTGATAAAAAACACTGACCAGGCATGCAGTCAGGAATACATATCCATACTTGAAGTAGAAAAAGCCATCAAAGGCTTGAAATGTGGAAAGGCAGCAGGAGTAGATGATATTCGACCAGAAATGCTGAAGTATGGTGGTATAAGAGTCTTACAGTGGCTGCACTGCATAGTTCAGAAAGCCTGGACAGAGGGACGAATTCCCGATGATTGGAGTAGAGCTCTCATAGTACCCATATATAAAAAGGGAAATAAAACTGAATGTGAGAATTACAGAGGTATTTCCCTACTGAGTGTTCCTGGCAAGATCTATGCAAGTATACTTGAGAAACGGTTGAGAAGAATTGTGGAAGAAAAGCTTGGTGAAGAACAAGCTGGATTCAGGCCAAATAGAGGCTGCCAGGATCAGATCTTCACTTTACGACAAATAGTCGAGAAAGCATGGGAATATAACAAAGATCTGTATTTAAGTTTTGTCGATTTGGAAAAGGCATATGACAAGGTGCCAAGAGAGAAGCTATTCAATACGCTGCAGTTATATGGTGTCAATGGGGCATTATATCAAGCAATACTTAGTCTTTATCTGAGTTGTGAGTCAGCAGTTAGAATTGAAGGAAGTACAGGAAGATGGTTTAATGTTAAATCTGGTGTGAGACAAGGATGTACATTATCCCCTCTGTTATTCATTATCTATATGGATCACATTATGAAGGAATGTGGTATTAAACCTGATATCAAAATTGGAGATGTTAATGTCAGCTCTTTGCTTTATGCGGATGATGTTATACTTCTAAATAAATCCGCTACAAGTCTGCAAGATTCTCTGACTAAATTGAATAGCTGTTGTAATAGATATGGTATGAAGGTCAGCAATAAAAAGACAAAGACAATGAAAATAGGCAGAATCATTGAAAATGTCAACTGTGTTGTGAATGGAGAACCTGTGGAACAAGTAAAACATTTCAGCTACTTAGGCACAATTTTTACTGAAGATGGTAAACTAAATATAGAAATAGACAACAGAATCAGCAAAGCTGGTATCGTGGGAAGTCAATTGAATAAATTCATATGGAATAAGAAAGAAATTAGTCGGAACACTAAATTAGCTGTATACAAGACTGTGTTCAAACCAATTTTAACTTATGGATCTGAGAGCTGGGTCAGAAGTAAAACACTTGACCAAAGACTAGAGACCGCAGATATGAGAGTCCTGAGAAAGATTAGAGGCGTGAACAGATGGCATCAATGGCAATATCATATTAAAAATGAGGATATTAGGAAAGAACTTGACATTGTCAGCATCCAGGAATGTGTTAGCAGAGCTAATCTCAGATGGTATGGTCACTTAAATAGAATGGGATTGGAAAGATTAGCAAAACAAGTGTTCTCTGCCAGGTTGGCAGGAAAACGACCCAGAGGAAGACCAAGATATAGGTGGATTGATACGGTACAAAGTGCCTTAGACGATAGAAATATAAGATCTGATAATGTTGGAGTCTTGACAAGTAACAGACTGATTTGGAGGAAAATTGTAGATAGGAAGTTAGTAATGATGTAATTTTTTCATGTAGTACTGTCATATCCTGTACACCCCTTGAGGGTACATGGCAGGAATTTGATGATGATGATGATGATGAACCTCTCTGTAACAGTGGTCATTTGTCACCAGAAGGGAAGTTTAAGAATAAGGAGAGGAAATGATAAAGCATCAAGGGTGAAATTTCACCCATTATTCAAAGAGACACTAATGCAAAATGGATCCATCTTGCATAATTTAATATTTAAGTTTATTCCTAGGAATAAATTAGATAATAAACCTGGTGTCATTGTAAAGAAATACATTATAAGAAAGAAAAAAAAAAACTATGGAGAGAGCGTGATAAATCAGTGAAGCATGGTCTGTGTGGGTTTATAGCATGTTGGTCAGCTCTGGTAGCTAAAGTTTCTGAGCATAATTTGGTTTCATTTTCTTGAAAATTTATTATAATGACCTCAGTTTCAGGCACATGGTGAATTGTGTGGTATGTCATACATTTCAAACTCATGCTTAAAACTAGTTGAATTTTTGTTGATATTTCTTTCATCCCTTTTTTTTTTGTGGTGTGGTGTAAAAAGTCATAGAAATATTACACTCATTATTGTAATTGAGTTTGTGCAAACATTAGTTTACAAACTAATGTTTGCATAAACTGAATAGTTGATCTGATGTAGCTGGTGTCCCATTTAGGTTGAAAGAAATCCATAGAAAATATTGTGGAATTCACAGTCTAATCATCCAGGTGGTGGTTGTCATCTTTTTTAGCCTGCCATATAAAGAGATGAACTGTAGGCTTTTATCATGCTTGATTCATTCTGGAAACACTATCCTTTCTGATGAATTCATATCTCATGCATGGGGACCATAGTTAGTTTCCAGAGATTATCCTTCTGGTAACATAGAATTGTTAGTTTAATCATCAGTGGATATCAGTGCTAAAAGTAAGACTTCAGATTTTTCCCTAATAATAGCTGTCTCAATTTATTCTCATTTTGATGTAATTTTTAAATTACATCAAAATCAGAACACTGGGCTACCACCTATTTAATATATTCATTAGCTTATTCAATATGTATATATCTCAGTATTCATAAGATGCAAGTTCATTTTTAGGCATATTTGCAAGTGAATGGCACCTCTTAGTTTCATTGTGTCTGTCTAGCTTTCCAAAACAATATTTAAAACTAAGAAAAAACTGAAGAATTTTAATTTTCATTAAGTATCATTTCAAACTAGCATATGCAGAACACCAAACAGTTTGTGAACAGCACAGTTACTAGGAATCAAGTAGTAGCAGAAACAATTCAGAATTGTAACAAATATATTGAATTGTGCCCACTATTACTTGATTGTTAGTTTCTGTGCCCTGTGACAGTTATTTGTATCTGAAGATATTCATTTGAAATACAGAATAATATTAGCAGTAAATTCAGCTTGATTCTTTCCTTAAGAGGAAATGTATTTGTAGGTTGACATTCTCTCTCAGAACGCTAATCATCTCTTTATAATCTGTTCTAGCTTGCCACACTTTGTTGGTTTTGCTTGCCTTGACTGTTCTCTTAATTCCAGTAGTCACTCTGACCTCTTTGATTTTTAGCAGTATAATTATCAAGGCAGTGAGATCATACTCTGTTTATAATTTAAATTGGCTTCTCTTCTCTGACTTTATAGACTGAAGCAGAAAGATGCCAAGGTGTTTACTTGTTAGTAAGGATCTAACAAATTGTTCACCTCACCAACTAGAATCCAAAAAAATAAAAATAAAATAAAAATCTTCCAACACCCTTTTCCTTATCTCAACCAGCTCTCCCCTTGATAATACAAACCAAAAACATGTCCACATTTCCTTTTTTATAGATTGCCCTTCACCAATCTCAAGTCCTTTGCACCACTGGGTACCAATTAAGATGGATGTCCTCTATGATTTTTGTCTCTGTTCTATAGTTTGATGGCTTTCTGCTCTCCAAATCCAAACACCTGTTTCAGTTGAATAACTGAAATAATCCTTGCTAGAAGTACATTCTTCTGTACTTCCTAGAAGCAAGAAAAATAAGAAAAAATGATCCAAACAGTCCAAATGTTTGTGTCAAAAGTTTTAGAAAGGATTATGGTCCAGTTAACGAATTGTGTTATTTAATATATGAAGATTTTGTGCAAATCTAGCATTTTTCCAGCTTAATTTTAATCAAATACAAATTTACTTCCTTTATTTGCTAGCAGTTGATGGATACTGATAGTGTTTCTGAAGACATGTCAAATAGAAGTACACTCATAGAACAAGCAGAAACAATTAACATGGTAACTTGTGCAACTGAAGATGTTCTCCAGGCTGCCACAGTAGATGATGCTGAAGTTGTTGTTAGCTCTGAGCCTTGGCATTCTGCAGTTCCAAGGGTAAATTTATAAATTGTGTATATGTGTGTTTAAATATACAATCAATAATTTTCTGATCTTAATTTCTATTTTATAGTTGCCAAAAGGAAATGGCAAGTTTGTTAAATTATGAATTCCATTGCAGTTTTAATTTGAAGAAATATAAAACATTATTTAAGTACTTTATTGATATTATACCTTATGAATAAAATGTTATTTGTAGATTTGTTTTAGTGAAAATCAGTGCAAATTTAAATTTTATACCAAAGCATGTTTTGTTTTTAAATGATATCACTTGCTAAAGGTTTTATGCCTATGGCACATTAGTGATACAAGTGGACTATATGTTAGATTGGCATTTCCCTGAACTTCCAGTACCTGTATGCCTTTTAAAAATTTTAGCAACACTGACATACTCCCTCTGAAAGGCAAATTGGGAGGAGTTATAATAATATTTCATTCAAACACAAATAATTATTTATAGAGGTATTTATTTTTTAATATTTGCATTATAATAAATTAACAGCTCACATTTATTACTTTCATTACAAATATTTTGGTCCTGATGCATCAGCATGTTCTTTCTCAGTTACCATAATCAGTTTCATTTCCTTCACTAGACTGACTGCTGTAGCACTTTCAATTGAAAAGAGTACTACAGTTGTCGGAGGTTTCAGCTGGGTGAAAGGGGGACAGGGTAAAAGCAATCATGTTACTTTTCAATGGAAGGAACCTCTTAAAAACATGGAAAACTAATTTTCTATTCCATTAATTTCTTTTAAAAAAAATTAAAGAAAAAGATTCATTAAATATTCTGATGTTTTGGTGGTGGTCGGTGCTAGATGGCATTGGTGTAGATCAGTGATTTTCAACCTTTTTCATAACACAGCACACCTAGACTAATTGTTAAAATTCTGCAGCACACTAAAAATATATTCTTTTAATTTTTTTGGTGATCTGGCAAAAAATAGGCATAATTTTGATTGATTTACGCAAACAAGAAGATGGAAGACCAGACACTAATAAATAAATGTACAAATTACGACATTATTTCTTTCAATTAATTTGTTTTCATAGATCTCGCGGCACACCGGTTGAAAATCTCCGGTGTAGACGATGAAAGTAAATACAGTTAGTGCAATGGTGAAGATGGAGAGTTGCAGAGTAGGTGCCCTCCCTCAATGAGTCTTTGCACTCCCTGGAAATGTTACATAATAATAATAATAATAATAATAATATGGTGGTCCCTTTATTCGTGGGTTCACTTTCTGTGGTTTCAGTTACCCATGGTCAACTCCGGTCCAAAAATATTAAATGGTAAATTCCAGGAATAAGCAATTCATAAGTTTTAAATTGCATGCTGTACCATCAGATTAACTGTTGCAGTTCTTGTGTTCAAGTAATGCTTATTTTACTTAGTGATGGTCCCAAAGCACAAAGTAGTGATGCTGGCAATTCAGATATGCCAAAGAGAAGCTGTAAAGGGCTTCCTTTAAGTGAAAAGATGAAAGCTCTCAACTTCATAAAGAAATTTAAAAAAATCGTGTGCTGAGGTTGCTAAGATTCCATTCCCATTCACATAACTTTTATTACAGTATATTGTTATAATTGTTCTATTTTATTATCATTTATTGTTGTTAATCTTTTATTTTGCATAATTTATAAATTAAACCTTATCATAGGCATGTATATATAGGAAAAAATATAGTATATATAGATAGGTTCAGTACTATCTGCAGTCTCAGGTATCCACTGCAGGGGCTTGGAATGTATTCCCCACAAATAATGGGAGACCACTGTATACTTAAGTTTATAATATTATTATCTTCCTATTAATTTCATATTTGTCAAGTTTCCTGTATTTTTAAATCATACATTTTGTTTCTAAATGGGAACTAAATACTTCCTGCCAGTATTGTTTCTTGTTGGGTCTTTTTCGTATCCTCTTATTGAAGTGTTATACAGACATAACTTTATCCTTAGGATTTTTCATTCTACAGGACAGGCAGACTGGCAAGAAGAATACACACAGTTCTACATTAAACTGACCTCAGTTTTGGTACTTTTTGTTATAATATTCCAAAATTGATTCCTACTATCAGGAACAATGAAACATTTTAATTATTTTAAACATCACTTCTGAACTGCAGCCAACCCCTTTCTTCCTCAGTGCTTAACTTACATTTCATTGTACATAGGTTGGACATTGGGTCTTGGGGGAGGAGAATGCACAATGATAAAGAAAAAATTTGCTTTGTGAATTTGGAGTTCGTTTGTAAGTAGACAATTGCTAGTTGTTTACATAAAGTGAGAGGATTAAAGATGTAATGTCTGATGACAATGATTTGATTCTGGACATATCTGTAGAAAATGAATGCATAATCTGAATATTTAATATAAATCCTGAGGATGCCTTACTTGATTGACCTGGTTGCCTTTTGATGCCCCATTGTCGTATTTGATTCACTTGAAAAATAATGATTTGTTCTACAAAAAAAGAGGCTGCACAGAAGTTAAAAGAAATGAGTGGGAACTGAATTTAAAATGATTGAGATTCAGCATGAACATGTGAACTTCCACACCATGATTAACTAGTATGGTTAATTATGGCATTGCAAACATTTGGGTTCTATTGGTCCTCACACATCTCACCAGAATTGAGAAGGCTAGAACAATCACTGAATTGATATAACCTTTGTTCAGCTGAGAACTAAAAAAAAAAACAAATTATTTTTTTCTCCAAAAATGGATAATACTTATTAATTTATTTTATTCATACATACATGCATATTATTCCTTGGCTTTGGCTAAACAGATTTTTATGATAATTTGGTATACTTAGAATTCTTATTAAAATCATTCAAGCTCTCTTAGTTTTCATTTCATTATGACTATTTCTTGTAGCAGAATATTTTGAAATGATAGAGGATAGCAGTTCTGCTCTTTGTCTAGATGAAATTTAATTTTTTAAATCACCAATAAAATGTGTGGAATTAATTATTTAAAATAAAGAGCCAATAGGCTTCATTTCGGCGATGTAAACATTATTTAAATTAAGGGGATATTAAATCCCACATTGTTTTAAAACCAAATAATAAACTCAAAGATTGGAATCAGAGAGTTTCATGCCGAATATAGTATAGTAAACTATAAAAGTATCAGTGACTACTAGCGTAAGCTAAAGCACATAGTTCAAGTACTTAGTACAAACCAGGGCAACTCATAGCAAAGGTGGGTAAAGCTCTGATTACTATTCTTAGTATTTCCCATAATGTAAAACACATCTCCTAGGAGATATATGATGTTATACATTATGGTGGGAGGTCACTACCCAGACCGGTTTCGATCTTTATTGAGATGCCATCAGTGAGTAACTACACCAAGTATAATACTAAGGGTATAGTGAAAAGAACTTATATACTCTGCTATGCGAGTTGTCAAAAAGGTGCACCCATAAATTATTTAAAATAAAGAGCCAGTAGGCTTCATTTCGCCGATGTAAACATTATTTAAATTAAGGGGATATTAAATCCCACATTGTTTTAAAACTGAATAAACTCAAAGATTGGAATCAGAGAGTTTCATGCCGAATATAGTATAGTAAACTATAAAAGTATCGGCGACTACTAGCATAAGCTAAAGCACGTGGTTCAAGTACGTAGTACAAACTAGGGCGACTCGTAGCAAAGGTGGGTAAAGCTCTGATCGCTATTCTTAGTATTTCCCATAATGTAAAACACAGATAAAGATCGAAACCGGTCTGGGTAGTAATCTCCCGCCATAATGTATAACATCATATATCTCCTAGGAGATGTGTTTTACATTATGGGAAATACTAAGAATAGCGATTGGAGCGTTACCCACCGATTTAAGCGAAAATTATACTTTAAAAAAATTATGCGAGTTTATTTTGGTATTATAATTTATTTAAATCTACCTCATTCCTTCTGCACAACCTACATATTCAGTCATTAGCTATTATTGTCCTCCTTCTCAGTTCAACTCTATTATAGCCTGGCAGCAGACTCACAGACTTACTCACTCTCCTTCTCACCTCTCATGTTATTGGTTCCAGCCAAAACAATCAATTATTTCACCTTCTGTTTCTATATTTTAACAGCATTACTAATATTATTAATTTTTGCACCAGGGAGACAAGATTTTGTAGTGTTGCTTGAAGTACATTCCCTTTATCTTAGAATCACTATAAAAATTTATCTGCTTATGCTTTTTCTATAATTTATTCTTGCAGTTTTCTTTTTGGCCTTGAACCTATTGGTTTTATCTGGTCTAGGTTTGACTGATCACTTGCTGTTTCTGCAGCTTTCAGTCTCGCATTTTGTCCTGTGAAGAACTATATGCAAGCATGCTATTTCTTTATTCAAGTCTTCTACATTCTCCTGAACTTCTGCCACTGCACTTTCAGTAAATATTATCACTGATATTTACATTTTCCAATCTACTATCAATACTCTCTACTATCCTGTCATGTAATTTGTTCTCTCTCTGCATTTACTCTCAAAACATTTATTATAGACTAGCACACCCAATTTCACTCTCCTTCCACAAATCTTTCAACATTTTGCAATGAGTATGTCTCACAAATTTTACACTACACAAAATCAAGTTAATTTAGTTTTCCTAACAAAGATGTCTAGGCTGTCAATATTCTGCTATGCATATGTGCTATACCAACAATATACTAGGGGTTATGCAAAAATAACTGGAATCTGAACTTGCTGCACTTGCATTTTTTATTTGCTGATGATGTCACTAGGCATTGTGAGTGTGCAGTTTTCCGTTCCAGTCTGGCAAGTGACTTCATCCTGTGTGAACTGGTTTGTTATTCTGGCTGCTTTTTTGTTAGTGCTTACAAGTTTTGTAAGCACTAACAAAAAAAAAGTGCTTAAAAGTTTTGTTAGTGCACAAAACTGCTTCAGCAAGCCTTTATGACACTTCAGGTAAAATGCAGGTGAACAAGTGGTTTTCCCATTTCAAAAATGGGGACACATCAGTTGAAGGCAAATCACAATCTGGCCGACCTTCAACAAGCAGAAATGATGAAAACTTTGAAAAGGTTTGCCAGGCAATCAATGAATATCGTCAAAAGACCATTGAGCAAGTTTCTGTAGAGACGAATTTGTCATGGAGTTTTTGCCAGTGAATTTTAACAGAAGATTTGCAAATGAAACATGTGTCTGCTAAATTTGTGCCTCATTTGTTCAAAGAGGATTAAAAAAAGAAAAAAAAATCATATGAATCTTTGCTACAATTTGAGTGAGCAACATCTTAATAACTGGAACTTTCTCTCAAAATTGTGACTGAGGATGAGTCTTGGTGCTACAGTTAGGATCCAGTAACAAAATAAGCATCAAGCCAATGGAAATGTGGAGTAGCAGAGATTGGATACTGTGCCGTGACAATGCCCCAACCTTACATGGCCTTGTCTATCCAACAGGTCTTGATGAAAAACAACATGGTGGTTGTTCCCCACTCACTTGATCTCTCTCCATGTGACTCTTTTTCGTTGATATGGATGAAGTGAAAGAAAAGTTGCTGGAGATCATAAACAGTATTCCAGTCGAACTGTTTCCAGCAGCGGGAAAAATGTTGGGACAAGTGCATTGACTCACATGGAGAGTACTTTGAATGAGACTGGAATATGGTATTGTAAACTTTAATAAAAAATTTTTTAAAAATAATAATTCCAGTTATTTTTGGGTGTGCCCTTTGTATAGTTTAAGGAAGTATACGTGTTTTACTTGTGATTAAATAACTCGGTAATTTTAGCAAAAGTTTGAAAAAATTATCTTTCCACAGCATTATGAATTGACAATGTTCACCAAATATCCTCGAACCTGAAATTTGATACATTACGATATGTCATAATGTTAAGATTATTAATCTCCTTAAATTTATTTTCAAGGAAATTTTAGGTTCCTTAGAGTGCATTATCTTTATTATGTTGTATATTAAAAACTGATTAACCTGCATTATTAATAAGATTTTTTTTTTAAGGATTGGGTGCCAATAATTACCAGAGATGTACAAAGACAGCGAAGGCAAGCTCCACAGCCTCCTTTTAGTGATGCCTACTTAGGAGGAATGCCCTCTAAACGAAGAAAGGTGAGTTGATTTTGGTGTTATGCTACAATTTGCATTCAGTGAAAATTAAATTTTCACTGCAGGGAAGGGTGTAAGGACTGGGGAATGAGGATGGTAATTTCAATCATAGATTTATAGAACACGTAATTTTATGCTAAATTTTCATTGTATATTTTTTGCCTTAGATGATGAATCCCAATGCAGGCCAGGGAACAACAGGCCCCATACACAGTATACTTCCTGATGCTCTTCAGCGAGCCATAGTAGCAGCAAGAGTTCAGCCTCTAACTAGCATGGAAGAATTGAGACAAGAAGCCGCACAGGATGTCAAGCTTCATACTGCTTACAAAGAGCAAGTGAAATATGCTGTGAAAGAGAGGCTTCATAGAGATCTTGACTATCGTGCAGAGAGGTTTCCAAATGCTGAAAGATATTTTAATGGCGGTGGCAACTAGGCATTTGAAATTCATCTCTGTTCTTGAGGATTGATATTGCAGTTTATAAATTGTGCACAAGATTGACTCCTAAAATTCATATTTAAGGACTATTCTTTTGGTACTTGTTTAAATGTCTGAATTGTGCCAAGTTGCTAATAGACTGGATTTCATTTCGATTGTATTTAAACTGTAAACAGTGAACTTTTTTGATTTTATAATTAATATCTAATTTGAAGATCATCAGCAATTTGGCAACCCTTGGCTACCTTGTGTCTTTTTATCCTTGTGGATGGGAGGTAATGTATCTTTCTCATTCCAAATTCTAATAGTGTGAATTAGAAAAATAATTAAATAAATTCTTTCTCTGTAATGTTTCTTGACTTTTTTGAAAGTATTGTTACTTCAAAACAATATTCTGTTGGTAACTAGCTTCAGTCTCTCTCTTTCTCTTTTTTTTTCCAGTGGAGGAATCAGATAATACAGAAATAACAAATTAACTATCACAAAGTTAGTCTGCTATTGATTCTTGTCTCACTATTTATACCATAAGAAATAATGAAGTGAATGAACGTAAAATACATTAACTTGAAAATTTTTAGCCTGATATCCTCTATATATGGTAGTTATTTTAGGAAAGTCAAAATTCCTGTGCACAGAAAAGAAAAAATAAAGCTGACAGTATACAAACCATTTCTTGTAACTTCGATAAAGAAAAAATTGTTTATTTAAAATTTTCTTTTTATTTCATGTATTTTTTCCTTTTTGACATATTTAGAATAATATTTAATTGTAAGTTAAGGGGATAAAAATCCCTTATTGTTTTTTCAGCCAGTAAGTGAAACTAAGATCGAACACTACGATCTGTAACGTTTCATGCCGACGAACTGTCAGCGTATCCAAGCGTAAGTGACCACTTGGTAGTGCCACACCACGGCAACTCGTTGCAAAGGTGAAGCAAGCTTCCTCACTGTTCTTGATATTTTCTCATAATGTAAAACACAGCTCTTAAGAGATGTAGTATTGTTTTACATTATGAGGAGAGGTCACTACCCAGACCGGTTTCAACCTTTTTTGAGGTCTCATCAGTGAGTAGCTAGACCTAGTTAATATCAGAGTTTAAGTGAAGAAAACTTACATACTTTTGCTATACGATTGACCGAAAGGTGTGTCACTATATTACATTATATAACATAGTATAACTACGATGAAAAGCCAAAAGCCTTAACTTATACCAACCTCGCCAGAAAAAAAATAGCCTTTTGGCTTTTCATCGTAGTTATACTATGTTATATAATGTAATATAGTGACACACCTTTTGGTCAATCGTATAGCAAAAGTATGTAAGTTTTCTTCACTTAAACTCTGATATTAACTAGGTCTAGTTACTCACTGATGAGACCTCAAAAAAGGTTGAAACCGGTCTGGGTAGTGACCTCTCCTCATAATGTAAAACAGTACTACATCTCTTAAGAGCTGTGTTTTACATTATGAGAAAATATCAAGAACAGTGAGGAAGCTTGCTTCACCTTTGCAACGAGTTGCCGTGGTGTGGTACTACCAAGTGGTCACTTACGCTTGGATATGCTGACAGTTCGTCGGCATGAAACGTTACAGATCGTAGTGTTCGATCTTAGTTTCACTTACTGGCTGAAAAAACAATAAGGGATTTTTATCCCCTTAACTTATACCAACCTCGCCAGAAAAAAATAGCCTTTTGGCTTTTCATAATATTTAATTGTTTTCAGTGCATAGTAAGGATTAAAATGAGATTACATTTTCTCTATTTGCTAATACAATCATATATTAAATTTTATTAGCAGATATATATATAGTTGATTCTCACTATTAGCAAATACCATTAGCACTCATTCATTCATAGCAAGTCTTCTACTATGACAAACTATTCCTTTGGTCCCTTGAAGTCGATGCTAATAAATGCCTTGATTTTTGTTGGTTAGGCTTCTTCTTTTCTCATGGAATCATTAGAAAATTTATTCTATTTATTCTACCCAATTTATTCTATTTTAATCATTTGCAATACAATGATACATAGGAATGTTGGTGACTTTGTTATTAGTTAACCAAATGAGTCGAGTATTGCCATGGAATCATTAGAAAATTTATTCTATTTATTCTACCCAATTTATTCTATTTTAATCATTTGCAATACAATGATACATAGGAATGTTGGTGACTTTGTTATTAGTTAACCAAATGAGTCGAGTATTGCCATGGAATCATTAGAAAATTTATTCTATTTATTCTACCCAATTTATTCTATTTTAATCATTTGCAATACAATGATACATAGGAATGTTGGTGACTTTGTTATTAGTTAACCAAATGAATCGAGTATTGCCATGGAATCATTAGAAAATTTATTCTATTTATTCTACCCAATTTATTCTATTTTAATCATTTGCAATACAATGATACATAGGAATGTTGGTGACTTTGTTATTAGTTAACCAAATGAGTCGAGTATTGCCAATATCATTCAAAAAATAGTTATCAGCTGAGACATGCTGTAAGTGATTCATGGTCTATCATAAAACTAGGTCATTATAAACAGTGTCATATGAAATTCATTGTTAATCAAAGGAATTGGGGATAGCATTTTTTGTGTATGAAATTCTAAGAATGGCAAAAGACTATTAAAATGCAGAAGTACTTGTAATTACTTCTCATTTTACATCTGTGTTGTTTCAGTTTTTTTATACTGTTGATAGCAACTTTCTCAAACCTATTTCTTAATGATCATTTCTTCTGACTCCACGCACTCACCTCATCATTTGCATTTATGTCATATATATATATATATATATATGTATGTCTCTCTTCACGTTTTCTTCTTCCTCTTAGTCCATCATTTTAAATCATAGAATAGCACAGAGCTTATCACATTTTCAGTTGGTCTGGCATTCTTGAGCATGAACTTCACTGACTTTTCTGTTTAATGTCCTCTCTATTATCTTCATACCCATCCTCACAGAAATAATATGCTATGCATTTCACTAATCATCTTGCTATTCTCTCATTGGCTTTTCTTTGTAAGATAAAGGTGATAAATGATTTGAAATTAAACTTTTCGTAATTTTTATATGCATTACATAAAATGCATATGCACTTCATTAGATTTTTTTTTTATCTGTCTGTATGCAAGTTATTCTCAAACTGACTCAATGGATTTTGTTAAAATTTTCTATTTGTAATCCTTATAAATATTTGTTGAGTCATTCCTCTTTTAGTTGGATTAGACCATTTGTAGGGACATGAAGGAACAAAATATGTGAAAATTATATATATTGCATTATCTTTACTCTAGCTAAATTAAATTAATTAAAATTAAAATTTGAGATATGGACAAACAAGATGTATCATTCAGTTTCAGGAGCAATTAGATCATTTTATTACAAAATTTGATAGAATTATTTGAATTTTGTGAATCTCTGTAAATGCATCAAAACATTTCAATTTTCATTTCAGATCATTTGCAGTGAAGAAATCAGATAACATGAATCATTCTATGATAACTAAAAACTAGTTAGCATATTATGAATGAGCTACAACTTTGACACAGATTTTTATAAAAGTAGCTCCATTTCAATAACTTGGAGCAATTTTGAACTGTATTGTATATAAACAATTGAGTGTTTATTAAGTGCAGTGGTGTGTATTAATCGTTTTGAAAAGAAGGGTTGGCTATTTTGGGTTACATTTATTTAATATGTAAAATTAGATAATGAAGCATATTGAGTGGACAAAATGGTGATGAATTAATATATTTTACACTTTTGTGAAGTACTTTAATTTCAAATTTAGTCCCTTCTGCTGTGAGTACCACTGCCAAAATATATTATATCAACTATAATCTAGGCAGAATTAAGAAGAGACTGTTGACCGCATTGGAAAATTGATATATTAAAATTTAGGTTAAGTATTGAAAGCTGGTTGTGTGCAGTTTTAAGTAAACAGTGTCATTTTAATAAATTAAAAAAAAAAAAATTAATGCTGTTACTACTAGAGAAACTAATACAGTCACCTCTTACAATGGAAGATATCATTTATAGATTGAACTTGCCAACATAACAAATTAATGAATAACAACATTGTCATTCTCTTCAGCAAACAATCTATTACTATATATTTCAGAACTCTCCTAATTTCAAATTACCTTAAACACTAAATGTGAAAAGTCTAGCAATGAGAAATAATTATATTCAGGAAAATTTGAACCTCCCAAACTTTACATATATATCTTACTTAAACATAATCTTAGTTTCCTCAGTGAGCTCCATTTCCTTTTGCCAAACCATACCTACTTTCCTAATAGAAACAACATTCAGTTGCTTGCTTCAGTCTCTTTTTGTATTCCACCTTTTCTAATTATACTCTTTAACTCTGTCTTAAAGGTGGTATTTGTGTGTGCATTCATTCTGATACCAACTTGTAGCTTTTTTTTTTTTTTTTTAGATATGTCTTTTTCATTATTCTATCAAATTTCATATATTGTTGGCTCTGGCTTTCCACCAAGCAATTCAAATAACAACCTGTTGTCCAGCATTATAACACTGCCAAGTAAGATGATCTTATGAATGATTATGGCTTCACTTTCTAATGCCTTCTCTCTAATTAGTCAACCTGGCACAAGAATCTTTTCTTTTCTTTTTTTTCATGGCTGCTGATACCATTAACGCACACTTCACCAGTGATTTCTGTTCTTGGATTTGTCAGTGTCTTCTTATTTAGTGTCTTAGAAGATTTTGTACAGATAAACTTTCCTTTCTTGCTAAAATAATTATCACAGTATCGATATCTGGCCACTCTCCCTGCAATTTTTATTTTTTATAATTTCAATTTTCTGTTGATTGTTTAATATTGCACGTTTTCTTTCCTTATTGCTAGGCGATGTATCAGATGCCATTCCACTATTACTTTCAATAAAACCAAATATTAAAAGGAGAACAGTACTATGTTGCAGAGAAAATTTGATGTCTTATATATACAGATATACTACTTTCTAACCTATTCCTTAAGATATAGAAATATTTCCTTTGAAAATATACTACAGCACTATCTATCTTAGGTCTTGTAACATAGAATGGTTCTATGAAACATGCCCAATGAGTCTGAGTCTGATTTGATCATTAATCAAATACATAAATACTTAATGATATTTCAAGGATAAAAAACGTTCTTCTTCACATTTTATTTATTTTGTTAACAAGAGAAAATTTTTTTCAAGCGTGCAAATAAAAAAACTACATCATATTTCCAAATGAGATTATTCCTAACAATACATTTATTGATTACTAGCAATATTTACTTTATCATATTTTTATTATTATTATTATCAATGTAATCAACAAAGTAGTTTATTCAGATTCTTTCACGAAGGTTTCAGATAGCATTGAAATATGCGAAGTATTTTTTCCTTACGAAACCCTTCAGCCATTAATAACAATACACAGCTCTACTGAGCTTACTACTCATTCTGATTTCTATATGAGTACTGGCTATATTAGATCTGATTGTGGAATACACAGCGCCATATCTAATCTTCTACCCTTGGCAAATGCCCCGGTGCCGAAGCATTCCTACCCTACTAGGAATACAGCTTAACAAAGCTTAAAAATTTGCCACAAAAAAAAAAGCTTTAAACATATTTTGCATTCTGTTCGAAGAATTCATCGTTCAGAGCAATATTAATAACTATGATAATGGTGATTATAAGGGTTAGTTGATTGAGGTAGGCTAATCCCACCTACTTTGAATCTAAGATTAGCTTTTATGAAGACAGTGGGATTAGCATACATTACATTGTATTGTTGTTGAAAGTTGTTCCACTTGGTTTTATCCTGTATTCAAGTGTAAGCAAACAAAGTTTCTGCCTGAAGTATTTTCAGGACTAGGACAACTCGTATATAGAAGCTAATGACTTCACATCACTTGCCTGAGTATCCCATAATGCCCCAGTCCGGTAAATACTTTAGGTGCAAACTTTGTTTGCTTACACTTGCATAAAGGATTAAACAAAGTATATAATTTCTTGGTATCTTTAATTTGTAGTACAGTATAACCAAATGTAAACATTTCCAACAACTTTCTCTAATCCAGAGTATTTTAATAATTTGTGACACCTTTTCGCTATGCCTATATGAAAATATGATTTCTGCATTACTTCAACCTTAGTATTATCTGTGGGTAGTGACTCCTCCCATAATGCATATACATGTATAATATACATATAATTATACATGTCAGTAAGGGTATGTGTGCTTCGCATTATAGGATACTAAGGCAAATGATGCGAAGTTAGCCTCTGTATAAGAGTTGCCCTAGTGCTGAAAATGCTTTGGGCGCAAACTTCGTTTGCTTACACTTGGATAACCAAGTATATAATTTCTTCGTTTCTTTAATTTTTTATGTTGTTTGGTACTTTTTATGGATGGAATCACCACAGCATCCAATGTAGGCATTAGATGCTGTTGTGATTTGTGAAATGTATATAGATGTTAATGCTATATTTTTTCACGAATTTTGGAAATGACTGGTAGGTTAGCTATTGGTCTATAGTTCTGTGTATAATTTCTTTTGCTATGTTTGTAAATTGGCGTAATTATTTCAGCTTTTAATTGTGGAATAATATCAGTGGTGGATATTATGTTCATGAGTCTCAGAGGTATTGAATTTATTTGTTCAAAGTGTGTTAAAAGATCTGTGAATGTTATATGTCTGGAGTGGCTTTGGTTTTAGTTGGAGCGCTTCTTCAGTTCCTGTTTTGTTACCTGTTCAAAATATATAGTTTGCTGTTGACTTTGTGTTGGTATTTTTTGTTAATCGTTGGTAGATTATCTTTTTTGAGTTGTGTGATATTGTTTGTGAAGGCATGGTTGGATGAGTGCTAGTTCCTCTTGGTTCATATCCTGACCAAAGCTTTTTGCAAAAAAATCTTGTAAAGTTTTCTTTTTTCGAGGTAGTAATTCATTAAGTGTAGCCTATGCTTGCTTCAAACTGTCATTATATTACGAAAATTTTCGAAAGTAGGTAATACCTTTTTTTTTTCTCTACGAATTTTTAGTGTTTATAAATGAGTGTTAGGGTGGTGACTTTTTTTAGTCGTTTTTTTCCATAGATTTTCTTTTACAGTAATACTACTTGGAATGCCACAAGTTCGTGTAAGCTTTGTTGCTTATATCTACTCTATAATATAAAATGATAAGCCTTTTTTTTTTTTTTTTGTAACGTTTTTTGTCAAGTTAGTTGAAACTCAGGGCTACCCTGAGTGTCGAATCATCAGAATAAAAGGAGAACCTGCCTATCAGTCCGGAACACCGGAGGGGTTGGGCGGAGCGGAAACCCCCGTTTCAAATTATAAATAATGAAATTTTCTTTTCATTATTTAAAATTTCAAAAAGTGCATCGTAAATTTCACCTAACTGATATCGTAGAGGGCGGATTGCATTAATTTTACTTTCCCATCGCGTTTTTGATGGCTGTTTCAGTGTTAAATTTTTTACAAACTTTAAAAGGATTGCCCAATGTTTGTAAGAGAATGAAAAGAAATTGTATATTTCTTGAATAATTGCAAAGAAACTAATTGTATCTGCATTCAATTTGGCTGCATCGTTAATGATTAAATTTAGAGTATGAGCAGCAAATGGCACGTGAAAAGCTCGAGGATTTTTGTTCAAAAGGAAATTTAGAGCCCATATTTTTTCCCGTTCATATTTGCCGCGTTGTCATATCCTTGACCTCGCATGCCTTCAATGGAGATGTTCCGTTTTTCCAGGCACATAAACCACGTCCTGTGGAATCTGATATATCTACAAAACCTAAAAAGTTTTTCCTGTGACAATTCCATTGTCACAGGAAACAAAGCGAATAATAATGGTCATTTGTTCTGTTTTACTTGCATCACGTGTGCAGTCCAAAATTATGGAATAATATTTAGATTTTCGAATTGATAATAAAATTGTATCCCTGATTGCATCACTTAAAGTTTCCAATATTTCATTTTGACTATCTTTACTCAAACAGTGTACTCTATTGTTGTAGAGTACACTGTTTGAGTACTCTACAACAATAAAACGATGTAGGCCCTTTCAACATGATTTTTCCATAACGGGATCCAACTTCGCAAACAGTTCGAGTAATTTTAAAAAATTGCCCTTATTCCTTTCATATAAATTATCAGATGATCCGCGAAAGGCTAAAGTTTGACTACCAAGGAATTTTATAATTTCAATCAAGCGTTCTAAAACACTCGTCCAATGTTTCTTTTCCATTTCATACATGCTTTGAGTCTGGCAATCAATAGTAGTTTTGATTATTAAATTTTTATCAAGTTCCTTCCATTTTAAGAAATTTTTCATGTCAGTTAAACTAGTCTCATGTCTATGCAAAGTTTTACTTAAATTTCTCCACTCGTTATAACCTTCTACAAGACTACTTGATTCAGTAGGTGCAAAACGTTTGCAACAAAAGCAAAAAAACAGAATTTAAAGTTTCGGAATAAATGAGTCATGTTCTTGGCACAAGCTCCCCGTTTTCCATTTTTCTATTATAATACGTGTCGCCAAATTTACGACCTATGTATCTCTGGGATATATTATATTTTTCTTTTGAACAGGCCCCATTTTTCAATTAAAACAACCTGTAATTTTTCATCAATATTTCCCCATTCACCTGGATCTTCTAAATTTACAGAGACTAACAATGCGTTAGTTTCGTGATCAACTACAACTAAATTTCTCCTAACCGTTTTTCACTTAAATCATGCATCTTGTTATCTTGTTCAGTTGCAATTGTACTTTCACGAAAACTGGATGATATGCACGGTTCTTAACTCTGATTTCTGATGTATCGAGTTAGTTACAATCTGCATCAGAATATTTTAATATTGTAACAAATTTATTTAAGAGCCCCAGTTTGTTTCTTAATAACTGCTTCTATCGCAGCATGACGCTTACGATTTTGTGCACCGGATAACTTTTTTTTTTTAATTTTTGATTCCATTTCTATTTTATACCCACAAGAAATTATTCCACAACACGACACAGAGACGAAATAATAGTCCGCACTGCGCTGCTCTCAGTAGCCTACTGAGATGCGTACTATATGACTGGCTAACTAGCAACAAATGTTTTGTACGAAAATTCGTTTCTGCGCATAAAAACCGTTCACCGTTTCACTTTAGATAGACTGCAGTAGACACAACATTCTGCAGGCAAGTTTAACCTACTCTCGCTGCAAAATTGTAAACAGCCGGCTTATCAAAGAGGCGGCAATATACAATTTTTTTAAAATTTTTATTCGGTGTATCCGGCCTTATTTATTTTAATATGATCATTCTAAGAATTTTTTGTTTTTATGATAAAAAGTTTGTTTCCTAAAAATGAACTTATTAACCATGCCCCCTTCGTGGCGGAGCCCGCATGCCCGCTTCCGCCGGCCCTGGTTACCACTTTAAAAACTACAGTGATCATAAAAGAGAAGTTAATTTTTCGACGTGTAATAATAAACAACTCATCCCCCAATAAGGTTTGATTACCGTATTATCGGAAAGGATTCTCCTTCTATTGACATGCGCAGAAGTGTCGAAGGGTCTCGTATCGGTGGGCATACTACACTTATGAATTAGCGATCATTGGAGAATGCACACTACGTATCGCATAGTTATATGCGATACATAGTGTGTATTCTCGCATCGTCTACTCAACTTGCCCTCCAGATTAAACGCTGAGTGAATCATTCCTAGAAAATTTTTTTTTTATTTTCTAGTAATGATTCCTAGCATTTTTAAAAAAATATACAGCCTATGAATTTATGCAGTAACTGTGAATACAAATTATCCTTAGGCAGTTAACAGGAAAGAAATGAAATGAAGCGATCCTAAGAAACGGAATGTTACTTAGTTTTTAGTTCTGTAGTAGCAAAAAACAAATCGGCAGTATGTATTGATGTCTGAAATTAATGAACTCACTTAGAAAGGAATAACAGCCAGATTTTTGACATACAGCAAGCAAAGTATGCACTGTGAAATTTATTCGCGTACCATAGCGTACGAATGGCATAAATAGACCGTACGTGTAAATGTGTTTTTGTTAAATTTATGAAGTCAGAAGGAAAAAAAAACAAAAAAACATCGGTATTTCTTAGCCAACTAAAAGCAAACGTGCGAATCTGTGCTAAAGTAGCAAATTGACGAAAAGAAGAATAAACATTTACATAGCCAAGTAAACGCAAACAAGATACCACATATATAAATCAGGATTACATCCATTAGGATGTAATTTTAAAGAAAAAGTAATCAATTCGTTTTAAGTCCCATACTTTTTTTTTAAAATGACAATGGTATGTTTTTTCCTGTTATATTTCCAATTTAGCATACTTTTACATTCATATATAAATATCATACATAGTGTAGTGTTCTTGAGGGGGGGGGATTAAATTCGGTTGACTGCACAGGAGCTATTGCATCTCGGGAAAGTGCAATTTCAGGGATCAGTTTTTCTAAGGCTCGAATCTTTTGAAGGATTGCTGTTTTGGATAAAAGGTAGATTACTGTATTCTGGTCATATTTCGTTTTAAATTCTGATATATTATGTAATGGGTCTTTAAGGAAGTTAAATAGAAGAATCAAACATTATCGCAGCTGTCTTTCATGAAAATCTCTTCACTTCCTTTTCTCCTTAAATCTTGAAATAATTGCAAGCCAATCATGGGTATATCAAAAACTGATTTTGAAATTGCTAAACCCAGGAAATTTATATTCTGGCCAAATTAATAAGCATGCTTCTCATACTTTATCAAAGCTGCAAATCATTACTTTTTTTTTTCAATTGGACCTGAGTCTTCTTTTGCAACACTACATGTAAAATAGCCAGTATTTCAGCTATTTAGCCATCCTCCACTTCTTGCATTGTTGATCTTGGTAAGCATCTTTCTACCATTCAATACTTCCTTTGATTCTTCTACACCCTTAAAAATAAATAAATAAATGTGTGTGTGTGTGTGTGTATATATATATATATAAATCTTAATCCGAACTATATACGAAAAGCTCCATTTCCTGATAGCACCTCGGATTCTTCTGAATGTTTATGCTGAATTGACTCTTCGTGTCAAAGATAAATCTTTATAACCAGATGACGAAATTGTTCTCACTTATATTCTTTAATATCCGGAAATGAGCTAATATGCAGTTGTGTGATTCACTACGAATAGATTTGTTCGAATATTAATTAACCAGTCAGAAAATTAGAGTATTATAGTGTATTAGTGTAGATTTTCGTGTTTTTAGAGCATTGGTGTATTTATAACATTTTTATTGTGATACTGTGGGCATGGTACCATTGTTTGCGACGAACAATGACGGCGAAGACCGCATTGTCTGGCGATTTGAATTTGCAGAATATTATTCAGTTCAGTATATGCGAAATGTATGCGTCGCGAAAATTAAAGAATATGTTTTAAGTGTCTGTTAGGTGCCGATAACGCAACAAATACCGACGATAAGATGGAAAATAATGGTAATAATGCTGCTGTAGTGCAATTGGAAGAACAGCGGAACATTGCGCCCTTCGATTGGAAAAGACCTGGTTTTGATTCTCGTCGTGGCGAGGGGAATCCGTATATATGGGCTTTTTCAGTTGAAGGTGAGTTAGTCGATCTCATATGGTGGAAACAGTGTTTTTCACATAACGTACAGGCAAATTGGTCTTCAGAACACACGCAGTTTACAGACAAAAAATACTGTTGGTGGTAGTGGGCGATAGATGGCGTTGATAATAGTGTCGTAGTTGGATAATTAAGTAGTAGTGGAGAGGATGAGATGTATTTTGCGAAGTAGAGTAGTGCGCCCTCCCACGATGAGTCCTTCGACTCTCCGGAGGTGGCACGTAATAATAATAATAATGTCGACGTGCGGCCTTCGAAATTGTTATCAAAGAAACAGCGCGCTTAAATATTAGTATTCATAGGACAAAGCGCGAAAGATTGCACAAGCGGGAAGAGTTAAGCAGGGAGCAGGTGATCTGAAAGAATAATAAAGACTGAACAAACAAGAAGAAAATTATGTATGGAGACTCGGTAATCAGGGGAATACACGAAACTATGACAAAATCATGTTTTCCGGGTGCAAAAATTCACGATATTAGCTTCATGGGTGAAGGCACTCATGAAGCGAATGAGAGTGACAATGACTAAGTGAGGAATTTAATCTCCCAAGCACAAATATTGAATAGGTTAGTCAATTCAAAAAGTAAAGGTGGGTGGGGAAATAAAGCGATGTTATAATACTGCAAGAAGTATCAGGAACAAGAGGGAGGATTTTTTTGGCATTGGTTAGTGGAACCGCGTGAAAAGTTATAGGCATTAGTGAGACTTGGCTAAGAGCAGATGAAGTAGTTACAGGGATTGTGAAAGGATTAGTATTTTCAGGGAAGATGGAGAGAAGGACTGTTGATAGCAGATGAATTACAACCAAAAGAATAGGAGACAGGTGGGAAGGTGGCCGTTCATTTGAAGCAATCTGGTGTGAGATTAAGACAATATACAATTGATTGTTGCTAGGCCAGGTAGTTCCATGGTTGATCTGTAAGACACGTTGCCAGATTAGTACGATAAGTACTGGTCGAGTGATTATTATTGGGGATTTCAACTATGGAGATATAGGCTGGAAGAAAGAACGATCATATGGCAGAAAGGAAATAAATTTATTTCCTTTCTGCCATGGATAATTACTTAAGACAGGGTGTGTGATGGAGAGGACTAGGGGTGGGAGAGTATTGGACCTGGTCATAGGATCAAAAGAGCTTTCAATAACCAAGGTGACAACAACATTGCCTCCAATTGGTGAAAGTGACTGTGCAGTTTTGACTTAGGAGATTTTATATAAGGAATATTCTATCAAGAAGGGGTATTGTGGAGTGGAACTATAAAGCAGGTGATTATGACGCTTAGGAAAAAGAAGCTTAAATCTGTAACATGGCATAAGACACTGCAGGGATGTTAGGTGTATGGGATATAATTAAGGGTCATGTAGAGCAGCGCTTCCCAAACTGTGGACCGCGGCCCCTTTGGGGGCCGTGTAATAATGAAAACAAATTTAAAATGTTTTAAGACTAAGTAGATTTTTTTATCTTAAAAGAAGCGTATTTAATTTCTATTTCTCTTTTGTTATTTTTTATATTTTAATGGAAAAAATCACATTGGTGTTGGTTCAGAAATTTGCTTCCTGCGCATTTCGGCGATTAATGAATATTAGTAAATATATGCTTATTCATATAAGTTTCATTTCAAAGGTATTCATAAAAAACACACAAAAAAAAGCTTACAAACGCAAAATCTTGAATATAAATATTATAATATGTCTGTATTACGATTTTTTTCGATGGGGGGGGGGGGGGGGGGGCTTTACATCCATAAGTTTGGGAAGCACTGATCTAGAGGAAGCAGTATTAAATTGTATACGTAGGGTAAGGAGGGTTAATCAGGTAGGAGTTAGATTAAGCATGAGCTGCAGTAAAAGAAAAAAAAAATGCTGCTGCTTGTATATTAAAGAGAAAGGTGACACCAGCAAACTCATGAATAGGACAAGGATCGCAAAATCAGATTATGAAAAGAATTTAGCCGGGCAGGCCAAAAGAAATCCCAAAGAGTTCATTCGTTATGTGACAAGTGAGAGGAAGGTAAACTTGAATGAGTGGTGACGGTTACGAGGAGAGAGAAGCGATAAAATAGTTAAGTTACTGAGTGACCACTTCGCAAGTAATATATCTCCCTAGTGAGGTTACTGCTTTAAGCAATGTGACAGACACTAATGTGGGAACAAAGGTGGATGAATACTTCTTAGCATATTGCAGAATCAATGTAAATACAGCTGTGGGATTAGAGGGGGTTTTCCGTGAATGTGCAAGGGAAGTGGCAGCGCCTTTGACTAAGCTGTTTAAGTCTCCTATCTGATAGAGTTACAAGGGAGTGGAAAGAGGGCAAAATTATTCCTTTGCATAAGGGAGGTTCTAAGACTATCTGTAGCAATTATAAACCAATAAGTATCTCAGACGTGGTGGTAAAAGTACTAGAAAAATTGGTAAAAAACCGAATTCAAGAATGGGTAGATAAAAAATATGATACTGTTTGACGGTCAACACGGCTTTGTAAAGGATAAGCCATGCTTTAGTAATTTGCTCACTTTTATAATAGAGTAACTGCTGAATTAGATAAAGGAAATGGCTACACGATGATTTTGCATAGGCATTTCACAGAATATACATGGAATGTTTACACAGAGAACAAATGGGAATGGATGTGATGATGCTGGTTAAGTGGATAGGAAGGCAGCTGCTGGACAGATATCAAAAAGTGGTTGGTAGATGGAGGGGGCAGAATCGAGGCAAAAACAGGTGACTAGTGGTGTGCCACAGGGTTCAGTGGTGGGATTATTGCTGTTTAATTTAATTTGTACATAAATGATATAGGATATAACCTGAAAGGAAATATTCAGTTTTCTGATGATGCGAAATTAGGGAGAGTAAAACTTAATCGAAGCGATATTGAAAGATTGCAGAGTGATTTAAATATGTTGTCAGTATGGGCAAAAGTTGATTGGCGTCAGTTTAATGTCGAGAAATGGGAAGTTATGCGTTTTGCGATAAATTGATTAGAAGCTGTGTATCACATTGATGGCACTGTACTCCAGGAAATAGATGAAGTTAAAGATTTAGGGGTAGTGGTAGACAGAGAATTAAAGTTTAGAAGACATGTTGCTAAGGTAATCCATAAGATTACTTTGCTAGTAAAGAAAGCAAAGAACACATTAACAAGCAGAGATAAGGAAATTGTAATTCCTCTTTATAAAGCCATGATATGCCCACATGTGGGTTACTGTGCTCATGTCTGGTTCCCTGGGTTTCTTGCGGATAAGGAAGCGGTGGAGAGGATTCAGAGATCAGCGGCTTGTGGAATGTGCACTATGAGGATAGATTGAAGGTGTGTGTGAATTGCAGAAGTTGGCTTATAGAAGAAAAAGAGAGGATATAATAGAAATATTTAAGGTGCTTAAATGATTTTATAGGATAGGTGCAGGGGAAATGTTTCAGCTTTTATTTAACTTCCATCACTGAAATTTGAAGAAAAGTGTGGTCAGTCAAGGTGTGAGTAGTAGATTTTTTGCTTTGAGAAAGGTGAATGAGTGAAATGGGTTGCGAGTGAATTTTCTGTTAATTGGTTCGAGGAGAGGTATGAGAGATTTAGTCTCCTGCGATGAGTTTTCGGACAAAAGAAAGCATATTGAAAGTTTTTGAAAATTAAGCTTGTGCTCTTATAAAATAGAGAGAAAATGCAAGAAAGGGGAGTACTGTGAAACACTAGCTAAAACAAGGTCATGGGAAGACTTTAGTAAGAAAATAAATATCAGGAAGGTGGTAAAATATTATGGAAGCTATTGAAATAGCTTAAAAATGGAAGAAAAGTATAAAAGGAACCAGATGATAAAGGTGGCATGAAAACGGAAGATAATGATATTCTAGATATTTGAGCAATTTCTTTGAAAGACTGATAAATGAAACAAGCAGTGCTAGCAGGATGCTGTCAGGAATATCATACTTGAAGTGGAAGTCATCAAAAACCTAAAATGTGGAAAAGCAGCTGGAGTAGATTAAAATCAACCAGAAATGCTCACATATGGAGGTATAAAAGTTTTACAGCGGCTTTATTGCATAATTCAGAAGTCTGCTCAGAGGATTGAAGCAGACCTATCATAGTACTCATCTATAAAAAAGGAAAATTAAACCGATTGTGAGAATTACAGAGGTATTTCTCTACTAAGTGTTCCTGGAAAGATTTATGCACGTATACCGGAGAAAGAGCTAAGACTGTTTCTCAAACTTTTTTCGACTACGGCACATTTCACAAATCCTGAAATTTTTACGGAACACCTTGGTTATTTTGTAATGTATAAATTAATAATTAATTGGCAATTTAGCTTTTTTATTGTTATTAATCAATAATTGATAATTCTTGATTAATAATTAACATCAATTAAACCATTAAATTAATTTGTGCTGACAAATTAATTGAAAAATGACAAATTCCAGAACTTCTCGCGGAACACCTGTTGAGAACCACTGGGCTAAGAAAAATTGTGGAAGGTAGTTTTGTGAAGAACAAGCTGGTTTCAGGTCAAATATAGAAGTTGTCAGGATCGGATTTTCTCTTAAAGACAATTGAGAAATCTTGGGAATATAACAAGGATTTGTATTTAAGTTTTCGTACGACAAAGTGCCAAGAGAAAAGTTCTTCAAAACGCACTATATGACTTAGTGTAAATGGGATATTATATCAAGCAATACATAGT
Source organism: Typopeltis vanoorti (assembly GCF_054136105.1). Taxonomy (NCBI): domain Eukaryota; kingdom Metazoa; phylum Arthropoda; class Arachnida; order Uropygi; family Thelyphonidae; genus Typopeltis; species Typopeltis vanoorti. The sequence goes on along the minus strand of NC_143556.1, from coordinate 25,643,989 downwards.
CTCTGTTTAAGCTGTGTCAGAAGTTAGAATTGAAGGAAGTACAGGAAAATGATTTGAAGTAAAATCAAGGGTGCATATTATGTCGACTATTATTCATTATCTATATGGATCACATTATGAGGCAAAGTGGTATTAAATCCAATATCAGAATTGGTGACGTTAACTTAGCTCTTTACTTTATACAGATGGTGTTATACCTCTGAATAAATCCAGCAGACGTCTGCAAAATTCCTTGACTAAAATGAACAATTGTAATTAATTTGGTATGAAAATCAGCAATAAACAAATGTTAAATTAAATATGGAAATAGAATAAAATTATTAAAGGTGGTACAGTAGGAAGTCAACTGAATAAATTTATATGGAATAAGAAAGAGATTAGTTATAACACTAAATTAGCTGATAAATGCAGTATAAAAGTTTTATACAAGACGGTGTTCAAACCAACTAACTTATGGATCCAACAGGTGGATTTGAAATAAAACCCTTGATCAAAGACTACCTCTGAAATTAGGGTTCTGAGAAAGATTATTCAAGTGAATAGTTGGCATCAATGGCAATATCACATCAAAAATGAGGATATTAGGAAACAAATCGCCATTGTTAGCATTCAGAAATGCGTTAGTAGAGCTAATATGAGGAGGTGTGGTCACTTAAATAGAATGGGAGAGGAAAGATTAGCAAAACAAGTATTCTCTGCCAGGTTGGCAGGAAAAAAGACCTAGTGGAAGACCAAGATTTTGATGAATTGATACAGTAAAAAGCGCCTTAAAAGATAGAAATATAAGATCTGATAATATTGCGGTCTTGACAGATAACAGGTTAATTATGAGGAAAATTATTGATCGGAAGTTCGTAATGGGATAACATTTTCATGTAGTACTCTACTATCATAATTATTCTGCACACCCTGAGAGTGCATATCAGAAATTTAATGGTGATGACGATAAACTTAGACTTCATCGTCTACGAAAATTCCGGAATAAAAGTGAAATATACGTTTATTTTTATTTAAATAGAAGAAACACATCCAAGAAAATTTTAGAAACATCTTGCCAAGTGGATGTAAATGGAATTCAATCTTCTCCAACAGAGATAATTTTTTCTGTTAGAGAAGGTCAAATTATGATTTCATAACTCTTCTAATTCCCTCCTCTTTTACCTTGAGGTGTCGAGGATTTTTCGGAGGTAGAGTTTTTTTTTTTTTTTTTTTACGCGACTCGGTAACTCGGGTATTTCGACCCCCAGGACAGGCAAACCGGGCCGTGAACACATGCATCATGATATAGGACATATTCAGAGGCGTAGGGCTAACCACCTTATCTTCGATATACTGTATCGAGAATGAGGCATCGAAAAACCCGAGTTTCCAAGTGGAAAAAATCCTACCTCCGTACGAGACCGGCTAACTCGCCTTGAGTCGAAAGATCCGAGATGAAGGTTCCTCACGGTAATCGAACCCAGATCTTTCCGACCAAAGGGCTTCTTCTATACTGACTGAGATATGAAGCTCTTTCATAACTCTTAAAACAATATTTGATATCAATCGTGACAATATCACCTACTTTTAAAAACACTTCCTGCCTTTTATAAGAAATTTGTACCTCTTCTCTCGCTAACGATGGGGTAGTAACTTTTTGAGTCATTAGAGAATACAACTAACATAATTATCAAAGTTTTTAAAAAAGGAACAGTTGGTCTTGAAGATTTAAACATCAGGATCGGACATGAATGCAGATATATAAAAATTTATTCGTGCAATTTGGAGATAAGAGCAATGCTGAATAATGGTCAGTATCACGTAAATAATATAACGTGGATATACAACATAGTGAATAGCGTAACGATGTACAAAAATTCACAATGAAAGACTTTTCTTATGCCCTTCAATAATGTATAACTATCAATAATAACATTGACATTATTATTGATGGTCATACCCTAACCAAAATCGGAACATAAGAATGTCCCGAAGACTAGAAATAGGAAGTGATCACTTTGGAATTAATACTGAAAAAAAAAAAGGAAATTTTTAAAAAGAAGTGAAGCTGCTTAAGAGGACTACACCTAAGTATTATAATGCTACTTTTTTAAAAAAAGAAAACGTTCATCTTGAAAGATTAATGCTGATTCAGCCAGAGACATTTGGTTAAGTTGACTGCAAGGATGGAAAACTCAAAACCATATGCTGAACTCAAGAAGTTAGGCAGTAATGGAAAAGAAGAAAGTAGATAAAAACTTCCTAGAAAAGAAGTCGAAATTTAGTTTAAGTGAATAAGTATTTTTTTTTTTTTTAAGAAAGCAAAAAAAATGTAAACCACTCGCTAAACTTCTAGGGTAATGGAAAGACTCATAAGATATAGCAGATATACATTTCTTTTTTTTTTTGAGAGTTTTCCCATTCCCCTAGTAATCAAACTCTCTTGCTTCTATAGTTCTAAAGACACATTTTTACAATGGCGAACTCATTTTTATGCTTCTATACTTCGTCAAATTACACGTGTTTATTGACTTGTTATCGTTTAGAGTCTTGTCCTTGTTAGACTGGGGCGCGTTAGTTTATGATTAGCTAGTAGTAACAATTAGCACAAGTAATTCTAACGCTCATCTGGATCGTATTCTTCTTAGCTTTGACCATATCCTAATTTTTCCTCACTTTTAAAAAAGGCATACCTGTTTTACTTATCTTAGTCTTTGTCTACTCTGTCCATTATCCTGCTATACTCGCATCTAACGTTCGTTTACTAATCTTTTTTTCTCTAATTCTGTTTAAGTGAACATAGCACCTGCTCTGCTCACATGTTCCTGAATGCTAACAATATCAGGTTCCTTCATAATATATTCATTTTTTATTTAATATGACTCATTGCCATCCGTATACTCCATTAATTTCCCCCATCACTCTCGTATTTGTTACCTCCAGTCTCTGATCAGAGACTGAAGGTTTTACCCAAAATGAGATCTCATCCAAAAGTTAAAATTAGTTTGATAATACACACACACACACACACACACGGCTAGTTTGGTGTTTTCGCCAAATTTTCACGTATATCTTATTAAATTTATTCAGTTCATCATATCACGTTTGCTTACTCCATCCGCTATTTCAATATTTAATTATCCTTAATTAATATTGTGCCTAAATAGCTGAAATATTTTACTTGTTTTGTAGGTTTTCCATTCAGGATGCAGCCCATGTTTTCAAATTTCCTGCCTTTTTAGTGATGACTTTATATCACATTTTGTTTCAGCAGTTATTCGTTAAGTAAGTAATCCTAAGTAATTCCTTAGTTAAGTAATCCTACAGACTTCTACTGGATTAATTTTAGGCTGCATAAAATAAGACCCTCACATTAATATCTTCAATTCGCTATCTGATTTAACACCAAACAATATTCCTCTATCTCGTTCAGTTCTAATTGCTGAGTTATAACTGATATACTTATATTGAATAATATGTTGCAATGTGTTGCTGGAGCCGTTTACACCATATAATTGTAGAGATGTGAACAGCTTTTCTCCTAGTACATTGTTATATACTTTCTCTAGATCTACAGATCTTGATAGTTGGTCAAAAATCAACTTGTTCTTCTCTTTCTCTTCCACAGTTTTTCTTGACCTCTTCAAATCTTACCTAAAACACCTGTGAGTGAGTCCTCTGTATTTCTCGCATTTGGTCGTATTTTACTTTTTACAGATGAGTAATAGGAGAATTCTACTCCGATCATCTGAAATTTTACCTTCAGACCATGCCTTTTGGATTATGTACAGAGTCACCGTAATTTTTTTATACTTCCATACGTAAGCATTTCTGATTGAATTTTATTCTCGAGCTTCCTTTCCGAATTACAGGATTTTGAGGTTCTTGGCTCATTTGTCATTTTTATGTAGAATATTTTTATACGTTTTCATGCCATATTTTTAACTTCTGATTCCTTTTATAGTATTCATATATATCTTTTTGAGTAACCTTCGGAACTGTCACCTTGGTGATATACTACCACAAGCCAAACCTGACCATTTAACCTGTTTTCAGCCAACCATACTATAACTATGCTGGAAACAGAATGATTGTTTCAGACCCAACATTGGGACAATGTGGACGAAGGAATCTGAACATTTGATATTAGGTAACTTTGCTATTTTTGTTTTTTGTTTTTTTGTTTTTGTTTTATATTTTAACTGCACGTATCGTTTTGCGAATCTTTTTTTTTTAAATTTAGTTTTAGCGTATGTGTGTAGTCGCGATGTAAATTGTATTTCTTATTGTGGATCGCGGTTAAAATATTTGAAAAACACTGCTCTTGCTGATGTGGTTTACGAAAAGAAAAACTACAATATTATGGAAGAAAGACTTTCTTACGCGTGTCAAGCTCACTCTCCTCCTGAGTCCTGATTTACGCTCACACGTAGACCCACACATCACTGTGTAGGCATTCTAAACCGAAATCCCTACGGAATAGGTTGGTTACTCCTTATTCCTGGAGTGGCTTATGTCTGTAGAAGTGTGTTCACTCTCCTACAGCTGAAAAATACATATTCCTCATATCTTACACAGAATTCGAATGCAGGTATATTATTTCCAACCGAAATCTGTAGCAAAGGCATTCTAACCAGTGCGATTAAAAAAAATAAAAAAGTAAAAAAATAAAAATAAATAAATAAAAAAAAAACTTTTATGTAATTTAATTGTAACAGGGAATTTTTTTTTCATTTATTTTTTTTTACAGAAAAAAGTTTCAGCAGATGTCCACTTTTGTATCGAGAGAAGTATGACCACTTTAGGATCATGGCAGTAATTAGTATGAGATATCATGCAGATATGGAAAATAAATATCAAGACGGTTGTAACATATTCTGGAAGTTTTCTACGTCCACTGAAGAGATAACATTGATATGTTGTTGTGTACGCTAGATTGATAGTTCAAAACAAAATGGACACTCATTTGTTGAGAATTTATCACCCATTTACTCATCGATACTTATAACAAATCGATGGATTCATTTGAGTTAACTTTAGCCTGGAGAACTAGTTTTCTTTCATATCCAGACTTCTCTCTCTCTCTCTCTCTCATTCTGATCAATAATTGTTATTCTGATTTCCCTCATAGTTTCCAAATTATCATCTTTGTGCCTTTGAATCTTAACACCGGAAAGATTACAAAGCGGTTGAAAAGTGTGATAAATCCATTACAAAAAGTTCGAGGGAAGATTGATGGATCTTACTATAGACTATTAGTATTGTTTTTCTCTTTTTTGCTTAATACTTTCTTACTTAGAAACATTTCAGAGCCACTTCTGTCTTGATCTATTTGTTCTCAGAATTTTCCAATAAGGCAGTATTACTGCTTCTAATGTCCTGCTGAAGTCCTTTCCTTCAAGGAACTGATACGTTGGGACCAAAGCTAGTATTCTCCTCACTTTCCCATAAATGTACGCTTTAGAGTTCAGAGTGAAAATTTTCACAATGGAACATTCAAATAATTCTCAGCTATTTCCGAAGTCGTTACGGTATGAGCAATATCTCGAACAGGGGGCAGAATTATCACCTATTTAAACGAAACCCATAAATGTTTCATACAACGAAACTTAAATTATCCTTCAAAACAAATTCTTGCTTTACCTAAACATTCCTGTTTAATTCCGTAACTATCTGTAAGCTAACAAAGTTTGTCGTGAGGTTTCTTTATCTCTGGGTTGTTTTTATATTTGCATATTACCTTATAATGCACACCTCATTTCCTTTCAAAAGTGTAAAATGCTCTTCTTCAAGGAAGGATTAATATCCAGATTGCTTCCACCTTCATGGAGGCATCTTCAGTGGGATGAAAACCTACTAATATCTCAAAGGTGAACTAAGGCAGAAGTAGATTATTATTCTATAATAAACGTATCTTCTTGAACACTGAAGTTAACATTTTCAAGTCGCTATCCTCTGAATGTTTCAGGTAGATTATTGCTAGCCTTTATACTCAAGGTATAAGGTCTAACAACACTTTCATAGTTAGGATAAAAGTTTCTTTTCAAGTTTTTTGTAACAGCGGCTCATTTCGCTTGGAATTGAATGTCTTTTTGACTAGAGAACATAAAGTGCAACTAAAGATAACATTTGTGATAATACAGATGTCACCTCACTTTTCAATCGATTCATCTGTTCACTAGGTTTCATTCATTTTTTCTTGCTATTGGGGGAAGGGTTCGGCAGTTATATTCCGGACTACCGACTTTATTACAGGACCTCGTTTAGATTTACATTATCGAAGTAGTGATTGTGCATATCCGTAAAGTACAACACAATCACCACTTCGATAATGTAAATCTAAACGAGCTCCTGTAATAAAGGCGGTAGTTTGGTAGAGAGAGGAGAGACCCAAATCGGCTACATTTGAGTCTTTTTTGTATAGAGAGAAGAATGAATAGCGGGTTCACTACATTTGGAAGCAGCCTCCTCGACCAATGTGATTTTACGTTTTTTTACAAATGGAGCAGAGGTTAACATAGCTACATTATGTTAAGTACCACTTAAGTCTAATGAACAGACAGTCTCTATCATGAAGTGTTAGCTGAGATTCAACTTTTCAATATATCGTAGTTTAAGATAAAGATTACTACAGGCAAAGCTTCATAGATAATGGTATTTGCATTCTTCAGTAATAGATTGTAATATACGATCATTTTCTTGGAACAAGAAATACAAAACAGGATTTCGAGATTCAAAAAACGCTAATAGCTCATGTGACAGATATAGACTAACTCGAACCTAAAACAGGATGAAGAAAGAATTAAAAATATTCTTCTTATTAACAACTGAATCGAGCCCAACATTCCTTTGTATTTGTTCTAGCACTGCAGATGCAAACACAACTCATGAGATTATTATTTCCCTCACAATCCAATAACACATTCTAACTGTGACATCACGAACACCACGGGTCCTGAAGAGATTCTTGAGAGTTCAAACAATCGAATCAATCAAAACACTAAATACACTTTGACATTTTTGCAAAATCATTGTTGTCTAGTATATAAAGAGATGCATTGATTGCAAGTATTTAGATGAGAGCGTTTACGAAAAGTATATGATGAGTGATTTATGTACCGTAATCTTTTTCTGCTAACTAGAATGGAGGTGATGACAGGGGATGGTGGAGAGGCTTCTTTTAGCGTAGTTGCCACTTTTGGCATCAGAGAAAATTGCGGGAAATAATCACTTAATCATGTAATCTTTTCACCCATGAGAGAATTCAACAATTACGGTGACTGAAGCGATCGCTGATGTATGTTAAAAGTGAGACCTGATGAATGATCTATCTACTGTAATGCTTTGGTGTCAAAATGGAAGTATGTGGTGATAGTTGATGTTGCTGCACTTTCATTATAGTGAGTTTGACAGCTATAGGCATCAGAAAATTACAGGAAATGTTCATCATATCATCTTTTCACTTGATACAATACACCAATCATCATTGTGATTGAAATGATCGTTGACATGTGTTAAAGAGTGGACCTGATGAGTGAACTATCTTCTGCAATGTCGATCTGCTAACCAGAATGGAGGTGATGACAGGGGATGATGGTGGAGAGGCTTCTGTTAGCGGAGTTGCCAGCATTGGCATTAGTGACAATTGCTGGAAATATTAATCACGTAATCAAGTCCATCTTTTCACCTGTACATCAATTATTGCGATTTAAGGAATCGTTGATGTGGATTGGAAATATGTACTGTGATGTCTTTGTGCCAAGATGATAGGCAGAGGTGCAGGGGTTGTTGGTTGCGGTTTCACTGCAGCGGGTTTTCCCGCTGTAGGCATATAGAAAATTACAGCACATATTATTCACATCGACTTTTCACTAGATACAATAACAATTACTGTTATTGGAACGATCGTTAAAACGCGTTAAAGAGTGAGACGTGATGAGTGATCTGTCTTCTGCAATATCTTTCTGCTAACTAGAATGGAGGTGATGACAGGGGATGATGGTGGAGAGGCTTCTGTTAGCGGAGTTGCCAGCTGCTGGCATCAAAGAAAATTGCTGAAAATATTAATCATATCATCTTTTCATTTGATAAAACGCATTGGTTACTGTGATTGAAAGCATTCTTGACTGGTTTCAAACGCGGGTGTGTGGTGGGTATTCTATCCGAAAATTAGTAATTCTATTCGTGTTATTTAGTGATGATATTAAATCTCGATATTGAAATCTTAATGAAACTCGTGTGTGTGTTTAATATTTGGAACAAGGTTAGTAACTCGCAAAAATTTGAATGATAGCGTTTATAAAGAGTATATGATGAGTGATCTAAGTACCGTAATGTTTTTCTGCTAACTAGAATGGAGGTGATGACAGGGGATGGTGGAGAGGCTTCTTTTAGCGTAGTTGCCACTTTTGGCATCAGAGAAAATTGCGGGAAATAATCACTTAATCATGTAATCTTTTCACCCATGAGAGAATTCAACAATTACGGTGACTGAAGCGATCGCTGATGTATGTTAAAAGTGAGACCTGATGAATGATCTATCTACTGTAATGCTTTGGTGTCAAAATGGAAGTATGTGGTGATAGTTGATGTTGCTGCACTTTCATTATAGTGAGTTTGACAGCTATAGGCATCAGAAAATTACAGGAAATGATCATCATATCATCTTTTCACTTGATACAATACACCAATCATCATTGTGATTGAAATGATCGTTGACATGTGTTAAAGAGTGGACCTGATGAGTGAACTATCTTCTGCAATGTCGATCTGCTAACCAGAATGGAGGTGATGACAGGGGATGATGGTGGAGAGGCTTCTGTTAGCGGAGTTGCCAGCATTGGCATTAGTGACAATTGCTGGAAATATTAATCACGTAATCAAGTCCATCTTTTCACCTGTACATCAATTATTGCGATTTAAGGAATCGTTGATGTGGATTGGAAATATGTACTGTGATGTCTTTGTGCCAAGATGATAGGCAGAGGTGCAGGGGTTGTTGGTTGCGGTTTCACTGCAGCGGGTTTTCCCGCTGTAGGCATATAGAAAATTACAGCACATATTATTCACATCGACTTTTCACTAGATACAATAACAATTACTGTTATTGGAACGATCGTTAAAACGCGTTAAAGAGTGAGACGTGATGAGTGATCTGTCTTCTGCAATATCTTTCTGCTAACTAGAATGGAGGTGATGACAGGGGATGATGGTGGAGAGGCTTCTGTTAGCGGAGTTGCCAGCTGCTGGCATCAAAGAAAATTGCTGAAAATATTAATCATATCATCTTTTCATTTGATAAAACGCATTGGTTACTGTGATTGAAAGCATTCTTGACTGGTTTCAAACGCGGGTGTGTGGTGGGTATTCTATCCGAAAATTAGTAATTCTATTCGTGTTATTTAGTGATGATATTAAATCTCGATATTGAAATCTTAATGAAACTCGTGTGTGTGTTTAATATTTGGAACAAGGTTAGTAACTCGCAAAAATTTGAATGATAGCGTTTATAAAGAGTATATGATGAGTGATCTAAGTACCGTAATGTTTTTCTGCTAACTAGAATGGAGGTGATGACAGGGGATGGTGGAGAGGCTTCTTTTAGCGTAGTTGCCACTTTTGGCATCAGAGAAAATTGCGGGAAATAATCACTTAATCATGTAATCTTTTCACCCATGAGAGAATTCAACAATTACGGTGACTGAAGCGATCGCTGATGTATGTTAAAATTGAGACCTGATGAATGATCTATCTACTGTAATGCTTTGGTGCCAAAATGGAAGTATGTGGTGATAGTTGATGTTGCTGCACTTTCATTATAGTGAGTTTGACAGCTATAGGCATCAGAAAATTACAGGAAATGTTCATCATATCATCTTTTCACTTGATACAATACACCAATCACTGTGATTGAAATGATCGTTGACATGTGTTAAAGAGTGAACCTGATGAGTGAACTATCTTCTGCAATGTCGATCTGCTAACCAGAATGGAGGTGATGACAGGGGATGGTGGAGAGGCTTCTGTTAGCGGAGTTGCCAGCATTGGCATCAGTGACAATTGCTGGAAATATTAATCACTTAATTAAGTCCTCTTTTCACCTGTACGTCAATTATTGCCATTTAAGGGATCGTTGAGGTGGATTGGAAATATGTACTGTGATGTCTTTGTGCCAAGATGATAGGCAGAGGTGCAGGGGTTGTTGGTTGCGGTTTCACTGCAGCGGGTTTTCCCGCTGTAGGCATATAGAAAATTACAGCACATATTATTCACATCGACTTTTCACTAGATACAATAACAATTACTGTTATTGGAACGATCGTTAAAACGCGTTAAAGAGTGAGACGTGATGAGTGATCTGTCTTCTGCAATATCTTTCTGCTAACCAGAATGGAGGTGATGACAGGGGATGGTGGAGAGGCTTTTGTTAGTGGAGTTGCCAGCTATTGGCATCAAAGAAAATTGCTGGAAATATTAATCATACCATCTTTTCATTTGATAAAACGCATTGGTTACTGTGATTGAAAGCATTCTTGACTGGTATCAAACGCGGGTGTGTGGTGTGTATTCTATCCGAAAATTAGTAATTCTATTCGTGTTATTTAGTGATGATATTAAATCTCGATATTGAAATGTTAATGAAACTCGTGTGTGTGTTTAATATTTGGAACAAGGTTAGTAACTCGCAAAAATTTGAATGATAGCGTTTATAAAGTGTATATGATGAGTGATTTCTGTACCGTAATGTTTTTCTGCTAACTAGAATGGAGGTGATGACAGGGGATGGCGGAGAGGCTTCTTTTAGCGTAGTTGCCACTTTTGGCATCAGAGAAAATTGCGGGAAATAATCATTTAATCATGTAATCTTTTCACCTGAGAGAATTCAACAATTACGGTGACAGAAACGATCGCTGATGTATGTTAAAAGTGAGACCTGATGAATGATCTATCTACTGTAATGCTTTTGTGCCAAAATGGAGGTATGTGGTGACAGTTGATGTTGCTGCACTTTCGTTGTAGTGAGTTTGAACAGCTATAGGCATCAGAAAATTACAGGAAATGTTCATCATATCATCTTTTCACTTGATACAATACACCAATCACTGTGATTGAAATGATCGTTGACATGTGTTAAAGAGTGGACCTGATGAGTTAACTATCTTCCGCAATGTCGATCTGCTAACCAGAATGGAGGTGATGACAGGGGATGGTGGAGAGGCTTCTGTTAGCGGAGTTGCCAGCATTGGCATCAGTGACAATTGCTGGAAATATTAATCACTTAATCAAGTCCTCTTTTCACCTGTACGTCAATTATTGTCATTTAAGGGATCGTTGAGGTGGATTGGAAATATGTACTGTGATGTCTTTGTGCCAAGATGATAGGCAGAGGTGCAGGGGTTGTTGGTTGCGGTTTCACTGCAGCGGGTTCTCCCGCTGTAGGCATAGAGAAAATTACAGCACATATTATTCACATCGACTTTTCACTAGAATACAATAACAATTACTGTGATTGGAACGACCGTTGAAACGCGTTAAAGAGTGGGACATGATGAGTGATCTATCTTCTGCAATATCTTTCTGCTAACCAGAATGGAGGTGATGACAGGGGATGGTGGAGAGGCTTTTGTTAGTGGAGTTGCCAGCTATTGACATCAAAGAAAATTGCTGGAAATATTAATCATACCATCTTTTCATTTGATAAAACGCATTGGTTACTGTGATTGAAAGCATTCTTGACTGGTTTCAAACGCGGGTGTGTGGTGTGTATTCTATCCGAAAATTAGTAATTCTATTCTTGTTATTTAGTGATGATATTAAATCTCGATATTGAAATCTTAATGAAACTCGTGTGTGTTTAATATTTGAAACAAGGTTAGTAACTCGAAAAAATTTGAATGATAGCGTTTATGAAGAGTATATGATGAGTGATCTAAGTACCGTAATGTTTTTCTGCTAACTAGAATGGAGGTGATGAAAGAGGATGGCGGAGAGGCTTCTTTTAGCGTAGTTGCCACTTTTGGCATCAGAGAAAATTGCGGGAAATAATCACTTAATCATGTAATTTTTTCACCTGAGGGAATTCAACAATTACGGTGACTGAAACGATCGCTGATGTATGTTAAAAGTGAGACCTGATGAATGATCTATCTACTGTAATGCTTTTGTGCCAAAATGGAAGTATGTGGTGATAGTTGATGTTGCTGCACTTTCATTATAGTGAGTTTGACAGCTATAGGCATCAGAAAATTACAGGAAATGTTCATCATATCTTTTCACTTGATACAATACACCAATCACTGTGATTGAAATGATCGTTGACATGTGTTAAAGAGTGAACCTGATGAGTGAACTATCTTCTGCAATGTCGATCTGCTAACCAGAATGGTGGAGAGGCTTCTGTTAGCGGAGTTGCCAGCATTGGCATCAATGACAATTGCTGGAAATATTAATCACGTAATCAAGTCCTCTTTTCACCTGTACATCAATTATTGTCATTTAAGTTGACGTGGATTGGAAATATGTACTGTGATGTCTTTGTGCCAAGATGATAGCAGAGGTGCAGGGATTGTTGGTTGCGGTTTCACTGCAGCGGGTTTTCCCGCTGTAGGCATAGAGAAAATTACAGTACATATTATTCACATCGACTTTTCACTAGATACAATAACAATTACTGTGATTGGAACGATCGTTGAAACGCGTTAAAGAGTGGGACATGATGAGTGATCTAACTTCTGCAATATCTTTCTGCTAACCAGAATGGAGGTGATGACAGGGGATGGTGGAGAGGCTTTTGTTAGTGGAGTTGCCAGCTATTGGCATCAAAGAAAATTGCTGGAAATATTAATCATACGATCTTTTCATTTGATAAAACGCATTGATTACTGTGATTGGAAGAATTCTTGACTGGTATCAAACGTGGGTGTGTGGTAGGTATTCTCTCCGAAAGTTAGTAATTCTATTCGTGTTATTTAGTGATATTAAATCTCGATATTGAAATCTTAATGAAAGTCGTGTATGTTTAATATATAGAACAAGTAACTCGCAAAAATTTGAATGAGAGCGTTTACAAAGAGTATATGATGAGTGATTTATGTACCGTAATGTTTATCTGCTAACTAGAATGAAGGTGCAGAGAGGCTTCTTTTAGCGTAGTTGCCACTTTTGGCGTCAGAGAAAATTGCGGGAAATAATCACTTAATCATGTAATCTTTTCACCTGACATAATTCAACAATTATTGTGACTGGAACGATCGTTGACGTGTGTTAGGGACGTGATTAGTGATCTATTTTCTGTAAAGCGTTTCTGCTAACTGGAATGGAGGTGATGACAGGGGATGGTTCGGAGAGGCTTCTGTTAGCGGAGTTGCCAGCTATTGCGGAAAATATTATTCACGTTATTAAGTCCTTTTCACCTGTACATCAGTTACTGTCATTTAAGGGATCGTTGACGCGGATTGGAAATATGTACTGTAATGTCTTTTTTCCAAGATGATAGGCAGAGGTGCAGGGGTTGTTGGTTGCGGTTTCACTGCAGCGGGTTCTCCCGCTGTAGGCATAGAGAAAATTACAGGACATATTATTCACATCGACTTTTCACTAGATACAATAACAATTACACACATTGAAATGATCGTTGATATGTGTTGAAGAGTGGGACGCGATGAGAGATCTATCTTCTGCAATGTCTTTCTGCTAACCAGAATGGAGGTGATGACAGGGGATGGCGGAGAGGTTTTTGTTAGTGGAGTTGCCAGCTACTGGCATCAGAGACAAATGCTGGAAATATTAATCATATCATCTTTTCACTTGATACAATACATCTATTACTGTGATTGAAAAAATTGTTGACGGTGTTAAACGCGGGTAAGTGGTGGGTATTTTCTTCGAAATTTAGTAATTTTTGTTTGCATTATTTAGTGATGATATTAAAACCGGATATTGAAATCTTAATAAAACTGTGTGTTCAATAAGTGTAACAAGACTTCAACTCGCAAAAACACTTGGTTTGTTTCATAATTAAAGAAATATATTCTCTTAGAAATCAAGATAATACAATAGATACTTCATAAATCTTCCTTAATTAATAATAATTATATCAAATGTTTCACTTCGACATAATGAACTGTAAATATTATAAGAAATTTATACTGGTTCAGTTAAAATTCAACATTTTTTCATGTCGGATAATTCCTTCTTCACAAGAAAGTCATTTTTTTTAAGCTTTATGCCGTTATCATCATAATGTTATTCCTGATATACCCTCAGGGAATGTGTAGGTTATTACTACCATAATATCCTGAAAAAGTTACACCATTACAAACTTCCGAGCAACTTTCCTTAAAATTAACCTGTTTTCAATGAATATTAAAACGCGTGACTTTCAAAGTGACTTAGAAGACATATGTGTCGCCCTATATTTTATTCTTCCTCTGAGTCTCTTTTCTTCAGTTGTATCGTTAACTATCCTCCATGCTGTTTAAATAACCTTATCATCTGAGATTAGCTCTGCTAACACATCGATGAATGTGTTAGACTGCACACATAAACTCTAGCGCATTTATGAATGCAGAATTCATTCTGTACTGAATAACTCAAAAAGACTGGTCAAAGGATCGTATTCCAGATGATTGGAGCATAACACTCATATTATATTATACATCTATAAAAATGAAATGAAATTGAATTTGAGAATTACACAGGTGTAATTCTCAAATTCAAAGATTTATGCAAGCAAGAATACTTGAGAATGGCTATAATAAATTGTGGAAGGGAAGTTTTGAGAAGAACTAGCTGGATTCAAGCCAAATAGAGTGTTCACTATTAATTTTCAGTTTCTGTTCTTGGTTTTTGAGAATCTGTTGTTCAGTCGGTATTCACAGTGTAGTCTAATGTTGACTTTATGACTCTAAATATGACTCTAAAGTTGACTTTATCAGTCAAATGAAGACAAAGTATTGCTTGATATGATGTCACGGCATTATATCAAGCAATACTTAGTCTTTATTTGAGCTTAAAATCAGCTGTTGGAATTGACTTATAAGATTCCATGTACATCAATGGAAGTACATAGATATACGGTAGTTACCTGCCATGGGCATGGATGTTTGTGATTGTCTTTAGGTGGGAGATGTATGTCATCGTCTGGTGTGAAACCACTGTCCCGCTCGTCGGAGGGCTGGAATGGCTTGATAAAATTCCATGTTAGGTCTCTAGAGCCCGGTTTCCAAATTACTATAGTTTAACAAAATAACCTTCCGTGGGTGAGAGGAACATAAAAATAAACTAAGAAAAAAATTGGATTCGAACCAGAGTTTATTTTCTATCGAGAGGTTATTTTCAGCATTCTTCCTACGAAATATGAAAACATCAACGTTTAGTGAGACTGGAATACATGCTCACGACGGGATTTGAACAAGCAGCATGTTGGTTGGAGAGCGGGTACGCTAATCACACAGCCAACCAGGCCAGCAGCTACACTGTGAATACCGACTGAATAACAGATCCTCAAAAACCAAAAAATAGACTTCATCATGAAATGTAGCGGAAATTTGTGGAAAAATGGTAAGGACAATATCAAATCAATCACATAAATAATATCAAATCACTTTTATTTCAAGTTACGCGATGTAACTAAGACACGAAGTGAGAGTAATGAATTGCTACTTTAGTTGCAAACATTTTCTTGTTGTCTATGCTCTAAGATGTCATGTTAACTGTGACATTTTTGATAATATATATATATATACTGTATATATATATATATATATATATATATATATATATATATATACCTTTCAAAAATCATAAAGTTAATTTTAAATAACGAAATCAGAAATTTTCACAAAAGTAAAATTATTTCAAAAAGTTAATAAAAATAAAACATTTAAAACGATTTTTAAATGTAAAATAATTATACACATATATATAAGTAGGTATTAGATGATTTCCTATTTCTGGAAGTGATCGTTTTTTATCTTCTATGTGTTAATATTAACTGATTTCATATCCAGAAAATGCATCAAAAACAATATATATTGAACGACAAGTTACCGAAAAAACAAACAATTAATCGATAAAACAGTTCATCGTAAACACAATAAAATGTCACTTTGAAGATGCCATTGGAATTTCGTTACGAAATTCGAATAATTGCCGATAATGATATAATATGAAAGAGAATTTAGTTTCGGCTTCAATATACACAATATATCCTACTGCACAACACAACACACACACACACACACACACACACACACACACACACACACACACACACACACACACACCTTGAAAACGCTCTGCGTTCAAGTACAAGAATAAGATCTTTCTTCTGAATAAAATAAAATAAAAATATTGCCCTATCACATTGATGGGAAGAGATTTTAATTAGAAAATTAAGAGCATTTTACTTTAGCGCTAGTCTAAATTAAAAGCAGTTACCACTTCCTGGAATGATTGAAGTCATGTCGGGAGTGAATACAGCATTGTGCTTTTCCCCACTGGTAATTTATGGGATTGAGATCTGAATTCTAAGACAATTGATAAAAAAGGTTTACTCTTTTTTGCAACGCTGAAATCTTACGTGTGAAGAGAAGGATGTCATTTTTTCTCTTCAGACAGACTGAAAATTTGTAGATTACAAACACTGGGAAACAGGAGAATGAGAGGTGATATTATCGAGACCCGAAAACTTCTGCCGGGATCATACAGGATTTCAATTTATGGAATTTTTTGTTGATTCAATTGTCCTAATGATAGATAAGTTTATAAATACCAATACTGAAATCGTCCTTGCCGATACCCAATAACCTACAATTTCCAGTAAAATATACTATTTTGGGCGAAAGATTCGTTTTCCCTGCCATGATATTCCCCGATTCCTTTTTCTTCCCAAGGCGGTGACAGAGTATTTTAGGAAGGTTATCTAAATTTCATGTTGGAAGATATTTTGGGGAGTATGCTGGATTGTGAACCATGATATCAGTTGTTGGGAAGGAACGATGTCGATACTGCATGGGCAGTGTTAAAAAAAATACTTAAATGATGTGATATCAGAATGTGTCCGTAGAGTTTGAAGAGTAAATTGACAGTAACATATAAACACAATGCATAGAACACGTTGAAAGAATGAAAACAGAAAGCTTACCAAAACAAGGCTTAAATTACAAACCATTAGGAAAAAGAAAAACAGGATGTTCTCTTAAGAGATTCAATGATGACTTCTAAGGCCGGAACAGGCCGCTCTATGCCTAAATCCTTGATAGGCATGATGGTGATGATGATGATTACCAGTGAAATCAATGTAATCTCGTCGAGCAAGAGATTAGCGAGGAAAAGAGTGATGCATAAGGAATACTGTGCACATAATGATGATGTCCATTCTAAAAATTACAAGCAACAGACCAGAAGAGTCACACTTGTTGTATGGAAAGCTAGGTATGAAAAGAAACTGGCTCTGCAAGATCTATTAAGCTCATAGAATTCTATCGATATGCTGCAAGAAGAGAAAGAATAACTCTACGGAATTCAGATGGTGAGTTACAATTGCAGAAGAGTGTTTTCAACAAATGAATGCCCATTTTGCTAAAAGCTATCAACCTAGTGTATTCAGTGACGAGAAAGCAGTGAGTGCTACCTCTTCACTGAATGAAGAAATTCAGGTGTCCAAGGATGAGGTATTATATCTGTTGCACAAGAACAAGAGTTCGGCAATGGGGAGTGATAAGATATTTCCTGGGATTCTTGTTCAGCTGCACTGTATCCCTTTGTCCTGGCTACATAATTTGAGTCTCAGAATAGGGAAGATTCCATAGGAGTGAAAGAATGTAGTCTCATTGCACAAAGGTGGTGCAAAGGCTGATGTATCCAATTATCGATGTGTTGGTATCTCTGGAATGGTGGTGCAGATTTTGGTAAAGATGGTTAGGGTTCGCATTCGTAAGGTTCAGAAATAGGTTGACAGAGAATCGCTACTCTGTAATGAACAAAATGGGTTTACTAAGGGAAGGTCATGTTTTAGCAACTTACTCACATTCTGTAATAATGTTACCATTGAACTGGAGAAGGAGAACGGATATAACATGATACATTTGGATTTTGCTAAGGCTTTTGACAAAATACAGAATGGAAAACTGTTGCACGAATCGGAGAATATGGGATTGGATTATAAAATATTAGCATGGATAAGAGAATCGCTGACTGACAGATATCAAAAAGTGGTATGCGTTGGATGTGAATGTTCAAGATTTGATGTAACCACCATTAGTGTACCGCAAATATCAGTCCTTGGTCCACTGTTAGTCAATTTGTACATTAATGACATTCGGGAGGATTTGACAAGCAACTTACAGCTCTTATCTGACGATGAAAAGATAACCTACGAAATCAGGAATGTAGGTGATATGTATTACTTACTCCCAATGAGGATTAGGAAATGGCTGTCAATTTAATGTTAGTTACGTCATGAACTTTAGTGCGATGAGATATCTAATGTCATATTCTATTGCTGTCATTACGTTAGAAGAAATGGATCATGTTATTGAACTTGGTAGATAGGAAGTTGAAGTTACGGGGCCATGAAGCAAAGATTGGAGATACAACTCAAAAGCTTATTGCAACGCTGAAATTATATGCAAAGATAAGGATGTCATTTTTCCTCTTGAGACAGATTGAGAATTTGTAGATTACAGACACTGGAAAACAAGAGAATGAGAGATGATATTATCGAGACTTGCAAAACTTCTGTCTTGGTCATACAGGATTTCAGTTTATGGAAGTTTTTGTTGATTCACTTGTCCTAATGATAGATCAGTTTATAAATACCAATACTGAAGAAGTCCATGCGGATACCGAGTGCCGTCTTAACATGTTTGACACCCTGGGCTAAAAAAATTTGGCGCCTTAATCACATTGGATTAAGCAATAACAATATAATTAATTATATGTATTATTTAATACATGTATCGATCAATGGTGCCCCTGGGCTATAGCCATTTACCCCAATGGATAAGGAGTCCCTGCCGATACTCAATAACCAACATCGCTCCTCCCAGGAGGGGAGGGCTATGGCATACATTCCTAACGATTAAAGTTCAACGACTAACGAGTGGTGTGTGCAGTGTGTATAGAGTAGCGTTGTCGTACCCCAAAATCACTCGACTTGTCAGGACTCCTTTTCGTTTGCATTGAACGTTGGATTTCAGTTTATCCACAGTAAGGGTTTGAACTGATTATTCCTCCCTTCGGCACGCAGTTTACCAACAGACCGCCTTAGCGATCCCAGAACGCTGGCCATGGCTTTTCGGACAATGGGAAGAGTTTTGAATTTTTTTTCGCACAGGAGATTATGGATGTTTCCAGGTCATGGACTGTGTTTGCTCACCCGAGTAAAGTAACAAAATCTTAACTTTTGCCGCTATATTGCGACATATTCTCTAGATACATCCCCATGCGTGTATCTAGAGAATATGTCGCAATTCTCTAGATACACGCATGCAGATACTGGATGCCCTGACTATTATCAGGGCATCCAGCAGGAGCACACCTTTCGAAAGCCAAGAACATCGTTAGGAATTTCGTAAACAGTGTACTTACTCAATTCACCATTTGTACAATTTCATGCAGTTTCACTTGCCTGTCTTCAATAACAATGCCTTTATTGCGTCAAATGTCTTCTGTCTTACTGGATTAAGTCCTACCCGCTCAATGTCAATCATCAATGTCAGCATGACCTGTTTTAAATTCGTTGCATCAGAAACATTTGCTTCTTCGACATCATCTTTTCACTATACTCGGGAACTAGTTCACGGTAAATTTCTCTTGGTGAAACCTCTTTTGCTTGCAAAAAACGAATAAATTTACTGATACCTATTTATGGACTACATTGACACGGGAGGTGCCATTTTATAACTGGAATTAGGCTGTGAGGCAACAGTAGCGCCACACTGTAATTTTGGTCTTTTTGAATTTTATTTACAGGTCTCATTCCCTTTTACCTTTATCAAGAAAAAATTGTGTTAGCTTGCTTTTCGAAAATCCGTCGTATTTCTTCACTTAACATCAAAATTCTGTGAATGTGTCCTTTCTCTTGATGAGCAGATATCATCTGTTATTTCTAACACATTCTGCTGAATACCAACTAACACTTTAGCTTCACCACCACAAAAATAATCCAATAAAGAAACCATAACGCTACACCTTCAAATGAACAGAAAACACCAAATATGGTTCGGTACTGGTTTTTGTTTCTTGATGGGCAGCGTTTGTGGTGTTGTATTTGTTGATGTGTTTTGTTTGTGTCGGGGTGTTCATTTGTTCGTTTCACTGATTTAAATGGTAAGGTTAGCTCTCAAGAGTTAACCAAAAAGGGTTACATCTAGAATGGGGTAAAGAAAGGAAGGGGAATTGTTTCAGTAAAAGAAATTGCTACTAAATTGCTACCCCGGCATCACCTTCTATGGCAGATACGTAGACGATATTCTATGCATTGACAAACCCTCACACATCTCCGCCTTACAAACATCCCTCAACGATTTTAGCAACAGACTACAATTTACCATGGAAACAGAACAGAACAAATCCATCAATTTCTTAAATCTTACATTAATCAGAAGCCATAACAGAATTGCCACGAAGATATTTCACAAGCCCACACATGTCGGAAACTACCTCCATTTCAATTCATACCACCCATATTCCATTAAAAAATCTGTCATCCTATCACAATTTATCAATGCTTACAAATTCTCCACCAACAGCAATTTTCTTAACACTGAACTCAAATATTTAACACAGGTTTTCAAAAATCGCAACTACCCCACGCATCTAATAAATTACGCGAACTTTACGGCAAAATGCCGTCTTAACAATAATACAACAAAAGCAGACTTCCCGACACGTATGGTCATCAAATTGCCATACATCCAAAACACATACAAGGTTTACAAATACATTTTCAAAAACACGGACTATAAGCTAGTATTCACCACAAACCATAAATTAGGAACTCTCCTAAAACCTACTAAATCTCTCACTCATAAAGAATTATTCGAACACCACAACGTAGTCTACAAATTTCCCTGTCAAAAAGACTGTGACGTCACCTACACGGGCTCTACAATTAGGTCGTTATGGACTAGACTACAAGAGCACTTCAGGGATTGCAATATTCCCATTCCAGAATATCTGAACACGAAGAAACATCGCAACATCAAAAAGAAAAACAAACCACTGAATACAGGGAAGACTGAAATTGCAGCTCACGCCCTTGAACTAAAACACATTCCCCAAATTGACAAAGCCATAATCATTGACAAACAAGAAAGCGAAACGATGCTTAGAATATCCGAAACTATTGCCATAAAATGCGATGGTAATTCTATCAACGTCCACCGCCCCTACCTAATTTCCGAATGTTGGACGTTCCAAAACTTACAAATTAAGCCACGCCTCCGGCCATTTTGCGACAACAAATGCCCAAATTTGGCAGATACATCTTACAGCCTTGACATAGCCCTACAGTCATTCCCACAAAGTTCCGACGATGGTCAGACGATGACCGAAACGGTCCACACCCCGTAAACCCTTGCCCCAGTTTCCACATAAGGATACCCTTCCCCTTCTTTCCTCCCCCCCCTCCCCACAACAAAATAATATATATATATATATATATTTATATATATATTATTAATAGTAACCCGGGTTCCCAAACTTATTTCCCGTGTCTCAAGTACATCCCCATGTTCTTTCCCTCTCTTCCCCCCCCCCTTTTCAACAAGAGCTTGGATTTAGAAGGCATCTTTAAACCAAAGTCAAGGTATGTACATAATTTTTCCACATTTTTTATTCTGCCATAATTGCCTTCTACACTCGCCCGTAATGCCCTAAAATATACACATACCCCTTTTGAGTTATGTTAGCCAATGTATTAAATACAAAGGACACTCATAAACAAAAACAGGCTAAAATAGCCGTTAATTATATTAATTGCTACTAAATTAATATCAGTTGCTACATTCAACAAGATATAATTACTAGGATGGAAAGACAGCGTACTCTTTCGTAAAAACATATAATTATTAAAGCATTCTTATCAGTTTCAGATAATGCTACTATGTTAACTTTTCCGGCTTTAACCGGAACGTCATTAAATTTATTTAGCGTGGGTTCCAAGGTACTATTTTTAATTCACTGTATTCAAATAAAAAAAATCATCACAGAATAGAAACTTAAGAACATAAAATAAGAAAATTCTGAGCCTACGTAGGGGGCTCTACTTCATACAAATCTCTGCAGAATTTGACGAAAAAAAAAAACATGTATAGTATGGTCCTACTTTTCCTGGTTTCGTCTAGGACGTCTGTTTGTGGAGTCGGCCCGATTGACAATGTGAATAGCGTACGCGCTCTCCGATCAACAGGTCGCGGGTTCGAATCCAGCTACGGGCATAGATGTTGTGTACCGCTATAACCTTTGATATGGCGCAGCCGCCATTAAAACCACACGTCATCATTATCTATTTGTGGCGCCACGCACATCGAACTCCGAGAAGTTGTCCAGAATGTCTGAACTTTCTGGACAATGCAGTGCTTGCTTCTTCGGTAGTTTCCAACAACTGACCACTGTCTCTTTCAGCAACACAACGTACATTGCCATATGGCTGTTGCTGTAACTGCCCTCTTCTCGACCTTATTGAATATCTGCGGATGAATTGGAGCTTCGTGTGAGGTCAAGGGCGTCCGCTCTGTAACAGTCCAGAACTTCATGCGTACAGGAAGAATGGGTCAAAATTCCGATTGATGGCTATCGTACGATTTTGGGAATCATGCTGCAATCATCGCAGTGAAAGTAGATACTAAATCTTATTAAGGTGTATATAAATGCACAAGCAGTGAATTTTGCACTCGTGAAATATAATAGAAAAAAAAAAATTCTGTTGTATAATGAAACCTGCAGGGCATTCGTGACTAAACATCCATATTTAACCACAGTAATAAAATTTTAAGAAGTAAATATTTCGTCCCAAGTATCTATGTAGACATGAGCCTCCGCAGGGGATTGGCAAACGGGGCACTTGCCTCCCTCGGATCTACTTGTGAAAAAAAAAAAAAAAAACCCAAAGAATTAAATAAAAATTTATTGATGTAATTATTTGTCTCCAAGCTCCCCCCCCGGAAAAATTTTCCGTGGACGTCCATGTATATAGAAGTTTCGTTTTCCAATGGATCCGATAGTTTGGGTTTTCAACTGAGTGTTGTGCGAGGCCAGATTTCTGCGGTTTCATAAGACGGATATGGTGTTGATGTTCCGAAATGTGTTTGCTAATGGACCTACCTGTCTGTCAATAGTAGGACAATTTATAGGAACGTGGGACCTCGTACATGCCAGTTAGTATCAGAGATGAGAGTTTATCTTTACGAGAAGGTAACCAATTGTAGATCTGGTTGATTGGTCAGTAGGTAGCAGCCAATTTATATTTCTTCATAATTTTTGAAAGACGTTCGGAGATGCCTTTGACATAAGGTATGGGAAACCTACGGGCTTGTTCTTGTCAAATGCTTTGATCCACGCATTTTTTGAGACAGTAATAATAAGACTTTAGTAATAAGATTTTAATAAGTAAATGTTTCGTTTTAAGTATCATAGGACATCGTCAGTACAGTTAATTCAAATACTACTTATTAAAATTTTATTGCTGTGGTTACGTGTGTATGTTTAGTCATGAATGCGCCACAGGTTTCATTATACAACCAAGTCTTATTCCTTCACGGGGAACTGAGAGCACAGACGACAAACTTCAATTGAAACAAGGTATGCTACTTGTCAGAATCTCTTTTTTCAAAAAGCGCAGACGCAATAAACTCATTCTCGCGTTTGCTAAACTAAAGGAAGTTATAAAATCACCCGATGCTCATAAAATTTATCAGTAAGCAAGCCATTCCTCACAGCTTAATCAGTGACGAGTTTTTAAACACGAACTGGTAACCAATATTTTAAAAATCACAGAATTATAATTATATAATTTAGAACTAATCACACATAATAACATAATGTGTGATTTCAATTATCGTAACATTGACAGGAAAGAGGAGAGGGCACATGGGAGGAAGGAATTGGATTTTATGCGGTTATTAAGGGACAACTATCTATGGCAACATGTATTGGAAAATACCAGGGGGCAGAGAGTGCTGGACCTAGTAATTGCAACTGAGAATGTGGCTGTAACGAACATGACCATGTTGCCACCAATTGGTGAGAGTGACCATAAGGTCATGACTTGGGAGGTGGCTAAAGGAGTCGAATTTACAATTAAGACAGGGTACATGTGGAATTACCGGGCTGGTAAGTATGACAAGCTTAGGTGTGTGCTTGGCTCAATGCCATGGCATGTAAAACTGCAAGGGCTGGATTTTGACAGTGCATGGGAGGTGGTTGAGAACTGCTTGCAGGAGTCAATGGTTGACTGTATACCAAGAGTCCGAATAATAAATCAAGTAGGAGTTAAATGGATGAATAACACTATTAAGCTTGAGCTGCAAAAAAAGAAACAATTGTGGAGGGAATTTAAGGAGAAGGGTGACCATCAGGCGCAGGAACAGTATAAAGCTCAGGCCAGGATGGTAACAAGGGTGGTAAGAAAAGCAAAAGCAGATTACGAAAGGAAATTGGACACGCAGGCTAAAGAGAATCCCAAACAGTTTTTTCAATATGTTGCAAGTAAAAGGAAAAATGCTCATGGTAGAATGATCTTAAAAAATGCTGAGGGTAGGGAGGTAACCGAATCAGTCGATATTGTGGAATTATGAGCGAGCACTTTGCAAGAGTATATCATCCAGGTGGTGACTTTGCAGGAATGGAAGAACCAACAGCTTATACTGGAATTGTGATGAATGAAGTAGAGGTAACTAATCTATTACAGAACCTCAATGTCAATACATCTGTGGGATTGGATGGTATACCAGCTCGTGTCGTACGTGAAGCGGCCAAAGAATTGTCAGTGCCCTTGATCATTTTGTTTAATTTGAGCCTCAGGACTGGGTCAGTCCCAAGGGGGTGGAAAGAGGGGAAAATAGTTCCACTGCACAAAGGTGGTTCCAAGGCTGCTGTTGAAAATTACCGGCCAATCAGCATAACAGGAATCATTATCAAGGTCTTAGAGAAAATAGTCAAGAGGAAAATACAAGATTGGATAGAAGAAAATGGGATACTGTATCGGGGACAGCATGGTTTTGTGAAGGGTAGGTCATGCCTCAGTAACTTGCTCACGTATTATAACACAGTGACGGCTGAGCTGGATAAGGGTAATGGGTTTACAGTGATTCTACTGGCTCTTGCTAAGGCCTTTGACAGGATACTGCATGGAATTCTAATCAGTAAATTGCAGCATATGGGAATGGACATAGGGTTGGTGAGATGGATAGGAGGGTGGTTGACAGAGAGATATCAGAGAGTGGTTTACTCAGGAGTAGAGTCCACAAGACGGCCTGTGACTAGTGGTGTACCACAAGGATCTGTTCTTGGACCACTGCTGTTTAATTTGTTCATAAATGATATAGGAAAGGATCTGAGAGGAACAGTTCATTTGTTTGCGGATGATGCGAAGTTGGGTAGGGCAATAGTGAATGCAGATGACGTCAAAATTTTGCAGGATGATTTGGATAGATTGGAGGTCTGGGCTAAGAAGAATGGATGTCAATTTAATGTGGCAAAATGTAAGGTTATGCATTTTGGGGTGAAAAGATTGGCGGCAGTTTACTGCATTGGTGGAACCGTGTTCCAGGAAATTGATGAGGCACGAGATTTAGGAGTGTTGGTGGATAAGGAATTGAAATTTAGGGGACACATTGCAAAAGTGGCTAAATCAGCTCATCAAATCACTTGGTTGCTGAAGAATACGTTGACAAGCAGAGACAAGCAGGTTATTGTTCCTCTGTATCGAGCCGAGATTGATGTTCAAATTTTCATAATAGGGATTGCATTGAATTTCCAAGCTGTCTACCAGAGCCTCTGCCTTTTTCTTGTCAGTATGGGCTATTCCCTTCTTGTTCTAAATTGGGAGAAAAATTTGCCTTTTAGTGTGGAAGGTTCTCAGGAACTTCGAAACGGGGTTGGCCTCTGTTTAGTTTCGTTAGCTTGGATTCCCAAGTCTTGGTTTTGATGTTTTTGGAGAGCTTCATGGACTTGTCTGTTTAATTTATTCAGGTTTGTTTTATCTTGCGGGGCTCTTGTGTTATGGTACTTCTTTCTGGTTTTGTTTTTCAGTCTGATTAAATCCATGATTTCCTCAGGGATCCGACCACTAGGGTGAAAGACTATAGTTTGGGTAACTGACTTTATTGCTTTTTTAATTTGACTGATTAGGTTGTTTTCAGCAAAGTCTATCTCCTCTTTAGTGTGAATAGCAGGGACTGAGCCAATGTGATCAGGGAGAATTCTGGAGAGCTTGCCCAGGGAAATGAAAGATTGGGGAGGTGAGAATTGCTCTTGTGTACCGAGTTTAAGCAGAATAGGGTTGTGATCAGACGAAAGTTCATTTAATGCTTCAAGCTGATATTGGTATCTGATGTTTTTGAGGATGACTATGTCAAGTACATCTGAGCTTCCTGCTGAGCTGTGATGGGTGAGCTCTGTGGGTCCGGCTACAACAATAGAATTTTGAATTGAGTAATGGTTTAGAATTCGACCTTTGTCGTTGATTGTGGAGCTATACCAGGCTATATGTTTGGCATTAAAGTCACCAGCCATGATGATGGAGACTGTGAAGCCAAGAATGGTGTCCAAGTCAGATACCAGTAATGGAATGCTTGGTAGATTATATGCAGCATAGATTTTGATACTACCAGCATTGTTGGTATGAACTTCAATGCCTGTTATCTCAGGTTCTTGGTTTGTGGATTGGTCAGAACATTGTGGCTTAGGTAGTTTTTAATGTATATGGCTGTTCCTCCTCCACTGCTGGTGAGTCTGTCTGTTTTGTACATAACATAGTTCCGTAACTTGGGGTTATTAGCTGTCCTGAGATGTGTTTTATTTACAAATATTATGTCAGGATTGTATCTGTGAATGAACTCTTGCAGTTCTAGGATTTGTTTACTCAGTCCATTGGCGTTCCATGTAGTGATCATGAAAGAGTTGGGATGGAATTTTCTTTTATTCATTATTGAGGGCTGTCAGAATTGAGTAGGTACCTTGTAGGAATCTTTTCGTGGAGGATGGCGATGGATTTGTCATGCGCAATTCTTGTAACATGGTAGCTAGTGAGGCAGTAATACTGATGTTTGATTTTAGCTTATTTGATCATGAGATGGAGCAGCCTTTGTTCGTGCTGCCTCTGCATAAGTTTTGGGCATTTGTTTTCTTTCCCGAGTTGTCACGTAGGAGATAATTTGGACCGGGGTGCGATCTGCACGGCTGTCTTGAGCATAGCTGAAATGTGTTGGAAGGGTAGTTTTTTCTGACTCTCGGTTCTTTTGATGTGTAATGCATCCCTTGTAGTAGTTTCTGTTGGCAGGGTGAGGTCCTCCACAGTTGGTGCATTTAGATGCTGTGGATCTTCTTGGCTTGGTACACATGACGGTCTGATGGCCCTAGCGCTGCATTTAAAACACCTGTAATTTGCCTTGCAAAGTTTTTGGGCATGGCCAAACCTTTGACACCTATGGCACTGCTCAGCTGACGACTTTTTCATTAGTGGTTCAGTAGAAATTCTGAGGCCACAGATCGTTGTCAGTTCATATATCTCTTTCTATGCCTTATCAATTTCTACGAGTACCAGTGGCATTGGCCATTTATCTGCCCTGAGCATCCTGCTCACTTTTACTGGTGTTAGGCCCCCACTCATAAGGTCAGCAGTGATTTCTTCAGAGGTGACACCTTCGGAGGTGACACCCCGCGAAGTACTACTTTGAGATTCTTTTCACTGGGTAAAGCAAAAGTGTGATAAGGAAGACTTTTGTTATCCATTAGTTTTGTCAATTGTCTGTAGTCAGTGACCGAGGCTGGCTGGATTTTGACTCCTTCATCTTGATATTTAGCCCAGGAATATGAGATTTTATGTTCACTAAGGGCTGATGTGACAGTCGTCCATTTGTCCTTGTCCCTTAGTATAACAGGCAGAACCGTTTCGGTGTTCCTCGGGACATCTGGTGTTGGTGAGTCTTTATCCATCTGTTCCCTCTTGTTCTCTGTCTTTTGTTAGAATGCCCTCCTTGAGTGTTGTTTTCACAGGGAGATTTTGGTGACATAGCAGTAATGAGTTCTTCTTTTGATATCTCATTCTCCTCCTCCTCTCCATCCTGATCATTAGAGTGAATGTACTGTTTTATAAAACCCGGCCAGTCAGATTCAAGCTTGCCTATTATGAGTTTCAGTACCGCTAGGGACTGCTCCTTATTTCGGATCTGGATGTGCTCTTTGATGTTTTTTATATCAAAGTGGTGATTTCCTTCCAGCAGAAGTTGTTTGACAGCAGTATAAATAATCCTTCAGGGCTAGGCGCCTGCCAGCAAAGTATCCTGTAGACCTAGATGGACTACTAGCAATATGTAAGCCCACAGGGCTAGGGACCTGCCAGCAAAAAGTCCTATCGACTGAGTTGGTCTACTAGCAAAATTTAGTCTTATTGCGACCTACTAATTGGCGAAAGGAGTATCAGTATCTCAGTTGGCCACAATTTGGAAACCTACCTCCCTATAAAATCTTAAATCCACCACTGGTCCTCATTGCAGGTGGGGGCCTGCCAGCCATTTGACGTCTTGCACGTTTCGTGGAAAGGGGAGACAGTAGGAATCAAACTGTGTCAGCACCAGTGCAATGTGAGATCACTGAGAAACCTTGTATGCAATGTAATCAGGCTCAGTCTAAAATAATACATCCGTTCTCATCAAAAGCCAAAAGCAGAATTCAATTGGGGAAAGAACTCAGGATGCAGGACATGTATGGTGCAGAGGGTGAAGCTTGACGCTTTTTATATTCCCTGTTGTCTGTTTCGGGAGCAGTGATGGAAGAGATTTGTGAGCTATTTTAGCTTGTCCTTCAGTGGGCAGAAGTGGTTATATGTCATTGAGTGTTAGGATGGCTTTTGGTCTTTTGTGTTTCCAGTGGTCATTACCGTCATAGTTTCTGGCTTGTTGTATTAGTTGGTTTGAATTCATAGATGTCTTGATAAATAATTTTTCTGCTAGGGAGCGTAGTAGTGGAGAGATGTAGGGAATATTTATGTCCTGGTGGATCTGGGTCCTGATGAACCACGGGGCGTCCAGAATCATTCGCAGGCACTTGTTCTGTAGTCTTTGTAGCTTGAGGATGTTTGTCTTGGAGGTATGGCTCCAGGCTGGGGAGGCGTATATAATTGTGAGATGGATCACTGTCTTGTACAGTAGAATTTTGTTTCTTGAGCTTAGTTTGCTGTGTCTGTTGATCAAGGGGTATAGCTGAGCTTAGTTTGCTGTGTCTGTTGATCAAGGGGTATAGCTGAGCGATAACGTTTGAAGCTTTGGTGCATGTGCTCTTGATGTGGCTGTTGAAGCATAATCGTTTATCGAGAAGTATTCGAGGTATTTTGCTTCAGTTTTCCAGAGAATTTTAGAGTTGAATAGGGTGATGTCCTTTGAGGGATGCTCGTCTTCTTGTGAAGAGTATCACTGTGCTTTTCTGGGGGTTTAATTGTAGTCGCCAGTCTGTAAACCATTTTTCTAGATTCAGGATGGTGTCTTGTAGTTTTCTGGTTACGAGATGTGGTTGGCGGGATCTGGCTAGTATAACCGTGTCATCTGCATAAAGGGCGATGGTGGATGTGAGAGGATTTTGAGGGATGTCTGCCATATAGCTGTTGAACAGGATCGGGGCTAGCAGTGATCCTTGAGGACCTCCAGCGAGGATTTTCGTTGGGTTGAAACTATTTCATTGATTTTGACTTGCATCCTCCTGTTTGAGAGGTATGATTTAATCAGGTGTATCATGTTTAGTGCAAGGTTTGCGATGATAAGTTTGTAGAGGAGGCCTTGGTGCTCAGATCTTATCAAAGGCCTTTGGGATGTATAGGAATACGGCTCCAGTGTGCTGATTCCAATTAAATCCTGTGGTGATGTATTCTACCAGTCTATGGATCTGTTGGGTGGTGCTGTGATTTTGATGGAAGCCAAATTGTTCTTGTGGAATGATATTTAGTTGGTTGACATGATCTTGGAGTCTGATGAGGATGGTTTTCTCTGCTATTTTCCCTAAGTTAGATAGCAGGCTGATGGGACTGTAATTTTCAGGTAGGTGTGGGTCTTTGCCTGGTTTGTGAATTCGGATGATGTCAGCTATTTCCATGACTGGGGGAAGTGCTGCCATTTGAGGATGGAGTTTATGATGTTTGCCAGATGTACTATGGCTTTGCGTAGTAGTGCCTTGATGACTTTGTTAGTGATGCCGTCGTGACCTGGGGCTTTTTTGATCTTGAGATGGTTGATGATGCCGATTATTTCGGTAGATGAGGTAGGCATTATAGGGCTTGGATTGTCATCGGGACGATTTACTGTGAACCAAACTTTACGATGGATCTTGTATACATTGCTGATGATCATATGCAGGACTGCATTGTTTCTCTAGGTTTCTTGCTA
Organism: Typopeltis vanoorti; assembly: GCF_054136105.1. Lineage (NCBI taxonomy): Eukaryota > Metazoa > Arthropoda > Arachnida > Uropygi > Thelyphonidae > Typopeltis > Typopeltis vanoorti. The sequence goes on along the minus strand of NC_143556.1, from coordinate 25,613,408 downwards.
TGGCTTCGGCTTTGTCAGCTGTGTATGCAAGGTGCTGTTCTTCTTGGAGACGGGGGAGGGATTTGCGCTTGTTCCTGAGGCTGTTTAGGAATTTCCATATGGAATGATCTACTGTGGAGATCGAGGTGAGCTTGTTGTCCCATTGTTGATTCCTGTGGTTCTGGAGAGCTTCTCGGACAGATTTGTTTAATCTGTTGAGAGCTGTTTTGTCCTGGGGAGCACGTGTGTTGTGGTATCTTTTTCTTTGTCTGTTTTTTCCTTTATTAAATCCATGATTTCTTCCGGTAGACGGTTTTGTTTGTGGGTAATCATGTATACTATGGCTGCTGTTATGGCTTTATTGATTTGATTGGTGAGGTTCTTTATTGCTGTGTCTATTTCTTCCTTGGCTTTTATATGGGGAACTGGACCAATGTGTTCAGGTAGCACTTTCCTAAGTTTCTCCCAGACAATGGAGGTTTTTTTTGGGGGGGGACTGGTTTTTGTTTCCTAAGTGAAGTAGGATTGGGTTGTGGTCTGACGATAATTCGTTCAGTGCTTGAATGCTGTACTGGTATTTGATGTGTAGGATGGCGATGTCTAGGATGTCGGCTGTGCCAGTTTGGTTGTGGTGGGTCCTGTTACGACAGCGTTGTTTAATCCTGTATAGCTGAAGGGGATACTGCCATTTTTATTTTTGGTTCTGCTGGTCCAGGAGGGATGTTTGGAGTTTAAGTCCCCAGCGACGATGATGGATTCATTTATGCCCAGTACAGCATCTAAGTCAGAAAATAGCAGTGTCTTAGCGGGGTAGTTGTAGGCGGCGTAGATTTTAAGTCTTCCAGTTGAGTTTGTGTGGGCTTCGACACCGGTGAGTTCTAGGTTGGAGGTTGGGGGGGGTGAGTATTCCATTGTGCCTGATGCAATTCCTGATAAATATGGCTGTACCACCGCCTTTGTAGTCCAGTCGGTCATTTCTATACAGTGTGTAGCCTCTCAGTTTTGGATTGTCTGCAGGTCTTAGATGAGTTTCATTAATTAGGATGATGGCAGGGTTGCATCTGTGAGAGAATTCTTGAAGCTCCAGTGTCTTGTTTTTCAGGCTATTGGCATTCCAAGTGGCAATCTGTAGTGAGTCTGGGAGTAATCTAGTTTTGTTCATTAACAAGCATTGATAAGATGGTTTGAGTTTCTTTTAGAAATCTTTTTGTGGAGTTTGGTGAAGGGTTTAACTTACTGAAGTCTTGAAGCATGTTTGCCAATGAGGGTACGATGACTGTTATTATATTTGGAAGAATTTGGTCCTGCTGGATAACTTTGGCTGGGTGGGCTACTTCGGCATATGTCCTGCTTCGACAGTGGCTTTCCAGACTGTTGGTATTTTCCATTTGTGAGAGCTGGTATTTTGTTGTCTTTTGTTGGGTGTCAGGCAACTGGGGAGTCGTCGACTCTGATTCCTGTGGGCAGGGTTGAGAGACCTGTTTCCTTTTGTTGTCTATTTTATTCTTAGGATAGTGACTGCAGCCTCTATAGTTTGCCGGGTGGGGGCCCCCGCAGTTCGCACATTTGGCTGGTGAGGTCCTGGGTTTTGAGCAGGTTGCTGTGGGGTGGTTTTTCCCACATTTGAGGCATTTGTAGTCTGCTCTGCAGAGTTTCTGTGTGTCCGTACTTCTGGCATCTGTGGCTCTGGCCCAACGAGGCCCTTTTCCTTAGTGGTTCAGTTTTGATTTTCAGACCACAGATCGTTATTATGTTGTATATATTCTTGTGTGTTAGGTATCTATGTTAGGTATTCAATGCCTCTAGTACTCGTACTAAGGTCATTGGATTCTTGTCGGCCCATAACATTCTGCTGACCTTGACAGGTGGGAGATCGTCAGTTATTTCATCCGTGCAGATGTTTTCTGTTACTCCCCTGAGTACAACTTTTAGGTTTTTCTCCGACTTCAGTGAGTAAGTATGATAATTAATATCTAACTCATCCATGGTTTTTGTGAGGTGTCTGTAATCGCCTACTGTGGCAGGCTGGATTTTAACTCCATCGTCTACGTTTTTTGCCCATGAATAGGCAATTTGGTGGTTTTGCATAATAGGCCTGAGGGCCGTCCATCGTTCTTTTTCCCGTAGTACAATTGGCGGGACTTTCTCATTGTTGGGTGTGAGGAGGTCAGTGTTGGGGGCATCTTCTTCCATCCCCTCGTTTACCTGAGTCTCCGGTGTTTTTCGCTTTTTTCGTGCTTGGGTTTCTGTGTCTGAATGGTCTTTTGGGAGCAGAGATTATTAGGTTCATCTTCCCTTCTTCCCCTGGTGTCGAGTTGTCCCCTTCTGTGGAGTCATCTGTCGCTGAATATAGGTTTAGAAACCCTGGCCACTCTACCTCAAATTTCTTCAACAGTTTTTTGAGGAGGTCGAGGGTCCAACTTCTTATCCAGAGATTGGACAAAGTCATTGGGACTTAAACTGTTCATGTTTAAAAGTATTCAAATATGCTTACCTGAGAAATATTTATAATGGCGAAGAGAACGGGTAAGGGCCGGAAAGGAAAATTTCATCAAAAGTCAAAGTTTACCTTGTATTTGGCTATCAAAGAAGATTCACAAAATCTAAAACTCACTAATCACCACTGAAATCAAAAACATTCTTTGCAACAACCATCATGCCGGTATCACCACTCAATCAGGATCGATCTGGGGAAAGAACATCCTTATCCTTATAAGGACTAGCTTAAAGGGGAGAAGCAAGAATACTTTTCATCTTCCCCGTTATCTGTAGAGGACAGTGTAGGGATAGGGTGTTATTGAGTTGTATAAAGCTCTGATCATGGCAGGAGGGTAACAGCAATAGCCGAGCTTCAGTTAGAACTTCATTGGCTACAGCATTGCCATCCATTACCCTCCAAGGGTTTTAATCACCGCATCTCACGGTCGATTTTCCACCAAAACTTGGTCGGGGAAAGAACGTAACGGTTGGAGTAATATATAGGTACAGAATTTCCAAAAATATTTAGGTGTATATTTAAAAATTGTAGATGTTAAAAAAATTATTTTAAAAACAGTTATAAAAACTTATTTTTCTTATTTATATTTTATTTCCTACTTTACTGTAAAGTTTAATTTCATTATTTTTCATTATTATTATTTCATTATTTATTAGTTTTACAGTAGTTTTAGTGGAAAATCGTACATGGCGCTAAGTTTAAATGAAGTGATTATTTTAAAACCACTATTCATTGTCTAATTTCTTGTATACGATATTTACTTATTTATACATATTATACTGTATTTATGTATTATTTAATTTCTCTATTGTTTTATTAGTATTTTCTGAGGTTAACACATCTACTTTTCGTATTCTCATTAAATCTTAATCAGTGAACTCGCATGTACAAGGTGTAACGTAAACACAAAGATCAGAATATTCGAATGAATATAAAGGATTCTCTCGCCACTGATTAATGCTCTCCGTCTAATAACTATTGTGTTGCAGTAATTGTTGCTAATTATGCCAGCAATATTAAGTTGCAGGACCATTGATGACCAACATTTCATTTAATTAACTCTTAATAGCTCACGTTACTATATGAGATTCCTTAGATCTTATTGTCTAATTAAGGTGAGAAGAGATTATATTTCTCTACATATAAACTTCTGCTCAACATTTTGAAAACTTCTATGACAATAACTATAAACACTTCTCTGGATTGACAAAAAGTGGAAAATGCCAAACCTTTATACCACTATCAACTATAAGAATGAAAAGACGAAAACTAATAGATAACAAGCATTTGATGAGATATTTTGGCTACTGGTTATCCAGTTACACTTGATCGAAATCCGGTCTAATACTTTCCAATACAACCATTGATTAAAATCAACCTTCTCTGGTAGTCTTTATCTGACAATTATTAGTACATTTCAAAGTTGAATTTTATTTATCATCGTGTACGTGGTGGTGGTGAGGGGGTGGGGGTGGGGGAGAACGATGGAAACACAGTGGAATTAGCTGCGAGTTGATGATAGTAAATGAACTTTGAAAGAAATCGATAAAGCAGCAAAAACTTTGAAAGATGAATCTTCGCCATTACTAATGAAAATGCCATGCAGATATAAGAAAGCAAGTGAGATGTAAGGGTGAGTTTAATGGAAAGGATATGTTTTAAGAAACAGGAGAAGAAAACGATCAGGAGAGTCATGGAGATTGAAATGCTGGAAGCAGGGATAAAATGTCGTTTTCGGAAGAGATAATAATTGATACACAAAGCTGTGTATGAGACTGGAGTTCAAAAAAAAAAAAAAAATGCAACAAAGGTCCTCAGTGGCTCAGTCAGTATAGGACGAAGTCCTTTGGTCGGAAAGACCTGGACTCGATCCCCTCCATGACGTGAGGAACTTTTATCTGGTCTCTTTCGACTAAAGGTGAGTTAGCCAGTCTCATACGGAGGTAGAGGATTTTTTCCTCCCTCAAAACAGACAAATCGGCCAGAGAACACATGCAATTTACATGCAAGAATACTTAGAGACATAGAGGGTAATCGCCTTATCCTCGTATTACGGTTGTGAAGTCCAAGGATACTTGGAAGGCTATGGGCACTTAAGTGCCTCTTAAAGCCACTGATGGATGGATAAAGTACAAAAGTATTACTATTGTCTTGCTGATTATAAATGCCATAAATGAAATTATAATGGGATAATTAACAATGCCAAGTAGGAGATGATTTTTATTACCCAATGTGATTCAACTAACCTGCATACGACATCATCTTTTAATTCTTAGAAGTAGGGAAATCAAAACTAACACCAGGTATTCAGATTTTCTTCAGTGGGTCAACTTAAAAATATTTTTTTTAGATTCATTATAGTTTAATTTCTACAGTTCATAAAACTCTGATGAATAAATGAATAAAATGCAATAAAATATTTTAATCAATCAATCAATTTGTAATAGTTTCGAAATTTTATTTGTATTTATTTTTTATCTTACCGTCAGCTACTAAAGGTTGTAAACCTATCGTACTTTAGTACAGGGGATATCATAAAGTTTAGATAATCCAGAAACGCTACTATAGAGACCAAACATGGAAGTCAGTATCGAGAACTTCAATTTGCTGCGTTGCGCGAAGCTATCTTCAATCTTTTATCAATTTATTTAATGCTAAAATAAACCATGTTATATAGTATGGTTAATCCCAGATTGCTCAACATTAACTAAATATTAATAAAAATGTATTTTAGATTGTGTAGCTGCTAGTAATCATAATTCACTAGCATCTACACAAATGAAACAAAGAAAAAAAAAATTCTTAAGTTCATTTACCATATGTGATTCAATCGATGAGATTCGATACGAAACTGCGAATTGCGATTATTTGTAAATGTTTCTGCGTAAACAGATAATTATTACCTGTGGGGATTTCTCCGCCTCCAAAGTAGATGAAATAAGAAAAAAAAAAAAAAAACCCGCATTGCTGTCTTTAACAGATAATCACAACTTGCTTGTTACGTTCACCAGTTTCCTTAGGCTGCGCCTTATTTTAACTGCTTTTCAGTAATGACATCGCGAATACCTTGAGAGTTGTTTACCTAAGACAAAAATCTCGTTTCAAAGACATGCAGGGATGTTCCCTTTTCATCTTTCTTTTTATAGAAAATGTGTTGCATACGTTGGTAAATGCAGAGTCAAAAACCTTACAGGAATAACGGAAAGTCGATAGAAAATGTAGGTGGCAGGCAACAAAAATCTACAAATTCTTCACACATTTTTATAAATATTTCGTAAAAATGCGAAAGCAGTTACAAGAATCGCTTTGTCGAGAGTCAGTTCAGTTGTATCAATATTAACTATGCCATAGTTCGGACTGATTTCTTTCTAATGTTAATTAGAAATGTTAATTAGTGTGTGTGTGTGTGTATGTATATATATATATATATATATATATATATTGGATTTAGTAGTATTCGTAAGTCCTAGTAAGTGATGTGTACACTACATCTACACGATGTTAGAGTAAATATCGAGTATAGAGTACCCTATCGATATAGGGATATTGATAGGGTACTCTATAATTATATTTCTATTCATTATAAAGAATTTTAGGGATTGATTATTTAAAGTGAATGTTAGTATAATCTAAATTTAAATATTTAGGATTTTTAAGATTTTTTTTGTTTTCGTCGTTTGAGGGACACTAATGTAATAAGATATCCTTGAAGATATTACCATTGAAATTCATTTACCACCAAGAATTTTTAAAAAAAAATCGACTTATCCTGGTATTAATTTCTTAGTAATATAATTATTCACTAAACAGGAGTAAGAAATTCAGCACTTCTTCTAAGTTTATAAGGAATAACCTAGTTAAGGATGCCTCTCGGTCCATTTTAGTCAAACAAAACGTGTAAATCTAAAAATTCAACTTCCGGAGTTATTACTGGCCGTTTAAACAATTATCGGGCAGCAGGGAAGGAATATAAAGATATAATAACAACTATCAACTAGAAAGTATATATAACAGAGGTGACTAAAATAGCCGTAGTGACGCTAACATCTTCCGTAGTTCAATACGACATATAACGGCTTATGATAAGACAGTTATACTTCACTGTTTTCTCTTTCTCTCTATTATCACTTTATTCAGGATCTGCATGTCATGTGGTTGTATGCTGAGGAAGTAACCCATCTGAGATATACTTTTTTTTTACATTGTGAACTTACCTGTCAAAACGATATTATGAAGTTCTTTTATGTTTTTTCCTATATCACCATCATCTTTTATACTGGCCTTTATCCTAATGGAGCATATGTCCATCATATTCGAAAGCAGAAAGAGATGAAAGTGTACCGTTAAACTACAGACCCAATAACCTTCACTTTAGTCCTCTCCGGAATAGTGAAGTTCATCAAGAGTCAACAATTTCACTACCTAAGAAGCCCACCAGTTTGTCGATAACACCAGTATGGCTTCCGCTAACCTGGATCCACAGCAGATCTTTTACCGTACATTGCCCACCGTATGCCATAGAAAGATTTGGAAGCAATGTTCTATTACTTTTGACATTTCCAGAATATTTGATCGTGTTTGTCATCTAGACCTGAACTGTAAATAGCCATCATTTGGTCTACTTTCCTCCCTCTGCAACTTAGACAACTTTCTATCACTTCGCTCACGGGGAATTATCGTAGACAAGTTCTTTCTTCCAGCTTCTCCACTAATTCAGAAGCGCCTCAGGGCTATCGTCTATCGCTCACCCTCTTTCTCCTATGTACAACTGACTACTCAACTAGTAATCCTATTCACAGTTTTGCTAATGATACTGCAACTAATTCGCAGGTATTCATATTCATTCCTTGTTTGTCTTGAGCTTTTCCAGTCCAGTCTAGGATTCCAATGTCAGCTAAGTCTTTTGGATGTTATCCACCCAGCGCTGCCGTGGTCTTTCTGAAAGTCATTTTCCATCAGGCTTCATTTTGAATGTCCGTTTAGCCATTCTCTCCTCACCCATTCTTTTCACGTGTCTAAGCCGTCTCACTCTGCAAGCTTTAGTTTCATCAGCTAGAAATGCGGATCTATAGAGTTCGTATTGTTCGTGATTATGTCTTCTTCTCCATTTGCTGAATAGAGAAGAAGACATTCACCTCATACAGGTTTGTAGACTTTTCTGACTATTTTATTTTCAAGTGTTGGCAAAACTTTTGCATCATCTCGACAGAATTTTAGAAGATAATAGACGGTGTAGTGAATGGTGCTCTCTATCGGTGGCATGTATTCTACCTTGCATTCCTGTACTAAGTTTATTATCTAGAGTAATCATAATGTCCCAAGAAGGAAGTATCACTTTTATATTTCAGGTTATCAATGGTAAAATGGATATTTTCTTTGATAGTGATTTTTGAATTTCATTGGAAGTTTTGAATTTTTTGTGTATTATTGGCTTCAGCCAATAATCTTGAATGACATGACTGTTTAGCCTTATTTTCTTATATATTTTGTTTGAAATTAATATAAAAAGGTTTATTAATATCTTTATGAATATATACTTAATTATTACGTAAAAATTCTCATAACTCATTATAAATTTTAAGTTAATATAAATCTAATTACTAGTAAAGCAACGGAAAAATATTATTATATTAATATTAAAATGATGATAATTAAAAGAGTTATTGAGAAATCTTTAAAATGTTAGAGCTACTACCGAGAGCTTCAGTAGATCTTTTTCTATATCAAATATGAAATTTGATAAAGAAAATAATTTTTTTTTTGCTATAAAATAAGGATGGATCCATAATATCCTTCATTACCAAAAAATGTACTCATTTTTTGTTTGATATATTACTTTCAAATCATATTTTTATTGTGAAGCCAGGACAATATGCCCTTGTTAATTAACTTAGTAATTAAAAAGTACAAAAAAGACGAGAAAATAAAATAAAATAAAAACAAATTGCATTCTGAGGTTATTCGTCAGATGGTACAAAATAAAAAGGAACGTTAAATTACGTTGTTTAAATAAGGTTGGTGCTGTTGTAATTCAAATATTCCTGCTTTTTTTTTTTTTTTTCAATGAGAAAATTGCGCAACAAAGCAAGTCGGTTGCCTGGATAAAAAGATCTGCGCACACTTCAATGATAAACATCACACCGATGTTTATCACAAATGCTGAACATGTCGCACTTGGAGATGAGAATGTTTTATTCACAGCACGCCGAATAGTGTCAATAGCACTCCCATGGGAAGCATTGACGTGAATGCTGCGAGCAATCGAACGTGTATTTTTAATTTTTGCTTCCAGCTATTTTGCAAACATGGAATAGCTTACGCCATAAAGAAAGGATATCTGTTAAATGATAAAGAATAGCGACAATTTTAGAATTTACGAAATATGTTTAATACTTTTAGGCTCTGATTAATTTCGGTATCGGTGAATCTAGGAAATTTTGTGTAAAAGTGAGTTATTAATAATAATGATGGTGCATTCAGAACTAAAGGAATAGATTATCGGTCTCTCTCTCTCTCTCTCTCTCTCTCTTGTTTCAGAATTGCCCTACTCTTAAATTGTAACAACATGTTTAAAGGACAGTAATAAAAATTATTAGGCTAACTCTATTATATTTGTGATTATAACCAGTGGTGAGCTATGGAATTTTAACAAAGGGCTCGCATCGTCGTGCAAAAAAAAAAAAAAAAAAAAAAAAAAAAAAAAAGAGGCCTAATTTAGCCCTTATAATACTTATATTGCGACTTTGTAGAGCTTCTGACAGATATGATAATTCCTGTAAGATATCAATCATTAATGCTAGATCTTTTAAAAATTCCAAATTGAGAAGTCGGTTTAAAAAGCCCTTATATTTATCCTTCGGTGCAAAATGCTTGCACAAAGCTGGGTAATTTCTCCACAAAGCAAGAGCCGTTCATAAACTGCAATTTTATATTATGCAAGTCAATATTATGCCAAATGTAACCAAAGGAAGACTGCATAGTAGTATGTGGAGCAGATCGAGAACACGATTTGTTCAAGGAGTTGTGTGAGTCTCCAGATGTGCAGCTTAAACAAAGATTCCATTACTGTATATTGGATGGACTTCTAAATAGCTATTATTTTCTATCATTATTTTAATTTAATAATGAGTTTTATGAACCAGAAATTATTCATGAATATTACAGATGTTCACATCTACTGAAATTCAAAATGTCTGATATACTTCTTAAAAAATAAATGAAGAACAAACTGTACTTAGAATAAAATGGAGAGAGTTTCCAAGATATAGGTTGATTCTATAGCCTGTATATTTGACTCCGACTTGAATCAAACTGAACTCAAGTTATTCAGTAAACCACAGGTTATGCCAACAACACAATGCACAACTACTGGATAATGATGTATAAAAGTATTCCTTAATTTTGGAGAAATTATAATGTTAAAAATAGTACTGGTACAACACAATAATTAGCCGAAACCAAATTGTACACTCGCTCGTAAGCTCTCTCTCTCTCTCTCTCTCTCTCTCTCTCTCTCACACACACACACACACACACACACACACACACACACACACATTTAATAATATTTTAATATTATTAAAAAATGGCGACAATATACGCTGTCACCATTTTTTAATAATATTAAACCACATATTTTGAATCACCAGTCCGAAGTATCTGTGTTGGACCTGCTAGTTTGAAAGACAATCAGACGTATAAATTAGTTCAAACGATTTCTGCTGTGTTCATATCCGGACTTTTTAAATGCTCGTGATGTAGATCGCATCATGTTTCTCTAATCATGTATTACTACACCTGAAGCAACTGCATACGCAGTATAACACGGCGCACTGTCATGTTGAAAGAGTTGACTCTGTTCTGTGACACTGCTACACTGTAAAAACCATTGTATTATGCTGAAATACTACATATTATCGAATTTATCTTTCCATAAACTACATTCAAAGGTCTGAGTCCGTATCAGGAGAAATAACTCTAGATCATTACACCTCCGATGCAAATTTGCACATCTGAGATGGTGCTTTCGCAAAGAGTTCCCCATGCACCACCAAGTAAAATGCTTAATCTTCGTCTGATGTCTTTTCAACAGCAATTCTTCATATTAATAATAGAGCCCCGGCATTTGAACTTGCTGGCTTCTTCAGTTCTTTCTCCATTAAGATGCTCTTTCAGGAGCTTGCATGCCTGTATTTCCTTTCAGAACCATAATCGTTGTCTCGATAGGATTGAGCCGAAGTCCTCTGTTATTACTGATCTCGTTAAATATGTCAAGAATTTGTCCTAGTTCTTCTTTGTCATTACAAAGGAGTACTGTATCATCAGCATACGTCAGATTACTGATCACCAACCATCTATCCTAATTCATCTCTTGAACTCATTCAATGCTACATGTATAATATCCTCCGCATATATCCTAAACAAGTGAGAAGAAAGTAAACATCCCTTTCCAACCTGAAGCCAATGATTTAATTTGGCACCTGTTCTTACGGTGGCCTCTTGTTTCCTGTACAGTTAGAGGACGGCTATCAACCTCATTGTGTGTTGAGGAAAACCCATTCTTTTCATTACTCCCCACAGTTTCACATACTAAACACAGTCAAAAGCTTTTGAGTTGTCTATGAAACACATTACCAGAGGGAATCTAAATTCTTTATATTTTTCTATGATCTGTCTATCTCAAAGGTTCTGATCTCTGGTACCCTCTCCTTTCCTAAAATCAGTATGTTACTCAGGCATCTCTGCCTGAACTTTGCCTCAATCCTATTTAGCATGATATTTAATAAAATCTTGCTTGCATGAGAGAGCAAACTTTATTTCTTACAACTACGTTTCTCAATTCTTATATAGTAGTACAACTGATTTCTTCCAGTCTCTAGATCCCATATCCTTGCAATCAATCTATGAAACAATCTTATCCCTCCATCCCCTATGGCCTTAACTTTGCTGAGATTCGAGTTACACGTGAGGCCGACCTCATTGCTGTTAAGCTGCTTAAATGCTCTTTCAACCTCATGCCTAAGGAGAAGAGCTCTCAAACGAAAATTTCCTGGTGGATAGGTTCCTCCAAATTTTCTATATCCTCTTTGTTGTATAGTGCCTCACAGTGTTCTTTCCATCTGCTACTGATTTCCATTTCCTCTGTTAGTAATGCTCTATTCTTGTCTTTGATGACATACAGTTTGGGCTTTAGGTCACGGACTAAATGAAACATCCTTTCATAATTGTGCCTCATCATCTGGACTCTACTCTTCAGATTTAGTGGTATAAACTTTGCCTTGCCTTGCTTCATGGCTCTTCTGACTTCTCTATGTAATATCTTATATTCTTCATGGATCTCTTGGTCTTCTTATGTCGATATACGTCTTAGATATATCCTGTATTATAACCTTTACTCCTCACCAAAATAACCAAAGTATTTACGGTGAGTTTTCCTCACTTATCTCAGAAAATAATCCAACTCAGTTAATATTTCTTCTGTGAACCCATCTGGAATTACTCTGACAGCCAGTCAAGTGGACGTTCCTGACTTAGAAGGTTTTCGAATCAGTCTTAATTTGGCTCTTGATAGCTGATGGCCGTAACGCAGTATGCTCAAGGACGAGTATGCACATCGGAGATGCTTGACTTCCACTGTCAAGATGGAAGTCAAACATCTGATGGAGAGCCAGGATGTAATCAATCTGTTGCCTTGACCTATCAGTTTTAGATACCCACGTATAGGTCGGTCATGTGTTTTCAGGAAGGAGATATTGGTAATAACTAATCTGTTAGCATGGGCGTATTCCAACAATCTTTCACCACTGTTGTTAAGTTCACCCACGTAACACTAAACACGACACACTCAGGTGTAATTCCTATACTCTTTCCCACTGTTGCATTAAAGTCCCCTAAGATGTAAAGTACATCTCACTTGATAGGCAGTCCAAAATAATCTCTAGGTTTCATTGAATTCATCACTTTTCATCAGGTTTATTCTTGTGGGGTGCATAAACTACCACAATTGACACATTGGCAGGATAAGCCTTAAGTCTGATACAAAGTATCCTGTCATTAACAGGATTATATACAATAAGAGTTATCTAAACTGTCTTCAGTACCACAACTACCCCATGATGATTTGTCATCTCTTGAATGAATAACTAGTTTACAATCTTCTCTTTTGAAGTGCCTCCCCCCTCTCCATTCCATACAATTTTATACCTCTCCATATCTTTGCAGTCTATATCAAGGGTTCCTATCTGTGAACCCCGCACATTTCATATGCTTAAGTAAAATTCCCTTTTAAGATATCTTCTGTATTCTTCATTCACAATATCACTGACTTTTGTTGGAGACTGTAATATACTTCCCGAACAGGACCCTATTCCTGAGTCCTGAAAGCGGCTCTGATTATTCATCGCTACAACCGATGCAGTATGAGATGCATTATAAGGCACAACCTTCTTAGCATTTTCGAGCGAAGTCACTACAAGAAAAAAAAGTGGTAGGGTTGCACAAGCCCTTTCATCATATCCGGGAAGTTTTGCTCCAGAAGAATCTCAGGTTGGCCATGTGAGTTAGCACTTCCGCCTACAAGGTGAGGCAGACTCTCACTGTATAAGACGAAATGAAATAGCAAAATAGGAAAGATTCACTCTTAGCCCCTCGAACACTTTAATTGCTTTGGGAAAGGAACAAGTAGAAACGATAAAAAAAAAGAATGTTGGCGGGAGGGGGACAGTCTACAAACAACATTATATATGCATATCATATAAAGTAAGGTATGATTCAGTCAGGTATCCCGAGTTTGCCACTCACTACAGTGAGCCGTTGAGGTCATATGATGGTGAAAATGGAAAATTAGAAAAGTTCTACGCAAAGTTCTTCTAGTAATTAAAAGGATATCAAGCTAACCAGGAAAAAAAAAAAAATCTGATTTCAGTTCATTAATCTCCATCTGCACAATTTAAGGTTGCCATCTAGATGCGTTTATTAATTATTATTATTTTTATCTAATCTTAAAATGTAGAGGGAAGCAGTAATTTGCATACTATAATAGCTCCTTAAAAGTAAAATAATTTTTTTGTACTACTCTTTCGTATACAGAACTAACTTAGAATGTTAATTCTGAGGAATATTTTAATTAACTTTGTTAAAATAGACCAGCTTTTAAGTGTTGATTTACGATTCTGAAAAGTTATATAAGTCCATGATGTTAATGAATGATTAAACGCTGTTTTGTCTAGTTAATAATGCTTAGAATTAACGAAACAAATGGAGAAAAAAAAATTTTTTTTACTTACCTTAGTACAGGGTGGCCATAAATTAACTTTCCCTGTTTAGAGGTATCTGTAGCTAAAAACCAATAAACGGAATGAGACCAAATTTTATATTGAGACTTTCAAAGGCATGGGGAGATGAATTCCGCAAAAAAAAAAAAAAAGGTTTAGTACCAAAAGTCGCCGATAGGGGAAATTTTGGCGCTGGGGGAGCCGAAAGCAGTCGAATATTTGCAGAACGCAGGTAAAAAGGATTATGCAAATTTTACTGTGCGTACGTGACAGCAGCGCCACCAGTTCCACTTAAAGGGATTGGGAACGTTCAGGCAGTTATTCGAATGACTTACGAATTGTGCTCAATATGCATCCTACCTTGCCTCAGCATGCTTTACTCGTTAGGTTGTTTTAAACCGCTACAACGTTGCACTTAAACAGTGCAATGCTGTAGCGGCCCTTCGGGAATTTAGAAAGCTTCATAACCTGCGTACAGGTTCTATGTCAGCTGTAGCACTGAGAGCTATGATTAAGAAGTTTGAAGAAACTGGATCACTAGGCGTTAGACCTGGCAGAGGGCGGAAAGCAGTGCAAGAAGAGACAGTAACAGACGTTGCTACCTCGGTGTTCGACGACACAGGGGCCAGTACTGGTACAAGCACTCGTTCCATAGCTCGAAAACTTGATATGGCTTATGGTACATAAGCCATATCAAGTTTTCGATCTATGAACGAGTGCTTGTACCAGTGCTTGTACCATATGACCTTCACGCTAATGTTTCTTGTCCGAATGGAGGTCGAGAATGATATTGTGGGATTATGAGGCTCATTTTTATCTGAATGGGTCGGTCAGCACTCACAACTGCAGAATTTGGGCATCTGAACATTCCCCAAGCGATGTTCCCTGTTTAGAGGTATCTGTATTCTCCAAAAGTAACCGTGTAGCTTCACAGCCGATTTCACAATAAGACCATACTGTTTTAAGCGTAATACCCCTACAGGTCCTGTAGCCTGCTTCATTACTGGAGAGATTTATCGGAGAATGCTGGAAAATGTTGTCATTCCTGCATTGCAGCAAAGACAATGTTTGGACTCCATAATTTTTATGCAGGATGGAGCACGGCCACACATTGAATGTTCAGTACAGCGCCTTTTATGCCAACATTTCAGTAATGAGAGGGTTATCAGTCAGTTCTCTCCGACGGCATAGCCGCCTCGATCCTCGGACATCACTCCATGTGACTTTTGGCTGTGGGGGGATTTGAAATCCGTTGTGTATGTTGATGGCGCCCCAACTTGCATGTCTTGAAAGAGAACATAAAACCGGCTATTATGAACTTTCAATCGGACTCCTTACGATCAGCTGTAGAGCATGTCGCACACCGGATGCAGTTTGTTGTACACAAGAAAGGTCAGCACATTGAAAATCGTGTATGTGGCCCAGAGGACCCTGATTCTGATGAATAAAACATTATTTCCTGTGAGTTCAATCACTACATTAATTTCTATGTCTCTCGCAAGTTGTTGTTTTAGTTTAATTATTATTATTATTATTATTATTATTATTATCATTGTAACGCGCCATATATCCAGCTGGAATGAATGACGTGGCTGTCGCTTACACCGTCGAAATGTTATTATTCCATTTTATCTGCCTTTAATGTAATTATCCGCTTGTTTTTGGCCCAGTCAGCGCCAAAATTTCCCCTATCGGCAGTTTTGGGTACTAAATATTTTTTCGCGGAAATCATCTCCCCATGCCTTCAAAAGTCTCAATATAAAATTTGGTCTCATTCCGTTTATTGGTTTTAGCTACAGATGCCTCCAAAGAGGGAAAGTTATTTTATGGATCCTGTATTTTAGAAACTGGAGAATCTTTATTTTCGTATTTCAACTCAGAATGAAGCTTTTAAACACATAAAGAGTACTAATAATTCCTTTCGTCGTTTCAATATATATATATATATATATATATATAAATTTAGTTTATTTCTATTTATTTTAGATGTAAGGTAGATAACTTTTATTTCTAGAAGAGTTCTGTAATATGCATATTCTTTTGCGATCTTCTAAAAATCAGACTAAAGCCACAAAAGTATTGTCATTCAGAATTCCTTCGATTATATTATCTACAAACTACCAAAGAAACTGAACTTAAAAGAAAAACTTTTAAATGTGTTGCATTATTAAATAATTTTCTTAAAAATAACTCATATTTAAGTCATTTTAACCAACTACACTGTAAATATTTTACTTCACTATTGCTAATCCGATACTGAATATCAGCAAATCTCTTCTTTGTATTTTCATACTGATAAATGGGGAAAACAAATTTGTAAATGTGCACTTTCTTTCTGCTGCATGCGATATAAATATTTCATGTAAACTACATTATGATCTTCTCGCATATCACCCTGGGACACTGAATGCTAGGCATGCGCACTTTGACTATGCACCAACATTATTTATGCAGCAGTTATTTAGCTACTGCATATTCTTGATAGGATTTATTATGAAAATTGTAACAGGAAGTTAAGTAGGCTTCTCAAATATTTTGAGATTTTGCGAAGTATCTCCGTATCTGGCTAATGATTTTTATAGAATACAATTCATTTCTTCATAAAACTAATTTAAATATGCATAGATCTCATATGAAATATTGTCAAACTTTGACATTTCATTTCTTTTATTATTATTATTATCATTACGTGACACTTCCAGAGAGTCCAACGACTAGTCGAGGGAGGGCACCTACTCTACACCTCTCTGTCGTCTCCATCACAAACTATCAACGACAACCGTCAGCGGCCAAATCGGTTTGGAAGCACCAGTTCTCGTCTGATCACTGAAGTTAAACAAACCTGAGCCTAGTTAGTACTAGGGAGGGTGAGCTGCTGGCATTAATTATTTTTGGTTGGAAGGGAATCAGTTGGTTATGCTGTTGGTACAGCCTCCCTCGATGAGTCTTTGGACTCC
Source organism: Typopeltis vanoorti (assembly GCF_054136105.1). Lineage (NCBI taxonomy): Eukaryota > Metazoa > Arthropoda > Arachnida > Uropygi > Thelyphonidae > Typopeltis > Typopeltis vanoorti. The sequence continues at coordinate 25,596,702 of NC_143556.1, read as the reverse complement.
CTGGAGGTGTCACATAATAATAATAATAACTACAACGAACTGTAACTAGACCAACGCCACCTACCGCCCACCACCACTAGTATTTTCACAGACAATCACAAACATCCATGCCCACAGCGGGGATTCGAACCCGCTTAAGAAAGGACTTAAGTTCGGTTCGAGTCGGTAATTTGAGGATTTTCTGTCTCTTATTTTTTAAAGAAAAGATATTTTTCAGTCAAGATTGAGTGAACCGTAATTCTGGCCAATTATGAATAGTCAAGGGATATGAAAAGCAGATACATGCTAGGGCTGCCCAGCTATAATATGAATTAGGAAACGTTTCGTGCTGGGAGGTTATCCTCAGTAAAAATGTATTTAGTCTCGTTACTAAAGCAACCAACAATGGGCAGTTTTATAACTTAATGTTCATAGAAGTCATTTCATGGGGATGTTTAGTAGTTGCTGATCAGTGACTGCACTGATTGCGTTTGTAATTTTAGTTTTAAAGTAATCGAGAGAAGCAGGTTTTGAAGCATACACGACTGTTTTCATGTGGCGCCATAAGAAAAAGTCTAACGAAGTCAGGTCAGGTGACCGAGGTGGCCACACAAGAAGACCTCCTCTACTGATCCATCTGTCTATAGTGTCATCCAGAAACGTTCGTAACTGTGTCGCATGGTAAAGGGTGCCCCATCCTGTTGGAAAATGGTCTTATTTATAAGATTTAGTCTCTTTAATTTGGATATAAAAAATCTGAAGCATTGCTAAATAAGATTCACCCCTGACAGTGGGTTCATCGAAAAAGAATGGCCAAATAATGCAACACCTCCTAACCACGCACCACATATTAACTTTGAGAGTCTTTTTCATGTTGCCACATATCCTGAGGCTTCTCTGTACCCCAAATGTCGCAATCATGATGATTAACTTTCCCACTTATGTGGAATTTTGCTTCATTATGTGAAAAAAAGTCAACATGTCAATAACATCTGTGTCATTTTTCATTTTTGTCTTCATCAGTTGACAGAAATCTAATCTAGCATGATAATTCTCTTCTTGTAGCATTTGAACAGTCGTAATTCTGTGCACTGTGGTTTTTGGTACATTTAACTGAGCAGCAGCACGTCGAACTGATTTCACGGGACTCTTATCAAACGTCTTTTTTTTTTTTTTTTTATTTATTTCGACCACATTCACTTCCCTTGATGAACGCCTCCCTGATATGGGTTTGTGATGAATTAATCCAGTATCTTTGAATTTTTTCATCCAGTTATTAATTAAATTTTTGTGGGGAGTAATAAAGTCATAAGAAATGCGCCATACAATAAACAGATTTTGCAGAGAACTTTCTTCTTTCTAGATCACTGTTACGGACTTGAGTTCAGCAAGCCACAGGATGCAAGTGACTTTTTCTTCAACATTTGCCATCTTCAATCGTACTAGTCTTAAAAAAATAAGAAAAATGTAATGAAATAATAATATTCATTATTATTATTATATCATCAGATATTCTTATTGCAATTAAGCACTATTTTTATAAATATTAAATGATATTTATTGCAACTCTGTAACTGTGATACTTTTGAAGCAGTTAAAAATCAAAACTGCACAAAGAATTATGGGACACCCTGCATATATAAGGGGCGGTCGGAGAAGTTCTGATAAACACCTAGAACAGAAATGATAGTAAAACAAATGATATAACCACAAGAAAGAACATACGAGTATAAAAGAACATAAGTTACTTTCATAACTCTGCTACTAGTATATTCTTTTTGCTGTTATATCACTTGCTTCAATATCAGTTGTTTTGTTCTAGGTGTTTATCAGAACTTTCTAGATCACCTTTGTATAGTATGACCTGTTTCAGGAAGACATCTCGTCCTGTTTGCAATATTCGTGGAAATTTGTCTAGTGTGTTCCAAGGGTCAAGAGGGTAAATAGAGTGGGTGTAAAATGGATGAATCAAGAGATAAGGTATGCAATCTGGAAGAAGAAGATATTATGGAAGAAACACAAGATGAATATTTATAACAACCAGTTGCATGAGCAGTATAAAGAGCAGGCGAGGAAGGTGACTAGCTTGATAAGGGTAGAAAAAATGCAGTATGAGCAGCAGTTAGCTAAAGCGGCCAAAAAAAAAAAAAAAAATCGTAAGGAGTTTTTTCGATATGTCGCCAGTAGAAGAAAGAATGATTATGGTAGGATGGGATTGATTGGTGAAAACGGAGGAATGATAACCGCTGCAGAGGATATAGTTGAGATATTTAGTGAGCAATTTCTAAATGTATTTCATTCTTGTGAATGTGGCATCATGCAGAACTTGAAAGCAGTGGGAAAGGAGGAGGAGGAGGAACTGTTAGTAAGTGAACAGGAGGTATATGAGGAATTGAATAGACTTAATGTAAATAAGGCTGTGGAACTTGATGCTATTTCACCAAGTGTCTTGAGAGTATGTGAGTTAACAACAGCTTTTGTATATCTTTTCAAAATGAGTCTCTCACTGGGTAAAGTTCCAAAAGAGTGGAAAGAGGGTAAAATTGTTCTTCCAATTCATAAGGGAGATGATAAGAGTAAGGCTTTAAATTATAGACCAGTCTGTGTGTCTGGAGTTGTGGTCAAGGTATTAGAGAAGTTAGTTAGGAATAAGATTCAGAATTGGGTTGACAACAGAAAAATACTCTTTGGCAGCCAGCATGGATTTACTAAAGGAAGATCATGCTTTAGCAACCTGCTTACTTTTTATAATAAAGTGACAAATGCGTTGGATAAGGGTGTTGCATATACAGTAGTATATTTAGATTTTGCAAAGGCGTTTGATAAATTGCCACATGACAAGCTGGTAATTAAATTGGAACGGATGGAGCTGAACAGTAGATTGGTTCGCTGGATTGGAGATTGGTTGTCTGATAGGTATCAGCGAGTTGTCTATGGAGGAGCGATATCCCAAAAGAGGAAAGTTACTAGTGGTGTACCTCAAGGGTCTGTTTTGGGTCCATTGCTGTTTAATTTGTATGTAAATGATATTTGGAGAGGTCTGAATGGTCATATGCAGTTGTTTGCAGATGATGCAAAGTTGGGGAGAGCTATCAGGAGTAGTGCGGATGCTGTAGCTTTGCAAGAGGACTTGAATGCACTGTCTGAATGGGTAAATAAGTGGGAATGTCAATTCAATGTTTCAAAGTGTAAGGTTTTGAAATTTGGGAAGCAGAGATGGGCTGTAAAGTACACAATCGGTGCAAATATCTTGGAAGAGGTAGAGGAAATGAGAGATCTGGGAGTGATTGTAGACAATGACCTAAAATTTCGAGGACATCTTACTAAAATAGTGAAGACAGCACAGCGGATAATGGGAATGATGCGGAGGACGTTGACTTTTAGAAGTAAGGATGTGATGATTCCTTTGTATAAGGCTTTGATCAGGTCACATATGGATTACTGTGTACAGATCTGGTCACCTGTTTTTCAAAAAGATGAAATTGCGTTGGAAAAAGTTCAGAGGCGATTGACTAAGGTGGTTTCTGGTCTCTGGAATGTAGAGTATGAAGATAGATTGACAAAATGCAATTTGCAGAAATTGGTGGATAGAAGGAGGGGGGGGGGATATGATTGAGACATATAAGCTGTTAAGAGGTTATTACCAGATTAATGTCAGGGAGGTTTTGTACAGAATGGGTGAGGATAGCAGGAGAACAAGAGGTCATTCCTGGAAGCTGTTTAAGGAGGGTGTGAGCAAGGGAGTGAGGAGCAGGTTTTTTGCATGGAGAGTGGTGAGCGATTGGAATGCTTTGCCCGAGAGTGTGTGCAGAGACAGTGAATATATTTAAGGCACAGTATGATAAACTGTGTGTATAACAGTGGACCTCCCATGAGTCTTCGACTCCATGGAGGTTTTTATAATAATAATAATAATAATAATAAGCAGAACATACTTCCCCTGAGTGTTTCCCGAATTATATATTTAATATCGAAGTGCTATAACAAGTGCTACATTTAATAAATTCTTAAAATAGGATAGTGTTGTAAAAATGGAGAATACAAATGTGAAATTAAGAAATACAAAATAAATAAAATATATTCATCAAAAGCATCTAAAGTGAAAAAATAGAAGAGAAAGATGACGCTACTTTAGAGAAGCCATTAAGGTAAGAAACATAAATAAAAATAAAAGCTGAAGAAACCATTAAAAATAAACTAAGTAAAGAGATATTTAGAGTGAAGATTAATCAAGACTTGCTGAAGATACTTCGGAAGCTCACCGTAGATTAAGAAATAAGAATGCGAAATATTTAGGGAAATAAAGTGCTGAATGATAGGCACCAGTGTGTGTCATTTTCACTTATTCTTTTACTGTAATCAAAATAAATCTAAAAACGAATGAAAATTGACATAAAAATATTACTTAATATAAAATGTTCGTCTAAGTGTCAAAGGCATTTTCAGTACAGGATTATAGAACGGATAATAAACAGTAACACACCACCTTAGTAGCTAATAGGGTTTGTCGGTTTTTAAAAGCGGGTTTAAAAATCGGTTTTTTGGATGAATTTGTAAAATTATTAAACCGGTTTTAGATACTAGAATTGATATGTAAAAATTAATTAATTATTTAATTAAAATCGTTAACATTTTGACTTGAAACTTGGATCTAGTAACTGATCTAGCGACAAATGATGGTGCCGCTGTTATGAAAACATTTGGCCATTTATCACCTATAATTAATCAACTGTGCTATTCACACGCCATAACACTTTAGCAGTTACTGATGTGTTATATAAATATAAAGAAATTGCTGAGACCATTTTATATGTTAGAAGTGAGGAATCGGAAGGTGACCTAGTGTGTGAAGATGACTATGGCGAGGATTTTTAAAATTCTCTTGATCTAGATAACGATTGTGGATTCTCTACATTATGTTGTCACAGTTACAAACAATCAATTTCCCAAATTAGAAAAATTTGCAATTTTTTTAGAAAATCTCTCGTAAGAGATAGCATCCTTCAGAATTATGTAAAACAAGAAAAAGGAAAGGAAATAAGTCTGATTCTTGACTGCCAAACGAGATTACTTTAGAAGTCATGAGTGAAAGATTTATAACATTAAAAGAATGTGTTGTTTTAGCTTTGAATGATATTGATGCATCTCATATGAGGAATGAAGCTCAGTATCCTCGCTTGGAGAGAAAGAGAATTATACTTAACGAAAATTATATTCTTGTCTTTATCTTCTACCTGAGCATGAGCAAACAAAGGTTAGATGAAGAAATTTCATGATTAAGCCATTTGCAAATGAAGGTAGATGACTTCGCATCAAGTGTCTTACTCTCCCATAATGCAAAGCATATATCATAAGGGATAATGAACTGTTCCTTATGTGATAGGTCACTGTCCAAACCAGCATTGATTGTTACAGAGATCTATTATCAGAGGCAGCTAGATCAGAGGTATGCATTATGGAAATATTTCCCATAATGCATACAATATATACGCATCCGAAAGGATGAATGCTGTGCATTATGGGCAATTGGATGTGAAATCATACGCCACCATAGAAGAAGTAGTCTAGCAGTGAAATACCTTCACATACTGACCTTTATTTGTTGATGCTTGAAATAAACAACAATGCACTTTCTGGTCAAGTATAATTTATTTAATTTCGAATTAAAATTTTCATTTATTATGAAATTATACATTAAATTAGTGAACTAGAATTTTTCTGTAAAATGTATTGCTAAATAGCGCTGTTGCGTACTAAATTACACAAAAACTGATTCTTCGTTTCTAGGATCTCAAAGTTGCTTCGAATGCTTCATTTTGGAAGAATGCCCATAGCTTTAAACAAAAATTATGGTTCAGTGTTTGATTGGCCTGTTACCGATATTCTTTTGGAACTGGCTTTTGCCCACTGCCGGGCAAAGGCCAATTCCAAAAGTTTCCACTTCTCTCACCGGCCATCCTCACCTAGATAATATTTTTTGCTATTCCTATGATCTCATGTCACCACACCCTCCGTCTTCCTCTGGATCTGCTGCTCTCTCTCTCTCTCTCTCTCTCTGAAAATGGAAACTGTAGTATCAGTAGTTATCCAACTTCTTTTTTGTACGCATCTCAATGGCATGTCGCTGACCAAGAAAGCGCTTTAGAAATATGATTAGTGCTTTTGATACGACTGTTAATTCTATCTGTAAACGGCGTGTGTTCATCTGGCCTGTTTTGGGAGTAAAACCTTCGAGCTTTTTTGAACATCAGCATGAGCCCGGCTAACTGACCTTCATTTGAAAAGCGCTGATAAAGTTTCTTCACGTCTTTGATGAGATTCGAACTCTGCTCTTTCCAAACAAAAGGAATTGTTAATACCGACTGAGCCACGGAATCTGTTGGTAGTGATCTTACTAAAATTTATTTCAAAATATGCAATGTACGACGATGGACTGAAAAGTTCTCGGCCTTGATCAAAGATGGCCATGAAATTCTTTTGAAATAACTATAGACATTTCAAATATGTAGGATACAATATGTAGGATATATTGTATTCTTCGTGTAAAATTTGGGTTTTTGATCTGCTGTGAGCAAGCTTTGCGCAAGATGTGTGCCACGGATGCTCACAGCAGATCAAAAACGCACTCTCATGAAAATCTCTAAACAGTGCTTGAAGCGTTTTAACAAGAATAAAACTGATTTTCTGCGTCGATTTATTACTGAATGAGACTTGGATTCACCATAACACACCAGAATCCAAACAGCAGTCAAAACAGTAGACAAAAGCCGATTGTTAAGCGCCAAAGAATTTTTTTTCCTCTAGTCTGGTTAAAAGATCGGAATAATATTCCTCGGTTATTGTTTTAAGATAATTAATAAACAAAATGCCTTTCGCATCCTAAAAGACCGATGCCATGATCTTTCCTGCCGATGGAACCGAATTTATTTTCTTTGTGCTGAACAACCGACTTCTGTCCACTGTTTTGACTATTGTTTGGATTCTGGTGTATTATGGTGAATTCAAGTCTCATCCATAGCAATACATCGGCGCACAAAATCAGTTTTATTCTTGTTAAAACGTTTCAAGCACTGTTTAGAGATTTTCATTCGAGTGCGTTTTTGATCTACTGTGAGCAAGCGAGGCACCCATCTTGCTCAAGGCTTGCTCACAGCAGTCCAAAAACGCAATATTTTGCGTGAGGAATTGTAAGAAGAATGCAATATATCCTACACGTTCTTTTGAAATGCATGTAGTCATTTCAAAAGAATTTCATTGCCACCTATGGTCGAGGCCGAGAAATTTCTGACCACCCTCGTATATTAATTAACCGTTTACTTTTTATTAATGTTGGTGATTATGAGTATTAATAATTTTTTAATAGAAAATTACAATGAAACATGTGTAAAAAGAATTTGAAGTCGTTCTGAGAAAATAAAACAAAATAAAATACGAGAGTGATCTGAAACGTTTTCTGCCTAACAATAAAAAAATGAATTTATAATTCCAAATTATTTTTAATTTTTCAACATAATCTCCCTTAAGAATAATACATTTATTCCAGCAATGCTCCAGAGCCATTATCCCATCCTTGTAGTTGTTCTCAGTAAGATCTGCAAAACACCCCTCTACAGCTGCAATCACCTCTTGATTTGAAGGAAAACACTGACCAGCGAGGAAGAGTTTTGGTTTGGGGAAGAGATAGACGTCAGAGGGAGCTAGATCAGAGGTATACATCCATCCTATTGCCAAATTTGGGCAATAGGATGGATGTTCCAACAATTCATAGTGCAGATCCCTTAATTTTCCCATTGCCAAAATACTTTCGTGGGCAGGCGCATTGTCCTAATGAAGGATGGTTTTATCTTTTGCAAACTGGGTCTTTTCTCACGAATTGTTTCTTCTGGTCTGGTTAAAAGATCAGAATAATATTCCCCGGTTATTGTTTTATCTTTTTCAAGATACTTAATGAAAAAATGCCTTTAGTATCCCAAAACACCAATGCCATGATCTTTCCTGCTGATGAACTTTGTCCTCCTTGGCGCTGAACAACCGGCTTCTAACCACTGTTTTTACTGCTGTTTGGATTTTGGTGTATAATGGCGAATCCAAATCTCATCCATAGTAATACATCGACGCACAAAATCAGTTTTTTCTTGTTGAAATGCTCCAAGCACCATTCAGAGATTTTCATGCGAGTGCATGAAATTTCTTTTGGCGTTAAACTTTCTTTTACAAAGAATTTTATAACCGCACGATACTCAATTTTATCCATTTCAAGGGAAACAGTCAACACTTTTGCTTCAGACAGCTGTGTAAAACAAACTACTTGATAGAATGATTTGCAATTTCACATGGATGCTTATGACAAATGTACCAACTTAGAAAAAAAAATTCTTGACGATAGTGTTGTCATCTATAGTCGAAGTCGAGGACCTTTGGGACTAAGCAAGTATTTAATATATTGCCTAAATAGCGGAAACATTTTCTTGTTTTGTAGGTTTTCCATTCAGGATGCAGTTCATGTTTTCAAAGTTTCTGCCTTTTTGTTGATGACTTTATTCCGCATTTTATTGCTGTAGTTATTCACCTTAGTTAAATAATCCTACAGACTTCTACTGAATTAATTTCAGGCTGCATAAAATAAGGCCCTCACATTAATATCTTCAATTCGCTATCTGATTTAACATCAGACAATCTTCCCCTACCTCGTTCAATTCTAATTGCTGAGTTATAACTGATATACCAATATTGAGTAATATGTTGCAATATGTTACTGGATCCGTTTACACCATATAAATGTGGAGATGTGAACAGCACCTTGTCGTATACTTTCTCTAGATTTACAGACCTTGATAGTTGGTCAAAAATCAACTCGTTCTTCTCTTTCTCTTCCACAGTTTTTCTTTCCCTCTTCAAGTCTTACCTGAAACACCTAGGAGTGGAAGTCCTCTGTATTTCTCGCAAGAGTAATATATTTTAATAATGATTAAAATATAAAATAAGCATTATTTAAAAATATTTTAAATAATGCTTATTTTCACTTTTTACAGATGAGTAATAGGAGAATCTATTCGGATCATCTGGAATTTTACCTTCAGACTTATGTAGAGCGCCACTCTAAATTTTTTGTAGTTCTTTATTTGAGCATTTTTGATTCAATGAACTTCTCTAGCTGCATTTCATGAATTACAGGATTTTGAGGTTCTTTGGCTGATTTATCATTTTAATGTAGAATATTTTTATCCGTTTTCGTGCCATATTTTTCACCTCTGATTCCTTTTATAGTAGCTTTTATTCATTTATCTTTTTTGAGTAACCTTCGGAACTGCCACCTTGGGAATATAGTACCGCGAGCAAAACTTGACCATTTAACCTGTTTCCATCCAACCATACTAGAACGTCTGCTGGAAACAGGATGATTGTTTCGAACCCAATATTGGAACAATGTGGGCTAACCGATCTGAACATTTGATATTAAGTAATTTTTTTTTGTTGTTTTTATATAGTAACGGCACGTATCGCTTTGTAGATTTTTTTTATTAAGTTTTTTTTTTCTTTTTTCGTTTGTGTGTGTGTGTGTGTGTGGTCGCGATGTAAATTGTATTTCTTTTTGTTATCGTGGTGAAAATGTTTAAAATATATTACTTTTGCTGATTTGCTTACGAGATGAAAAAAACAACATTATGGAAGAAAGGCTTTTTCACGAGCATCATGCTCACTCTCCTACAGCTGAAAAATATATGTTCCTCATATCTTACACAGAATTCGAATGGGTATTCTTTTTGAGTAACCTTCCAACCAAAACACAAATGTCACGATATTCTGGTGATTATGCAAAGGAAGCGTGAGAATTTTGGTTTACTACCTGTCGCAAAAGCATTCTAACCAGTGCCATATAAATATTACTTAAGCATCCCTCAATTGGTCTGTACAGTTAGATTACAAACTTTTCTTTAAACCAGGTGCATTCTAAACCTCAAAGCTATTGAATAGTTCATAATAAACATATAAAATATAAAAAAATATACATTCGTATAGTATGCCCACAGACCACTTTGACCAGCAGATAAAAGAATGGTTGTACGAAGTCTGTTCAGACCACATCTTCAAGGCTTTACTCCAGAGACGTAGCTGGGGGGGGGGGGGGGGCACTTTGAACCTTTTTGAACTTTCGCAGTTAATTCTAAAATACAGTCTCGAGAACTCATTTCCAAATATTGTAATACTAATGCGAATTTTCTCACAAACGCTGTAAGTGTTGCTAGTTGTGAGAGGGGTTTTTCTAAATAAATTTGATTAAGAATTACCTACATTACTATGAAATAGACTTTGCCAATGTTATCGACGATTTTGCTAATAGAAAAGTAAGAAAAATAACATTTTAGAATGTGAGATTAAATTTTTACTTCAAAAATAAACATAGGGTTTTAATTTATTTCCCTGTACGTCGTTTTGACTTTTTGTAGTATTTTTGGTGTGTATTGAGAGGAGCGGCAACCTCATGACTGCCCCGGGCGACAAAAAGCTCTAGCTCCACCACTGCTTTACGCTTAGCTCTTTGCATAACTTGAAGGGAGGGAAGAGAAAAATTAGAACATTACAAAGATGGTTAACAAAAAGAGGTCTTTAGCAGTGACGGTGAGGATAGATTAAGGGAACGCAATTTACAAATTTGGAAGATAGAAAACGGAGGAGTAATATGACAGACCATTAAGTTATGGAGAGGTATTTACTGGATTTCTTTAGGGAGAGTTTAAATAACATTGATAGGATGATAGGATAAGAACTATTTCAAGCCATCTGTTTCTGACTTATCTTCGCTTAGAATGGCAAATATTATAATGTTTTTAATTAAAAAATACTTTTAAAAAAATCAGCTAATGCTTATTTGTTCCCGTATAGGGAGTAGGCGGAGCCGTTTACCCTATCTAACTTATGGAGACTGAGTGGGCAGTTCAATCTCCACTAATAGCCAATCAGAGAGAGATGTCTGGCCCAAGGCTATCACTGATTCATCGGTACGCAGTGAAGAAGGCGGCAAGCTAGCGCCGCCATCTCGTGGTCCCTAACCCTAACACAATATTTTTGATGTCTGAAAATAGTGTGGATTTTCTTGAGTTTACGGGACGAAAAACCCGAGTTTCCAGAAAAAAAAACCCGTTAGCCCGTGCCAGAGATCGACTAACTCGGGAACCGGTCGAAAAAAGGCTTAGTAAAATTTCCTCTAGTCGGCGACTAGATTTGAACCACCAAATCCTTTCTTCATGCGGTCAAGCGCCGTAGAGTGCAAACGCCACTTCTACTGAGCTACACAGGCTCTTAAATAAATAAATAAAAAAAAAAAAAAAACTTTTATCATTAAAATGGTTAGAAGTACTATGCAAAAGATATTTTTGAAAATTCCCGTGTAACTTAATTGTTATTGTTTTCTTTTTTTTTTTTTCATGTATTATTTTATTTACAGAAAAAAGTTTCAGGAGATGTCCACTTTTCTTTCGAGAGAAATATGACTACTTTAGGATCGTAGCAGTAATTAGTAATGCAGATATGGAAAATAAATATCGATGAGGTTGTTACATGTTCTGGAAATTTTCTACGTCCAGTGAAGAGATAACATTGATTGCTCAAAACAAAATGGGTTCTTATTTGCTGAGTTTATTTCATTCGTTTACTTGTTTCATCTCTCATTCTGATCAATACTTGTTATTCTTCTGATTTGCCTTACAATTTCCAAGTTATCGTCTTTGTGACTTTGAGTTAAGTCTCGGTATAATTTGAGGCTTAACACCGGAAAGATTCCAAAGTGGTTGAAAAGTATGATAATTCCATTACAAAATGTTCGAGAGAAGAATGATGGATCTTACTATAGATCTATTAGCATTGTTTTCTTCCTTTTTTCATATTTTATTACTTAATACTTTCTTAGCTAGAAACATTTCAGATCCATTTCTGTCTTGATCTATTTGTTCTCAGAATTTATTTTCCAATAGGACAATATTACTGCTTCTAATTCCATGTTGAAGTCCTTTCTATCAAGGAACATGCGTTGGGACCAAAGGTAATATTCTCTTCAATTTCTCATAAATGTAGGCTTTAGAGTTTAGAGTGAAAATTTTCACAATGGAACATCCAAATATTTCTCAGCTATTTCCGAGGTCCTTACGGCATGAGCAATATCTCCAACAGAGGGCAGAATGATCACCTATTTAAATGAAACTATAAATGTTTCATACAACGACACTTAAATTATTCTTCTAAACAAATTCCTGTTTTACCTAAACATTCCTGTTTAATTCTTTAACTATCTGTAAGCCAACAAAGTTTGCTCATGAGGTTTCTTTACTACCTGGTTGTTTTTATATTTGCTTATTACCTTATAATGCACAACTCATTTCCTTTCAAAAGTGTAAAATATTATTCTTCAAGGAAGGATTAATACCCAGATTGCTTCGACATTCATGGAAGTATCTTCCGTGGGATGAAAACCCACTAAGGATCTCAAGGGTGAACTAAGGAAGAAGTCGAATATTTCTCTATAATAAGCGTATCATCCTTAGATTTCTTGATAAACTAACTCAATATACAAACTTTCTTGAACGCGGAAGTTTTCGAGTCTTTATCCTCTACTGGCTCTACAGATAGGCATAACGAGTACAACATAATGTTATCTGCTTTGATTACCACACAATCACTACTTCGATAATGTAAATCTAGACGAGGTCCTGTAATAAATTCAGTAATTTGGTGCCGGAATATAACTGCTAGACCCTTCCCCGAATAGAAAGAAAGAAAAAAGAAACCTGCTGAACAGATGAATAGTACTAAGGTCATTAATTGCTGTGAATTTGGGATTAATTGTTCGCAGAAAATTAATAGTATAGAGAGTGGGCTAATAAATAATGGATAAAAATCGCCATGGGACTAATGTGAATACTAAAATTAGTAGTGTGAATATCAGTTCTAAAGCTGGTATAAGAAGTAAAGGGAATCTGCATTTTTTGTACACTAATTCAAGAAGCATACGAAATAAGAGGGAGGAATTTTTTGGCATTAACAGGGAAATCACAACAAGCATATGGCTTGGATAGGATTGGTTATAGACCTAAAAATGAACTGTTGTGTTTGTTTACAAATGCCAGAAGTATCAGAAATAAAGGGGATGAAATGGTTTCAGTGATTCAGTTTATTATCCCACAAATCATTGGAATAAATGAAACATGGTTGAATGAAGTAACGGGAATAGAAATAGAAGGGTACAGTATTTTTCGTGAGGATAGAAATGGCAGGAAGGGAGGGGAGTGCTGATGATAACTGGGGAATTAAGTCCACATAAGGTAGACATGAAAGAGGGAAATAGTGGCAATGGTTATGAGGCAGTGTGGAGGTTGAGAGGAAGACATATTTAATTGGATGCTGCTATAGACCTGGGAATGTGGAAGGTGGTGATGAAGAAATGTATAAACAACTTGGATTAGTGAACAAAGGAAGGGTAATTATTATGGGTGATTTTAACTATGGCGGTATAGATTGGAATGAAGAAATAGCATTTGGGAATATGGAATATGGAACGTGAATTTCTCGAGTTCTTGAGAGATAATTATCTCAGGCAGCATGTAAAGAAAGGCACGCGAGGATCAAGAGTTGTAGAACTCATCATTTCATCAGAGGATGTAATATTTAGAAAGGTTTCACATTTTCCTCCAGTTGATGTAAGTGATCATGAAGTGATCACCTGTGTTGTGGCTAGTCATATGCAAGCTTTTGCGAGGAAAGGATATATGTGGAATTATAAGGCTAGTGATTATGACAAGCTTAGGAGACAACTTCGAGCTATAGCATGGAATGAGGAGTTGAGCGGTAAGGAAATAAATGCTGCATGGGAACTTACAAAGAAATACATAATAGCCTCAATGTACGAATGTATCCCCAAGGCCAAAAGGCTGAATAAGGTTCGTGTAAAATGGATGAATGTGGAGCTTAAACATGAAATCTGGAAAAGAAAGTCCTTTGGAGGAAGTACAAGATGAATAATGGTAATCAGTCACATGAATATTATAAAGAGGAAGCCAGGAGATTAACTCAGCTGGTAAGGAAAGCAAAAGTAGAGTATGAGCAGAAATTGGAAAATCAGGCTAAGAAAAACCTAGAGAGTTTTTTAGATACCTGGCAAGTAGAAGGAAGAATGATCATGGTAAGATAAAGTTAAGGAATGAAAGTGGTAGAATGGTAACTGCTGCAGAAGACAATTTATAAGTGTGTTTCATCCTGCTCAGGGTGGAATCATGAGAAACTTAAGTGTATAGGACATAGGAGAGGATAGCTTAATTGTGAGTGAGCAGGAGGTATTTGAGGAAATAAATAACATTGATGTTAATAAGGCGATAGGATTTGATGAAATATCACCATTCACCTTAAGAGAATGTTCCAGGGAACTGGCAGTAGCATTGGCATACCTGTTTAACAAGAGTTTTGCAACAGCACAGGTTCCAAGGGAGTGGAAGGAGGGTAAAATTGTTCCACGGCATAAAGGTGGTGATAAGACTGTAGCTTCAAAATACAGACCGATCTGTATATCTGGAGTTGTGGTGAAGGTCCTGGAGACATTGGTGAGAAATAGGATACAGGAATGGGTTGATAACAGCAGTATTCTCTGTGGTTATTAGCATGGGTTTGTTAAGGGGAGATGATGTTTCACTAACTTACTTATGTACTATAACAAGGTGACAAATTCCTTTGACAGAGAAGATGTATATACAGTGGTGTACATGGATTTTGCAAAGGCTTTTGATAGACTGCCACATGACAAGCTCTTAATTAAATTGAAAAAGATGGGATTGGATAACAGACTTCTGTGTTGGATCAGTGACTGGCTGTCAGATGGGTCTCAGAAAGGTGTATATGGGGGGGGGAGGCAGCATCCTTTAAGAGAAAGGTCACTAATAGTGTACTGCTGGGGTCAGTTTTGGGGCCATTCTTGTTCAATTTGTATGTTAATGATATTGGGTTGGGTTTAACTAGTGATAGCCATCTGTTTGAAGATGATGCAAAACTGGGGAGAGCAATGCATAATCAGGCGGATGTTAATGCCTTACAAGAGGACTTGAATAGATGGCATGAATGGACAGGTAAGTGGAACTATCAGTTCAATGTTGCCAAGTGTAAGGTTTTGAGATTTGGTAAGCAACGATAGGATGCCAAGTATACATTTGTTGGGGAAAATTTAACAGAAGTAGAGGAGATGAGAGATCTATGTGTGATGTTGGTCAAGGACCTGAAATTCAGGGGCCACATTGCACATCGAACAATAGCAATGATGCGGAGAACACTGAGATGCAGAAATAGAAAGGTTATGATTCCATTATATAAGGCCTTGATCAAGCCTCATATGGATTATTGCACACAGATTTGGTCGCCGGGTTTTCATGATGACGAGGATATGTTGGAAAGGGTACAGAGAAGATTCACAGAGATAGTGGTCTTTGGAATGTGGAGTACGAGGACAGATTGAGAGAATGTAAGTTGCAGAGCCTCGCGGATAGGAGGGAGAGAGGGGATATGATTGAGACATATAAACTGATCAGGGGGCAGGGGGTTGTTATGGGGTAAATATGGAAGAGATTTTTCATAGAATTGGAGAGGGAAGTAAAACAAGAGGCCATTGCTGGAAACTGTATAAGGAGAGTGTGAGCAAAGGAGTGAGAAGCAGGGTATTTGCATAGAGGGTGGTTGGTGAGTGGAATGCATTGCTTGAGTGTGTTGTGAATGTGGATACATTGAATAAGTTTAAGACGAGGTTGGATAAGCATTGTATTCAATAGTGAATACCTCCCACGATGAGTCTCTGACTCCATTGAGGTCGGGTGTTGATAATAATAATAATAATAATAATAATAATAATAAATCGATTGAAAAGTGAGGTGACAGCAGAATTATCGCAAGTGTTACCTTTAGTTACACCTTATGATGTCTGTAGACAGGAAGACATTTAGTTCCAAATGGAATGAATCCAAAATCTTATACCACTGTTACACGAAACTTGAAAAGAAACTATGAAACTCTCTATGAAAGGGTTGTTAGACCGCATAACTTGAGTATAAAGGCTAGCATTAATCCATCTGTAAGATTCCTATTAAACGTCCAGCAAATACACAAGAGAACGCATCAACATGCACAATTATGAGGTAACTAATGTTTTATCGGGATTATTTCACACAGAAAATAATTTTTCAGTGTAAAATTATAATTTTACACTGAAAAATTGGACCCAACCTGTAGGAGGCTGCGTCCAAATTTGGAAGCATTTCAACGCAGCCTCCTGGATCAATGTGATTTTACTTTTTTTTCCAAATGCATATGTTATGTACCACTTTCCAGATTAAAAAAACAGCCTGTCTTTTTTACGTATTCATTACGTATTCGTTGAGAGTGAGCTCTTCAATATATCGTTAGGATAAAGATTACTGCAGGCAAGGTTTGAATATCATAGATAATGATACTCGTATTCCTCAGTAATAGATTGAGATCTATTACTGAGGAATACGATTAGGAATAAGATTGAATAAAGACTTAATGTTCCTCTAATTAGAAATTGAATCAAACACAAAATACCTTTGCATTTGCTCTAGCACTGCAGATGCAAACACAACTAATGAGATAATTATTGTCCCCACAATCCAATAACACATTCAAACTGTGACATCATGAACACCACTTATCTTGAAGAGATTGTTGAAAGTTCAAACAATCAAATCAACCATGAATTGACATTTTTGCAAAATCATTGTTGTCTTGTATATAAAGAGATGCATTGATTACAAGTACTTAGATGAGAGCGTTTACAAAGAGTATATGATGAGTGATCTATGTACCGTAATGTTTTTCTGCTAACTAGAAGGGAGGTGATGACAGGGGATGATGGTGGAGAGGTTTCTTTTAGCGTAGTTGCCACTTGGCATCAGAGAAAATTGCGGGAAATAATCACTTAATCATGTAACCTTTTCACCTGACATAATTCAACAATTATGGTGACTGGAACGATCGTTGATGTCTATTAAAAAGTGGGACCTAATAAGCGATCTATTTTCTGCAATGTCTTTCTGCTAACTAGAATGGAGGTGTAAACAGGGGATGGCGGAGAGGCTTCTTTTAGCGGAGTTGCCAGGTATTGGCATTAGATATAATTGCTGGAAATATTAATCACTTAAGTCATCTTTTTACTTGTATATCAATTATTGTCATTTAAGGGATCGTTGACGTGGATTGGAAATATGTACTGTAATGTCTTTGTGCCAAGATGATAGGCAGAGGTGCAGGGGTTGTTGGATGCGGTTTCATTGCGGCGAGTTTTCCCGCTGTAGGCTCAGAGAAAGTTACCGAACATATTATCCACATCAGCTTTTCACTAGATACAATAGCAATTACTGTGATTGGAACGATTCGACGTGTGTTAAAGAGGGGACCTGATGAGTGAATTATATTCTGCAATGTCTTTCTGCTAACCAGAATGGAGGTGATGACAGGGGATGATGGTGGAGAGGCTTCTGTTAGCGGAATTGCCAGCATTGGCATTAGTGACAATTGCTGGAAATATTAATCACTTAATCAAGTCATCTTTTCACTTGTACATCAATTATTGTGATTTAAGGGATCGTTGACGTGGATTGGAAATATGTACTGTGATGTCTTTGTGCCAAGATGATAGGCAGAGGTGCAGGGGTTGTTGGTTGCGGTTTCATTGCAGCGGGTTTCCCGCTGTAGGCATAGAGAAAATTACAGCACATATTATTCACATCGACTTTTCACTAGAATACAATAACAATTACTGTGATTGAAACGATCGTTAACGTGTGTTCAAGAGTGGAACTCGATGAGTGAACTATCTCCTGCAATGTCTTTCTACTAACCAGAATGGAGGTGATGACAGGGGATGATGGTGGAGAGGCTTCTGTTAGTGGAGTTGCCAGCTACTGGCATCAAAGAAAATTGCAGGAAATATTAATCATACCATCTTTTCACTTGATAAAATGCATTGATTACTGTGATTGAAAGAATTGTTGACTGGTGTCAAACGCGGGTGTGTGGTGGGTATTGTCTCCGAAAATTAGTAATTCTATTCGCGTTATTTAGTGATGATATTAAATCTCGATATTGAAATGTTAATGAAACTCGTGTGTGTTTATTATTTTTTACAAGGCTAGTAACTCGCAAAAATTTGAACGAGAGCGTTTACGAAGAGTATATGATGAGTGATTTATGTACCGTAATGTTTTTCTGCTAACTAGAATGGAGGTGATGACAGGGGATGGCGGAGAGGCTTCTTTTAGCGTAGTTGCCACTTTTGGCATCAGAGAAAATTGCGGGAAATAATCACTTAATCATGTAATCTTTTTACCTGACATAATTCAACAATTATGGTGACTGGAACGATCGCTGATGTCTATATTAAAAAGTGTTACGTGTGTTAAGGAGGGGACGTGATTAGTGATCTATTTTCTGTAATGCGTTTCTGCTAACTAGAATGGAGGTGATGACAGGGGATGGTTCGGAGAGGCTTCTGCTAGCGGAGTTGCCAGCTATTGCGGAAAATATTATTCACGTTATCAAGTCCTTTTCACTTGTACATCAGTTATTGTGATTTAAGGGATCGTTGACGTGGATTGGAAATATGTACTGTGATGTCTTTTTGCCAAGATGATAGGCAGAGGTGCAGGGGTTGTTGGTTGCGGTTTCACTGCAGCGGGTTCTCCCGCTGTAGGCATAGAGAAAATTACAGCACATATTATTCACATCGACTTTTCACTAGATACAATAACAATTACTGTCACTGAAATGATCGTTGACATGTGTTGAAGAGTGGGACGCGATGAGAGATCTATCTTCTGCAATGTCTTTCTGCTAACCAGAATGGAGGTGATGACAGGGGATGGCGGAGAGGCTTCTGTTAGTGGTGTTGCCAGCTACTGGCATCAGAGACAAATGCTGGAAATATTAATCATATCATCTTTTCACTTGATACAATACATCTATTACTGTGATTGAAAAAATTGTTGACGGTGTTAAACGCGGGTAAGTGGTGGGTATTCTCTTCGAAATTTAGTAATTTTATTCGCGTTATTTAGTGATGATAATAAAACTCGATATTGAAATCTTAATGAAACTCATGAGTGTTCACTAATTGTAACAAAGCCAGCAACTGCCAAAAATACTTTTTTTTATTTTTATGATTAAAAAATATGTTTTCTTGTAATTCAAGATAATACACAAGATAATTTATAAATCTTCCTTAATTATATTCAATGTTTCACTTCGATAGAATGAACTTAATAATTATAAGAATGATTTCAGTTCGCTCACATAAAGCGAGTTTGTCCGCTATAGACATCAGAGAAAATTACGGGAAATATTAATATCATCTTTTCAATTGATACAATACATCAATTACTATGATTGAAACGATCGTTGACGTGTGTTGAAGAGTGGGACTCGATGAGTGATCTATTTTCTGCTAACTAGAATGGAAGTGATAACAGGGGATGAGGGTGGAGAGGCTGCTGTAAGTGCAGTTGCCAGCTCTTAGCATCAGTGCCAATTGCTGGAAATAATGTTTGAATATTTTTTGCTAGTCGGATGAGTCCTTCTCCCCCTAAAGTCAGTTTTTTTAGCTTTATACCGTTATCGTCATCATAATGTTATTCCTGATGTATACTCTCACGGAGTATACAGGATATTATGGTAGTAATACATGAAAACGTTACACCGTTACAAACTTCCGAGCAACAACTTTCCTTAAAATTAATCCGTTGCTAACGAAGATTAGAATTTCTTGTAAGTCATTTTGTACTGTGTCAATTGATGAATGATTTGACGCGGTATAGAAATATATTTTAAATACGTCTTAAAAATCATAAAGTTAATTTTAAAGAATGAAATCAGAAATTTTCACAAACATAAAATTATTTTAAAAACTTAATAAAAATAAAACATTTTCATATTTAAAACGTTTTTTATATATAACAAATATCATACAGAAATATGTAAGTAGGTATTAGATATTCTGTTTCTGGAAGTCATCGTTTTTATCTTGTATGTGATAATATTGATTTCGTATCCAGAAAATGCTTGAAAAACAACATATCGAACGACAATATACCAAAAAAATAATCGATAAACAGTTAATCGAAAACACAATAAAAATTCGCTTTGAAGATGTTATTGAACTTGATTCGAGAATAATTGTGGAATGGAACATAATTCCAATAACGTCACGACAATGATTGTGAATGAGAATTTAGTTTTCGCTTCAATCGCAAAATACACAATGTATCCTGGAACACACACACACACACTGAAAACTGTTTGCATTGAAGTACAGGGATAAGATCTTTCTTCTGAATAAAATAAAATAAAAATATTGAGCTATCACATTGATAAAATTACATTGAGATTTTAATTAGAAAATTAAGAGTATTTTACTTTAGCGCTAGTCTAAATTGAAAGCAGTTATTACTTCCTGGAAAAATGATTGAAGTCATATCGGGAGTGAATACAGCATTGTGCTTTTCCCCACTGGTAATTTATGGGATTGAGATCTGAATTCTAAGACAGTTGACAAAAGTTTTACCCTTTTTTTTGCAACGCTAAAACTTACATCCAAAGAGAAGGGATGTCATTTTTCTTCTTGAGACAGACTGAGAATTTGTAGATACAGACACTCGCAAACAGGAGAATGAGTGATATTATTGAGACTTTCAAACTTCAGCCGGGATAATTCAGGATTTAAGTTTGTGGAATTTTTTGTTCATTCAATTGTCCTAATGATAGATAAGTTTATAAATACCAATACCGAAGTCCTAATGATAAATAAGTTTATAAATACCAATACCGAAGTACTAATGATAAATAAGTTTATAAATACCAATACCGAAGTCCTAATGATAAATAAGTTTATAAATACCAATACCGAAGTCGTCTGTGCCGATACCCAATAACCTACAATTTCCAGTAAAATATAGTATTTTGGGCGAAAGATTCGCCCAAAGATAAGGTGCATAGTGCCTTGTAACGAGCCACGTGTTTGTACCCTGCATACATTGGATGAATATGATGTTCTGAATGCAGTGCACTGGAAGCTGGGAAAGCTGTGGGAGCTACGACTGACGCTACACTCTTTACGGTGCAGATGGACAGGTGTGGTTGTTGCCAGATGAAATTATCTTACTAGAGTGCATGATCCCAATTATGAAATTCAGAGGTGGGGTGTGATGGTATGGTCCTACTTTTCTTGGTTTGGTCTCGGACGTCTGTTTGTGGAGTTGGCTTGATTGACAGTGTGGATGGATAGCGTATGCGCTCTCCGACCAACAGGTCGCGGGTTTGAATCAAGCAACGGGCATAAATGTTTGCATACCGCTGTAACCTTCGATGTGGCACAGCATGACCTTTGCTGTCCTTGCGCCAATTAAACCATACATTATCATTATCGATTTGTGGTGCCACGCACATCGAATTCCGGGACCAAACCAACAAAAGTAGGTCCATACCATCACACCCTACCTCTGAATTTCGTAATTGGGATCATGCACTCTGGTAAGATAATTTCATCTGGCAACAACCACACCTGTCCATCTGCACCGTAAAGAGTGTAGCATCAGTCATAACTCCCACTTCCCAGTGCATTGCATTCAGAACATCATATTCATCCAATGTATGCAGGGTACAAACATGTAGCTCGATATTGTTGAATTAATGAAATTTGTTATTCACTTGGAAAGAAAATTTAACAAGCAAGTGGAAAGAAAAGCAATACGGTGATAATTATGTTTCTATTATGTTTAAAGGGGGTAAGAGTTTTAGTTCTGATGGTACGATATTCAAGTCCGAAGGTTTGGCATCATAGATTATTTTTTCTACTGTATCTATTGGTCTCAGTATTGGACAGATAGCCTCATCAGTTTAAAACCCCACAAAGTTTCATGCAAAAATAAAAGAGATTCAATTGTTGGAAACTGGCATGCTAATCAGCTTTGACATTGTCTCCCTCGTCACTAATACACCCCATAAGGAAACGACAGACTTGCTAACGCAAAAATTTCCATCCGATATTGTTGAATTAATGAAATTTGTTATTCACTTGGAAAGAAAAAATTAACAAGCAAGAGGAAAGAAGAGCAATGGGGTCTCCCTTATCACCATTCCTAACCAGCCCTTTTCAAGAACACTTTTGAAGAAAACATTTTCACATTTAAACAAAAACTAAAAATTTGGCTATGATATGTTGATGACGTGTTTGCTGTCTGGGGTCATTCTGAACATGAACTGCATGTTTGTAGATAAAATCAACTTTCTTCATCCTCGCATCAAGTTCACGCTAGAAAAAGAATCTCCACACGGTATCTCCTTCCTAGATGTACACCTCCAAAGAAAAGAAGATGGTTCCATCTCCACTTTTGTCTAGCATAAGCCAACATTTTCACGCAAGCTTATGCTAGATTCACAATTCTTCAGCTCATCATCCATCTGAAAAATTTGGTATATTAAATCATTAGTAACCAGATCACACAGATTCTAAGCCAGAGAATCTTTAAACCAATAATTGGAAATAATCAAAAATACAGTCATACAAAATGGATACAATCCAAAAACAACTAAAAAATCATCAGTCACTTCCCCACACATCAACCTAGACAAGAAGAAGCCCCATAGGATTCCCATACCTTATGTCAAAGGCATCTCCGAACGTCTTTCAAAAATCATGAAGAAATATAAATTGGCTGCTACCTACTAACCAATCAACCAGATCCACAATTGGTTAATTTCTTCTAAAGACAAACTCTCATCTCTGATGCTACCTGGCGTTTACAAGGTCCCATGT
The DNA here is from genome assembly GCF_054136105.1 of Typopeltis vanoorti. Classification (NCBI taxonomy): domain Eukaryota; kingdom Metazoa; phylum Arthropoda; class Arachnida; order Uropygi; family Thelyphonidae; genus Typopeltis; species Typopeltis vanoorti. The sequence continues at coordinate 25,573,871 of NC_143556.1, read as the reverse complement.
TCCTGTAAATTGGGCAGAGTAGATCCATTAGCAAACGCATTTCGGAACATTAAGACCATATCCGTCTTATCAAATCACAGAAATCTGGCCTCTCACAACACAGAGTTGAAAACTCAAACCATAGGATCCATTGGAAAAAGACCAAACTTCTGGCTAGATCTTTATATAAACAAAGTGCTGAAGCAGTACGTCACAGACCAAATTTAAATCGTAATGACGTTTTTACTATCCCTGATGTATATAATTTTTATATACATCATCTCATTTTAATGTAACCTTCCCCCAGATATATTTTAATTTAATTCTATAACACACATAGAGGGATTCCGTTGTGAGCATGCGCCCTAAATATTATTATTATTTGTCACCTCCAGGGAATCCAAAGACTCATCGAGGGAGGGTATCCACTCTACAACTCTTCTTTCACCAACTGACCGCAAACCGCCGACCACCACAACTGGTATTTCCACAGACAATCATAAACATCCATGCCCACGGCGGGATTCGAGCCCGCAGCCTCTTGAATGAGAGCGGACACGCTAACCACTCGGCCAGCCAGGCTGGCATTATTATTATTATTATTTTATTTTATTTTTTTTAATTTGAGGAATGAATTATACTTTTTTCCATAGGTAATTATATTAGATTAGTGCGTTTTCAATTAATGTGCCTGTTTTAAAGAACGCATTAGAAGCATTAATTGAGGGAATTGCTATACATATAACTTGCCTACAAAATAATTTATCATAAAATTTTTGCTAACATAGGCATCCTTAGGAAGAAATCCCTAAAACAAAGTGCATGCTTTCATAACAGAAAGTTCAAACAAGTCCAAATAGTGTAATGTAAAAAAAGAAAAAAAAATAAAGATAAAAGCAATTAAGATGACCATAAAGGATAAACATAATCACTGTGTAACAGCGAATGCATGCTTTCCATTTTAAATGTTTGCAAATAGTCTTCACAAGAAATGTTAACTGTTATTATTTTGCTTGTAGGTTTTTAATTTATTCATGATATTTCCCGACAAAGTTTTTTCATGACACTAGTCGAATTAAAACAGTTTCTTTTTGACTTCTTTGTGTGTGCTTTAATACCAAAAATAGTGATTCTAATATGCCTTCAAAATCAAAGCTTTCTCCACAGAAGCCTACATAATGAAGTACAGAAAGTGTACTTGATAACTGAAATCACTTGAATGCCCCTTTTCTAGTCACATATCTGGGTAGCACTGCAAAAATAATTGATATCAAATCATAAATTCAGAATTGTATCCAGATATCCTTGATAAGAATTACTTGTTAAAAGGACACTGCACGATTAAGGTGAAATCAGTTAAGACAAATGTGCATATTTTTTATGAAGAGGTCACAAGGGAAATCAACCACAATGATGAATTTGATGCAGTTACTTGAACTGGCAATCTTTGATGGTATTGCTCATAAGAACCCACTGATAATGTAAATAGGTATTCATGTTTCCTCCTATTAATATGGAGAGGAAATTGACAAGACATGAATAGAGGTTAAGAGGGATGTTTAGAACTAGGAGCTAAGTGATTAGGAGTGGAGTACCTTCAAGGTTTGTGCTAAGGTGCCTACTGTTCACAATGTATTCACAGATGATTCAGGTTTAAATATTACGAGTAAAGTTGCTCTCTTTGCTGATAATATTATGTTGATAGATTTTACAAAGATGTGAGAAAGTAAGCTAAGCACATATATACATAAGCCAACCTGTATTTGCAGTGTCTACGTTTAGCCATAATGGTAACTATTTGGCATATAATTCACCTGCTGTTTGTTTTGCTTATAGCATCAAGCTAATTTGTCTCAGGTTCTATGGGAACTAGCTTTCTTCTAGTCACTCTGGTTTTCCTCTTGAAACATAAAACAAATTCGAATTACTTTGGTAGTACATGTACCGGAAAAAAAGAAAAAAAAAAAGGAATTTGTGTAATTCATGGCCCACCAAGGGTGGACCATGAATTACACATGAATTATATTTTGGTAGAAGGAGATAATAATAATGTAGCAATAAAAACATTGTTTATAAACCAGTTATTCATAATAAATCTGCATGTAATCAGTAATAATAGGATGATCACTAAGCAGCCTTCAGTTTAAATTCAGGTTGAGGTCAACTTAAGACTACTTAACAGTCAAAACTTATCAGCAATTTTATATATATATATATATATATATATATATATATTTTTTTTTTTTTTTTTTTTTTTTTTGGCAGTCATTTTAATCCAACAGTCAAACTTTTTAACCAATATTTGAGGTTAGCAAAACATCAAATCTACCTCTATTCGAATTTGAATTATTTTCCATACCACTTAATTGTTAGTGCTCTGAAGATACTGGTTTGAAATCCAGGGAAATATCAGCAACTTAATAAATATCTTATTTGTCTTTGTGGTGTTAAGTAGTTATAAGAAGAATAAATGACAATCCCTTATCCTGTGTACACACACACACCGATGAAAAAGAACATACTTTTAAATCATTGTACAGAAAATATTTTTTATAAATGGTGGAGAGAAGGAAGAGGGGAGATATGATAGAGGGGAGTTGATATTGTGGGACTTGATAATATATAACCGCGTATTCTGAAGGAATGTGCCAGAGAGTTGACACCTGCCTTGACATATTTTTTTAATACGAGTCTTGCACTTGGTCAAGTCCCTAAAGAGTGGAAGGAGGGCGAGATTGTGCCACTTCATAAAGGAGGTGATCGAACTCAAGCATCAAACTATAGACCTATCTGTGTGTCAGGTGTTGTGGTTAAGTTGTTGGAGAAGCTTGTGAGAACTAGGATCCAGAGTTGGGTTGACAACAATGGTATAATCTTTGATGGACAGCATGGATTTGCTAAAGGGAGGTCGTGTTTTAGTAATCTACTTACTTATTACAATAAAGTGACTGCTTCCTTGGACAGAGGAGAAGGATACACAGTAATATACTTGGATTTCGCAAAAGCTTTTGATAGAGTACCTCACGATAAGTTGATAATCAAACTAGAGCAGATGGGGTTGGATATTAGATTAGTGCATTGGATTGGAGACTGGCTATCTGATAGGTATCAACAAGTTGTGTATGGGGGTGCAATATCCAGGAAAAGGAAAGTCACTAGTGGAGTGCCTCAGGGATCTGTTTTAGGGCCATTACTATTTAACTTGTACATATTAATGATATTGGCAAAGATTTGGATGGAGATATTCAGTTGTTTGCAGATGATGCAAAGTTGGGACGAACCATAAAGAGTAGTGAAGATGTTGTGGCCTTGCAAGAAGACTTGAATAAATTGAGTGATTGGGCAAGCAAATGGGGAATGTTGCAAAATGTAAGGTTTTAAAATTTGGAAAACAAAGATGGGATGCAGAATTTATGCTTGGTGAGAATATATTGTTGGAAGTAGAGGAAATAAGAGATATGGGAGTGATAGTGGATAAGGATCTAAAATTTAGGGGACACATCGCCAAAATTGTGAAGACAACACAAAGACTTCTGGGAATGATGAGGAGGACACTGACGTGTAGAAGTAGGGAGATTCTTGTTCCATTGTATAAGGCTTTGATTAGGCCACACATGGACTATTGTGCCCAGATTTGGTCACCTGGTTTTCAGAAGGATGAAGAGATGTTGGAAAGGGTCCAAAGGCGACTGACTAAGGTAGTTTCTGACCTCTGGAATGTCGAGTATGAGGAAAGATTGAAAAGATGTAATTTGCAGAGTCTAGTGGAGAGAAGGAAGAGGGGAGATATGATAGAGACCTACAAGTTGGTAAGGGGTTGTTATAGGATCAATGGTGGAGAAGTTCTACAGAGAATAGTGGGAGATCAGGGGAGAACCAGAGGTCATCCCTGGAAACTGTATAAAGAGGGTGTGAGTAGGGGAGTGAGGGACAGGTTTTTTTCATGCAGAGTTGTGAATGATTGGAATGCCTTGCCTGAGAGTGTGGTGTCTGCAAGGAGTTTGAATGTGTTTAAGACCCGGTATGATGAGATGTGTGTGAGATAAAAGGACCTCCTAGATGAGTCTTTGACTTCATGAGGTCTTGTTTAATAATAATAATAATAATAAATCATTGTATATGGAAGAATTATTAAGGAAATGCATGTTGAGAAAGAGTAGTGTTATTTCAACAAATAAATGAATAAATGGTTCAGACAGAATCCAGGACAACTGCAGTAGTCATTTGCTTTCATAACAGTTAATGGCACTACTTCTATCAGGTTAGGAATCTGAAACATTTTTACTCTGAGGTACCATTTGCTATTATTATTTTGGTTTATTTATTTATTAGTTCATTTGGAAGTCAAGTTTATCCCCACCTTCCTGACCTATGTGGAGAAAAACAGACTGCTTGGTACATGTAGGCATCATCGAATTTTATTTATATCAGGAGAGAAAGAGAAGTTAGTTGCCAATATCTTTTTCTTAACTTTTACTAGAATTTATTACATAGAAGTATGCAGTCAGATTTTGCTAATGTTAAAGTAAATAGGAATTGCTACTGGCTCAATCTAAGAGATTTTAATTAGTGTGATGTGCTTAGACTGGTTTGATAGTTTAAAAGTATTTGGTATTTAAAATTAAAACAATTAATAACACTAGAAAATTAAACAACTTATTAGCATCCCATCCATCCATCCACCCACCCACCCACACACACACAGTGATGTGATGTTGAGTTGAAGCCCACAGACTTAATAAATGCCCAATGTTAGTGTTTTGAAGGGTTTTTTTTTTTTTTTTTATATATATACCCCTATTATGGACAAATAAAGCTCAATGACAGTAACAACAGCAAAATTGCACTTTCACTTCTGTTTACTCATCGTGAAAACCCATGATAGAAAAAACATGAGAATTAGAAACCAAGGTAATATAACACATACTATCCCAGATCTATATTACATGCTACTGATTAACGGCATCAATTGTCGAAGAGTAATACAAAATATTTGGTTTCAAATTGTTCTCTGTTCATTTCCAAACATATAAATCTACTGTCTACCATCCTAAAAAATGATTTCAAGTTTACAAATCAAGACAAATTTGTTTCTACAATATGTAAATAAATAAATAACAGTGCATACTAAGTGCAGCCTAACAGGTGCATTTATGAACTCTATTAATACACTTTATATACTGTACAGACTATATACACGAAAATGCAGGTATCAGTGAGTGTCCACCATATGGACCTGAACAGGAGCTAAAATGTGTCGTGGAAGCTCAGGCACAACAGTCTGTGATAGATCTCTATGTGAAGTTAGTCCCCATAGTGGAATTCCACTTATTAATGCTGCACTTGGATATGGTGTTGTACCCTGGGTAAGATAAGTAATGGGTGGTGTTACACTGTGTGGATGAGGTACAGGTGATAAAGCTCTGCTACAACTACTCACTGACTGTTGAGAGGTAGGGATATGGTGGCAATCTTTGCCTATTAACAAAGGTTCAATATATGGCATGTGCTCAGAGTCATCATGTGGAGTCATAGTACTATATCCATAATCACTGTCTCCTCCTGGTGGCCTACGATATGCTGTATTCACTCGATATGGGGAAACAGAAATGTTTTCAAAGGTGGGTAGCATCATGTTGGAATGTCCCACTGCATTTATTGGTTCTTCATGTCGTTCCATGTTATCAGGTTCATTATCTAACTGAGACATTCTAACCATTGTGTCAGGTGCAGATGACACAAAGTGTGCAGATGTTCCTCTGCAAATATGATTACGATAACAATAAACTCCAAGTGCCAGAACTACAAAACATGCCATAATTCCTCCTGCTACAGGACCAACAGGGTACTTTTAATAGTAAGGAATTCTTCTGATGGTAGACCTATAATTTCATCTGCATAAGGAGTTCTGGCACCTAAAACACCTCCAAAACACTTTCTTTGATCAGTACAAAATTTTTTCTTCAATGGTATCAAACCGTCAGAATCTAACTGGCACCACTCACAGGCAAATACACCAAAGCATTCACTTTCTGTAGCACGTGAATGACACCGACTTTCGAAGCATGGGTCCAGTGATTCCATTAATGAAGTTTCCACAACAGGTAAGTGAGAGTCTTCAGGAAAATATGGACAGCTAGGATTCCTATCTTCATCCAGAATATGTCCTGTACAAAGATTCATTTCTAATGGACACTCACATTCAGTCTGCTCCATACGATGGCAGTTTAAGCATAACCTATCAGTCATGATGCATGGGCAAAATTGCTGTAACAGTATCACATGTCTGATTTACAATTCCAAGAAACACACTGGTTCCAGGAACGGATGTTATCTGATATTTTGCACAGTGTTCTCCATGAACTAAATTTGTAAGAATCTCCTCTAAACTTGTATTAAACTGATAATATCTCTGAACTGTTCTATCACTGAAACTGTTGCAGATTTCCTTTCTAATGAATCCTTTGTGGTTAAGCATGTCATTGGCAACCAAACATTCTTTATGTGTAATATGTTGCTGCTCAACAGGACCTCTTCCATTTGGTTTGATCAAATCAGGATATGTGCAATTAAATATCCTCTGTCATCCAGAAGGAAGCATGCAATTCTTTCTTGCTCACACAGAGGAGAAATATCAATTAAGAGCTTGTAGAAATAGCCTAATGTAAAATCCATGCCCATAACTGCTACAACAGAGTCAGATGCACTATGTTGCAGCAGATTTTCCTTCATAAATAGTATGACTGAGGATAACAACATAACCTGCTCCTCCCACATCCAAATATGGGGCAGTTAATACTACTTTACCAGGATGCTGCAAGGCCTGAATATACCAGTCTCGTTTAGTAGGATCGTAAGTTTTATCTACCATGATAGGTCTGAAACACTCCATTAGGCGTGGCAATGTATCTCCTCACTATATATTTTGAAAATTCACTATTCTGGACTACCCTTTTCCATTCTGGAGTAATTCGTCCAACAGCAAGAACATCATTGCGAACACCATTTTTTAGTCCAGGATTGGCAATAAATTTAGTGGTGTCACTAAGATATGCCATATAACTCTGTACCATTTGCTTTGTCTCCTTCTGGCTAAGATATTCATATGGTGATAAAAAACTCCCAGCTGACAAAAAAAGTGCACTTGCATCTAATGTGGACAGCTGCTTCATGTGATGGCACATGTTATGAGGAGAAAGAAGGTCAAGTCTATGATATGCAAAACTTGCCTCTAGTGGAAGAGGTGAAGCTTTTAGGACTCTATGTTCTTTAACAGGCTCTACTGATACTACACAAATGGTATATGGAGTACCCTCCACCTTCTGCCATCTATAAACAGCTAACTTTTCAGAATTATCCTTTCTTCCCGAAGATATACTTTTACTTAGTGCTACTGTAATGGCTATCTCTTCTCCACTTTGTTGCTTTGTAATGGCCTGATATACACTCTGGAATTCAGGCTTGTTTTCTAGATGCCATATATCAGTATGCATAAGCTGTTCACTGGCAAAAGATGGACGAGTAAAAAATGGATGCATAAGTGCAATACCTGATTTTTCAATGATGAATGCATAGTTATCTTGTGAATGGCCAAAGTATGTGACATCTTCTACTATTTCAGCTAAAGATATATCTAAGCCTACAGCACCTATTAGATCATGATGATAAAATACTGGACAACTGATACTAATGACAAGACTCTTCCCTAGGGTGTTCCAATATGGAAGTGAGAATGTAACATGACTTGAAGGAGGAATAGGAAATGTAGAATAAAAATTTCCAACTTAATAAAAAATAGCTTCTGAAGAGTTTATGGATATCATTACACCTTTCTTTGGCTTAGAATAGTCAGGTGGACGTACATCATATTTTTGAAAATTCTGTTCTGCTATATCCTGAAGAAATGTTTTTTCATACATTACTGGTTTTTCTCCATCTATCACTGCATATGTATTAATGAGAACTGTATTTCCAGTCTTTTGATTTTCTTCTGCTATGGCTTCAAATACTGGTCTAGTTTCAGTTTACGATGTTAATAAACCACGGCTGATGTAGATTATCAATGCTTCTTTCACTTGACCAGAGCAGTTATGGTGTTTGCAGAGAGTACCCCATACCATTTCAAAGCCTTTCTTGAAACCAAGAAGATGGTTTGTAGAATCTTGTGTTTTTTGGAGACCATCAATAAATCTGCCAAAATGAAATTTTGTTTCATACGAAGCAAAAACCATTTTATGATTATGACAACGGTCACTCTATGGATACTGCACTTCACCAGCAAGCCCAATTACTCCAACCTTGTCATTATGAGACAGCTGAGATAATATATGCTTCCCAACAGCTTTAGCCATAGACATTTGCAATGCACTCAGTGAATTCCCATGATCAATTATGATCACAACATATTTAGTATATGGCTGAACACTAGCAAGAAAAACATCTCTATGCCTAGAGTCATCCATTTGCTGACAGCTGTCAACAGAATCTATATTATATGCTGGATATTCTGAGTGAAGACCAGAGGATGAAATGAAATACTGCCATTTAATCGAAGGATGAACCTCAAGATTATGTTGAAATATTTCTGACAAATTGCTACTAGGGCTAAATGAACCATTTGGCAAAATGGAAGGAGCTATATCACAAGCTACATCTTTGGCTACATCAGTACCAAAATGTTCATCATAACTAGGAACTTGACAACACAGATTCAATCTGGACACTGGGAACAGTAAATGGTGACTACATAGACTCTCCACTGCTTGTTTATTTCTTTCAAGAACAGCCAAGTATTTTTTCATCTTTTTGAGTGGTTTATCTGCAATATCTTTAATTTGTTCTTCTGGTTTAGCTGACACAGTGACAAAATGTAAAGTGTCATAAATTGCCTGCATTGCTGTCACCCCAAGTTCATCGTTGCTAACTTTCCGAAGGTATGTATCTATCATTTTGGCTTCATTTCCCAAATATACGTCACTGAAACTTTCATCGCTGCTACTTTGATGTTCAAGTTGAGCTGAGGTTATATTTTTTTCTTAGGGATTATCATGTTTTTCGTCAAATGTTTTAATATTTACATTTTGAGTTCTGTCATCATGACTAGGACTTGAATCATAATTATTTTCAAGTTCAAAACGATTTGGTCTGGATAACGAAGAGTTTAGTGCTTCAAACCCAAAAACCTCACAATAAACAACAAACAACACTGGAATAAGCGTCAAAATAAAAGATTGGCAATAATTGCCACCCATTTTTAACTGGCAGCAGTAAACCCGAACAAGATCTAACTAATATCTTTCTCTTCGGATGAATACCCACAGAAGTTCATAGCTCATCTATCCACATGTAATATGAACGTCAAGCAAATTGCCATTGTATGAATAAAGCGGAAAACAAATGAAGAGCAGCAGATTATCATCATCCAAAACGACGATAATGATGCAAATTAAAGTACTTCATATTTCACTTACGGCAGGGCATTCAACCTGCTATAGTAACACCACCACATTTCAAACATATAGCGGAAAACAAAAAAACTTCGTAACAACCACAAAGCAGGTAACTAAACCCCATGATAATAATAATAATAATATAAGTTTTACTAATATACTATTAGTATAATATTAATATAAGTAATATTAATATAAGTAATATTAATAATAAAAAATAATAAAGTATACTATTACATTTTCTGTCCAGTAAAAAAAAAAATATGTTATTATTATTATTCGTGACACTTCCAAGTGATGTGGGCTAACTGTATGTTATTCCTAGTATTGTTTGAATTAAATGTACTGACGATGTCCACACTGAGGATGAAACATTTACTTATTAAAATCTTATTACTGTGGTTACGAGTGTATGTTTAATCGAAAAAAAAAAAGTCACATAATATGAAAACAGTACGGCAAGCAAACCAAAAATACGGAAATGCTTGTAGAAACAATAACGTGACTCCTTAAAAGTTGAACTGCAAAAATACCCAGTCGATTGATTCTCACAACAAACCTCATCGGTCATGCCTTGCGCTGCTTCAGGTAGTACGCTGTCAATGCTGAGCACTGTATCATGTGACCAACGTTCCTATGACGTCACATATCGCACTTATCCCAAGGAGGTTACAGTTTGGTGTGGAGATTAACAAGTATTTCGTACAACGTGTTGTCGGTGCAGCTGCAAAGATGAGAAAACAAGCATGGAGGTTGATATTTAACAAGCCACCTGGTTATATTTAAAACAATTGACTTCGTTACAATTCTGGATACAAATTAACATTAAAACATCACAGGTGAGTCACGGAAATCGCTGTGGATTTCTAAATCCTAGTAAATGGAATAAACCTTACAAGAACAGGTTGAAGATTTGTGGGTAATTAAAACTACTTGCTACGCGGAAAAGGGGTGATATGATTGAAACATTCAAATTACTGAGGGGTTTTTGCAAGATTAATTCAGAGGAATTATTTCAGAACAGGCGTGGTGATGGGCGAGAACTAGAGGCCATCCATGGAAACTGAGTAAGAGTGGTTAACAAGGATGTTAGACCTAAGTTTTTTGCTCGAAGAGTGGTGAATGAGTCGAATAGGTTGCTCGAGTCTGTTGTGCATGCCATGACTGAAAAGCAAAAGAGTTTTCTTTGAAAATAGTTCAAAGCAAAGTATTATAGATACTGCGCAAATGCTGAATAGTTCTTGACATGATGTTTAGGGCCTCCCTCGATGAGTCTAAGAATTCCTTGGAGTTGTCCGTAATAATAATATTCTTAGGATTTGGAGTGGAGGGAATTTCCTCTAGACTTGCTTTTTTTCTAGTTTCCCAGTGAAATCTAATTTGTGCCTGTTTATAAAGACGTGTTTCATCATTGTGTTGAAGATTAGTTGCATATCTTTTCATTTTTGAAAGTAACAATGCAGCATAGGAATTCGCATATTTTTTGAACATGAAGAATGATATATAATTCGCCTTTTCATAGTAATCCGTTTATTAACACTATAGTTTAGAAAAAGTGTAACTTTAGAAATTGGTATAGGGAAGGGTAGAATCTATTCGAAAACTGGTGACTAGTGGTGTGCTGCAAGGTTCAACACAGTGATCATTGCTATTTAATTTGTACATAAATACAGGAAATAACCTGAAATAAATATTCAATTGTCTGCTGATTATGCGAAATTACGTAGAGTAATAGTTAATCAAGGTGATGTGGAGAGCTTGCAAGAAGATTTAAATAGGCTGTCAGTATAGGCTAAAGTTAATGGGTGTCAGCTTAATGTCGAGAAATGTAGAGTTATGCAATTTGGGATAAATAGATTACAAGGGGTATATCACATTGATGGCACTTCTCTCCATGAAATAGATGAAGCTAGAGATTTAGGGAAGATGGTAGACAGAGTTAAAGTTTAGAGGACATGTTGCTAAGGTAGTCCATGTGATTATCTAGGTATTGCAGAGCACATTAACAAGTAGAGATAAGGAAGTTGATATTCCTCTTTATAAGGCTTTGATACGTCCTCTAGGTTTTTTGGGGATGAGGAAGTGGTGGAGAGGATGTAGAGGTGGGTAAGCGGCTTGTGGAATGTTCTCCTGAGGATAAATTAGTGGTATGTGAATTGCAAAAGTTGGTTGATAGGAGAAAAGGAGGAGACATGATAGAAATGTTTAAGTTGCATTAAATGTTTTATAGGAGGACAGATTCAGGGGAAATGTTTCAGCACTTGTCTAGAGGGACCAGAACAAGGGAACATCCCTGGAAGTTGAATAAAGGTGTGATTAGTAGAGATGTGAGAACTAGATTTTTTTCTTGAAGAGTTGCGAATGAGTGGAATGGGTTGCCACAGTCACTTGCAAGTTATTTATCTGTAATGGGTTCAAGGAGAGGTATAGTAGATTGGGTCTCCTGTGATAAGGGAGACCCGATCTTATTGGGTCTCCTCCATATAGGCCTTTGGGCTATATGGAGGTGCCTGTATAATAATAATATATTCAATGAAATCAGGTATTTAGGATGTTTATTAAAATTTACTGAATAATTTCAGACTTTTTATTTTTTTTTAAATTAACCACATCAAAAACTGTAATTTATCAAATTCAACAATGATGGAATTACCGAACACCAGAAAGTTGAACAATATCTGAACAATTCAGATCACCAGTTCTGAACAATATCAAACTAATTATGTAAACAATTGACAGCCTGCTAGCATGATGTTCATTTGATTATATGCATATTCTGTAATGCAATGACTTTAGTCTTAAGTTCAAGACCTAAGGTTGTGCGGTTTGCCTAGTGGCTGTGCGCTTCACAACCATATGCCTGGGGAAGCAGTGTCATAGGTTCGATTCCTGTTGGTGATGTGAGGAGCTGAAGGATCTTTCTCAGCCATAGCCAAGTTAGCCAGTCTTGGGCGTGGACAGTAGGGTTTTTCCCCATACTGTCCACGCCCAAGGCGTGGACAGTATGGGAAAAAGTAAGATGAGATGAATTCAAGACCTGTTGATAAATTTTTTCTCCCCTTTTTTGGCCAAAATTGCTTTTATTGGTCTATGTTTTTAGTTAAAACAAAGTAATAAACATGTGGAGATAATATTTAACTAATTTCTGTATTTAATAAGTAATATCTATCAGTAAAATGGCACAACCTAAATGGTGATGGCAAGCATGTCATTGATGATTAATTAGAATTTTTGGATAGATTGGGTCTCCTGCAATGAGTCTTTGACACTGTGGTGGTGCCTGTATAATAATAATATTTTGATTGCAAAACTTATGCTGGCATGAATACAGCCTTTATCTATGTGGTAACTGAAAGATTATACTGTTCACTTGAATATGTATATATAGGAGAGAATATTAATAAGCCATATAAATGCTATCCCTAAATGATTAGGACTATCTTTTACTGTACGTGTTAGATGACAAAATAATTCAGAGCAGTTTATTTCATTTCATAGCAGAGCAAGGTTTTTTTTTTTTTTTTTTTTTTTGAAAACGTTTTTCCATATACAAAATAACTTTGTTTCTAACATTTAAGGTGCTTTGGATATTTCATTTTTAGTGTGTAATAGTGGTTGTACCAGTATGGCCCCCCTCCTCCTCCATTTGCAAGCATCACTAAAGTTTGCATTGCCCAACCAATCAACTGGTTGATTGGTTGATCAATGCAACTAAACCAATAAAAAGTAACAAAAAAGTTTAATGTATTGAAAAATAAGAGGATGATATAATTAAAAGATGTGATTTGGCTGATGTTGTTCTTATCAAAGACTTTAAATTTGACTCTGAAATTTCAATTGCATAATAATAGCAGGCAGTGACAATCAGTACCACTAATGAAAGTATTATTAAAATGTTAACTGAGTAGTAAATTCGGAATTATGGTCAGTCATGTACTTATTATTGTTATTGGGTATCGTCATGGTGGTCAAAGACACATCGAGAGAGAGCCCAGCATAGTTCACAATATACCTATCATCCATTCACAATCCAACCAGGATTTCACTACCAAGACAATAGCTAATCGTTATTCACACAGTACCTACCATTCTTCACCTTAAACTGATTTGCTGATGAAGAACTAATACTGTTATTCGTTACTTCCTATCTTCGTTCTGAATTTTATAGCTGGCTTACCACGATACCTTATCTTACTTAAATATCCCTTCTCTCTTCTATCAAATCCTACTGGCCACGCTATTATTTGTTATATTATTTATATATCATATTGTACCCCCTTCTCTTTTTATTGAGATCCCTCTTTTAATTGTTTAATACATGGCTATTATTATCTTAGCTCTTTCACATATGCAAGTAAGTTGCTTGTCTCCTATTGAATTAATTTATTTCTTAGGATCTTTGCAGTCTAATTGGCCTCTTTACCTTTTAAACATCATCCTATCACACAACAATCTGATGAAGTTCACCCTATAAGTATTAACACATTTATTTTTTACTGCGCCAGCTAATACGTATAATAGAAATGATTCTTGCTCAGGGTGACCCCCCCTCAGAGTGATGTATGATAACTAGAATCAGGGTTAATCTTATCCCTCCGCTTACTTATCTCTTTCTTACAGTCGTGGCTCGCTTAATATTTTTATTCTTTTGGGTTTATCTGTTCGTTGACTTTTTATGAGCAGTGGTTTTGAATTCATATAACACAAGCAGATCAGGCAAGTACATAAATGAAACAATTTAATGAGCCTTAAGAAGATATACAATTATACAATTCAAACAGGTTAATGTGGATGCACTCAATTTAGATCAAATGCTCTAAATAATTTATACTAATTACACATATTAAATTGCAATAACAACTAATACAGTCAATTTTGTATGATTTCATAGGTAATCGTCATGCCATTCTGATGCACATGGCCTTGAGTTAACACAATAACATAATTTACACATTAAGGTTAGCGTGATCAGATATCTACTCGGCCTCGTGGGCAAAAACAATTCTTGACACTATTTCGGGCCTATGCCTAGTTGTAGACTATTCTTACAGTCCCTTAAAGCTTAGTCCATTACAAATGTTCTCACAGGGAATTTGCTCTCTTCTATAACAGGAAATATGATTTTAAAGTTCTACATTACCATCTCTGTCCTTGAATTCTTAAACTTTGTCCTTGCCTTGTCTGGTCATCAAGGCCTTCAATATAGTCCCTTTAGAGGATATCTTCTGTCGATTTGTGTGAGTAGAATCTCATCGGGAAAACTGGGAGGTAGCACAAGAACGTTGCCTTGTACGGCCGGCATCAATTTGGTTCTTCCGTTGCACGACAATGCACAGCTATCCTTGAGCACGGACATAGCTTGGCCCAATATGAACGCTACGACAGACGAACCAAATGCCTTCCCCGACTGGCCAGTAAACTTCCCCAACGACGAGCTCGACCACTGTCTGAGAGATCAGGAATCCAGGAAAAAAAGATCTCAAGTCGTGCTTGCAAGGCCTTTTTGTTTAATTTTCTCCTCTTGGCAATTCTCGATCTTCGCGATGCATGCCAACGCGGTCACATGAGCTAACGTCAATCTCCTTAGCTCCCTCTATTTTAATCGCACGTGTGCCCGCTTTCCTTTCCTGGAAAATGCTTAGGTTTCCTTTTCCAGTACCTCTCTCTCTCTCTCCCTTCTTTTTCATAATGCAGGATGGCAAAAGTGACCCTTGAACCCTGACTCATTGGCCTTGCTAATTTAGTACTAGAGACTGGTCCTTTTTAAGTGGATTTGTCAGCTTACATTGATCTATATCTGATTCACACTTAATACAGATTATATATAAAACTTACTATACAAATTTATGTGATTCCTAATTTATAATTGTTTTGCACCTGTAAACAGCTTACACTTATCCAATTGCCAACGTTCCATATTCTCTGCCTAAGTTGCATTAAAGTTGTGACCTGAATAATTTACATTAGACATTTCCTAGTCCATTCAGGACACAACAATACCCACTGCAGGCAACTTACTCCACAGTGAATAATTTTACATCACTACACTGGCAGCAAAAAATCTAGACTTCACATCCTTGCTAAATGAAGCTTTAAATTCCGGTGATGACCTCTTGTTCTATCCCAACCTGCCATATAATGAAACATTTCTTCCATTTCAATTATATAAAACTCTTAGAGTAACTTGGATGTTTCTGTCATATCACCTCTCTTCTTTCTAACTGCCAATTTTTATAATTCACAAATCTTCAATCTTCTTATGGAATATTCTACAGGCCTGAAACCATCTTGATTCCTTGCCTCTGAATTCTCTTGACCACCTACACATTGCTAAGAAACCCCGGTGACAAAATCTGAGATGACTTATAAGTCAGAGACTTTTAAATTACTTTATAAAAGAAATAATATTCTTAGTAGTCAATGTATTTTTTGAGCATCCCTTAGTTTCTTAAATTTTTTGCTAATTTTTGCAATGTGACCCTTGAAATCCAGATCCCTAACAACAATGACCCAGATCCTGGTCTTATAAATTTCTAGCAATGAAACCTCATCAACAGAATACGCTGAAACCTTTTCATTCCTAAGTGAAAAACTTCACATTTAGCCACATTAAAAGAAAAACTGTTATCCTTTGACCACAATGACATCTTTTTCAAATCATCTGGCAGGATCACTATAGCTCCTTTTATTTTTTCTACTTCTTCCCAGCTTAGTTTCATTAGCAAACAACTAGATAACTTTCTTCAAATTATCTCCAAAATTGTTAATATACAGATTAAACAACAATGAACCAAGAACAGGGCCATGAGATACATAGCTGGTCACTTTCCTAATATTAGACTCGGTTCTACCATACACTATTCTCTGATGCCTGTCTGACAACCACCCAATTATCCATCTCATCAATCTAGTATATATTCCCATTAGCTTTAACT
Source organism: Typopeltis vanoorti (assembly GCF_054136105.1). Lineage (NCBI taxonomy): Eukaryota > Metazoa > Arthropoda > Arachnida > Uropygi > Thelyphonidae > Typopeltis > Typopeltis vanoorti. The sequence goes on along the minus strand of NC_143556.1, from coordinate 25,557,508 downwards.
TAACAGATTTGAGTGTGGTATTCTGTTAAATGCTTTTGCAAAGTCCAACAGTATCACTGTATAGATATCACTGTTATCCAACTCTAGTGTTACTTTATTATAGAAAAAAAGTAAATTGCTAAAGTAAGATCTTCCTTTAGCAGAGCCATACTGATTTATAAAAAAAAATCAAATTAGTATCCACTGAATCTTGAACTCTAGCTTTCACCAACCTTTCCAAAACTTGAACCACCATTCCTGAGATTGTAACGCGTCTCTAAATTTTAACCTCGGTTTGACCTCACCTTTATGCAGTGAAACTATCTTCTAAAGAAGTCTACAGATACCTCCTCCCATTGGCAAGGTGCATTGTGCCCTGTAAAAAGTCACGAGTTTGTAACTGATATAAATTTGAGGAATATGATGCTCCTAAGTCTGTGAAAAGGGAACTGGTGGAGCTTGAATTTGAAACAGGTTTTGTCATAGGATGTTAAGTTGCATGTTTATCTGTTTGGCAAATTGTTTCCAACAATACCATAATGAGATAGAAATGCAAGGAGTCAACTGGAAGTTCTACCCACATTGGATGATCCATCACACTAACTGAACAAGACGACAGCAAGCTACTATGGATAATATGTAAAAACCATCAATCATTGTCTGACACATTGAATGCGAAGTTCCAGGCATCATCTGGAATGTGAATCTGCACAAAACATTCAGAATTAAGGCTCAATATGACCTGAATGAGCATTCAGCTTTGTCTTCTTGGTGCAAACAATGTGTACAGTGGGATGGGTAAGCTTGGAAAACTGTGTTATGGATCAACGAATCATGCTACACCCTCTACCTGAACAGATGGAAGGGTATAGATGTGACAGATACCTGGTGAATGTCAAATATGAAATTCGGAGGTGGCAGTGTGATGGTATGGTTCTGGTTTGGACTTGGACCTCTGTTTGAACGAATATTGAACTCTGATAACAATCTGAACAACCTGAATTCTGATAGCAATCTGGACAATACATTGCTTATGTATTGTCCAGAATGCTTCCTACTTTGACATTTCGATGGAAAAATGTCCATTCTCTGGTTTGGACTTGGACCTCTGTTTGAACGAATCTTGAACTGTGATAACAATCTGAACAGCCTGAATTCTGATAGCAATCTGGACAATACATAAGCAATGTATTGTCCAGAATGCTTCCTACTTTGACATTTCGATGGAAAAATGTCCATTCTCTTTGACAAGACAATGCACCTTGTCATAAAGCTTCTGCTCTAACTGCATTGTTTATGGACAAGAATGTCCTTGCTCTTGACTGGTCTGTACAAATCCCTGATCTAAATCCTGTTGAACGAACTGGAATGTCAGGTGAGGTCACGAGATATTCCAGAATTTCATTATATGCCTACAGAAACAATGATCCAAAATTCCCATTGACCACTATTATATGCTTCTGGAAAGTATACTCCATAGGATTGTTGCAGTCATCATAGTGAAAGGAGTCCTATATCTTATTAAGGTGTGTTGTTCACTATGGTTGTTTGTTTCTTAAATTATGGTGTGTCAGTTGACTTCTTTCCAATTGGAGTACCTTCTTTCCATGCTCTTGGAACTCTCATGAGCTGAGACTTTAATTAAAAAGCCTAGTCAAGGATTGTTCCCTTGCATGTTCATGAAACACATGGGCCAAAATCTCAACTAATTCTGTGGAAGAATTCACAATGAAATTTAGTATCTCAAGCACCTCCAGTTTATCTATTCCAAAGATCATATCCACAACTATCTCATCAGTTACTACTGTACCTTCATCCTGATGATTAGCCATCACAAAATAATCACTCAGTAATTCAACTTCTTCTGGTTCTGTTTCCTTTATATCAGCAGTTAACTTTATATAATCATTTTTCTTTTTGCTCACTGTGTAGCAGAAGAATTCTTGTAGGATTCACTTTGGAATGTTTGGCCATATGATGCATGTCACCTTTCTTGCCCGAATCTTGTACTGTTCATGAGCTTGTTGGGCACATATCAGCTTATATGGCCTCCACAACAACTTCTTTTGCAGCTCATGCTTGATGGTACTACTTATCCGTTTAACACCTAACTTTTTTTTTTCTCACCTTAGTATTGCAGTCTGATACTGTTACCTTCAAATACCATTGAATGATTTCCTATGTATCACAGACACTTTTCTTGCATTATTTCATGGAATGGCACTACTCCAAGTTGTCCTCTAAGCTTAACAAAATTACAAGATTTGTAATTCCACAAATGCCTATTCTTTTCTGATGATACAACCGGTCCAAATACCTTCCAAGATAACTGAATGAAAACTGTCTCCAATTGGAGGCAAAATTCTCAGTTATCACCAAATCCAACACTTTCGATTCATGAATTCCCTCAAAAGAACTTCTCAAGTAATTGTCTCTCAGTAACTATAAATTCTTATTCTCTTTCCCCTGCATCGCATCTCCTTAGCCCAGTCTCTATCCCCATAATTAAAATCACCCATAATAATTACCTTGCTCTCATAGAGCTAATCTGATTATGTATGTCATGTAAGCCCATTCTTGCATCCCTAGGCCTATATCTGCAACCCACAACAAACATGATTTTGTCGACGCTTAACTGACACCAAATAGATTCAAATGCATTGCTTCTGACAGTCATGTCACTGCCTTTCCAACAGACCTCAAGATTAGTTGTTAGCAACTAATCTGCTATCATTGTACCTCCATCCATTTTGTTCTCCTTGTCTTTTCTAAAAATAGAATAACTCTATTCCTGAAACTATATCATCTTTTGTTAACCATGTTTCAGTGTTATCAATAATATCTGGCCAAGATGTACGAGGTGGTATCAAAACATTTCAAGACTAGGTTTGTAACATGCCAACAGATGGCAGCACTGTGACTGCACACACACAGTCACAGGGAGCACCTACCTTCATAAGTCAGTGTGCCAAAAGACATTGCCCTGTGTACATCGAGAGCTGTGCAACTGATGCTATTCTGACCACCTACGTTACCACATCTGTGATTTCATCATGTTATAACAGAGCAAACGTGAAATTCTTGTTTGCTCTTTGTTATAACTTGTTGTTCATGATGACTGTTGCTTCGTCTCAGAGTCATACCCGTACACCCGGTGACGAAACTTGGGTGTACGGGTATGACTTTGTTGCTGATATTTCAGTGTGCCAAAAGACATTGCCCTGTGTACATCGAGAGCTGTGCAACTGATGCTATTCTGACCACCTACGTTACCACATCTGTGATTTCATCATGTTATAACAGAGCAAACGTGAAATTCTTGTTTGCTCTTTGTTATAACTTGTTGTTCATGATGACTGTTGCTTCGTCTCAGAGTCATACCCGTACACCCGGTGACGAAACTTGGGTGTACGGGTATGACTTTGTTGCTGATATTTCACTGTTGGATTAACTGATAAGTTTCAGGTTGGAAAGGGAGTTAGCAAGGATGTGTACTTTCTCCTCACTTGTTTAATATCTATGCTGAGGACATCATGCCTATATACATTGAATGAGCTCAAAACAGGAATTAGCAGAGGTGGTAGATTAATTAGTAATCTGAGGTACAGTAATGATAAGGAAGAACTTTGACAAATTCTTGAAAAAGTTAACAGAGAACTTCAGCTCAATCCTAGCTAGACAAAGATTATGATTCTCAAAGGAAATACAGACAGGAAAGCTCCTGAGAAGCAAGTGTACTTTAATGGGGAAGATTTGAGGAAGTCAGCAAGTTTGAGTACCTAGGATCGGTTATTAATGTGAAGAATTGCTGTTCAGAACATGTTAGGAGAAGATTAAGTGCTAAAACAACAGGTTTATCACTTAGTCTTAAAGTTTTTTAAAATCTGGAAGGATGGATCTATCTTCATGGAGAAAAAAGTTTAGGATTTTGGATGCAACTGTTTTTCCAACAGCGACTTATACATGTGAGACCTAAAAAAAACTAAAGAAATTTGATAGGAAAGGGATAGCTGCTTTTCAGATGTGGTGTTGAGGATATTATATACTGAAAGACACACAAATGGATGGGTGTTAGGAAGGATTGATAAAACTTGAAGGCTCCTTAAGGGTATTGACAGAAGAAAGTTGAAATATTTAAACACATTGAAATGATGGAAGGAGGACTTCTCAGAACAGTAATAGCAAAATTCCTGGAAAAAGAGGAAGGGGGTAGACCATCAGTAACATGAATGGATGGATGGTGTGTCTGGAGTGACTGATCTTCAGAGAGGCAAATCCTCCAGAAAAGCATTACAACAGGACTAGTGTGGCACATCACTGAGCATCTGAGTGTCCATTTGGCATCTGTTGATGTCCTGATGGATGGATGATCTTAAGAGCACGGACAGTTTCACTTCATACACTTGGATATGAAAAAAGGAGCAAACTTTCCTTGATTGAATGGATGAGGTTGCAAGACTGATATAGGATTTAGATGTGTTGTAGAACTGGTATTTAGTAAATAAATGCTATCTTGTTTAATAATTTATTACAAGTATATTTATTAATAAATATCAAGTCCATACCACATCATCAATTTTCTAATATGTACCTGCAAGGGGGTGTTCAGGTAACTATGACAGCATTACATGATTAAGTTTACATTATTATTAATTCCTTTCAACAGTTTTCTCCCAGATCTGTTTGTTACTTGTAAGCACTTCAATATCGTGATATCCAACATTTTGTGCTTCTAAGGCAATTCTGACTGAATCGCTCCATTGAGCCCTTGATCTTCCTTTGGCATCTCTGGCAAGGATAGAAACATCAGAACTCCATGGTGAACACAGGAAGTTTAAGAGGCGGTGAAGGAAAAGAAAGCATATCAAAAGTTCTTTGTGAATGTCAGCTTGTGCTTTTAGAGAATACAGAGACAAATGTAAGAAAGCTAAACAAAAGTCATTGGGAAGACTTTGGTAAGAACATAGAAAACAAATCAGGAAGGTGGCAAGATATTCTGGAGACTTGAAAAATCTCAGAAATGAACGAAAGAGTGCTGTCAAAGGAATAGAGAAAATAAAGGTGACATGAAAACTGAAGAAAAATATATCCTCGATGTATGGAGTAGTTACTTTGAAAAATTGCTAAGCAAAACAATCAATGACATCACAGTAGTAAAAAAACACTCAACAGTCATGCATTCAAGAATATATATCCATACTTGAAGTAGAAAAAGCTATCAAAGCCTGAAATGTGGAAAGGTAGTGGGAGTAGATATTCAACCAGAAATGCTCAAGTATGGAGGTACAAAAGTCTTGCAGTTACTATACTGGACAGAGGGACAAATTCCAGATGATTGGAGTAGAGCTCTTTTAGTACCCTTATATAAAAAGGGAAATAAAACAATGTGAGAATTACAGAGGTATTTCCCTGCTGAGTGTTCGTGGTAAGATTTGATTTATACAAGTATACTACAACAAATAGCTAAGAAATCATGGGAATATAACAAAGATTTGTATTTAAGTTTTGTAGATCTGGAAAAGGCATATGATAAGTGCCAAGAGAAACTATTCAAAACACTACAGCTGTATGGTGTCAATGGGGCATTATATCAAGCAATACTTAGTCTTTATTTGAATTGTAAGTTAGCAGGTAGAATTGAAGGAAGTACAGGGAGATGGTTTAATATTAAATCTGGTGTCAGACAAGGATGTACATTATCACCTCTGTTATTCATTATCTATATGGATCACATTATGAAGGAAAGTAGTATTAAATCTGATGCCGGCAAAGGTTGGTCGATTGGTAGAACTTCTGCTACTAATAGCTCAGTTAAGTAAGGTTGAGCGGTTAGTAGTTGGAAGGGGACCAATTGTCGATGCTGTTGGCACACTCTCCTTTGATGAGTCTTTGGACTCCCTGGAGGTGTCAAATAATAATATATAATATATCAAAATTGGCAATGTTAATCTTAGCTCTTTACTTTATTCGGATGATGTTATACTTATAAATAAATCCGGTCCAAATCAACAAGATTCCCTGACTAAATAGAATAACTGTTGTAATAGATTTGATATGAAGGTCAGCAATAATAATGACAAGGACAATGCTTCTCACATTGTCTTCAAAGACAATGTCAGAAGCATTGAAAATATATCAACTGAATTGTGAATTGAGAACCTATAGAAGAAGTAAAACATTTTAGTTACTTAAGCACAATTTTTAGTGAAGATGGTAAGTTAAATATGGAAATAGACAAGAGAATCAAGAAAGCTGGTATAGTAGAAAGTCAATTGAATAAATTTATATGGAATAAGAGAGAAATTAGTCAAACCACTAAATTAGCTGTCTACAAGACAGTGTTCAAACCAATTTTAACTTATCGATCTGAGAGCTGGGTTAGAAATAAAACACTTGACCAAAGAGTAGATACCGCAGTTATGAATATCCTGAGAAAGATTAGGAGCATGAACAGATAGCATCACTGGCAGTATTATATTAAAAATGAGGATATGAGGAAAGGCTTGACATTGTTAGCATCCAGGAATGTGTTAGCAGAGCTAATCTCAGTGGGTATGGTCACTTAAACAGAGTGAGAGAGGAAAGATTAGCAAAACAAGTGTTCTCCCAGGTTGGCAGGAAAAAGACCCAAAGGAAGACCAAGATACAGGTGGATTGATACAGTAAGAAGTGCCTCAGAAGACCAAAATATAAGAGCTGATAATGTTGGAGTCTAACAGATTGATTTGGAGAAAAATTATAGATTGGAAGTTATTAATGATGTAAGTGTTCATGTACTGTCATATCCTGTATATCCCTTGAGGGTACATGTCAGGAATTTGATGATGACAACGACTACTCTGGGTATATGGTCTGATACTTCTTTTTTCAAACACCCTCTTGATCATCTTCTATGTTCTGCTGACATTTTTTCCCTCCAAATTCTTATCCCATGGCACTATACCAAGTTGGCTCCTCAGTTTGTTATAATCACCTTTTTTGTGATTCCACATATACTACTTTTTAACTGAAGATTCTACTTGTTTGGCAATATCCAAGGCAAGACCACATGAATCAGAGGTGGTGTGGCTACCTTGGTTATTGATGTTGCTGATGTTATCACCATATTTAGCACTCTTGAACACCATGAAATGGAATTCCCATTTCATGGTGTTTCAAGTAATTATGTCTTAGCAGCTGCAGAAATTCCAAATTACCAAATAGGTTTTGCTATTTCTGTCCATTGTGTAAATTCCTTTCCTTGTAATTCTTCTCCCAATCTATGTCCCCATAGTTGAAGCCTTCCATAATTAGCAGCCACCAACTATATATTTCATCCCAGCTTCTCTTGCACCAGATATCCTCAAATGCACCTTCATTTGCACCTTTACATTGGACCTTCAGACACCTTAGCAAGTTTGGATGTTATCAGCCTATTTGCAAATGTTCCAAGAAACAAAACTGTGAATCTCCTTGAAGACCTCTTTCCTCCAGACATCATAGATCTTTATAAATATTGTATAAATAATACTTGTTTTCATGTATCAAGACAAATTTTGGGAACAAAAAGGATTGGCTATGGGCTCTTCCCTCTCTCCGGCTTTAGCTAATCTGTTTATGGAAAATTTTGAAAATAATGCTTTAATCAATTATCATAAAAACCAAAAATTTGGCTACACTATGTAGACGATATTTTCATCATATGGCCAGGAACAACAGATGAACTCATGCTTTCAAAGATTACCTGAATAATTTACATAAGAATATAAAATTTACTTTAGAACAAGAAGAACTTAGAAAACTTCCTTTTCTTGACATCCTATTAGAAGTCGATGAAAAAAAATAATCAGCTTTTTTTCTTAATATATAGAAAACCAACCAACACAGGAAGATTTCTTAATGCGGCCCCCACACCACCACCACCTTTTGCAAAAAAATAGGTTTAATAAAAACCCTGAGGGACAGAGCTTATAATATTTCCAGTACAGAAAAACAGAGAAATGAAGAATTGGAATATTTAACACAGATCCTCAAAAAAAAATGGTTATGAACCCAAGACCATCAAAAATATCCTCCACACTCCTCCTACAAGCATCTCACAGAAACAAGATTTGAAAAACGCTATCACACTTCCATATATCAAGAATGTTACAGACAAGATGGCTAAATTACTAAACAAACATAACATCCAAGTAGCCTTTCTGTCACCGGAAAAATTTCAAGATTTCTATATCCCCCCAAAACCTCCCCATCATCCTTTAAAAAAACCAGGCATTTATAAAATTTATTGTTCTTGCAGCATGTCATCTGTCATAGGATGAATGATATGAAAAGTAGGATATTCGTAAGGCATGCTCTGGTAATTGGACCACATTTTTTTTTTTATTAAGCTAAAAGCACAATAAATATGCATGAACGAACAGCAAAAGGATGTGCAAAACAGAACAGAACACAAATCAGGTCTGGCTTTCCATACCACTTTCGCCGACCACAATGCTCTGGCAGAAAACAAACATGTTTTACATAGAAAAAAACTGTTACATAAGGAAATTTAAAGAAGCTGCAAACATGCTTAGAATTCCAACACAATGCAATAAAGACCAAGGCTTAATTCTACACCAAGTTTGGTCAGCTTTGATAAAAAAAATATACCTCAGTCAGACCTCGGACATTGTGAACGTGGCATCATCCAACATTGTTTAAACTTAGCACTGCTTTGAATCTGCATTTTGATTTTTCAATTTTATGAACAGTCAGACAGCTACAACTGAATAGTATGAACTATTTTTGAATAATTTTTTTTTTTTGTTGTTTTAAACTTTAAGTTACCTTTTACCCCTGAAGATGCAAGTCAAACGACTTACGAAACTTGTTGGGTTTTATTTCTTTATTGTGATTTTAGTTTAATAAAAAAATGTGGTCCAATTACCGGAATATGCATTATGAACTTCTAAACCACAGAAATCTCCACTTATAAGTAGGATATTATGAAGTAACTTGACAGCATTCAATAATGTGTGAGTAGAAGTAATCTAATGTGATAAGGTCATTTAAACAGAATGTAAGAGGAAAAAAAAGTTTAGCAAAACAGGTGTTTATTTAGCCTAAGAATGGAAGGGACAAAGATCCACATAGATCTTTGTCTTCCTCTCTATCATTTTGGAGTTCAGGCAAATAACAGATAAATCTGGAGGAAACTCATTGATAAGAAGTTAGTAATATTGTAAACTTGATCATATAGCATCATGTACATCCCTTTAGGAACATATATATTAATTAGGTGATTATAGAATATGATTATTTAGTAAAGTACTGGTAAGAATTTCAGAAATAGAAAGCTTTTCATTAAGATTTATGTTCACCCTTTTTTATAGGTTTTTGTATATATTAGAATTTTCAGTATGAAGACAGTTACATATGCTCCAGATGCATGGAACTTATTAAATGGTATATTTTGTGCTTACAAACCAGCTGGATTAAATATCTTCTTTCTTCGTAATACCATCATCGGAAATCTTGCCCATGGTAAGTTAATTTTTTATTTAATTTAATTTTATTTTTATCAGTCATAAATATTTATATCTGCACCTTACAAAATTTAAATGCAGCATTTTATTTTACTTTTGTGGATATCCACAAAAGTCATTCAGGGTTTTAAGAGATGCATGTTCAAACTATCTTAGTAATACAAATAATCAAAACATTAAAAGAAATAGCAGCTCCTAGAGTTTAATGTTTTGTGTTTTTGTGCACTGTGTAAACAGATCAAACATAGTATGCACAGTATAACAAGTATTTTATATATATCATCTAATAGCATTAGTATGATGATGACAGCATAGTAGTATTTCCTTTTGCCATCCAAGTTTGAATTCATATATTTTGTGCAGTAAGCAAAGGATACTATAGAAATCCTTAGTGATCTTTGGCAGTCATAACATATGGCAATCCTGTTGATCTTTGGCTAGTTGGAAAGTTCATTCTAATGACCTTTTTTTTTTTGTTTCATCCCTCAACTTTTCCACTTTTAGGGTATTATCATAGATGTATATAAACAGTGTAGAAATGTTAAAACAGTAGTTTACTGTGGCTGCTAAAATAGTAATTCCAGAGATGCTTAATCATGTTTGGACTAAAATTGAATATCAGTTAGACATCTAAAATATAAAATAAAGCATATGGTAACTTAGTTACATTTAATTACTCAATTTAAGAGAGCAGTCAGATGATCCATGAAGAAGATAATGTTGTAGAACTATTTAATAATAACTTTATTAGGAGGTGCTTAAGGGTCAAAGCTGTATAACTGAGAGGAGACCTCCACATAGCCTTTAAAGGAATGCAGAGAACCGACCAGGGCTTCTGACCTATCCTCGCCTTCTCGTGGTGCACCCTGTTGGGTATCTACTTTGATACTGAACGAACGAGGATGGGCTGGCAATTTGGGATTTAGCCGACCAAATTGTATTCTTATTGGTTAAACCAAAATAAAAAATGATGGTACAACATGACAAAATTTCATGCCGGCTTGGGCGTCATCCGGTTAAACAAGGCCCCCGTTGTTTTCGCTAGGGAACCAGTGTGAACAGTGAAAAGTCAGCTACTGGAAAAAATCTGAAAACACACCCCAACTCAACATCACCAGAGTTAAAGATCGGTACTATCAACATAAGAAGATTGAATTGCAAAGAAATGGAGCTAGCTGAGGAATTAGATAAGTAGATTGATATAATAGGGGTTTACTGAAACAAAAAAGACAAAAACTAATAATGATCTTTCTGAGCAATAAATACAAAATGTTATATTCAGGCAATGACAATCGAGGAAAAGAAGGAGTAGCCATTGTATTCAAAACAAAATATGAAGCTAATCTTCTTGAATGGCAGGCAGTCTCAAGTAGAGTAATGTGGACAAATATGAGAATGGAGAACTGGACAATGAGATTTATTTGTGCCTATGGTCCCACAGAAGGTTCTACTAAGGTAGAGGTGGAGGAATTTTTTGATGCTTTAGAAAAAGCAACTGCCACAATGAAAAAGGAAAAGTTGGTGCTTGTTAGGGATCTAAATAGCAGAGTAGGAAATGATTGTGAGACATACAAAAATATTTCAGGAAAATTTGGAGAAAAGAGCAAAGCTAATAATAATGGCAAATATCTGTTGAATTTCTGCTCAGGATTTTACAACATAAAATGTGCAGAAATTCTGTTGAATTTCTGCACATTTTATGTTGGAACAATTTATGTTCCAACATAAAATGTGCACAAATTCAAATGGAGAGAAGAGGCAAGGAATAAAAAAAGTCTCATTGACTATGTTATTGTTGATAGTGATGTTTTCTCCCTGGTGCAGAACACCAGAGTGTACAGAGGATTTGAAATTGGAAGCGATCGCCATTTATTCTTGAGCAGGATAAAAGTGAATTTCATATTGAAAAGAATAACATGTAAGAAAGTTTTAAAGTGAATAAAAGTCGAGCAGCTCTCAGATGTGAACTGTAGACTAAAATACACAAAGATTATTGAAGAAAAAATGAAAGAGTTTGAGAACAGGAACCAAACCTTGGAGATTCAGTGGCAAACTTTGAATAAAACCCTGATTGATTCAGCCAGAGAGGAATGTAGTGAGGTGGTCTGCAAGGATAGAAAAATCAGAACTCCATGGTGGACACAGGAAGTTAAAGAGGCAGTGAAGAAAAAGAAGAAAGCATATCAAATCGAAGAAAGCATATCAAAAATATAACAAAGATCTGTATTTAAGTTTTGTCGATTTGGAAAAGGCATATGACAAGGTGCCAAGAGAGAAGCTATTCAATACACTACAGTTGTATGGTGTCAATGGGGCATTATATATTAAGCAATACTTAGTCTTTATTTGAGTTGTAAGTCAGCAGTTAGAATTGAAGGAAGTACAGGGAGATGGTTTAATGTTAAATCTGGTGTGAGGCAAGAATGTACATTACTCCCTCTCTTATTCATTATCTATATGGATCACATTATGAAGGAAAGTGGTATTAAACATGATATCAAAATTGGAGATGTTAATGTCAGCTCTTTGCTTTATGCAGATGATGTTATACTTCTAAATAAATCTGTTACAAGTCTGCAAGATTCTCTGACTAAATCGAATAACTGTTGTAATAGATATGGTATGAAGGTCAGCAATAAAAAGACAAAGACAATGAAAATAGGCAAAAAATCGTGTTCTAACCCCCCCCCCATTTTTTTATTTTATTTTATTTTATTTTATTTTTTTTTTATTCATGTCAAAGCCACCCTTAGCATGTTTCCTCTGCCCACCGTTCCCATTCAACATCCATCTAAGTCTTTTTATTTCACTTGCAATACTTTTTTTTCTTTACTTTATCTGTTTGTATAATTCATTTGTTATATGTTATGGCCAAAATATTTTCAGTATTTTACACAGAGTGCAAAAAATATTTTGCACAAAGCCAAAATTTTAATTTGGCTTTGTAAATCTTTGTGAAGCACATTCACTTTTGTCAATCCTGTTATATCCTTGTCACCTCTGCCTTCAGTATCAATGTTAACTCCCAGGTATATAAGATTCTTAATTATTTTTATTTTGTGCTGGTTCACAATAGTATCCCAGTAAAAATCACTTTATTGATTTGTTCCATTCTGAGCCTTTTGATTTTCAGCTTTCTAATAACAAACTCACCTTAGTCAAAATTTATGGATATTCACAACTCTACCTGCACTGGTTCAGCAGGTGATGATATCAAGCCATTTGTCACATTTGAACACTAATTGTTCATATTGCCTTAGTGGTTATTATATTTGCTCTCCAAATATCAGGCTGTGGGTTTGAATCTCACTATGTGTGTATATGTTGAATACTATGGCTACTCCTTCTTTTCCTTGATTGTCATTGCCTAAATATAACATTCTGTATTTATTGCTCAGAAAGATTTCACCAGTTTTTGCCATTTTTGTTTCAGTCACCCCTATTATGTCAATCTGGTACTTATCCAATTCTTCAGCTAGCTCTTTGCCATTTAGGCTTCTTATGTTGATAGTACCAATCTTTAACATCTGGTGATGTTGATATCCCAACAGGGATCATGGTTTCCAGATTATCTCATCTGGAAACCATGATCCCAGATTATCAGATAATCCCACCAGAGTAGTAATGTAATACTTTTATTGTACAGTATCTCCATGAAGTCAGAAGACTCGACACGAGAGATCCATTATTCACACAATACCTATCATACTTCTCTTTAAACTTATTCTGCTAAAACACTCACAGCCACCACTAGAAACCCATTCACCACCCTCCAAACAAAAAATCTAGTCCTAACACTCTTGCTATTCACACACTTACACAATTCCCATGGGCGACCCCTCATTTTCATTCAGATATAAGCTAACTTTATAACCTGACAAATTTCTCTCTTATTCCATATAAAATTATTTAGTTGACTTCTTAGTATACCTGGTTTATTGAATCTATTTCCGCATTTAATTTACTATTTTCACTAAAAATCATGCCTAAGGGTGAAATGTTTTACTTGTTCTATTGGTTCTCCATTCATAATGCAGTTGATATTTTTAATGCATCTGCCTATTTTCATTGTCTTTGTCTTGTTATTGCTGATCTTCATACCAAATCTGTTACAACAGTCATTCAATTTAGTCAGGGAATCTTGAAGACTTCTACTGGATTTATTTAGAAGTATAACATCATCTGCATAAAGTAAAGAGCTAAGATTAACATATCCAATTTTGATATCAGGTTTAATACCACTTTCCTTCATAATGTGATCTATATAAATAATGAATAACAGAGGGTATAGTTTAATTTTAAATCACCAGATTTAAAATTAAACCATCTTCCTGTACCTCGTTTAATTCTAACTTCTGACTTACAACTTAAATAGAGACTATGTATTGTTTTGAAGAGCTTCCTCTTGGCACCTTGTCATATGCTGCCTTTTTCAGATCAACAAAACTTAAATACAAATCCTTGTTATATTCCCAAGATTTCCCAACTATTTTTCATAAAGTGAATATCTGATCCTGACAACTATTTGGCCTGAATCCAGCTTGTTCTTCACCAGGCTTCTCTTCCAAAATTGTTCTTAGCCATTTCTAAAATATACCTGCATAAATTTTATCAGAAACACTCAGTAGGGAAATGCCTTTTGTAATTCTCACGTTCAATTTTATTTCCTTTTTTATATATTGGGTACTATGAGAGCTCTGCTCCAATTATTGGGAATTCGACCCTCTGATGAGGCCTTGTGAATTATGCAATGCAGCCATTGTAAAACTTTTATACCTCCATATTTCAGCATTTCTGGTCAAATTTAATCTGTTGAAAGGAAGCTACTTCAGTTTCTTTTCCACATTTCAGTCTTTGGTGGCTTGTTCTAATTCAAGTATGGCCATGTATTCCTGATTGCATTCCTGTTGAAGTTTTCTAGCACTGTGCTGACACTGGCTGTTTCACTTAGTAGTCTTTCAAAGTGATTACTACACATATCTAGAAAATCTTTATCTTCAGTTTTCATGTCAGCCTTATCGTCTCTGATTCTTTTTGAAACACTTTTTTCCTCCATTTCTAAACTTTTTCATTAGCCTCCAGAATATTTTGCCACGTTCTTGATATTTATTTTCTATGTTCTTACCTGCTAAAGTCTTCCCTTGACTTGTTTAGCTACTTTTATACAATGCTTCACTTTCTTAGATTTTTTTTCTCTTTATTCTCTAAGAGGACAAACTGACTTATATCCTAGCAACTTTTGATGTGCGTTGTTCTTTTACTTGACTGCCTCTTTAACTTCCCAAGTCCATCATGGAGTCCCGATTTTTCTATCCTTACAGACTACTTCACCACATCCTTCCCTAGCTGCATCAATTAATGGCTTCTTTAGGGTTTGCCACTCAATTTCCAAGGTTTAGTTCTTGTTTTCAAACTCTTCCATTTTTTTTTTCTTCAACGTCGTTTGTGTATTTGAGTCTACAGTTCACCTCTGAAAGCTTCTGAATTTTGATTCATTTTAAAACTTTCTTACACACTCTTCTTTTCGATATGAAATTCAATTTTATCCTACTCAAAACTAAATAATGATCATTTTTTGTTCCAAATCCTCTGTATACATTTGTGTCCTGAACTTCTGGAATTTAGTCACAAAATACTTAAGACAAACATGCTCTACAGTTTTATTCGCCTTCCAAAAATCACTCATTCTGTGAAGTGCCTATATTTTGCATATGCTGCAGTTAACAAAATCAAGCGCATTGCAACCACCTGCCATTGTTTTGTGAATTGTGTCATGACAAATAATACAGTATATAATTAAACAAAAATAATTTCAAAACCACAAAATTAAGCATACTGGCCTTATGCTTAATTGAACAAACACTCATAAATATAACAGTTCAAAAAAGAATGAGTTAATTATTGCTAAATACTATTAAAAAGAACTTATCTTTCAGCACTGAAAATTACCATGCATAATACCTTCCACCTTCTACTGGCAAAAAAAACTATAGACTAATCATCTGTGATTGCTGTAATTATATTTCTACAAAGGCAGTTAGTAACAGGTCATATCATAATTTGATATGGAATATAAGATGCCCCACTAAGTGTATATCTTTATATCATCATCATCAAATTCTTGCCATGTACCATCAAGGGGTGTACAAGATATGATAGTACTACATGAAAAATTTACATGATTACCAACTTCCTATCTACAATTTTCCTCCAAATCAGTCTGTTAATTGTCAAGACTCCAACATTATCAGGTCTTATATTTCTATTGTCTAAGTCACTTTGTACCGTATCAATCCACCTATTGTTAAGTTGTGAATGAAGATATTTTATGTTTTAATACTTCATTGACATTTAACATAATCCACCATGTCATAAGCAAGACTTGTAAATATTATTTGTTGTTAGTCTTTTGTTTGTTATTAATTAATTATTTAATCTTAGAATATGTAATAATAATGAAAAGACTCTATATAAATGTCATTCATTTTATTTAGTTTATTCTGTAAAATTTATTATAAGAAACTGTATGTATGTAAGTTTAAATGTATATTATATGAATTGTGATATATCTTTTTATTTCTGTATGTAAGAGTGATTTTATGTAATTCTTCTGATTGGATTTGATTGGCTGCTGAAGGAGAAATGGAGTTTATTTTAGTTAGCTCGTGTGGAGAACATGAGCTACTGTGTATAAACAGAGAAGCCAGTGGATATAAGCTGAACTGGTTAGAACCGGATTTTGGCAGGAAGAAGGAACGTGTGTTGATTGGAAAATGAAAGTAAGTAAGAGAGAAGTTAAGAGGTAGCATAGCGACTGGTTGTGTGTGACAGAAGGGGAAGGGATATATACCGTAAATCAACTGGAACAGGTCCGGGAATTAATAGGCATCGTGAATTACTTCTATGTGAGTTCTGATACTACAATATTTTCCAAGTGGTTTGTGGAAGTATAGTGCAGAACCGAAGTTAATACATAGAAGAAAATAAGGAATTAGTAGGAAACTGATTCCTTATTTTTATTATAACTGAATTAGTAGTACATCAACACTTGTATATTTCTGTGTCTATAATTCAGTTATTATAATGAAAGATTTCTTTAGAATTGTGTAGCCATAAAGTAAAAGTCTACAAGAATTTCAAATGTGCCTTTGCGAATTCGATGTGTAGAAGCAGTAACCCGGTAAGAGTTGTCCTTTCTGTAACCTGTGAAGCTATAACTGTTAACTCCATCGGATATATTTTAACCTTAGCTGGTGTTATGTCGATTAATGGCCGAATGTTAGATGTACTGAAGTACTTTCCCCTCTAAATAATAAGTGTCATGTTGTTCTAATAAATGTTAGCTGACTGAGAAAGAATAAAGTGTAGCCTGTCATAAGATTAATTATTGTAACATCTGGAAGGTTGATCTTTTAAGAACTATTTCCAACTTGATTGACTGAACATAAAGAACTGATAAATGAATATTTGATAATTTATGGATTGTAAATTATTCTGAATACTTTAAACTGAGCTAATATATTTATGATATGATTCATCCAATTGGATAGAGAGCAAAATATGTCAGAGAAATACTAATGCTTTATGATCATTGAGGATCATGACATTAGTCATGATCCTCAAACCTAATTGAGAAGTTATTAATGTTTGAATGTGAATTCTTATAATATTTTAATTGGATAACTTTTTGCAGATAGTTAAACTTAAATGTATATATTGTACTTTTCCACATTAAATGTTTTCTTTTGTTGAGTTAAACTTGGTGTTTGCCTGATTTTCTTTCATTGCACCGCTCATAAAATTAATCGGACTTTGCGGAAGCTTTAAAAGCCATTAATAACTCCCGCCTGAAGATAAAGTGAGAATATAAGTATAGTTGATGATTCATTCCTCTATATTATTTTGACTAATCTGAATATAGGATGGCGCAGTATAATATAAATTTCTTTATATTCAGATGAGCATCAATCAACAACTAACTAAGAAAAACTGATTTTAACATTTAAGATTAACAAACCAACAAAAATGGAAAACAGTCAGTTAGGTAGGAAGTTCCAACACCATATCTTGGTCTTCCTCCTCTAGGTCGTTTTCCTGCCAACCTGACAGAGAACACTTGTTTTGCTAATCTTATCTCGTCCATTCTGTTTAAGTGACCATACCACCTGAGATTACCTCTGCTAACGCATTCCTGGATGCTGACAATGTCAAGTTCTTTCCTAACATATATCCTCATTTTTAATATGATATTGCCATTGATGCCATCTATTCACGCCTCTAATCTTTCTCAGGACTCTCATATCTGCAGTTTCTAGTCTTTGGCCAAGTGTTTTTAGCTCTCAGATCCATAAGTTAAAACTAGTTTGAACACTGTCTTGTATATAGGGATCCCATTTTTTGAAAACAAAAAATTGGGACACAATAAATTTTGTAGAATTAAGGGTTAAAAGAGAAATCAATTTTATTCGTTAACATTATGTATTTTAAAATAAAAAAATTAAATATTTATTTGAATTTGAATTATTAATGTAGATAACATAAATGTTTATACATACGTCAAATAAATAGAATTCTAATAAAACACTTAAACATGTAACACTTAAATCAAACATTAATAAGTATGTGAAATATAAAGACATAGAATAAAGATATAAAATGTTAATATGTCAATAAAATGGGAACTACAATGTAAATAAAATAAAATATGAACAACACGGGCCTTATGCGTATTGTGTAGATGCATAATATCTGAAATTATATGAAAATAAATTAATTTAATTTAATTTAAAAATTAAAAAAATAAAAAATTTATAATTAATTTTAGTACATACCTCCTCTCTTCCTTATTCTGCCTCCTCTTGTACATTGCAGCTGGTTGTTGCCTGTCCCATTTTACTGCTACTTGCAGAATCATTATTATATTTGGTTGAAGAATGAATTTTGTGCACAGGTTGTCGATTCTTAGATACTATATCGAAAAACTCTGAACATGACATGTTTCCGTAATGGGTTTTAACAAGCATGATAGATTTAACTGTGTTCTTGCAAGCGATTCCTTTCATTTGTCCATAACGAATTCATCAATGAAAAAATTTGTTCAATAGAAGCATTTAATCCTTGTAAGGTCAAACAAAAACTTATAATTGAAGCTATTTCACTGTAAGTAATTTGTTCCTTTTTAAAATGACCAAAGATTACAACTGGCATTATTCCATTCATTAATTTTATATTCAGTTGCATACATCTTAACATGGTACTCATCAAATAAGTTCTCTTTATTTAAGTTGAAATTTGGTAAGATGGTGTTAATTTTTTTGACACATTCCATTAAATTTTCCCAAGATACAGGTGTGTTCAAGCAAGCCCATTCCATTTTAGTAAATACACTAAACTGATTTTGAGTCCATTCTTGAATATATTGAATTACAGCGAAGTAGAAATTGGAGATGTTGTCTCTGAATGATTCAGAAGTTTCTCCAGGAAGGCTAGAAAATTCTAATATTTCTGTTGAAATCCCTTTATCAACAGAGAAATACCTCACATTGATAGGTACAATCTTAAGATCAATATGATTAGATGCATCTATGGATATGTAACAATATTTTACATTCCTCAGATCTTTCAATATTTCACTTTTTACATGTAGCGATAAGACATTGGTAATAATAGCCTTGCACTTCGTTTGTGCACATGAAAATTTCTTATTCAAGATTTTTTTTAAAATAGAGGACGTATAATCCATGGATTGGAAACTGTGATTGTGTTTAACTGCATGAAAAAGAAATGTAGCCTCTTGTGCAACCAATTCCATTTCTTGGCTACCTAACTTTTGATACCCAAAAAATGATGTCAATGATTGACTTGAACTTTTTGCAGACACAGCAGACTTGTGCTTTTTTGTATTGACATGGTCAGTTATATCTGCCTTACCTCCATGGCCAATGTTAAATTCTGTATGGCACACGTTGCATTTCACTCTAGACCTATCATCACAAACACTGGTTTTTGTGTTGAAAATTAAAGGAAAAAGATCCTTCAATTTTTCATTGAAATCACACTTTCTTTTGGGCATTTTGTAACAAACGGTTTAACTTTATTAATTTAAAAAATACAATATTCACAATTAATACGAAATGAACAGTTCAAAACTAGGTTATATCACATACCCTGTAGCGACATGAAAACAATTTAATGCATGAAGCTTAGTTCGCATAGCGTACGATATCCGACGGTCCGAAATGTTTCTCATTGGTTGAAAGAAAATGAACTGTCGTAGCACGTTAATATTCAAAAACATGTCGACCAATGAGAAACATTTTGGACTGTCGGATATCATACGCTATGCAAACTAAGCTTGAGACAAAAGATTGCTAAAAATTTACGGCCGACCAGATGAATGAAATAGATGCCGTGGTTGTGATTAGCTGAACATACAGTTGGGTGATGTCTCTCTCATTCTGACATTCTTTTCTCCAGCTGAATGAAATGTATGGAACTAAATCGTTTTCCCAAAATTCTAACATTCTGGTAATCACCGAACTACAAAATAAACATGTATATGCTTTTTGTTTTGTAAACATACATTTTTAAAAGCACCCAAAAAGATTACGATTTGTACTTATTCTTATTAGAAAAGTTAATATTTTTATATTCTAAAAAATCCGGGACATTTAGCATCCCGAACTAAACATATCCGGACACCGGGACATATGGGATCCCTATTGTATACAACTAATTTAGTGTTTTAATGAATTTTAGTGAATTAATTCAATTGACTTCCTACCATACCAGCTTTGTTGATTCTGTTGTCTATTTCCATATTTAATTTACCATCTTCACTAAAAATCGTGCCTAAGTAGCTGAAATGTTTTACTTGTTCCACAGGTTCTCCATTCACAATGCAGTTGACATTTTCATTGATTCTGCCTATTTTCATTGTCTTTATCTTTTTATTGCTGACGTTCATACCATATCTATTACAACAGTTATTCAATTTATGAATAACAGAGGGGATAATGTACATCCTTGTCTCACACCAGATTTAACATTAAATTATCTTCCTGTACTTCCTTCAGTTCTAACTGCTGACTTACAACTCAAATAAAGACCAAGTATTGCTTGATATAATGCCCCATCGACACTATATAACTGTAGCATATTGAATAGCTTCTCTCTTGGCACTTTGTCATATGCCTTTTCCAGATCTACAAAACTTAAATACAGATCTTTTGTTATATTTCCATGATTTTTCAACTATTTGTCGTAAAGTGAAGATCTGATACCGACAGCCTCTATTTGGCCTGAATCCAACTTGTTCTTCACCAAGCTTTTCTTCCACAATTCTTCTCAACTGTTTCTCAAGTATACTTGCATAAATCTTGCCAGGAACACTTAGTAGGGAAATACCTCTGTAAGGCTCACATTCAGTTTTATTTCCCTTTTTTATATATGGGTACTATGAGAGCTCTACTCCAATCATTGGGAATTCGTCCCTCTGTCCAGGACTTCTGACATATGCACTGCAGCCACTGTAAGACTTTTATACCACCATACTTCAGCATTTCTGGTCGAATATCATCTACTACTGCTGCCGTTCCACATTTTAAACCTTTGATAGCTTTTTCTATCAAAATGTCCATACTGGATACATATCCTTAGATATGTATCCTGACTGCATGCCTGGTCAGTGTTTTTTACTGCTGTACTCTCACTGCTTGTTTCATTTAGCAATTTTTTGGAGTAATTACTTCAAGGATATCTTTTTTTCCCATTTTCACCTTTATCATCTCTAAGTCCTTTTAGCACACTCTTTCCTCCATTTCTAAACTTCTTCAATAACCTTCAGAATATTTTGCTGCCACCTTGATATTTATTTTCTATGTTCTTGCCAAAGTCCTCCCATGACTTTTGTTTAGCCAGTTTTACACAGTGTTTAGCTTTCTTACATTTGTCTCTGTATTCTCTAAGCGCATAAGCGGACTTATTTGCCAGGAACTTTTGATATGCTTTCTTCTTTTCCTTCACTGTCTCTTTAACTTCCTGTGTCCACCATGGAGTTCTGATTTTTCTAACCTTGCAGACCACCTCACTACATTCCTGATTGATTCTGGCTGAATCAATCAGAGTTTTATTCAAAGTTTGCCACTGAAACTCCAAGGTTTGGTTCCTGTTCTCAAACTCTTTCATTTTTTCTTCAATAATCTTTCTTGAAGAAATACTGAGAGCTGCTCAACTTTTATTCGCTTTAAAACATTCTTACATGTTATTTTTTTCAATATGAAATTCAATTTTATTCTGCTCAAGACTAAATAGTGATCACTTCCAATTTCAAATCCTCTGTACACTCTGGTGTCCTGCACCAAGGAGAAAACATCACTATCAACAATAACTTAGTCAATGAGACTTTTCTTATTCCTTGCTTCTTCTCTCCATGTGAATTTGTGCACATTTTTATGTTGGAACATGGTATTAGTAATAACCAGTCCATATGCTGAACAGAAATCCAACAAGTATTTGCCATTTGTATTAGCTTTGCTCTTTTCTCCAAATTTTCCCAAAATATTTTTGTATGTCTGACAATCATTTCCTACTCTGCTATTTAGATCCCCAACAAGGACCAACTTTTCCTTTTTCATTGTGTCAGTTGCTTTCTCTGAAATATCAAAAAATTCCTCCACTTCTACCTTAGTAGAACCTTCTGTGGGACCATAGGCACAAATAAGTCTCAGTGTTGTCCAGTTCCCCATTCTGATATTTGCCCACATCACTCTACTTGAGACTATCTGCCATTCAAGAACATTAGCTTCATATTTAGTGTTGAATACTATGGCTACTCCTTTTCCTTGATTGTCAATGCCTGAATATAACATTTTGTATTTATTGCTCAGAAAGATCTCACTAGTTTTTGTCTTTTTTGTTTCAGTCACCCCTATTATGTTGATCTGGTACTTACCTAATTCCTCAGCTAGCTCCATTTCTTTGTCATTCAGGCTTCTTATGTTGATAGTACCAATATTTAACTCTGGTGATGTTGAGTTGGGGTGTGTTTTCAGATTTGTTCCAGTAGCTGACTTTTCGCTGTTTGCCCTGGTTCCCTGGCAAAAACAACAGGGGCTTGTTTAATCGCCCGACACCCCAACTGCCATGAATTTTTGTAATGTTGTACCATCATCTTGTATTTTGGTTTAAGCCAATAAGAATACAATTTGGTCGGCTAAATCCCAAATTGCCTACCCATCCTTGTCCATTCAGTATCTAGGTAGATCCCCAACAGGGTGCACCACGAGAAGTTGAGGATTGGACTTTAGGTCGAAAGCCCTGGTCGGTTCTCCGCTTTCCTTTAAAAGCTATGTGGAGGTCCACTCTCAGTTATATAGCTTTGACCCTTAAGCACCCCGTATATATATTTATAACTGTATAGTTATTGATATATGTTAGTTCAATTTTCAGAAACTATTGAATCACACCACTTTCCCCACCCTTGGCCAACTTCTTTATGGAGACTTTTGAAGAGAAAGCCTTAAACTCAGCCCCACAAAAAACTACCATATGGCTTTGCTATGTTCATGATGTGTTCACTATTTGGCCACATGGCCTGGATACACTCCTCTCCTTCTTAACAGACTTAAACAACCAACACCCTAGAATCAAGTTCACCCTAGAAAAAGAGAAAAACAATAGCCTCCCCTTCCTAGACACACTAGTCACCCACCAACCTGATGGAACCTTTGTTTTCTCAGTTTATAGTAAACCCACCCATACAGGCAGATACATTCACCAACAATTCCTCCCCCCCTCACAACAATATGGAGATAAGACACTATTCAACAGGGCAAAACTCATCTGTTCAAATTATCAAGCCCTAACCACTGAACTAAATCACATCCTTAACAATTTCTCAGCCAATGGCTACGCCTCTCCCCCCCTCCAAAAATCCAAAAAATATTTAAACCAGTTATCCACAACCCACCTCCTGCCCTTCACAAAAACGATTACACTAAATCCATCACCATCCCCTACATCCGAGGCACCTCGGAAAAAATCAACAAAATCCTAAAAAAACATGACTTAACCACCTGTTACAGACCATATAGAAAATTGGAATCCCTTATCCGCTCCACTAAAGACCAACCACTTCCCTTAGACCTACATGGTGTATACCAGTTCCCTTGCAGCTGTAAATTGTCCTACTGTGGCCAAACAGGCAGGACAACAAATATCAGAATCTCAGAACACAAGAACTACATCCGATTTCACCAGTACAGCCACTCTGGGCTTGCACACCATGCTCTGGATATCCATCACAGTAATACACTGCAGCAAGTTGAAATATGAAAGACTATTCATGGAATCAGCCTCAGCCCTTAGGAACATGCCAAACCTCAACAAATTTGGGTGCATAAGACTGCCCCAAATTTGGGGCAGTCTTATGCACCCAAATTTATTGTTATGTATCAATTATATCTCATTTGCTGTTATGTAGCACTTGCGTGCACCTGTTCTTTATTTTAAGTTCCCAAGAAGATGGCAACATGACGTTGCCAAAATATCAGAAAGTATTTATTAAAGTTTTTTTAATTTATATTTCTAGTGTACGCTGTCAATTCCTTAATTATTAGTTATCATATTAAATGTGATGTGCTCATTTTTTTTTTGTAGATAGTCTGAGAATTTGACTTCCTTCATATATGTGGTAAACTATTTTGATATTGTTGTGTCATTTATTGTATTTATTTTAAGAATATTCTAAAGCATTGTTACTGTTTATTTATAGATCTCAATTCTATGAAAGTTCGCCCACCAAATATGTTTGTGAAAATTGAGGGAACACTTGCTTCAGGATGTCATCTGACAGTATCTCAACATCCTAGTTATTCAGATCATCCTCTGAGTAAGTGTATACCATTAAATTATTTCTTTAGGTATGCAAAATTCTGATGTACAGGTAGTTCCCAGTTTAGGAATTTTTTGGATTGCAATTTTTATTTTAAATTGTGTGAGGCAAAGGTGAATTAGGGGCATGTCCAGGAATTACGCAGTATCTAATGACATAATGATCAGTTAGTACAAGCCTCCTTCACTCACAAGTCTTGGCTACGTGAGTGTATTATTCGTAGTTTTCTTCAGTTATACCTGATTTTTTCTCGTTTTTCTTTTTAAATATAATCCTTTCACTTTTACAGAAATGTCAAAAAGAAGCAACACTGCAAAACTAGAAAAATGAGCAAAAGAAACAATGAAAAGCAATTATGTTAGAGAATAAATACAAAATTATTACCAGCTATCAAGCAGGTAGCACTGTTAAAGCCCTTTTCTGAGAAATTTTCTTTTGCTGCTTCTACAGTTTGCACTATTTTAAAGGATAAAGAAAAATATTTGAAAGAAGTAAAAAAAAAAGTCGCAATCTATGCAGTCTACATGGTTGCATAATAAAGAAACAGACAGTATAATTCCTCGTATGGAAAAACTGTTAACTGCTTGGATAAGCGACCAAACAAAACAATTAAACATGCCTATTACCTACACAATGATTTGTACAAAAGCATTAGTCATTTTTAAAATGCTGTAAGACCAAAAAGGGGATGACTGCAAAGAGACTTTTGCTGCAAGTAGTGGGTGGTTTGACTGCTATAAAAAGCAGACTGATTGACATAACATTAAAATACAAGGTGAAGCTGCAGTCCGATAGTGAGGCTGCAAAATCTTATCCAGAAAAATTAGAAAAAATAATTAAAGAAGGAAATTACTTGCCATCACAGATTTTTAACATTGATGAGGCAGGCCTTTTTTGGAAATGGATGCCTGCAAGAACTTACTTTGCAAAAGAAGAATCCTCAATGCCAGGTTTTAAAGCATCAAAAGATCATATCATTCTACTATTAGGAGGAAATGTTGCTGGCGATTGCAAGTTGAAACCTTTATTTGTGCATCAATCAGAAAATCCAAGAAGCTTAAAAGGAGGAAATATTTTACCTTGGGTATAATAAATGTTCAAGATACTAAGCAATTTTAAACCTGGTTTTACTCCATTTCCCAAGTAAGCAAACAGACAAACAAGTCAAGTTTGCACCTGCAAGTCTAGCTGATCCTACAGGTAGTGCAAGACCAAGGCAATTTGTGGTAAAGGTGGTATAAGCTCTGATCACTACTCTTAATATTTACCCTTAATGCCAAAACACATCTCCTAGAGGAGATGTATGATGTTTTGTATTAAAGGCAAGGGGGCCACTACCCAGACCAGTTTCGACCTTTATTGAGGTCTCATCAGTGGGAGTCAGGCTAGAAATACCAAGATTTTAGTAATACAGAGCTTATAAGTATTTTACCAGAACAAGTTACCATAAGGTGTTTTAACCATAAGGTGTTGTAGGATCAGCTAGACTTGCAGGTGCAAACTTGACTTGTTTGTCTGTTTGCTTACTTGGGAAATGGAGTAAAACCAGGTTTAAAATTGCTTGGTATCTTTAACATTTATTATACCTAAGGTAAAATACTTTCTACAATTATATCTCCTCCTGAGATTTTTATTTAATAAAGTTAAAACACCTTATGGTAAGTTGTTCTGGTAAAATACTTATAAGCTCTGTATTACTAAAATCTTGGTATTTCTAGCTTGGCACCCACTGATGAGACCTCAATAAAGGTCGAAACCGGTCTGGGTAGTGGGCTCCCTTGCCTTTAATACAAAACATCATACATCTCCTCTAGGAGATGTGTTTTGGCATTAAGGGTAAATATTAAGATTAGTGATCAGAGCTTATACCACCTTTACCACAAGTTGCCTTGGTCTTGCACCACCTGTAGGATCAGCTAGACT
Organism: Typopeltis vanoorti; assembly: GCF_054136105.1. NCBI lineage: Eukaryota > Metazoa > Arthropoda > Arachnida > Uropygi > Thelyphonidae > Typopeltis > Typopeltis vanoorti. The sequence continues at coordinate 25,531,207 of NC_143556.1, read as the reverse complement.
TGCAGGCGCAAACTTGACTTGTTTGTCTGTTTGCTTACTTGGGAAATGGAGTAAAACCAGGTTTAAAATTGCTTGGCATTTTTAACATTTAAGCTTAAAAGGAATTAATAAAGATACTCTCCCAGTAATATGGAAGGCAAATAAGAAGGCTTGGCTCACAGGTTCCCTATTTGAAAATTGGCTTATGCATCACTTTGTTCCTGAAGTGAAACTTTATTGTGAGAAAAAACAAATTCCATTTAAAGTGCCTCTTATAATTGACAATGCACCTGACCATCCATCATCAGTAGCTTGCATTTGCCCTAATGTAAAAATAGTCTTTTTACCACCAAATACAATTTCTCTTTTACAACAACCAATGGATCAGGGAGTGATTGCAACATTTAAAGCACATTATCTCAAAGAGACTTTTGAAATGTTAATAGAAGCAACTGATAAAGATGGAAACTTTTTTTATCAAAAGGTTTTGGAAGAGATTCAACATTTTAGACGCAGTTTGGTTAAAGCAGAGTGCCTGGCATAAAGTTTTCGAAAAAACTATGAAAGGAGTATGGCATGAACTTTGTTCTCAATTTAATGATAATTTCGAAGGCTTTGAAGACCCAACAAAGATTGTGAATTCTGAAACTCAAGCGATCTTAGGTATGGCTAACCAGTTGCAAATGGAAGTTTCAGAAGGTGATGTTAATGAGCTGCTTCAGTCGTACACTATGGAATTCTCACCCAGTGATCTTGAATTAGAGGAACAAGAAATGAAGAAGAAAAAGACAAAGAAGATAACGAATATGATGCTCCAACTCGGTTTTTCACTTTAAAAGGCCTAGAAGAAGCATTTAAACTTCTTGAAAAAGCTCGAGCAATCTTTGAATCACAAGATTCAGACTTTGAATGATTTAGTAAATTTTCCCACAAAATAAATAATGCTTCTACTTGCTATCGAGCTGTTTTAAACGAAAAGAAGTGATTGTCAATGAAGCAGATGACACTTGAGGCCTTCTTTGGAAAAAAAAATACGCGAAGCTTCTTAATATATCTCCTATTACCTCAGTGGCTGCTGATTCACTCGGTGATATAGAAATGAGCTAATTTTTTTTCGAAGAATCTTTTTAAATTAAAAATTTTTCTAATGCTTTTTTTTTTAAATATGTAAATCTTTGGCCAGTAAAGTATTTTTTTATCATTTAGTATTCATTTTACATTTGATATATTCCTTCTTTGATATATTCAAAGTTTTATTCTTGAATCTTCATGTAATCCTTTAGTATTCCATTAGAAGGTATGAATTAACATTAATTCCATACTATCTTAGACATTGCTCTTTGCAGATAATCACCATATTTGTGGACACTGATGATTTCCAGCCAAAAGGTTGCGGGTTCGAATCCCACTGTGGGCATGGATGTTTGTGATTGTCTGTGAAAATACTAGTGGTGGTAGTGGTAAGCGGTAGATGGAGGTAACTGCGATTCGTCGTAGTGGGTGGACTGAGTTGTGGAGACAGAGTTGGAGATGTGATAGACACTAATGTGGGAACAGAGGTTGATGAAATTGGAGGTCTTAGGATATTGCAGAATCTCATTATAAATACAGCTGTGGGATTAGATGGGATATCAGCTAGGGTTTTGCGAGAATGTGAAAGGGAATTGGCAATGCCATTGACTAAACTGTTTAATTTAAGTCTCAGCTCTGGTAGAGTTCCAAGGGAGTGGAAAGAGGTCAGAATTATTCCTTTGCATGAGGGAGGTTCTAAGACCACAGTAGCAAATTATAGACCAATCAGTATCTCTGGCGTGGTGGTAAAAGTATTGGAAAAATTGGTAAAAAAGAGAATTCAAGAATGGGTAGATAAAAAATATGGCTTTGTGAAATGTCAATCATGCCTTAGTAATTTACTGACTTTTTATAATAGGGTAACAGCTGAGTTAAAGAAAGGAAATGGGTACATGATGATTTTGCAAAGGCATTTGACAGTACCACATGGAACACTGTTATGCAAATGGGGATGTATATGACACTAGTTAAATAGATAAGAGTGTGGCTGCTGGACAGATATCAAAAAGTGGTATAGGGAGGAGCAGAATCGAGGTGAAAGCAGGTGACCGGTCGTGTGCCAGAAGGTTTAGTGCTGGGATCATTGCTGTTTAATTTATATATAAATGATATAGGAAATAACTTGAAAGGGAATATTCAGTTGTTTGCTGATGATGCAAAATTAGGAAGAGTAATATTTAATCAAGGTGATGTGAAGAACTTGCAGGATGATTTAAATAGGCTGTCAGTATGGCCAAAAATTTAAGGGTGTCAGTTTAATGTCGAGAAATGTAAAGTTATGCACTTTGGGATAAATAGATTACAAGCCGTTTATCACATTGATAGCACTGTACTCCAGGAAATAGATGAAGCTAGAGATTTAGGGATGGTGGTAGACAGAGTTAAAGTTAAAGTTTTGAGGTTGCTAAAGTAGCACATAAGATTACTTGGCTAGTGAGGAACACATTAACAAGTAGAGATAAGGAAGTTATAATTCCTCTTTATAATCCCTTGATACACTCGTATGCGGATTGCTGTGCTCAGGTCTGGTCTCCTGGATTTCTTGGGTATGTGGAGTTGGTGGAGAGGATTCAGAGGCAAGTGACCAAGATGGTGAGTGGCCTGTGGAGTGTACCCCATATAGATTGAAGGTGTGTGGATTGCAGAAGTTGGTTCATAGGAGAAAAAGAGGGGATATGATAGAAACATTTAAGTTGCTTAAAGGATTTTATAGGATAGTTGCAGGAGAAATGTTTCAGCATTTGGCTGGAGGGACCAGAACAAGGGATTATCCCTGGAAGTTGAATAAAGATGTAGTCAGTAGAGGTATGAGGACTAGATTCTTTGCTTGAAGTGTGTTGAATGAGTGGAATGGATTGCCAGAATCAGTTGTGAGTGCTTTTTCTGTTAATGGGTTCAAGGAGATGTATTGATAGATTGTGCGGATAGATTGGGTCTCCTGCAATGAGTCTTCGGACTTCATGGAGATGCCCATATTATAATAATAATAACGGCACTAGCAGATAATTTCTCAGATGCCCAAAAAGTACAGAATAAAATGTAAGAGAGCTAAGCTATATGTAAAGGTAGCTAAACAAAAGTCATGGGAAGACTTCGGTAAGAACATAGAAAATAAATATCAGATGGCAAAATGTTGTGGAGTCTGTTGAAAAAGTTTAGAAATTGAGGAACCAATAAAGTAATCAAAGATGACTTCAAAACTAAAGTTAAGGATATCTCAGATGTCTGCTACTTTTCCTGCTCTGCAGTTGAACTTCTCTCTTTGGTTGAGTTCATTAGCTATCATCATCCTACCTGAATATACCCCACTATACCCTTCACATTCTGTTCCACTAACTACATAATCTTCTGACAGCCATGTCTCACTAATGCCAATAGCCTTTCATCAGGATGAACTTACAAATGCCAAAAACTCCTGCCCCTTGTTCTGAATGCTCCTGGCATTAATGTACATAAAGTGCAAAAGCCCTTTTAGGCCCACTGCTATCATGACGTTTTATGCTAACTATCCCATTCTGGTTTGTTACCAGTGGTACTAACTTAGGCATGTTATGCACATTCCTATGCTTCACTGATATCTGCATATTCATTCAACAGCTTCTTCCCTAAAAGCTCTAGTTTCCCTTTAAAATGCTGGCCTCTTTCTTGTTATATGTTTCACGAGCATAGAATTCACGTTGCTGTGATGTAAGCACCTTATGTGGTGGTTGGGTTCTTCTGTTTTTTGATTCAAGTACCTGTTTTTTTCTATATGTGAGATATTACAGGTGCATTTACTTTAGTATGTGTCTGATTTATCTAGAAGTGGATCCTTAGGTAAGCTAAATATCATTTTTAGTTTATAGTAGTTGATTTATAGATAATTTTAAAAGATTGAGTATAAATTGACTTGATGCAGTTAGGACTGCTGTAGAAGATAGAAAAGTAATTTGCTAATCAAATTAGAGCCCTAAAATATGATTTAAAAAAAACAACCGGTAAGTTATTAAATGGTCTAATCACCTTTTTGGCTATGGTGTGTTCACGTGTCAGTCAAAACATAAATGTTGCATTAAAATAGAAATAATGTTCTGAAACCAGTGATGTAATATGACTGTGAAGCATAAAATTGATATATTCCATCTGTATGAATGAAATATACAGTTTAATTTTCTTCATATTTCTCAATGAAAGTGAAGTAGACTGAAATGTTCTTTACTGGGGGTCAGTTGGGTTGCTGGCTCAGGGTAAGGTACTTAACATTGATATGCTATATAAGGAAAAAATAGGTATTTTAATATTTGCATTAATTGGGACTTTATCTGGTTGTGAAATAATAAATTATTTCTCCCATAGAAATAAAGGATATTATAAATCTGTCATTACTTCATAGCCAAATTTAAAACTTAAGCAGTTTCAAAATTGACCAGAGAATTTATGAGAATACTGCCTTTGACATCGCAGTTTCTTTGGCATTCTATAATAGTACTAAGACTTAAGAGCTCTGCCGAGGAGCCCGTGTGTTCAGCTTTTATGAGTGCTTCTATTAAGGTTTCAGCGTGTCCTAACAGCTGTTGTCAGAGATCAGACACTTTAAGACACACATATGAGCTTCTGTATAAATTTTGTCTTTTAAGTGTGATACTAAGATAACTTTGTTGACAAAGGTCATACTCTCATAATATGGTCAATTTTTAAATTTTTTTGAGGTTCAAATTTGATTATTTGGCTATGAAATTGATACATAAAATATGTAAAAAATAAATTTTTTACATATTCTATGATATGTAAAAAATTTCATGGCAGTTTATGAAATAGTTTCTATTTCATGGCAGGCTATGAAATTTTCTATTTCATGGCAGGCTATGAAATAGAAATATCCTCTCTATTTTTATGCTAGATTGAAGCCTTCTAGACTCTTTCTTCAAATATTATTTATATGATTTTTCCCTTTGCATTTTTTTTTTTCTAGTTGTTGGTCCTAGATACCAACCACAAGATTTTCGGCTTGCATGGGCATCAAACATTGGGACTATGACATCTGGCGTAGTAGGTAAGTTGATACCAGTACTTCACATCACATTATTGCATTTCTTTTTCCTTGTAATTAATTAGGACAATGAAATATTTTCACCATTTATATTTAGTGTGTAGATTTTACATACACCATAGTTTTATAAGCGTTTTTATTATAGTTTTCATGATGCACCATAGTTTGTTATAGTGACTTTCCTTTAGCATGGTATTGAGTCTATATGGTTTTGGTTAGGACTCTCAAGTATTGTAGTGAGGGTCAACTATACACCTAAACACTTTTTAGGTGTATAGTTTTAAGTGTGCCAAACTGGCACACTTCTGCAAAATATGTTTGAAGGTGGTTTTATGTTTGTGAACAGAGGAGGGAGACTACAGCCACAGGACTAGACTGACTTGGTACTGGAAAAATAATGGCAGGCTAACTATATCTATCTGCTATCTATCTATATATATATCTTCAGCCATTTTCTGTCCACCACTGCTCGACGAAGATCTCCCCCAAAGTCTTCCATTCCATATTTTCCAAAGGCTTTCTATGCTAGTGAGCAGCCATGTCTAGGGTACCATTCAGATATCATCTTTATTCATGTTCGAGTGTTATAACTTCTTCCAACATGACTTGTATAGTACAGTACCATTGGATCTTTTAATGGCTCTTACAATGTCTCTCATCCCGTTCTCTACTCTGACCCAAAGTATTGTGCTTTCTATCCGGAATGATAATACCAAGTAGTGATCTTTCCATTTTCTTTTGGGTAGTTCTCAGCTTGGTACCCAATCAATTTTTTAGTCACAGTCCATGTTTTATTTATATGTCATGATTAGAAATATACAACCATCAAGTATTTTTCTGTTGAGATAAATTGGGGATGTCCCCTTAAAGTGTTTTATGGGCTAAACTAAGCAAACAAGTAACTAAACAAGGGCTAAACTACCAAACAAGTAACTAAACAAGGGCTAAACTACCAAACAAGTTGGATTCTTTGTATAACTTCTATCTCATTTCCTCTCTCTACTGTGATGGTAAACATAGGAAGTTACTGTATCATATCTGGTGTTCCCTTTGTAGTGGCTTTTTGCTTATGTATTTATTATACATTCTTTTTGTTTATATTTAATTCTTTCTATTTATTTTCTGCATTCGGTTAATTGAATGTATTTTTCAATGTTAGGTATTTTTTCAAAGAAAAATATTGACATTAGTTTCATCTTAATTTCATAACTTATTCAGGTGTAAAGAAGGAATTAATAGATGAACAGTAAAAGATTAGCATGATGACAACACCACATAAGATTTTGATCATTTAAATCGTGTATGAACATAAGTTCATTGTTGTATATGTTACATGCTCTTATTTGTTTTGTATACTTTGAGGAAACATTCAGATAATTTTTGTGACTTCCATACACAAGAGGTTGTAAACATGTATTACACTAATACCATGGATGAGCTAAGCAATTTTTTCTATTTTTATTAATTTTACATATTTTTAAAAATTTATTTTTTACATAATTTTATATAATTACATAAAAAATTTTGGGTTCGAGGATACATAGTGGTTGGTCAGCGAATTTAGTGCTTCTGTAAAGTTGGTGATTTTTGTCTGTTTTTATTGTGTTTTTCCTTAGAAAATTAGTGTTTTGTAGTATACTAGGGTAGAGTTTGGTATTTTATAGTGTATTTAGTATTTTATCATATATTTTTATTAAGACATTTTAATATTTAGACTTTAATTATACAAATATTGATTGGGTAGCAGTAGAATCTCATGAGAAAAATGAAAATGCATTTATTGAACTGTTGCCGGGACACCTCACGCAGATGTGACAGAAGGAACTTGAGGTCAAAGAGTGCTAGATTTGATTATAGTGTCAGAGGGCATTTCAGTTAAAGATGTAACTATTCTGCCTCCAGTTGGTGACAGTGATCATGTGGTACTCACTTGGGAAGTAACTAAGTTTATGAGTGTTCCATTCAGAAAAGGTTACATGTTGAACTACAAAGCAGGAAATTATGACCAACTGAGGAGTATACTGAGTTCAGTGGAATGGGATCAGTTGCTGGATGGAAAGGATATCGACGGTGTATGGGAAGCATTTAAACAATATTTAAATGAAGCGATATCAGAATGTGTCCCAAGAGTTCGAAGAATAAATAGAGTAGGAGTCAAATGGATGTGTAATCTTATTAAGCAAGAGATTTGTAAGAAAAGGATGATGTGGAAGGAATACCGTTTGCATAAGGATGACGTCCGTTATGAACGTTATAAAAAGCAGGCTAGAATAGTCACAACTGTTGTAGGAAAGCAAAGTCTGATTATGAAAAGAAACTAGCTTTGCATGCGAAAGACAACCTACAAGAATTCTATCGATATGCTGCAAGTAAAAGAAAGAATGAATATGAAAGAATAACTCTTCTAAATCCAGATGGAGTGAAGGTTACTGATGCATAAGAGGTTGTTCAGTTAATGAATGCCCATTTTGTTAAAAGTTATCAACCTGGTGAACGCAACATTGAGCTCACTGTTACCTCTTCACGCAGGTGTGTGAGGCCGAGGTATTAGAGCTGTTGCACAAACTGAATAAGAATTCAGCAGTAGGGACTGATGGAATATCAGCATGTGTGCTAAAAGAGTGTTCAGCTGAATTGATCATTCCTTTGACCAGGATGTTTAATATGAGTCTCAGAACAGGGAAGATTCTGCAGGAATGAAAGGCATGTATGGTAATTCCATTGCATAAGGGTGGTGCAAATGCCGATGTATCAAACTATAGACCAATTAGTATCTCAGGAGTGGTGGTGAAGATTTTAGAAAAATTAGTTAGGGCCCGCATTAAGAAATGGGTTGACAGTGAATCTCTACTTTGCAATGAACAATATGGGTTTACTAAGGGAAGGTCATATTTTAGCAACTTGCTCATATTCTATGACAATGTTACCATTGAACTAGACAAGGGGAATGGATACACCATGATACTTTTGGATTTTGCTAAGGCTTTTGACAGAATACAACATGACAGACTGCTGGATAAATTGGAGAAAATGGGGTTTGGGTTATACAACATTAGCATGGATAAGAGGATGGCTGACTGACAGATATCAAAAAGTGGTATATAGGGGATCTGAGTCTGCAAGGTTTAAGGTAACAAGTGGTGTGCCACAAGGATCAGTGCTTGGTCTACTGTTATTCAATCTGTACAATAATAATATTAGGAAGAATTTGACAAGCGACATACAGTTATTTGCTGATGATGCAGAGATAGGCAGGGCAATCATGAATACTGCTGATATGCAGTCCTTGCAGAATGATTTGAATAAGCTGGAATTGTGGGCATGGGAAAATGGGTGTCAGTTTAATGTCAGTAAATGTAAAGTCATTCACTTCGGCATGATTACCTATCCAATGTCGTATTATATTGGTGGGATTAGGCTAGAAGAAACTGATGAGGCTAGGGATCTTGGAGTGTTAATAGATAGGAAGTTGAAGTTCCGGGGCCATGTGGCAAAGATTGCAAATACAACTCAAAAGATAATTGCAATGCTCAAACGAACAAAGATAAGGATGTTGTTTTGCCTCTTTACAAGGCCTTGATAAGACCTCACTTGGACTATTGTGCGTAGGTCTGGTCTCCTAGTTTCCGATGTGATTCTGATATATTGGAGAGAGGACAAAGGCGAGTGTTAAAAATGATATCAGGATTGTGGAATACTGATTATGAAGATAGGTTGAGAATTTGTAGATTGCAGACACTACCAAATAGGAGAAAGAAGGGTGATATGATTGAGACTTACAAACTGCTGAAAGGGTCATACAAGATTTCAATTGATGGGATTTTTTAATTTATGGAGGGTGGGGAAAGGACGAGAGGGCATCCTTGGAAGCTGAGAATGAGGGCTGCCAAGAATGGTGTAAGAGCCAGATTTTTCTCTCAGAGGGTGGTGCATGATTGGAATGGATTGCCATTGGATGTTGTGAGTGCAGGCAGTGTGAATGAATTCAAGAATAAATATGATAGCTGGCGTGTGTAGTATGTGGCCTCCCTTGATGAGTCTCTGACTCCCTGGAGGTCTCTCTTAATAATAATAATCCAGAAACTCTGATTAGGAGATCAAATGCATGACTTTTTCAAGCCACTTCAGACCTTAAGTAAGTGTGGTGATGGCAGTCTACTACCTAAAGACAATCACAAACATCCATTCATTCCTATGGCAGGATTCAGACATATATAGTATGTTGCTTGGAGAGTAGATATGCTAACCACTTGGTCAACCAGGCAGGTAAATTAATGTTAGCCTTTTCTGTTTTGGCATAACACCAGCATAAGATTTTGAATTAATTCCATACATCTTGGTGTCTGTCCATTGAGGCATCGTGCAAATCAACTGAAGACATTACATAACAGTATAGCTGTGGCCTCACTTGTCTGGTAACCTATATCTCGAATGTGCTCCTTTTGCATTATTCAATAGATTTCTCAGTCTGTTATTATGTCTTATAGTCACACCATGGTAAATTCCTGGATATTTTAGAAGGCTGTATCTCTGTTTAACAAATGGAAGTAGTGATCTTATAGTGAGGAAAGGACTAAATGCTGTTCTAATTTTATATTCTCTAAGGATTTTAGCTGATTTTAAAGAAATAATTAAAAATATCTATCTTTAGGAAAATCAACTTATACTGAGAGATATCTACATGATTGTTTTCACCACTGCAGATCACAAAAACTGGGTATCATTTCAACATTGGAGCAAGAACCTATTTTCTCATTATCTAGAAAGAGCTAGCCAATTTATTATTATTTAAATTTTTTTTTTTATTTTTGCAAAATGGCTATGCCAAATACCCAATCTTGAGACTCCTTATCACCAGTGCACTCAAGTGATTTAAGATTTTTAATGATTTTAGATTTATTTCACAGAACTTGGTGGAGTTTTTGAGAGAGGCCAGATTTCTGCAGTTTAAGAAGACGAATGTGGTCTTGATGTTCCGAGATGCGTTTCTGAACAGACCTACCTGTCTGTCCAAAGTAAGATAGTTTGCATGAGCATGGAATCTCATAAACACCAGGTAACATCAAGGGTGAGAGTTTGTCCTTAGGAGAAGGTAACAAGTTTATAATTTGGTTGATAGGTTTGTAAGTAGTGGCAAAATTGTATTTCTTCATAATTTTAGAAAGACATTCTGAGATGCCTTTAACGTAAGGTATGGGAATTCTATGCACTTCTTCCTGTCTGGTTTGATGTATGCAGAAGTGACTGATGATTTTTTGAGTTGTTTTGGGATTATATCCATTTAGGATGGCTGTATTTTTGATAACTTCTAATTCCTGGTATAAAGATTCTTCAGAGGAGCAGAATTTGTGTGCTCTGGAAACTAGTGATTTAATAATGCCAGATTTCTGAGATGGATGATGAGCAGAAGAACTGTGAATGTAGCGACCTGAGAATGTGGGCTTGCGAAAGACGGAAGTGGCGATGGAACCGTCTTCTTTTCTTTTGATGTGTAAATCCAAAAAAGAGATACCCTGTGGAGATTCTTTTTCTAACGTAAAGTTGATGCGATGATGAAGAAGGTTAATTTTATCTAGAAACAGTTGTAATTCGGGTTCGGGATGATTCCATACTGCAAATACGTCATTGACATATCTTAGCCAAATTTTTGGTTTGGGTTCAAAAGTGAATATTTTTTGCTTAAGGTGTTCTAGAAACAAATTTGCTAAGTTTGGTGATAAAGGAGATCCCATTGCTGTTCCTTCCCCTTGCTTGTAAATTTGACCTTTCCAGGTGAAGTAACCTGATGCAATAACAAACTTGAACAATTCAACTATATCAGGTGGAAATTTTTGAGTAAGTAATTCTATTGTTTCTTTATGGGGAATGTTAGTGAAGAGGGAGACAATGTCGAAGCTGATTAACAAGTCAGTTTTTGATAGTTGAATGTCTTTAATTTTTGTGTGAAACTCAGTAGAATTTTTGATTGAAGAGACTGAGTGGCCTATGTGAGGGTGGAGAAGGTTAGATAAGAATCTTGATAACTTGTACGTTGGACAGCCGATACAGTCTACGACAGGTCTAAGTGGAACATTAGTTTTGTGTAGCTTAGGTAAGCCATAAATTCTAGGAGGTCTTGCATGGTATGTCTTAAGTTTTTTGATAGTTTCTTCATCTAAGGAGGAAGTTTCATTAAGTAGCTTATTTAATTTTCTGAGTTGACGATTCGTAGGATCAAAATCCAATCTGGAGTAAGTATTACGATCTTGAAGAAGTAAATTAATTTTTCGGTCATATGAATTGGTATCAAGAACCACAGTGGTATTTCCTTTATCAGCTCTAGTAATGATTAAATTTTTGTTACGTTTTAAGGAAATAATAGCTTTCAATTCGGACGGTGGGATATTTAATTCTGAAGGTTTGGCATTGTAGATCACGTTAGCTACTTCGAAACGACGTTTGTTGGCTTCAGTACTGGAGAGATGCTTGATGTTTCTTTCTATATTATGTATAAAGTCTAAATATGGGAAACACTTTGGTGAAATCACAAATTTATGGCCTCTTGCTAGAACATTTAATTCATCTTTTGTTAGTTGACGGTTAGATAAATTGACTACCCATTTTTCCGTTGGTAATTTGTTAGTGATCTTTTTTGATCGATTTAATAGATTAAGGTATTTAATATGTAGAGTACTATTGCTTTTATCAAAAGCTTTTTTTTCCGGAACTGAGACAGTTATAATTAATTGTAGCAATTCTTGATTTAACGTATTTGACAAATCTGTTTCTAGTTGTGTAATATTTAAAATGTTTGTTGCTAGTTCATGCTTAGACACTCGTAACTGATTGAGTTGTAAGGAATGACTTGCTTTTTGATAGATTTTATGGGCGCCTGGAGATTAGATGGTTTCTTTCAGCTTAGCAAAGGTTGGAATAAGATTATCACGTCTGCACTTTTTTAAAAAAGATATTCTAGCTCGTAGCTTACCCTGTTTTAGTTGCAGTTTTCCTAGTAAGTTTGTCTTCTGCGCTGTCATTTCCCCGTGAAGGAATAAAACTTTTTTAAATAACGAAACCTGTGGGGCAATCATCATTAAAAGAAACACACGTATAAACCACAGTGAAAATTATTTAATTGTAAATATTTCATCCTAAGTATCTTAGGACATCATCAGTACAGTATTTAAACAAAAATTAGGAATAACATACAGTTAGGGCGCATGATTACAATAGAATCTCATGAAAACGTGCATAACGTGCTAAAGTAGTACAACAACAACAAAAAAAAAAAAAAACGTTAATTATTTAACACAGTTTTGTATGATAATTTTCCATACTTTAGGAATAGTAAGAACGTCGTTGCGGTTTAGGTTTGGTCTGTGTAGTAGGGCTTCAGAACTTTCTTTGTATAAACGTTCATGTTTAAATAAAGATCTATGTAAAAGTTTAGCCTTTTCGCAATGGATCCTATGGATCCAAACTATCTTACTTTGGACAGACAGGTAGGTCTGTTCAGAAACGCATCTCAAAACATCAAGACCACATTCGTCTTCTTAAACCGCAGAAATCTGGCCTCTCTCAACACGGAATTGAAAATCCAAACCATAGTTTTGGAACAAGTAAAACATTTTTCGCTACGTAGGCACGATTTTTAGTGAAGATAGTAAATTAAATATAGAAATAGACAACAGAATCAGCAAAGCTGGTATGGTAGGAAGTCAATTGAATAAATTCATATGGAATAAGAGAGAAAGTAGTCAGAGCACTAAATTAGCTGTATACAAGACAGTATTCAAGCCAATTGTAACTTATGGATCAGAGAGCTGGGTAAAACACTTGACCAAAGACTAGAAACTGCAGATATGAAAGTCCTGAGAAAGATTAGTGGCATGAACAGATGGCATCAATGGCGATATAATATTAAAAATGAGGATATTAGGAAAGAACTTGACATTATCAGCATCCAGGAATGCGTTAGCAGAGCTAATCTCAGGTAGCGTGGTCACTTAAAGGAAAGATTAGCAAAACAAGTGTTCTCTGCCATGTTGGGGAAAACGACCCAGAGGAAGACCAAGATATAGACGGATTGATATGGTAAAAAGTGCCTTACACAATAGAAATATAAGATCTGATAATGTTGGAGTCTTGACAAGTAACAGACTGATTTGGAGGAAAATTGTAGATAGGAAGTTAGTAATGATGTAAATTTTTCATATAGTACTCTCATATCCTGTACATCCCTTGAGGGTACATGGCAGGAATTTGATGATGATGATGTTATCGTAAGAGCAACTTCCACATAGCTGTAATGTTTTTTTGTGTAATGAGGGTGCCAAAATAGAACGGTAGATCTTTTGTCCATTAAAATTGTATTGTTTTGCTTACTCACTGTCGTGTGTACTAGTTGTGTTGTGCTCTGATGATACTGGTTTGAAATTCAGCAAAATATAGGCAGTTAATTAAACATCTTTTGATGTTTAATTAACTGCCTATATTAAGAAAACAAAATTGTTTGGTTTTGTTAATACTGTTAAAAATAAGTCATGAATAACCATCAACACCTAAGCTTATCTGTTAGATTGATAAAGGCATAATAGTACTGGCTACGTTGTATAATTCAGAAGTCCTTGTTAGGAGGTCTAATTCCAGATGACTTAAGTAGAGTTATCACACTACCCATTTAAGAAAAAGAAATAAAAATGAACATGAGAATTATAGAGATAGAAGCATGGGTCAACAGGAGCCACCAACTGGCTTCAGCGAATGGTCACATAGTCAACTAATCTAACTACGCTCTGAACAGTGATGAACTGTCAGGACTTAGCAAAGGTTTAAACTTTGCCGTGGCACCCAGAACGATTATCATACTCTTTTTTATTTACCATATAGAAAGAAGCTTAAGATTTATTCCAACCACCATAGCAGATAAAATATGCATGGAAACCACTATAATTTTAAATTTAAATTACAAGAAAACAATAACCAGCAATCTAACAAAATCTGAATTGACAGCGGTGAAATAACTAAAATTAAATCTGGAAATTGTAATTACTAGAGCCGATAAAGGCAGTGCCACAGTTATTCTAAATTGAACTACATGGAAAAAATGAATCCAATAGTCTCGGACAACAGCACCTATCAGCTTGGTAACTATTACCCAACCAATCGAATAAAAAAGAAAACAGAGAAGCTACTTAAATCAGTCACTACATGGCCTGAAGATACAGTTAAAAAATTACCTTCTGCACTACACTCATTCCCCAAGAATTTATGTCTACCAAAGATTCACACACCACTCCGACTGATAGTCAAAGGTATAGACAGTCCCAATTATCACCTATCCAAGAAACTAGCGTCAACACTCAGAGTTTGGTAGGTCATTCCCCCTCCTATATTAAAAATACATGACACTTTGTAAACAAAATCAAAGACATTTAGAAAAAGATGATTTATTAGTCAGTTTTGACGTCTCTGTCCTCTTCCAATCAATGACACAATCATTCTAATACAGAACAGATTCCCTCCCAATATCACAGCGCTCTTTGCACTTGTACCACATTCTGGCTATTTTGTGTGGCAAAACACTTTCTACCTACAAAAAGAAGGCACAGTCATGGGCTTACCATTATGCCCCCCCCCCCTCCTCCATTGCTAATTTTTACATGGAACATTTTGTACAACGTGCTCTAGGTTCCTCTCCTTTAAAACTGAAAGTCTGGCTTAGATGCATTGACGATGTTTTTGCTATCTGGCCCCATGACTGCCAGACATTAGACACTTTCCTTAGCCATTTCAACAAACAACACAAACACATACAATTCACAATTGAGATTGAAAAGCAGAACATGCTTCCATCTAGATACACTTGTTACATGTCTTCCTTGTGGCAGTCTTTCCAGAAAATCATTACCGGAAACCAACATATACTAGCCAATATGTACACATAAATGCCTACCACCACCCAACACAAAAACTAGGGTCATTAATACACCAACAAACAAGGCATTGAAGATTTGCTCCAATGAACAAGCACTTAAAGGTGAATTAAAAGTTATCAGCAATACCTTCCTAAAAAATGTTTACAGCCAAAATACTACAACAAAATTCTGTACAAGACCACACTTAAAAATAAACTAGACTACAATAAAACTGTAACCATCCATGTATTAAAGGGATATCACACAAAATAAACAGAATACTACAGAAATATAACCTTAAAACCAACTTTAAACCTCCTGCAAAATTAAAGAATTTACTCAACTCATCCAAGGATTCACTCCCTCTGCAGGCCCATCCTGGAGTATTCATTGCACCTGTAATTTCTCCTATATAGGAAAAACAGGACGCACAATTCCTATCAGAAAAAAGGAACATAAATGACACATTAAATATAATAGCTATGGTGAAGCTAGTCTTTCTAATCATGCCCTGAATACTTTACATAGGATTGACTGGAAAAGCACCTGTTGTTTACATCACACCAAAACATGCTATGAATGTAAATTTTAGGAGGCCTGTGAGATTCTTATCAACCACCCTAATCTTAGCAATAATGATGGTTTATAAATCCCAAGAATATGGAAGGCACATATTCTACCCACTTAACTTTTCTCAAGAGTTGATTATAAATAGGGCCATAGGTAATCCAGGATCTTAAATCTAATATAACAATTGTCCTGTTAATTTAGGATATCATTTTTACTGTAACAAAACTATATGAAAGAATATTTCTCTGATGTTTTAAATAGAATATAGCTCTAAACGTGTGGACAGACTTATGTGTTCGTCGAATATGTTGTTTATTTTTTAACGGTATATATTAGAACACAGAAACTAAGTAAATAATTAATTTATTAACTTATTGCTGATATTTCGCTGGTGTTATAACCAGCATCTTCAGAGCACAAAAACACAGTTTGTCACAATATGCGAGACTATAACAACATGGTGTAATTAAACAAAATTGTAGCAGCAACACAAAGACTAGAGTCCTTATTTTTGGTGCCCTCTATCTGGGGGAAAAAAAAAAGCTATCACATATTACTAGAGTCCTAAAAAAAAAAAAAAAAAAAACATCCACCACAGAGAACTACAACAAAACAGTCACCATCACATACATTAAAGGCACATCCGAAAAGATCTCAAGAATTCTCAATAAACATAAACTACGCACCACATTCAGACCATGTAGCAAATTAGCTACCCTCATCCGTTCACCCAAGGACAGCATTCCCCCTTTATCACATCCAGGAGTCTACCAAGTACCCTGCTCATGTAATCAAGCCTACTACGGTCAAACAAGAAGAACTGAACATCTGCATCAGCGAACACAAAAGATACGTCCAGAATTATCATTATGGCAAGTCGGGCCTAGCAGACCATGCTCTGGATACCCCTACACATAGGATCAACTGGAAAAACACAAAAGTACTACACAGAAACCCTTATAATTCAGAGAGATTGTTCTTAGAGGTGACAGAAGCCCTGAAACACACTCCAAATCTCAACAAATATGGCTGTATTAACTTGCCGAAGATCTGGGAGACAGTCATATTAAGAAAAAACTAGTACTTTTTTTTTTTTTTTTTAGGACTCTAGTAATATGTGATAGCTTTTTTTTTTTCCCCAGATAGAGGGCGCCAAAAATCAGGACTCTAGTCTTTGTGTTGCTGTTACAATTTTGTTTAATTACACCATGTTGTTATAGTCTCGCGCATTATGACAAACTGTTTTTGTGCTCACCGTTAAAAAATAAACAACAAGAATATAGCTCTGATGTAGTTATTTTATTTTATTTCATTTATTTATTGTAATTTTATTTTCATACATTATGCTGAAGAGACAAATCATTGTCTCTTCAGCATACTGTATGAAATGTAATTTTGCATGTCTCTATATATATATATATACACGTATACTCCAGATGATGATCTTAATATGAAGGTCGAAACGTCAGGAAATTACAATAATTATAACATGGTTGTAGAGTCCATAATTTGTGTAAAATGTAAAATGAGAAGAGGCTAAGGAAAATTGTGGGAAAGGAACTTGAAGAACAAACGCGTGTAATATTTTTACTTTACTTTACGACAAATAGGTGAGAAATCATGAGAACATAACAAGATCTCATCGTTAATTTTTCATCCCATGAACTCAACAAAATCTAGTGTAGAGCCCACATTATTTCAGACAGTAACATATAGGTATCAAGAGATGGCAGCAGTTGTTTGCCTGTCTCTTCATCGGCTGCCGTTTATAATTAGTGATCGTCATGGGCCAGCTATCTCTGATTGGCTTCTGGTGTAGATTGGACTGGCTACTCAGTCTCCAAAAGCTAGAATGGGTTAAAAAGGCCTTGCCTATTCCCTATAAGGGAATAAAAGGCGTTGAGGCAGTTTCATGCACAGATTTGTTGCAGTTTGGAAAGTTTCTCAGGACTAATATTTATATTTGCTGTGGTGCAGAAGAGTGGCCTCCTTCCAGCATATCCTGTGGTTAGTGTTCAAACATAGTCAACAAGTCCAGAATGGCTGTAATAGTAGAAACAGGTGTAGTCTATATGTTCAGAAATTCTTATATTGGCTGTCTTGCATGTTTGACCATAGGATGACAGCTTCCTTACTTCGAAATTGCTCTGCCTACTTTTCTTTTAAATATGATCCCACCAACACACAGATCAGATCACTTCACAGACTCTGTAAAATGGTTACCTCTTGGGTGCGGAATTCACCAGTGAACTAAAACCATTCAACTCTAGACCTCTGGCTGTGATATATGGGCTATCAAAAATCCATAACAAAATGAGCCATTATGTCACATTGTAGATGGCATTGATTCTCCTACATACAGATTAGCCAAAGTGTTCTCACAGTATACTAGCAACACTCCTTCACACATAAAAAAAAACTCAGTCCACCTTAAAGCCAGTATAGAAATCCTCACTAACCCCCACTCCAACACACTGACATAAGTCAGTTTTGATGTTTCTTCTCATATTTACTAATGCCCCACTCAAAAACACCTTAGATCTTATCCAAGCTATATTTCCTCCCCATATTTCAGCCCTGTTTCAGTTTGCCATGAACTGCTGTTTCATCTGGCAAGGAAAATTCTACAAGGAGATAGAGGGAACAGCCATGTTCTCCACTCTCTCCAACTTCTTCTTCATGGAGATCTTTGAAGAAAAAGCCTTAAACTCTGCCCTACATAAACTCCCTGTTTGACTTCGCTACATAAATGATGTGTTCTCAGTTTAGCCATATAGCCTGGATGATCCAGTTTACCTTAGAAAAGAAAAAAAAACAGTGTCCCCTTTCTAGACACTGATTACATGCCAGCATGAAGGAGAATGCCTAACTGGCATTCTCCATTTACAGAATACCCACACACACACACCCCCTCCCAACAATATGGGATTATAAAAACTCTATATAAGAGGGCAAAATTAATCATTTCTGACAGCAGTTCTCTAATTACTGAACTTGAGTACATTCTCAACACTTTCTTAGCCAATGGCACTGCCCCCATAGAATATTAAATCCTGTAATCACAATCCTCCCTTCTCCCTTCAGAGCATACATTACACAAAATCTATAACCATTCTATATATCCAGGGCACATCCAAAAAATTAACAAAAATTTTAAAGAAATACAACTTACAACCACTTACAGACCACATAAAAAAATTAGTATCCCTTCTTGGCTCCACCAAAAACCAGCGGTATTTCCTAGACTTACCAGGTACCTTGCAGTTGCAAAAAACCCTAACATGACAAACAGGCAGGACAGCCAATATCAGCATTTCTGAACATGTAGACTACATCCATTTCCACCATTACAGCCACTCTGAACCATGCTTTGGACACTCATGACAGGAAACGCTAGAAGAATGCCACTCTATTTCGTTGCAGCAAATACAGATATGAGAGGCTATTCCTTGAATCTGCCTCAGCTTTGAGAAACTTTCCAAATCTCAAGAAATTTGGGTGCATGAAACTGCCCCACATTTGATAAGTACTCATCCTCAGATTTTCAGCTCAACAACCAAGACTACTCAGTTTAGCCCACTCAAGGGTTGTCTTTCTTTATCATTAACCTAGTATTAGCTAGGTCAATGAGGATAAAATACTAGCATATTTCCTTTCTGCGATCACTGATGAAGGCAATGTGACGTTGCCAAAATATAGGAAGTATTAATTAAAGTTGTTATAATTAATATTGAGTATAAATTGTAATTTCCTGTAAACTAACATTAGATTAAGAATGATTAAATGCTTTATTTGGTATACTTTTCTCTATGGACAGTAAACAGGGAAGACATTAGAAGGATTGTTATTTTCGGGATGTGGACATACAGACGAGCATTGTAGATCTCTTTAATCCAGAAGAAGAGAAACAAAGGTTTGGAAATGATAGGTACAAAATTGGAACTAATAGCATACAAAAAATAAAAATATCATATATGGGTTCATATTTATAGTGTCATGAAAGTCTTCAAAAAGATTTATTAGAGGGAAGAATTTAAAGCAACTGAAAGAAAGGAGACAGCAATACAGTTTAAAAGTGCAGAGGATGGTCCTGAACTATAAAACTATACAGAGAATACTAGGGCTGCTTAAGACAGATGGAGATCCATAACTTGCTTTTTGATGAATTCTTGTTTTGACAGATTTTGAGAAAGTCTTTCAGTGAATTGTTTTTTTGATGAACTATATCCTACAGTTTTTCATGTGCTGACATATTCTGTATCACAGCATATCCAGTTAAGGATTAATTTGCAGTTTTAGTTTATATATAATTTTATTCTTGTAGTTTTAAGTATCACAACAATGTATTGCATGTTGCTTTTATATTGTTTACTGACACTAACCAGGAAAGTGAAATATATTTTGTTTAGTTCTTGGTATTAATGATGGCTGTAGAATTCTCAAGAAGATAAGTTTAGCCAATCATACTCGTACATTCACAATAAAAGGTCAGTTTGGAATTGCAACAGACACTTTTATGTCTGATGGAAAAGTTGTAATGAAGACAACATATGGTAAGTGATAATTCATTTTTCAAACATAAACTTTAATTTCTTTTTAAAATTATCAATAACGTCATAATTCAAATGATGTCTTTTCTTAAACTTATTTATCCGACTGAAAGTACAGCAAAAATGCAGTCAACTCTCACGATAGTGAACACCATTATAACAAACTCAGAGTTGAAAAGTCCCACTCAAAGTCAATACTATTCTAAAGGAAATTCATATAACAAGCTGTCCAATATAGCAACTTATTCCTGTGTCCCTGTGAGTTTACTACATGAGAGTTAACTGCCATGTATAGTACTTCCATCATTACAGTACTGCATCATCAGCAATATCTTATATTGCTGATTCACCTATCCTTATTTCTGTCTTCAGCTCATCTAGTACTATATGCATGATATTGTAACAGATGAGGGAGAGAAGCAAGCATCCTTGTCTATCTGAAACTAATAATTTAATCCACCACCTGTTCTTGCTCACTGTACAAGGTAGCCATCAACCTGATGTTGAGAAAATCCATTACTTTTGTTACATCCTGCAATTTCACAAGCTGTGAACTCAAGCAAAAACTTTTAAGTAGCCCATGAAGTCCATTACCAAAGGAGGTCTAAACTCTATACTTCTCACTGATCTGACTAAGGCAAAAGTGTGATCTTTGCTACCCTTGCCTTTCCTGAAACCTGCCTATCTTTCCTCAGGCATCTCAGCCTCGACTTTGGCCCAGTCTTATTTGGAATAATCTTCAGTAGAATCTCGCTTGCATGAGAGATTAGACTTAAAGTTCTTACAGCCCTTCATATCTCCCTTGTTATACAGGGATATAAATACTTGTTACGGTCTCTAGGCCATACTCCTGTCTCCCATATCCTCATAATTAATTTTAGAATCATACTTATCCATTCATCCATCTCCTGCAGCCTTAATCAACTCTGCCTGGATTCCATTTACATCTGGGGCTTCATTGTTATTAAGCTCCTTAGCTGCTCTTTCAACTTTATACCTAATTGGAAATGGTTCTAGCTCAAGATTCTCCTGGGAGCAGTCTCTACAAATATTCCTCATCCTCACTTCCTAAACAGTTTCTCACAGTATTCTTTCCATCTGTTTTTGATATCCTGTTCTTCTGTTAGTTGTTCCATTCCAGTCCTTGGTAACATTCAACACTTAAACTTGTGTTCAAGGTCACGAACTAACCCAGACAGCTTTCTGTAATTGTGCCTCATTGTTTTGAGCTCTATCTCTTCATAATTCCTAGTATTTTCCTTATCTTGCATGATGTGTTTTCTAACCTCTATGTAATCTCTGAACCCCTACCCTTGGTTATATCCCATGTTGATTCTAATATCCATTAGTCTCTATGTCTTCTAATTGGACCCAGATGTTTCCTAGCTGTTTCCTATATTACAACTTTAACTCCCTCCCAGAATACGTCCTTGAAGTTTCTGCTGTGAACTTTCTGGGAATTACTCTTACTGTATCAGTCCCATCCCTAGTGGGATGGGACTGACACAGAAAGTTTTGTTGGCTGTTACTAGGGTGATGGGCAGTGCTGCAGTCTGCTCCTGGACAAGTGTGCACATCAGTGATGCTTTTCTTATACCACTGCTACCACGATGTAATCAATCTGGTATTTCTTGACTTCTGTTTGATGTATAAGTATAGGTATGTTCTAGGTGCTTCTAGAAGCAGGTATTAGTAATAACGTATCATAGACAAATTCCAACAGTCTTTCACCATGGGTGTTTAATTCTCCTGTACCAAACCATCTACACTCAGACTCAACTGTCATTTCTTTCTCACTCTGCATTGAAGTCTCCTAGAATGAAGAGAACAGTCTGTAGGTTTTATCAATGTGGCTTTTTCTCTCATAGAGCAGTGCATGACTATAATGGCTTGCCTTTTATCATTATTTTACCACTATAATTAACACATTTATTAGTGAGCCTTAAGGCTAATAAAAAAAAGTATCTTGTAATTCCCAGGATATCAATTCTATTCCTTTTCATCTCTATACAGATAATGTCATACAAACCAATCTGAAGTCACCAAACATTTCTTGTGCATCTGTCAAGTTCACCTCTGAGGTTGATCCCATGTCTTTTATGTCCTTCATTCATAGTAATACTGACCTGTACTAGAGACTATAATATACTTCTTGAATAGACTCCTCTGCCTAAGCCCTAAAGCAACTCTGATTATTCTGCATGATAGCTGATGCAGCATAAGATTTGTTATAAGGCACAATCATATTAGATTTGGAGCAGTCACCTCAAGAAGTGATAGGGACAGAGGCACTTACAGTTTCAGAATGGGCAAAATACGAATACCCGTTAGTCCATAGCTTCTTTTTCTTTATTCAAAGCAACCCTTTTAGACATTCCTTCATCCACCACCTGTGAGGAATGTGCCTGGTAAGAGCATATTCTTTCTCACTTAGGTATTGGAATCCAACAGAATAAAGTTAGAACATCAGGAAAGAGAGAGGAGTGAAGCAAGATATCCCTCCCCATTACCAAAATTGTCTTCTCTCATATTAAATGTTGTCTTTAGGAGTATATCATGGGAAAACTGGAATTAACATTAATGGAAGAAATAGAACAATGTCATCAATAGATGACATTGTTCTATTAGCCAAAAATGAAGAAGCTCAGAAGAAAATCTGAAATGACCTTGATAGAGAAAGCAAGGGGGAGGGAGTTTACAGATTAACATAATTAAAACAAAATTTATGACAAATTCAGATTATACTGAACTAAAATGAGAAGATAATACTACTGAAATTGTGGATAACTATATTTACTTTGAGCAAATGTGAAAATGGATTCATCATGGAAGGCTGTTCTATAAGTTGAAGGATATGGGATTGGATTAGAAATTACTAGTTTGGATAAGAGAATGGCTGAGTGACAGACATCACAAAGTGATGTATGGAGGATGAGTCTACAAGATTTAAGATGAGGAGTGGTGAACCCCACGAATCAGTCTTTGGTCCATTGTTATTCAATCTTTACGTTAATGATATTGGGAAGATTTAACAGGTGATGCTGTTGTTTGTTGAGTTGGTTGCGTGCAAAAATAGGCAGGTCAATAAAGACATGCAACATTTGCAGAATGATTTGAATGGGCTGGAATTGTGGGATGAGAAAAAGTGGAAATGTGAAAAATCAGTTCAATGCTAGTAAATGTAAAGTGATGCACTATGTGTAATGAAATATTCAGTGGTATATTATGTGTTGGCATGATTATGCTAGAAGAAACTGAGCAGGTTAGAGACTTGTAATATTAATAGACAGAAAGTTGAAATTCAGGGCCATATAGCAAAGACTGTGAATAAAACTCAGGATAATTGCAATGCTGAAGCAAATATTGACATCTAAGGATAAGGAAGCCATTTTGCCTCTTTAGCAAGTCTTTGACACCACTTTTATCTGAACTACTGTGCACAGATCTGGTTTGCGATGTGATATAGATATGGTAGAGAGGGTGCAAAAGAGAGTGTTAGAGATGATATCAGGACTGTGGAACATAGATATCTCTCTTCATAATCCAAGTTCCATGGATGCTTCATCTACTGGTATCCTCATTTTATGGAGGGCAGAGAAAAGATGAAGCATCCATGGAAGTCAAGAATGATTACAATCAAGAAACATGTGAGAGCTATGTTTTTCTCTCATAGAGCAGTGCGTGACTATAATGGCTTGCCTTTGGAGGCTGTAAGTTTTTATATTTATCCTATACACATCAATGCCATGTGTGGGGTGCATATGTGGACTGAGTAGTTTATTGATGTTTTTTTTTTTTTTTTTTTTTTTGAGAAGCTGCAAGTTATAATTATTTGGAAATACTTCATGAGAGAAGCTGTTCCAGAGGTAGATGGAATAAAAGAAGAAGAGAAGCAGATTTGGTGTGTTTGCAGTTGCTGCTCTTGTATTAAAAGGTGCAAACTGAAAGTGAAGGAATGATAGTTGCCAATTCACTAGAGCAGTGACCATGGAAGTACCTGTAGAATAGACACAGTGCTGAATCACTGCATCTGTGAGATAGAGGTTGAAGTGAATATGTAAGAGAGGGATCATCAATGAGCCTAATTATTCACCTCTAAATAGCATTAAGGCTTTTAAGGGAAGTTCTAGGTGCGTTACCCCCAAACATGTGGGTATTATTCTAAGCATGGGCAGATTTGGGATTTGTATCTAGCTAGGAGTTGGTTGCGTGTAAAATATCCTTTCGAATGAAAGCGAATGTTTAGTTTCTTGGATGTTGAGGAAACTATTGATGTGATGTATTCATGAGGAGAGACTGGAGGTAAATGTTAGTCCCAGCAGATTGATCTGATCTGACAAGGTTGTTCCCGCCCCCATTGAAAGATAGTATGAAGATCAGTGTTTAGGGCACTGGTTGTAGATGATTTTGTAGCCTGAGATGTCAGAGTACTGTCATCAGCAAAGCTATGGATAGGGTTAATGGTGATTGTGAGTAGGTCATTTATAAACAAGAGAAAGAGTAGATGATAGGACAGAGCCTTGAGGCACTCCAGCATTGATGGTGAAGCTCAAAGAGAGGAAGCCATCTACCATGACTCGCAAAGAATAACCAGGGAGAAAGCTGATTACCCAATTATAGATTTACTGTTGAGCAGGCCACAATGCTACATGGTCGAAAGTTTTGGAAATGTCAAGAGTGACAGCACAAGTTTCTTCGAACCTTTCCATGGTACATGTCCAGTGGTGGGTAATGTAAGCTACAAGATCAGCTGTGGGTCTTGAATGGCAGAATCTGTACTGGTGGTCGTTGATTAATTAATGGGCCTCTAAGTAGTGGAGGAGTTGGCTATTGATGACCTCAGTCCTCTTCATTATTTTAGAGAGGACTGAGGTAATGGCAGTTGGTTGGTAGTGTGATGGTTCACTTATGTCGCCCTTTTTTTTTTTTGGAATAGGATAGATATGAGATTGCTTCCATGCTTTGGGATAAGCCAGTTATGTATAGTTGATTGTAGTGACAATGCAGGATGGATGTTAATTCTGGAGTACAATGTTTAAGAACAATAGGAGAGATGCCATCAAGACCAGAAGACTTTTTAGTATCCAAGTTTTTTGTATTTTCCTGATTTCTCTTTTGTTGAAAAACTGCAGGAGGCATACGGTACTTGGATTCCAGTATGATAGGAGGCGATTTCCCTTGGTTATCAATTTAGGAGTTTGAGCAAAAGAGTAATGTCAGGAGGTCAGCTTTATCTTTGCATGAAGTCAGTGTTACCATCAGGATTTGAGAAGGGCTGAAATGCATGAGAGCAGATATTGCTTCCAATGGCCTTAGCAAGGGACCAGAAGACACTTTATTGACCTTTATGAAATCCGATTTCGATCTGCTGATGACTGATTTGCATATGTTGTGTGCTTTGATATGGGCAGAGTATGAAGCTGACATTCTTGAAGTGAGCCATTTGTAGTAAACTATATATATATATTATTTTTTTTTTCAATTGCTTTGGTACACTTTCAATTGAACCAGGACTTAGAAAACAGATGAGAATTGTTCCTTGAATTAGGGATGAAGGTCTTCATGCTGGTGAGAATAATTTATATAACTCGTTCACAGCAGGTATTAAGGTCAGATGAGTGGAAAAAATAGTCAGACCAAGGAAAGGAGGGGTAGAAATTCCAAAGGTCATCCCATTTGGCCCCTTTGTAGTGCCAAAGGATGCAAGATTGGGAGTGGGGAGAGGGTGAGGCATTCTATGAGAGAGGAGACTTGTCAAGTTGCAAAGAGGAGAGGTGACCTCTGTGGTGTATCTGGAAGGAGAACTGGTCAAAAAAAAAGATCCAGAGTATTTGGAGAGTGAAGCAGGTTATCAAGAATTCAAGTGGCAGGTGTATGATTTGTTTTATGTCGTTACTTATGGCAAAGACTTCTGCTTCTCATCCAGCTTGGTCAGTACTGTTGCAATAGAGGAGCCAGTTGGAATTGTGAACATTGAGGTCACCTAGGAAGATGACCTCACTATTTGGATTGTAGATGGTCAAGTTTCATGGAAAGGAATGTGAAGAGGTCAGAATGGTTATCAGTGTTAGAAGACTGGTAAATGTAACAAATGAATATTACTAAATGGGGCAGAGAAATCCAGAGTGTCAAATAGCAGGGGATTCTAAATTTTCTGGCACAGTTGCCACCCTTGTGAGTAAAAGAATTGTGAAGTGTATAGATGTAGTTGTAATCTGGGTTTCTGTCAGTAATAGGATGTCTGGTCTGGAAGACTGGAAGTGATGGTGAAAGTCATTTATGTTTCTTTTAATGGCATGGATGTTAGTAAGGTGAATGTGAAAGTGGGTTTTTAGTGAAGAGATTCTGGCTTAGTTTGTGATGTGACTTTTTTGATGGGATTGGTTTATGAGGGAGATTCATTTTCGTCTCATTGTTTGTAGGAACCTTCATAAGTTTAATCCAGATTATATGGAAATATAGTGGGGACATGCAATGAGAGAGACATTCTGGAATATAACTTCCATAGAAAGAGGAATCAGTCTCCATACCATGACATGGCCCCAGCAGTCCCCCCTCCACATACCACTAGACTCGTTACTGACAGGTTTGAACCCATGATCTAATTCGTGGCTGGCCTGCAGCACCATCATTTTAACTGATGTACCGATGAAATGGAGAAGGTTATGGATCTCTAAGTATGTTTGTCATGGCCTTGAACAGTATCACTCATACTGCATGGAGAAGGGGGGGGAAAACAAACCATAATCCCTAGTCTAGAGACCAAACATGGTATTTGCCAATTTGGACCTCCGGGCATTTGGTGGCATTTCCTCCAAGTATCATTTTGCAGCAGGAATGCTCATTGCAAACACCAGAGTCCCTTTTGTGGAAACAGGCCACACCATGGACTTAGCTTGACAAGAGAGGCTGTAAATTAAAGATACCAAGAAATTATATACTTGGTTTAATCCTTTATCCAAGTGTAAGCAAACAAGTTTGTACCTGAACTATTTTCAGAACTGGGGCAACTCGTATATAGAAGCTTATGACTTCACATCACTTGCCTTAGCATCCCATAATGCAAAGTACATATCCTTACGGGTATGTATAATCTATGCATTATAGGAAGGGTCACCACCCAGACTGGTTTTGACCTTTATTGAGGTCTCATCAGTGGGAGCCAGACCCAGAGGTGGTACCAAGGTGGAAGTAATGCAGAAGTCATATTTTCATATAAGAGCTGCCAAAAGGTGTCACACCTTATTATTATGAGGTCTCATCTAATCCAAATGAGACTTTGCTTACACTTGGATAAAGGATTAAACCAAGTATATAACTTCTTGGCATCTTTAATTTATACTATAACCAAGTGGAAAAACTTCCAACAAGGAGAGGCTCTATATTGCAAATTCCTGCATATTAGTAACTCAGATAGCCCAAAAGAGTGAAGATAGTGTAACGAATTCAAGAAAATGTATTACATGATGTGATGTAAATGGTATGCACCCTTTATCGATTAGTCTCTTACTCCCTAGAGGTCTCTTATAATAATAAATACTATTTACCTTCAGAAAAAAAAAAACTAGATAAAGACATAAATAGGAAATTATACTAGGAAACAATATGTATGTAACTTTGGGGTTTTCTACTGATAATGTTAATATTGTCCCTTATCTATTTTGTCTATCTATCCTGTTTTGTCTTTAATCTCCTTATTATGATTGGCCATCGTGCTTTCTGACTGCTGCCATATATATATATATGTTTATGCTATGCCTTATCTCTCATGCTCTATAGTCTAGCAGATTTGTTTATCGACTATGCCAGCTAGACTATATATTGTGAATGAGAGTATAAGATTATTTAAATTAAGGGGATATTAAATCCCACGTTTTTTTAAAACCGAATAAGAAACTCAAAGATTGGAATCAGAGAGTTTCATGCCGAATATAGTATAATAAACTATAAAAGTATCGGCGACTACTAGCGTGAGCTAATCCAAGTACATAGTACAAACTCGGGCAACTCGCAGCAAAGGTGGTAAAGTTCTGATCGCTCTTCTTGGTATTTTCCATTATGTTAAACACATTTCCTAGGAAATGTATGCTGTTGTTACGTTATGGTGGGAGGTCACTACCCAGACCGGTTTCAGCCATTATTGAGGCTTCATCAGTGAGTAGCTAGACCAAATTAATACCAAAGGGTATAGCGAAAAGAACTTATATACTCTGCTATACGAGTTGTCAAAAAGGTGCACCCATGAAGTTACTTAAATATAAAGCTACTCTATATTTAAGTAACTTAATGGGTGCACCTTTTTGACACCTCATATAGCAGCGTATATAATTTCTTTTCGCTATAACCTTTAATATTAATTTGGTCTAGCTACTCACTGATGAAGCCTCAATAAAGGCTGAAACCGGTCTGGGTAGTGACCTTCCACCATAACGTAATAACAGCATACATTTCCTAGGAAATGTGTTTAACATAATGGAAAATACCAAGAATAGCGATCAGAACTTTACCACCTTTGCTGCGAGTTGCCCGAGTTTGTACTATGTGCTTGGATTAGCTCACGCTAGTAGTCGCCGATACTTTTATAGTTTATTATACTATATTCAGCATGAAACTCTCCGATTCCAATCTTTGAGTTTCTTATTCGGTTTTAAAACAATGTGGGATTTAATATCCCCTTAATTTAAATAATGTTTATATTGCCGAAATGAAGCCTATTGGCTCTTTATATTTAAGTAAGAGTATAAGATGTTATTCAAAGACAATACAGACATCTGAATTCGCATTCCCTGCTTTAACTTATTTCCTTTAGTCAGTCATGGCAATTAAATAAAAATCATACATGTTATTCACACACAGGTTCAAATTTTTTAGAGATAGTGCATTGACACTTCACAGTTCAGTATATTGTTTACAAACCATTTATTAAAACCCAAAGAATATTTACAATATACACATTAGATAGATACAAATTCCTTATTCTTCTAAACCTTAGCTCTGAGTTATCATAGGACTTAAACATAGCATTATGTGATCGTGAGATACACGCTGGTTAAACCTAACTTACTAATTTCTATACAATATCTCATAGGCACATTACATACAGTAGATTCATGCATTCACTATGCATATTTTCTGGAATACAATCACGAGTTTCCTTTTCAAAGCAGTCCTTCCATTAATCAAATGTTTCATGGGAATCTTCCTATCTTTTTTTCTTTCACTTGCTGTGTTGCTCCTTTCCTTCCTAATGTCTTGGCACAATATCTCCCTCGTATCGACAATCCACATAGACAATAGCCAAAGCTGCTTCTTCCTTTCCCGACCACAAACGGCTGAGATCTTCAGATATGAGAATGCCTTGAGGATTCTGAGGACAGACCAACGAAGCTTCTCATCTTTCTTCCCCCAACCAAGGATGGCGGTGATCACAGGCAAGAGGAAGCATTGAGAACCTGGGATAAACAAACCAATGAAGTTTCTCTTTCTTTTCCCAACCATGGATGGCAGTGATCACAGATAAGAGTAAGCATTGAGAACCTGGGAGAATTTTGTTTACTGACTAGGTGCCTTATATATGCTTTGGCTTCATTTGTTTTCACATTCACACGCTTTTCAAACTTGTCATGTGTTGATGTCATCTTTGCATGCTTTTTCAAATTCTTTGTTCTTGGCACATGCTGACTTTTTGAAGTGATGACATCAACCTTTGCAAGTTTCTGTGACCTTTCTCTTATGGTAATCTTTGTTCTTTACTAATCTTACCATAAATTTGCTGACTTGTGCAGATTACATTATAGTAACAAAGGAAGTTCCTTTTTGCTGAACACAATAACTTACAAGGAATAATATTTCATTGAACATTTTACATATCTTTTTTTTTTTTCTTCAATAAAAACCATTGTAAATTAGAGATAACTACATCAAAATTACTCTACATAATGAAAAATGCATTGCCTTCCCTGCCTCCCCCACACACTATGCTACATACAGACAAAAGGTTTTATTGCAGCACCAAGCGTTGCATCTAACTAAATACATTTGTCCTTCCATCCTCTTTCAAATATTCAGTTGCTGAAAATGCATGCATGGTAATGACTGTTTATAATACAACTGAGTGCAGAATGCAAGCAATTTATGTTAAGCAAATTTTCTATATCAAATAAAGATGCATATGCCCCTTGAAATATTGGAACAGTGAGTTCTGATAATTTAAGGATCAAATAATTGAAGTACAATTACATGTTGTTCTACCAGAAGTCAGTTGATGTGCAAGAGTTGGTTGTTAAGTTAAGGATTGTTTTGGAGGTTGGATAAATTGTACATTATATATGTGTGTGTGCGTGCGTGCGCACGCGCTACTTGAAATCAGTTTAAATTGCATTTAAGACTTTTGACATCATTAAGATAGTTCACAAATGCTAATTTTACAAATAAAGTTACTGAGAAAGATATAACTAACATGTGGTACAATCATTGTGCATATATGCTCATTCAACACAGAAGTGGCATACATACATACATACAGAAAGGGAGTTCCCACAACCATAGCAATGTGCAGAATGCTGCCAATGTAATCACATTAAAGTGAAATTCTAATCCTGACAGCTTCTGTTTGATCTGAACCTGACTTATTCTTCTCCAAGCTTCTCTTCTACAATTTTTCTTACACTTTTCTCAATTATATTTGCATAAATCTTATCAGGAATATTTACTTAAATTTCTCTAATTCTTGCACTGTTTTCTTTCCCTTTTTATAGATGGGTCTATGAGAACTCTGCTCCAATCATCTGGAATTCAGTCCTCTGCAGGCCTTCTGAATTATGCATTGTAGCCACTGTAAAACTTTTATACCTTCATATTTGGACATTTCTATTGAAATATCTGCTTCAGCTACCTTTAAAGTATTTTAGGTTTTTGATGGCTCTTTCTACTACAAGGATTTATATATATTTAAATTTCAACTTTCAAATTTCAAATATCAATTTTCAATTTCAAATAAAAAACGCTCAACAGGAGTGCAATATTCCTGATTGCACTCCTGTTGAGTGTTTTCTACCACTGTGTTGTTACTGCTCATTTCATTTAGCAATCCCTCAAAGTAATTACTTCAGACATTTAGAGCAATGTTTTCTAAATATCAATATCTGCATACCCCTTTTAAAATTTTAGTACCACTGGCATCCTCCTACTCTTGGACAAAGGCTTTTGTAAGAAGTTAAAATATTTAATTCAAATGTGAATAAAGGTATTTATTTTTTAACATTTGGGATAAAATAAATTACAAACATGTGAATAATTTTTTAAAATTATTAAATACATTACAGTAAATGCTAACATGATTATTAAAGTAAGTTCCACGGCTTACACATGTAGCAAAAAAAAAAAAAAAAAATTGGAGTTTTTGAATAAATTCTATCTAATTTTTGTTACATGTGTAAGCTATGAAACTTACTATAATATGTCTAGTGCATGTTCCATTAAAGCTATTAATTACTAACATGATAAAACATGTATTTGGCATTTGATTTTTTTGGGATTGGGATGAATGCTGATGTTTTTTAATCTCTAGGCCATTATATTTCCTTCCCAACCTGTTGACAAATTTCAGTCAATATATTCGCTACTTCATCCTCAGCTGCTCTCAATAATTCCATTGACACACCGTCAGCTCCAGGAGCTTTTCCTTTTGACAGATGTTTCTATTATCTTTCTTGTACAAATTCTCTAACTACTCTTTCCATCTTTTTTTTACTGCTTCTTCTTCCATCAACATTTGCCTGAATTACTTTTTACAATTCCTAATCTAGGGATAAACTTTCCTGTAACATTATTTTTCTAAACAGATCTCTTGTTCTTCCTATAATATTGCTTTCTTCAATTTCTTTGCGCCTTTTGTTTAGATGTTTTTCCTTATCTTTCCTAGCCTGTCTTTGGAAGTCTGCACTCAGTTGACTAACCCTTTCTTTACGATAAAGAGCCAAGAGGCTATTTTTCTGGCAGCGTAAATTAAGTTAAGGGGATCATAAATCCCTCATGAAATAATGAGGTATTTATTATCCCCTTAACTTAATTAACCCTTTCTTTGTTTCTCTGAAGTTTCATTTTTCTTCTTTCCTCTGCTATTTGAATAGCTTCTTCTGACAACCATTTACAACCAATTTTTCTTTCTTGTTGCTTTATTAAGAGTGTTCTTTGCTGCTTCTGTGACTGTACATTTTATTTCTTCTCACAGTTCTCCTAATTCTCTTCCTGAACTTTTTAATTTCTTTTCAACTTATCAATAATTCATGATCTGTCCCACAGCCTGCACCAGGTAGTGTTTTTGCTGCTTGGATAGCACTTCTCCACCTTCTGCTGGCAACAATATAATCTATTTGATTTTGTATTCTCTATTAAGTGAAGTCCATGTGTACAATCTTCTGTTATGTTGTTGGAAACAAGTGTTTGCAGTAAAGCAGCTGTTTGATTACCTGTGCTGCCGTCTCAGTATGGTATCACTAATTGTTGACTTGGGATGGCCCAATTTGTCAGCAATTTACTGCAATATGACATCCTACCACAATGCCTCTTTCAAACTCTATCAGTTCCCTTCTCACAGCCATTTCACCCGGACAGTTGCACTGACTTAGGAACATCATATTACTCCAATTTATACTGGCTACAAACATGTGTCTTGTTACATGGCATGATGTACCTTGCCCATGGAGATGTCCATTGACTGCTTTCCAATGAGTCTTTGGACTCCCTGGAGGTGTCAAATTATAATAATATTATGAAAATCCCACCCATGAAATTTGTAAATCTTCAGCACATTATTAGCACTTAGTACTTTGGGTAAGCTAAAGGTTAAATAATCCAGAAATTTTGTTTTTCAGGCCACACATTGCCACTTGGAAATCTATTTCGAGCCTCTAATTAAACAGAATAGTGGTCTTACATTGGAACTGATCTACCACCTAAAGCCATTTACAGACATTCCTACCCATGGTGGGATTCAAGCCCACTGTCTGTTGGGTAGAAAGTGGTATGCTATCCACTTAGCTGGCAACCAAGCTTGCTTTGAAGAATCTGCCCCAAAACTTTTCTTAGTAAATTACTCTGTTATTCATCTATTAAAAATATACTGTGATTTTCTAAAATGCAGGTAACTCTCATATAACATAGTAGTTAGGTTCTTATAAAATCTCATGGTACAAAAAAAGCAGGGAGAGGTTATATTCGAAAAGCCAATAGCATGATTTTGTTTATTTACATTGCCATCTAATGGGATCTATTTTGACTTTTGTTGTCAATCCAAATCATGAGTGCCCTTTCCATTTTCTCAGTTATTGGCACTCATGGACAAGTTATCATATTCGCAAAAATGGAAGATCCTGTAATGTAACAACAGCAGTTCTACTTATGTATTCATATTTCTTTGTGGTTGGATTACTTTATTTAAGCTTTTTTGCAACATGTAATACTTTTTTAAGATGATCCAAAATATTTAGAGAAACATAGTTTCTTTCGACTGATGCTTTTTACTTTCATTATGCATATTAAAGCAAAGCAAAACTTTGAACCAAATGCCTCCTTTCACATTGTGGAGATTTCTTAACATAGGAATTCACAACAAAGACATTATTCCAGTGTGGTACTTAAGAACAAAGTTTAGTAATACACACCTGGAAAAATTATAAACAATCAAATAAAACCAAAATAACCTTACAAAAACCTTAACTCATATTTGAACTGCTAGCTTTGAAGTCACAATTTTTAATGATTTTAAACAAGCACAAGTTCAGTAGCACAAAACCTGACACTGGAATATCTCAATATATATTTTTTTTTCATAACAGCTAACAAGTCAGCAGCAGGGATTCACAAAAAAGAATGGAAATGTTGAAAAATTATATTCATCATAATAGCAAGAGTTTCCCCACATAAAAGCTCAAAAATACTCCCAAGTACTCTGTTCTCTCATCATCATAATAGCAGGAGTTTCCCCAGCTCAAAAATACTCCCAAGTGCTCTGTTCTCTCATCATCATAATAGCAGGAGTTTCCCCACATAAAAGCTCAAAAATACTCCCAAGTCCTCTAACCTGCAAACACGTGATAGGTGTTTGCAGGTTAGAGGAACCATGTTACCTGAGTACCATGTTGTGCAAGGATTGCCACAATTCTCCTTGTTAGAGTGAACTGTCTTGCAGAAGTACTGTGTTATATGGGGGTTGCCTGTACTTTTCATGAGAAATTATACATATATGAATGGAAAAATTATACCATTTTCTAATTACACATGTACAGATCATATTAAGCGGGAAAATCTTGATCGGATGTTGGCAAGTGTTCAAAGTGCTCATCAAGCCCAGGCATATAGGTTAGTCATACTTTATGTAAAATATATAATGTAATAAAATCATAAATTAATGTTTTCTAATTGCAGTAGAGTGTCACTAATTATGCCATCAGTGAATGGTATAACAAACTCCCATTTCTTTCTTTTAATTATTGAATTTTTCTTTCTAAATATAAAATTCCAGAATTCAGTCTTATCCTGTTACCATTAAGAGATTTGTCTTTCTGGTAATAGATAATAGTACAGATTACTATATATATATATATATATATGAATTAAACTAGAATTGTCCCTTGAACTGCACAGGTCCACTTATACATGAATTTTTTTCGATAAATATACTGAATTGTTTTGGAGAAGTAAAACACTTGACCAAAGACTAGAGACCACAGATATGAGAGTCCTGAGAAAGATTAGAGGCGTGAACAGATGACATCAATGACAATATCATATTAAAAATGAGGACATTAGGAAAGAACTTGACATTGTTAGCATCCAGGAATGTGTTAGCAGAGCTAATCTCGGGTGGTATGGTCGCTTAAACAGGATGGGTGAGGAAAGATTAGCAAAACAAGTGTTCTCTGCCAGGTTGGCAGGAAAACGACCCAGAGGAAGACCAAGATATAGGTGGATTGATACGGTACAATGTGCCTTAGACGATAGAAATATAAGATCTGATAATGATAATATTGGAGTCTTGACAAGTAATAGACTGATTTGGAGGAAAATTGTAGTTAGGAAGTTAGTAATGATGTAAATTTTTCATAATAGTACTATCATATCCTGTACACCCCTTGAGGGTACATGTCAGGTATTTGATGATTGTTTTGGAGATTGCGACAGTTTGAAAAACTCGCAGTGAACCTTGTAGCCTTGAAATAACAATTAAGAAAGAGTCAAGTATCTCATGAATTCATAAAATATATGTAGATACTAGTCTATTTTATCATTTACTACCATAAAATATACACAGATCTATTATAAAAGTTAAGATTTATCAAAACTTAATACACAAAAACACTTATAGAATCGTACATGCCACCATTCACAGTCGAGAAAAATGTAAGCAAATGTAAAGATGCAGTATTAAATCATCACCGTATGAAATTAGTTGTTATTAATTAGTTAAATTTAATTAATCAGAATAAAATAGGCTAGGCTACTATAAAGCAATCATATTGTGGCTTCTTTGTTATCAGTGCATAAATCGTTATACCTGTAAATAAATATGAATTTCTTTTTCATATCTTTTAATTTTTGATGTCTGGTGTTAGTAATACGTAAAACATATGATGCAAAAATGTTTTGCATCATATAAGACAATACTGATGCAAGTACTGACAGACAGATGATTCATTTTATAAACAGACGATGTAAACTTCGTGCAGTACTGTAAATATATTTTCTCTTATGATATTCTTAATAAGATTTTCTTTTCTCTAGCTTACTTTATTGTAAGAATATATATAATACATATGACATACAAAATATGTGTTAATTGACTGTTTTTGTAATCAGTAAGGCTTCCAGTCAACAGTAGGCTATTAGTAGTTAAGTTTTTGGAGG
Source organism: Typopeltis vanoorti (assembly GCF_054136105.1). Taxonomy (NCBI): domain Eukaryota; kingdom Metazoa; phylum Arthropoda; class Arachnida; order Uropygi; family Thelyphonidae; genus Typopeltis; species Typopeltis vanoorti. The sequence continues at coordinate 25,495,205 of NC_143556.1, read as the reverse complement.
AGTCAAAAGTTATATGCAGATTTTTGAACAACACAAAGGTCAGTGCCTCTAACCCCTGTGTTGTTCAAAGGTCAACTGCATTTTGTATAAAGTGAAAACTTTACTAAGAGATACTTTTGTAAGATATTCACAACATTAATATATTCTCTTTGGTTGATAAAATATGGATTATTCAAATCCTCAAGGATGCAAGGAAGAACATTTTCTAGGCTTTCTTGTCAGCTAAGTTAGAGGTAGCAGAAACATGGAACATTCTCAAAACTGATGGATATGGTGAATCCTAATCTTTTTAGATAACAACTGAAGAAATTATGGTAGAAAATTATAAAATGCTGCATTTCATAATTATATTTTTATATAGCAATCTCATATATTATCTCAACAGTTTGGTTGTTATTATTATTTATTTATTCAATTTTTTTGCCTCAATTGAAATGACAAATTTTAATCGAGATCCTAAATACTAGATTTTGTTAAATTCTATGCAGTAAGAGAAAGAAAAAGGAATTATTGGTATTATTACTACAGTAACCTCTCTGGAGTCAGACTAATTGTGGGAGGCCCACTTAACCAGCAATATGTCTAACCTATTGAACCTAAAATCATTTACATTCCCTTGCATTCACAACGCACTCTAGCAGTGTGTTCCACTCACCAACCAAGCTTCAAGTTAAAAATCTACTCCTCACACCCTTCTTCACCACATCTTTTACACAGCTTCCAGGAATCACCTCTTGTTCTTCCCATCTTACTGTCCACTCGTTATAATTCCTTCTCTATTAATCTGCTAAAATCCTTTAACTAACTTGAGGATCTCTATTATATCACCTCTTTCTATCAACCAAATTCTACAATCTCCATCTCTCAACTGCTCTGCATAACCAACAGTCTGGAGTCCCAATATCACTTTGGTCATTTTTATTTGGATCCTCTCTGGTGTTTCCAAATCGACAACTAGGTGACAAAATTTGAGCATAATACTCTGTGTGGTCTGACCAATGGGTTGTACAGTCACCATCTACATGTCAGTGTAGGGATGAGGATGAGGTAGTACTGCATTAGTAGCAATATGATGTGCAGTCTTCACAACCCTTGCAATGTGCCACTTGTAACTTTAGTTTGCTCTCTGCCATGATCCCATGATTCCGAATGTCACCCACTTCCTGAAGCACAGATCCATCAACACTTCAACTACACTTCCGAGTGTAGCACCTTGCATTTGTTAATATTAAAACTACAAACCCACTCATTTGTTCAATCTCAAAATCTATTCAAATCTTCCTGTAGAGAATTAACATCTTGATAATACTGCATAGCTTGCATTCATTGGCAAACATTTGAAGATCCCCAGTCCATTCACATGAAATATCATTAACAAATAAGTTAAACAGCAAGGGTCCAAGAACAGAATCCTGAGGCATATCACTGTCACCTTCCATTTCAGAGACACTGCTCCATCATGCACAACTTAAACCTCATATGCCAACAACAAAGACATTTTGCAGTCTGTCTGTGTTTGCCCTCTGGTTGTTTGTGCTTATATGGCATACATATTTCATGTGTTTATGAAGATGCCATGGTGAAGTTTAAATTTAATAATTTAAGTAAATACATTTGAATTGAATTATTTAACATGCCATACAGATGGAATGATACAGTACAATACAAGATTCACTATGTTGACAAAAGTATTAGACATCTAGTTGTGGTCAAAATAATGCATTTTAATTACCTTTCTAGTACCAAGTGGGATCACCTTTGGTCTGAATGACAGCAGCTACCCTTTAGGACATGCTTTCAACCAATTTCTGATATGTCACAACAGGAATATTCTTCTATTCCTCACACAAAACTACTCCCCTATTGCTAATACAGCTGCTATTGTCTGCAGCAAATTCGATGTTCTAATTTTCCCCAAAGATGTTCGATGGGCTGGACTTTGCACCAGCCAGTCAAACATTTCAATGATTTTTTGTCCAGTTTTGGGCACACAGTACAGTATGGCATGGAGCATTGTTATGCTGAAACATGCAAGGGTCACTGTTGAAGTACTTCCACAGTGTCGAAGCATGAAGTTGTCCAGGTAGCCATCATACATTGTTTTGGGCACATCCACTAATGGACCAAGCTCCCATCCAACTGAAACACACCCATACCATTACTGAGCCTCAACCATTCTTGACAGTTGGAATGATGCAATCTTGCCAAAACTGTTCTCCAGGTAATCTCCAAATCCAAACATGACACCATCAGAGTGAAACATTTTGAAATGTGATTTGTTGCTCCACAGAATCCTTGACCAGTCATCTACAGTCCAGGAATGGTGTGAAAGACCAGTCCAAACATCATTTGGCATTGATGGGGGGGGGGGATTCTTATTTTGTTTGCAGCAGCTCTGCTGTGATAAGGCATGCCATTCTCTGAAGACAGTTCTAGTGCTGACAGATGTACCTGCAGCATTTTCCAGGTTCACTGAGGTCTGCTGCTGATGACGTGCAGGATACTCGAACATTCCGAGACAGAGCTTGTCAATCTTGGTTAATGAGTGTTGATAGCCTCTCAGGGTGTTTTCCTGCTGTAACACCATCTTTTCCATCTATGAATGACATAAGCTATGGTGAATTTTGGCATACTGAGATAGGTAGCAGTGTCACAGACAGAAGACCACTAATGTGGCGCTCAACTGCTATCTCACACTGGAAGTCTGTCAGTTCAGCTGAACATGGCATCTTGACATAGAGTACAGTGCAAAACATGGGGCACATCTCACTTTTTACTACCAGACATACACAGACACTCCCTGAATATTTGCATGTGGTAGGATCTGAAAGGTGCATGGCAAGTTTTGATTAAGTTGCAAAATTGCAATATTGGGCAATACATATGGATAGTTTTAGAATATAATAAAGGATGATTAAAATAGACAAAATTTACAATACAGGATGATTAAAATAATACAGATTTTATTATGCATGATAAGACAATTTTTATGGCGTAAAATTTTGAAGAAGAAACAAAATATTTGTGTAACCAAGGGTGATTGCCATACTGGTCACTAGGAAAAAACATTACTTATGCATTGAATGTTGGGTACACAGTGTAACTGATTTTGATCATATAAATGATATCAAGATTCTCTACAATAGCTCATATCCACACTTAAGTAATAGAAAGAGCAAATAAATATAATCTTCCTGCGTATTTAGTGTTCATAGATTTTGAAAAATCCTTTGATTCTCTATATCAGTCAGAAATAATAAATAGCATAAAACAACAAGCCTTTCCAACAAAATATATATATCTGATTATTAAAACTGTATATCAAAATTCAGCAGCCAGTATAAAGTTAGAACATCAGAGAAAGAAATTTGGTATTGGGAGAGGAGTAAGACAAGGAAATCCTCTATCACCCAAATTGTTTTCTGCTACATTAGAAGTCTTTAATATTGTCTTATGGGAAAACTATGGAATTGGCATCAATGGAAAAAAAATCTCAATTACTTATGTTCTGCAGATGACATTGCTCTTTTAGCAAAAAATAAGGAAGAAGTTTAGGAAATGCTAAATGAATTTTGATAGAGAAAGCAGGAAAAAAAAAGGTTATTTGGTTATTATAACCAAACTGATGACAATTCAGATCAAATGAACTAAAATTAACAAATAATTGTATTGAAATTATGGAAAACTATATTTACCTTGGTCAGTCAGTTAGTTTTAAGAACAAACAAGATAAAGAAATACATAGAAGAATAACATAAGAAAACAAAGCACCTTGGTTGATAAAGATTACCTGTTAGGAGATTTACGTATATACATTATTAAATATGCATTATTCAAGTATTTGCCTATGGAAGTGAGATATGGACAACAGGATGTTTGTGATTTTTTTAGATGGGAGATGAATTTAATGAATTTAATTGTCTGGTGTGAGATCACCTCCCAGCTTATTGGAGGCCTGAAGTGGCTCGAAAAAGTTCTATGTTTGTAAAAGACTTGTAAAAAATAAATTTAAAAAAATACAAATATATATAAAATCCATAGCCTACTCATGTTACAAAATGTGCTATAAGTTGCAAATAACCTTTTGTGGGTGGGATTAGCCTCAAAAACAGGAGGACAGGTTTCACGTGGCCCAAATAGCCTTGGAGAAAAGAATGCCCCCACATAGTTGCAACAACTATCTCTAATCCAGAGTATTTCAATAATAAAGTGTGACAGCTTTTGGCAACTCGTATATGAAAATATCATCATCATACGTATCAAGGATTTAGGCCTAGTATGGCCTGTTCCGGCTTTAGAAGTCATCGTTGAATCGTTTAAGAGGACGTCCTGGTTTTCTTTTTCCTAATGGCTTGTACTTTAAGGCTTGTTTTGGTAATCTTTCTGGTTTCATTCTTTGAACATGTTCCATCCATTTATGTTTATATTTTTTAATTTTTTCTATTACTGGTTCTTGGTTTAATTCTTTCATGATATCTTCGTTTCTTTTGTGATCAAATAGGGTATACTTTGCAGTTTTTCTTTCTCATAAACTTCATTTCTGCTGTTGTTAATCTTTGTTTGTCTTTTTGTTTTATTGTCCAGATTTCTCTTCCGTACATTAAGACCGGTAGGGCTAATGTATTGTATACTTTTAGCCTGGTTTGTTTTTGAACTAGGTTTGGTTTAAATATAGAGTTAATTACTCCTGTTATTTTTAAATATTTTGCAATTTTTATGTTTATATCTTTTTCATTTTCATAAGTGATCATACCTCCTAGGTAGTTAAATGAATTCACCTGTTCTAAGATCTTGTTATCTATTACTATTTTAGTTCTTGCTGGATCTTGTCCTTTAAAGGCCATAGTTTTTGATTTTTCCGTTGATATTATCATACCATAATCTTTGGATATCTCATTTAGATTTAAAATATGAAATATGAAAATATGACTTTTGCATTACTTCAACCGTGGTATCACCTCTGGGTCTGGCTCCCACTGATGAGACCTCTATAAAGATCGAAACCGGTCTGGGTAGTGACCCTTCCCATTATGCATAGCAATCACCCGTAAGGATATGTGCTTTGCATTATGGGCTATTAAGGCAAGTGATGTGAAGTCATAAGCTTCTATATACGAGTTGTCCCAGTCCTGAAAATAGTTCAGGTGCAAACTTGTTTGCTTACACTTGGATAAAGGATTAAACCAAATATATAATTTCTTGCTATCTTTAATTTGTAGTATAACCAAATGGAAAAACTTGAAATGCAAAGTGCATAGAACAATTAGTTTACTAATTAAAAATGGATGCTGTGTGCTAGAAATTAATATTAAAAACAAATAATACTATAACTATTTTTAATATGTACATAAGATGAGAATCTCCCAAACTTTTGTTCGTCCAGTAAGATCCGCTGTGAATTGTATTGACTCTCCCACATATAGAATTGCTAAGTTTCTTTCATGCTTATTAACAGCCCATATTAAAAATTTCACACATTTTCTTGAAAAATCAAGGATATTTAAATACAAGAGTCAGATATGTTAATTAGTTTTGACATGTTTCTCTATTGTCAGTTTTCTTTATGGTTGTATATGCCTTGTATTCCTATTCTTCGATTTGCGTGTGGTTCCACACATCAATGATGTACTTTTTTCAGTATAAAATATTTGTGAAGTTTATTACTTTGGTTTTCATGTAAATTTGTTGCTTTATTTAGATTAAGTATCTTTTTATTCTTCCCCTTCTATATACCACTTTTTGATATCTGTCCAGCAACCACCCTCTTATCCACTTAACCAATGTCACATCTATTCCCATATGTTCTAATTTGTAACAGAGTTCCATGTAGAATTCTGTCAAATTCCTTTGCAAAGTCATCATATAGCCATTTCCTTTATTCAACTCAGCTGTTACTTTATTATAAAAAGTTAGTAAATTACTAAGGCATGACTGGCCCTTCACAAAGCCATGTTGACATTCATATAGTACTGTATCATATTTTTATCTACTCATTCTTGAATTTTTTAAAATTTTTATTAACCAATTTTTCTAGTACTTTTACCACCACACTTGAGATACTGATTGGTCTATCATCTGCTACTGCAGTCTTTGAACCTCACTTATGCAAGGGAATTATTTTGCCCTCATTCTACTCTTTAGGAACTCTACCAGAGCTGAGATTTAAAGCACCTAGTCAAAGGCATTACCAGTTCCCTTGCAAATTCTTGCAAAATGCAAGCTGAAATCCCATCTAATTCCACAACTGTATTTACATTGAGATTCTGCAATATCCTTAGAACCTCCAATTCATCCACCTCTGTTCCCACATTAGTGTCTGTCACATAGGTTAAAGCAGTAACCTCACAAGGTGATATATCCTTGCAAAGTGGTCACTCAGTAACTCGACTATTTTATCCTCTTCTCTCTCCTCGTGACCATCATCATTCATTAAGATTAATCTTTCCTAGTCATTTTTCCTCTTACTTGCCACATAACGAAAGAATTCTTTGGGGTTTCCTTTAGTCTGTTTTGCCATGCTGGTTACCTTTCTTGACTAATCTTTGTAGTATTGATGAGTTTGCTGGTCGCCTTTCTCGTTATATACCTTCTACAGCATTTTCTTCTTCTGCAGCTCATGCTTAATGATATTACTCATCCATCTAGCTCCTACCTGATTAACCCTCCTTACCCTAGGTATACAACAAAATACTGCTTCCTCTAGATGACCCTTAACTATATCCCATGCACCACCAGCATCCTTATCCTGCACACAGATTTAAGTTTCTTCCTAAGCATGTCATAATCACCTGCCTTTTAGTTCCACAAATATCCCTTCTTGATCGAATATTCCTTATGTTTTTCAATGAAACTTCATAACTTGGGAGATAAAAAAAATGTACTATAGTGAAAAAATACAGATTTCAACACATTGTTGAAATCTCTATTTTTTAAGGAAATTACAATTTACACTGATATATTAACTAAAAAAATTTAATATTTCCAATATTTTGGCCCCTCCCTGTGGTCACCTGTTTGTAGTGTTGGTGGGAGAACCTCCCAGTTATGAGTCTTTTTTTACCATCCTTTCTTCCAGACCACCATCACTGGGATCCAATGCCATTCTTATGTGTGGTGCGATCCTTAAACGTCTAGAAGGGGGGGGGGGTCATGGTAGTTTTGCACTACTTTAGTCTCTGTTTCAGCAAGAGAGGCAGTCCTGGATGGCCCAGCCAGGATCAACGATGTTGCAGTAATGATCTCACCAAATGGTCTGGGTCAGGATCCAAGGCTTGCTGTGGTGCTGGTATAGCATCTGGGTGAGCTCTGGCATTCCACTCCTAAGCACAGTTAGCGCGTGTCTATGTGTGGCCCCATGGTGGGGGAAGCTCTGGTGCCAAACCAAAAACTCCCTTGAGTATGAGTTTTTCATCCTCAAATGCTCCAGGGGCACTAACAAAGTCCCAATGAAGTACTAATACTGTAGACACAGCATTTGGTAACAGAAGAAACAGAAATATATCATAGTAGTTTAAATGTACCATTTTTTTTTTATCATCCATGCAACAGGTGAAAAACCAATAGAGAAAATGTCACCCTTCTTTTTCGAAAGGGTTTAGAAGGACTAGTGGGATCTCCCAAAACTGTTAAGAAATTATGTTCTGGTTATGTCCTTGTGGAAACATGTGAGCAACATCAGATTGGTATCACTTTCCAATCACAGTTAACACCTCATAAAACACTCAACTCTTGTAGAGGAGTTATGTCAGAATGGGATCTCCTTGATGTTTCTGATGAGATATGTTCAGAAACATATCTCCTCATCAGAAACTTCTTGATATCAGGATGCATATCAAACTTGTCAGTTTTAAAGATCAGGCATGACAAGTTTGATATGCATCCTGATACATAGGGATGGTCACCTGGTTCTAACCAGGAATATCATCCTTCTTTTTGATACACCTAATCCTTCAACATATGTAAAAGTAGGGTATATCAATTGTCCTGTTAGAGCATGCATCCCTAATCCAGAAAGATGCTTTAAATGCCTGAAAGATGGGCATGCTCAAACTTCCTGTCTCTGTCTTGGCGGGCTTTACCACCTGTGCCTGATGTGGTAGTAAAGAACATGATAAGAAATCTTACTCTGCAAAAAAAAAAAAAAAAGCTAAATGTCTCAACTGTCAGAGAGATCATCCAGCTTCCTCTCATGCATGTCAGAAGTGGAAAGATGAAAATAAATACAAAAATTAAAACAGAACAAAATATATCATATCAGAATGCATATAATTTCACCATACCTGAACTTTATGGTCGCAGGTGCTTCTCTGTTAAGCACATCAGTCGCATGAACTATGGTCTTACTCCACTGACAACTTCAAAAATGGTTCCATTCGATGCAAATCCACTTGTCAAAAGAAATTATGACAGATATTATTAAAGATAAACCACCAGACACCCTCACAGAAAAAAATGGATACTTTGGTATCCACTGAAAGTAAATTAAACTTGCCAACTGATCCTGACACATCAGATTTATCAAGCATTTTACCAGAGGGAGAAATGGACACTGGCTGTCCATGTTTCCACAAAACAATTGATTAATCGATAAATATAAACCTGACAAAGGTAAGCCCTCAACCTCCCGAAAGCCAGACAAGTCTGTAAAGCCAAAACAATAGGAAAGTTTTTCCAGTGGGACTGTCATGGGTTTTGCCAGAATGTTGATGATATCAAGAATTTGCTACAGAAACACAAACCTTTCTGTTTCTGTCTATAGGAAACATACTTAAGATCCAGTGAGGAACCTATCTTAAGGAATTTCACTGTTTTTTGCAAGGAGAGAACTGGTGGTGGTGGAGTAGCTATCCTAGTAGGCAGTCATAATCCATTCTATCATGTCCAACTTAATACTGCTCTGGAAGCAGTAGTGATTTGCCCATGTATAGTATTTTTTTTAAATGTTGGGCCCATACATGAGAGGTTGTTGATCAACCTATAGTACATTTGTATCATATATGAGTAATGGATTGGGGAAGGAGGAACTTGTTTACATTTGATTTAAAAGACTATATTGTATTCCTTGAGAAACACATCAGGGAAAAGACTGTTCCATGATACAAGAAGGAAAAGAAACTTGTTCTGTTGGTTTCAAGGTGCACTGTGAAGGGATGTTGAGCAGCAGCTGCACATGTTCCAATGTGCTTAGTATGAAGTAAGGGAATTATGGATGATATTTCAGATGAACACTTCCCACGGAAATAATTTATTTACTGCCGAGTACTGAGTTTAAATGAAATCGATCTTGATAACCTTATCGTTCAACTGCCTGAACCCATACTTCTTATGAGTGGCTTTAATGGTCACAGTACTCTGTAGAGTAGTGCCAACACAAACAGACAAGGTCAAATTGTTGAAAAAATCCTTGACAATAACGACCTCTCTCTTTTTAATAATAGACTCACTACTTTCTCCCATTTGCCTACCCGCTCATATTCGCAATAGATCTTACAATCTGCTCCTATTCCATTCTTTCACTGCTCACATGGGATGTCAATGCACGTCTGGAAGCGATCACTTTCCTATTCTTTGCACAATGCCTTCACAGGAACCATGTTCCTCGACATGGATGCCATATGACGGGTGTTCAACCCGTCGATCGCGGAGCGATTTTTGGTCGATCTCTTGTGTATTCCTCCTTACTTGCAAATTTAATTAAAACTGAAAACATATTTTATTTATCACTATTTTGTATTATTTTTAATTTGCTTTAAGTGTATTGCTATTGTTTATTTATTTTTCGTTAAAATTGTCAAATCAGTAATTTTCTTATAAGTCCAGGTAAATGAATTGATTTGGATCAGTGGAAGTCAAACAGCAAGCCGAGTGAATACGATTATAAGCAGTGTAAAAACTCGATTGTAGCTTAAATATTAAATATCCCAAAGCACATTACATTGATTTTTTACTTAGGTTAAGTCCCATGTGAATATTGTAAAAAAATAAACTTTGTCTCGGTATAGTTTGTATTAGATGTTTTTGTAAATAACTTTGAAGCTAACTGTATATACTGCTTTAATAAGAATATGTTAGCGTGTTAAAAACAAAGGCAATGTTTTTGTCACTGAAGCTGTACATGGTGGCATTAGAAAGATTGTTATTGAAACTTGTATATATGAGAAAGGCTTGCAGGCTCTAAGTGTAAACATCTCCGAAGTCAGTCAGAAAGAGTTCAAACAACTTTCCGATGGCCAGTAACTTACAATCAAAAGAAAGCGGAGGAGAACAAAAGGCATGCTGAACTTGAAACTTAAGATGAAAGACTCATACCGATTCTTTGGGGGTTGACAAACTTCATGCGAAGTCTTAGAGGAGGCCTAATAAAAAGGGACTGAAGCAAGCAGGAGTCCTGGTTTGGGAATTGCTGTCAGAGAGGAGGGCTGCCTGATCCAGAGTCGCTGCCCTGATCCACGTTGCTTGAGAGAGGAGTTTCCCACTTCCAGAAAGGAGCTTCTCGGTTTGAGATGTTGCTAGAGAGAGACTACTTCTAGGCCGCAGACAAAGTTTCAAATTGCTGAAAGGAAGAGTTCCAATTGCCGGAGAAAAGTTTCCAGGCCAGAGAGGGATCCAGTTATCAGTTGGCGGCAGATCTAGCTGTTGAAACAGCAGAAAAAGAAGGCAGTCATCCAAGCATTTTCGGCGAGCCCAAGCAGAGGAGAAAAGGCAAGGCAAATTTCCAGAAGCACCTTCGCCCATAAGTTTTTCTTTTCGCCAAGGAAGAGTAACGTTTTGCCGGAGCTGAATGAGCCCACAGCCCGCTACGTTCCTAATGAGATGCAGCCGAGCCAAAATTTCCTGAAGAAGATCTGAGACTAAAGAATTGCCATAGAACTTTTAGTGAAAGATTTTTGAATGAACGTGAGATACAGAGCCTTTGTAAATTCAAAACTTTTATATAATTCCTGTTATAGTTGATACAAGAAAGACTTTTAAGATATATGTTTATTAGTGTTAAGAAATATCCATAATAGAATCAATTGGCATGTTAGAGGTTGATATCAAATGTGTAAAGATAACTTAACATAGATTTAGGTAACTTCTTTACGAGTAAGCTCAGAGATTAATAAGTAAAAATTTGTAAACTGAGAGTAAGTAACCTTATGTGTTAAAGAAAGTATTTAATGTAGAAGAAAGAAGGTTCTAATTTTTGCTAAAGAGTTTTTATAGATGGATAGAGAAAGCAATCTCCCTAAAGTTAAAATTGTGTATATTTCATAGTAATGTAAATAATTGTCATTTGACTTTCTTGTTAAAAGAGTGCTGCCTGTTTGTTTATTTACAACTGCACTGTTTCTAAAATAAATCGGACTTGTTGAGCGGGAATCTAAGTGAGTGGGCCAAAGTGTGAAATTAAGAAAAAGAATAGACCACGAATGTTTGTGAAAGTTTTAATGTAGGAATTTGTGTTAGAGAAAGAGAGAGAGAGAAAAATCTACCAGCCGTATATTTGAGTTCTTTTTGCTAATCAAAGATATTATTGGCACAGTATCATTTTAAATAAATTTTCTAATATCTTAGGCATAAGACTCGTAATGCGAAAGGTAGATAAACATAGCACGTAATAATATAAACGAGAGATTCTGAGAGAGAGAAAATGCACACAGCAAATTAGAATAATGGAGAATAAAGTATAGAGTAAAAGACATGAAAAGTAATTAATAGAAATTACAAGTATACAAAGTTAAATAATAATAAAAGTTTACAATGTCGCAGTAACGACTGGATAGAAAAAGTAGACATATAACAAAAGCACATTGTATGCATTTCATTTATTTGAGGATAATCAAAGTGTATCTGAGTGTAAAATTTGAGTGTATCAAAGAAATCGAAGATGTATCATTTTCACAAGATATGGGAAACGGATTTTTTCTTTACAATTGTAGATAGAAAGTGTTGTTGTTTGATTTGTAATTCATCTGTTGCAATTCCAAAAAAAAGGTAATATTGAGAGACATTTTCGATCACTACACATAAATTATGAAGATTTTCCCAAAAATTCCGAAATACATCATCATCATCATCATCAAATTCCTGCCATGTACCCTCAAGGGGTGTACAGGATATGATAGTACTACATGAAAAAAATTACATCATTACTAACTTCCAATCTATAATTTTCCTCCAAATCAGTCTGTTACTTGTCAAGACTCAAACATTATCAGATCTTATATTTCTATCGTCTAAGGCACTTTGTACCGTATCAATCCACCTATATCTTGGTCTTCCTCTGGATCGTTTTCCTGCCAACCTGGCAGAGAACACTTGTTTTGCTAATCTTTTCTCTCCCATTCTATTTAAGTGACCATACCACCGGAGATTAGCTCTGCTAACGCATTCCTGGATGCTGACAATGTCAAGTTCTTTCCTAATATCCTCATTTTTAATATGATATTGCCATTGATGCCATCTGTTCATGCCTCTAATCTTTCTCAGGACTCTCATATCTGCTGACTCTAGTCTTTGGTCAAGTGTTTTACTTCTGACCCAGCTCTCAGATCCATAAGTTAAAACTGGTTTGAACACTGTCTTGTATACAGCTAATTTAGTGTTCCGACTAATTTCTCTCTTATTCCATATGAATTTATTCAATTGACTTTACACCATACCAGCTTTGCTGAATATGTTGTCTATTTCTATATTTAATTTACCATCTTCAGTAAAAATTGTGCCTAAGTAGCTGAAATGTTTTACTTGTTCCACAGGTTCTCCATTCACAACACAGTTGACATTTTCAGTGATTCTGCCTATTTTCATTGTCTTTGTCTTTTTATTGCTGACCTTCATACCATATCTATTACAACAGCAATTCAATTTAGTCAGAGAATCTTGCAGACTTGTAGCAGATTTATTTAGAAGTATAACATCATCTGCATAAAGCAAAGAGCTGACATTAACATATCCAATTTTGATATCAGGTTTAATACCGCTTTCCTTCATAATGTGATCCATATAGATAATAAATAACAGAGAGGATAATGTACATCCTTTTCTGACACCAAATTTATCATTAAACCATCTCATTGTACTTCCTTCAATCCTAACTGCTGACTTACAACTCAAATAAAGACTAAGTATTGCTTGATATAATACCCCATTGACACCACATAACTGTAGCATACTGAATAACTTCTCTCTTGGCACCTTGTCATATGACTTTTCCAGATCTACAAAACTTAAATAGAGATCTTTGTTATATTCCCATGATTTCTCAACAATTTGTCATAAATTGAAGATCTGATTCTGACAGCCTCTATTTGGCCTGAATCCAGCTTGTTCTTCACCCAGCTTTTCTTCCACAATTCTTCTCAACCGTTTCTCAAGTATACATGCATAGATCTTGCCAGGAACACTGAGTAGGGAAATACCTCTGTAATTCTCACATTCAGTTTTATTTCTCTTTTTATATATGGGTACTATGAGAGCTCTACTCCAATCATCGAGAATTCGTCCCTCTGTCCAGGCTTTCTGAACTATGCAGTGCAGCCACTGTAAGACTTTTAAACCACCATACTTCAGCATTTCTGGTCGAATATCATCTACACCTGCTGCCTTTCCACATTTCAAGCCTTTGATGGCTTTTTCTACTTCAAGTATGGATATGTATTCCTGACTGCATGCCCGGTCAGTGTTTTTTACTACTGTGCTGTCATCACTGCTTGTTTCATTTAGCAGTTTTTCAAAGTAATTACTCCATACTTCAAGGATATCTTTTTCTCCTGTTTTTATGTCACCTTTATCATCTCTAACTCCTTTTACAGCACTCTTTCCTCCATTCTTAAGCTTCTTCAACAACCTCCAGAATATTTTGCCACCTTCTTGATATTTATTTTCTATATTCTTGCCAAAGTCCTCCCATGACTTTTGTTTAGCTAGTTTTACACACTGTTTAGCTTTCTTACATTTATCTCTGTATTCTGTAAGAGTAAAAGCTGACTTATTTGAAAGGAACTTTTGATATGCTTTCTTCTTTTCTCTCACTGCCTCTTTTAACTTCCTGTGTCCACCTGGGAGTTCTAATTTTTCTATCCTTGCAGACAACTTTACCACATGCCTCTCTAGCTGAATCAATCAGGGCTTTTTTCAAGGCTTCCCACTGAATCTCCAAGGTTTGATTCCTGTTCTCAAACTCTTTCATTTTTTCTTCAATAATCTTTGTATATTTTAGTCTACAGTTCACATCTGAGAGCTGCTCAACTTTTATTCGCTTTAAAACTTTCTTACATGTTATTCTTTTCAATATGAAATTCAATTTTATCCTGCTCAAGACTAAATAGTGATCGCTTCCAATTTTGAAATCCTTTGCACACTCTGGTGTCCTGCACCAGGGAGAAAATATCACTATCAACAATAACATAGTCAATGAGACCTTTCTTATTCCTTGCCTCTTCTCTCCATGTGAATTTGTGCACATTTTTATGTTGGAACATGGTGTTAGTAATAACCAGTCCATGTCCTGAGCAGAAATCCAACTGATATTTGCCATTATTATTAGCTTTGCTCTTTTCTCCAAATTTTCCCAAAATATTTTTGTGTGTCTCACAATCATTTCCTACTCTGCTATTTAAATCCCCAACAATGACCAACTTTTCCTTTTTCATTGTGTCAGTTGCTTTCTCTAAAGCATCAAAAAATTCCTCCACTTCTACCTTAGTAGAACCTTCTGTGGGACCATAGGCACAAATAAGTCTCATTGTCCAGTTCCCCATTCTCATATTTGCCCACATTACTCTACTTCAGACTGACTGCCATTCAAGAAGATTAGCCTCATATTTTGTGTTGAATACTATGGCTACTCCTTCTTTTCCTTGTTTGTCATTGCCTGAATATAACATTTTGTATTTATTGCTCAGAAAGATCTCGCCAGTTTTTATCTGTTTTGTTTCAGTCACCCCTATTATGTCGATCTGGTACTTATCTAATTCCTCAGATAGCTCCATTTCTTTGCCATTCAGGCTTCTTATGTTGATAGTACCGATCTTTAACTCTGGTGATGTTGAGTTGGGATTTGTTTTCAGATTTGTTCCAGTAGCTGACTTTTCACTGTTTGACCTGGTTCCCTGGCGAAAGCAACGGGGGCCTTGTTTAACCGGGCGACGCCCCAGCCGGCATGAAATTTTGTCATGTTGTACCATCATTTTTTATTTTGGTTTAACCATTAAGAATACAATTTGGTCGGCTAAATCCCAATTTGCCAGCCCATCCTCGTTCGTTCAGTATCAAAGTAGATACCCAACAGGGTGCACCACGAGAAGGTGAGGATTGGACATTAGGTTAGAAGCCCTGGTCGGTTCTCCACATTCCTTTAAAGGCTATGTGGAGGTCTCCTCTCAGTTATTCAGCTTTGACCCTTATTCCGAAATACATAAATCAAAAATTATAAATTTAAAGGCAGGACTTTCTGGACAACAAAATATAATTTAGAAAGTAATAAATAAGCCAATATCAGTCACTATTGCATCTTTGAAAGTGTCATTTATTAGCAAAAGCAAAAAAGCAGAAAATTGCGTTTTCATTACAATTTGATGAATCAAACGACTTCACTGATATTGCTCAGTTCATGGTATTTATTCGCATGGTATTTCAAGATTATTCAAGTAAAGAAGAACTTTTGAAAATTATACCATCATTGGGAAGGACTAGGGGAGAAGACATTTTTTCGGCATTTGATGAATTTGTGAAACAACACAAACTTCTGCTTTTTAAACTTGTGTCTATTACTACTGATGGTGCTCCTGCAATGATAGGTAATAAATCAGGCTTCATTTCATTATATAAAAATGATGACAAATATCCAGATTTTTTAACGTACTACTGTATTATTCATCAACAATACTGTGTAGTAAAAGATTAAACACAAAAGATGTTTTGGATATTACATTTAAAATTGTAAATTCTGTTCGAGGAAAAGCCCTGCAACAGCGGTTATTTAAATTACAGGCAGATGATGATAGGGAACTTCTGTTGTACAATAATGTTCTCTGGCTCAGCAGAAGTCAATTTTTAGAAAGATTTCTTGTATTAATTAACGATATAAAAATTTTTCTTGATGAAAAAGGCGATATTTATCCACAATTGAGTGATAAAAGATTGTTGTTACACTTAGCATTTTTAGTAGATTTCTGTATGAAATTAAGCAATTTAAATTTAGAGTTACAAGGTAGAGATAAAAATTTAATTGACATGTTAAGTTCAATAAAAACTTTCCAACAATACTTACTTTTATTAAAGATAAATATAAATGACCGCGAATTTAGACATCTCCCATATTTATTAAAATTTTTTGAACAAAATAAAGAAATGTTTTACTGTGATTTAAAAGAATTTATTCGTGAAATAGAATTAGTTGAGGAAGAAATAAATTCAAGAATTAAAGATTTTAATAAAACTGAAATGATTGTATCTTTTATCAATAATCCATTTCAAGAAAACTTGAACATCACAGAAATTTCAAATAAAATTAGTGGGCTGTTTGATATAAACCAAGCTGAAGTAGAACTAGAGATAATAAACATTCAGAATAGTTTATATTTAAAATCAATAAACAATGAAGTCATTTGGAAGTATGCACATGAAAAATTCCCAATATTAACTGGTATTGCACGAAAAATTCTGTCCTGTTTCGGATCGACATACTTATCATCCGCTTTTTCAAATATGAACGTCATAAAAAATCAATTAAGAAACCAAATTACAAATGATCATTTGGATGATTCTGTGATTGGCCCCTTCTTCATATCAACTTGACTATGAAAATATTGCGAGGTCCAAACAATGCCAAATTTCACATTAACTTTTTTTTTTTAATCAACCAGCATTTCCTGTAACTTGCGAGTTTGTAATCAATCTGTTGTTTTTTCTAACTTTGGTTTTCCAAAATAGAGAAATAAATATTTTATTCCAATATATATATATATTTTTTTGTTGTATTAAAATAATTAAATGTGATAAATAAATTTTTAAATACACAAATAAAGTTTTTAGTTGTTTATTTGTGCGTAATCAGATATCAGGTTGGGGGAACGTGATCTATATAAGAGAGTAGATTGCTGAATAACTTATATATAAGAGAGTAGACTTTTTATAGGAAAGTAGCGCGTGTAGTAAAAAAGGTTGAATGCCACTGCCATATGGGAAATGGACCAGGCTGACTGGAACTCTTTTCTCCATCTTGCATAATTTAAAACTACTATAGTCAGTCAAACACCTATCAATGAAGCAGTAAAGTATGTAACAGACTGCAGTGTCCAGGTAGTAACAGTCTCCATTCCAAAAGCATCATCTCCATTTCCACTCTATCAAAAGTCTTGGTGGAACTCAAAATGGCAAGTAACCAAAACATGGAGCATGCGGTGTATTTTGTAGATACCCCCACCACATTGAACTAAATAGCTTTTATGCATGCTCAGGCCAAAGCATGTTATGTGAGATGCCAGAGTCAAAAACAATCTTTTGTCCAATTTACCTCATCAATTAATCAAATGGCCTGTGCAAAAATTGTATGGGATAAAATTCGGAAAATGAAAGGTAGATATAGAAGGTCGAATCGTTAATGTTATTGCTGATCCCAAAGATATTGCAGACACTTTGGGAGAAAATTTTGCCAGAATCTCAGCAACAGCTTCGTATCCTCCTGAGTTTTTAATATTGGAACAGTAAGAGAAACAATGACTGAAGTTTTTTATCAATGGGCTTGAGCCATACAATCAGGCTATTTGTTAATAATGAGCTAAAAAGAGCTTTTTTACTGTCTCGCTCTAGTGCAGTAGGCTCTGATCATTTCGTATATTACAAAATGATAAAACATCTTCTGTGGATCTCCTTCTCGTAATATAAAACAGAATACTTGCAGAGGAGAATTTCTGGATTCTTGACATAAGTCAGTTGGCATTGTTATCCCTAAACCAGGAAAAGATCTAACACAAGTAAATAATTATTGACCTATTGCTCTTACCATTTGTCTTTGTAAGATATTAGAGAAAATGGTTAATGCTAGACTTCTCTGGTACTTAGAAAGCAGTGATCTTCTCTCCAATACACAATGTGCCTTTCACAGACATCATTCAACTTTAGAACATTTGGTCTGTTTAAAAACGTTTATAAGAGATGCATTCCTGAAGCACGAACATCTGGTTTCAGTTTTCTTTGACATGGAAAAAGCTTATGACATATTAAAAGACATCTATAACCTAGGTCTCAGAGGACACCTTTCTGTATTTATGAAAAACTTTGGCTGGGCAAACTTTTCAAGTCAGAGTGGGAAGTATACATTATCTCTGCCATATCATCAAGAACAGGGTGTTCTCCAAGACTGTCTTAAATGTGACACCTTTTGATATCAACGTTAACTCAATCACTGAACAGCTTTCTCCCATTATAGACAATGCACTGTATGTTGACTTCACAATTTACTGTCACTCTTGTAACATGGGGATAATTGAAAAACAACTTCAGCAAGCACATGATCGTTTCTCTATGGGCTCAGGTTTTCAACAGAAAAAACCATCTGTGTACACTTCAGTCAAAGATGCACTGTTCACCCAGAATTAAGAATGGGACGAACTGTTATTCCAGTAGCAACAGAAGCTAAGTTCTCAGGACTCATCTTTGACGGAAAACTTACATTTCTTGTACACATTTGTCAATTAAGAGAAAAGTGCAAGAGAACACTGAATCTTCTTCGCAATGTATCCTCTACTGAATGGAGTACAGATCGATTTTCATTGCTTTGTCTTTGTTCAAAGCTGGATTATGGGTCTCAAGTGTATGGTTCTGCAAGGTCTGTGATGCTTGGATTCCATCCATCATCAGTATAGAGATAGCTACTGGTGCCTTTCGCACATCACTCACTCAAGCAAAGTCTTTGTGTTGAAGCAAATGAACCTGCTCTATCACTTAGACAGATACAATTGTCTCTTAATTATTTCCTAAAAATAGTCTCTTCCAGAGCATGCTGCATGGACTAATCTCTTTTCTCTACATTGTTAGACTCAATATCACACGTGTCAGATATCCTTTTAGTATGTATTTATAAAGAAATGTTAAAGAGATTATGGAAGGTATTGGCATGAATGTTGACAACATTGCCTACACCAAACATAACAGCATGTCTGCATGGCAGGTTTGCACTCCATCCTGCAGCTTCTCACTTTGTCGAATACAGAAGCCTTATACTCCATCTGTCTACCTGCAATTATTTAATGCACCCAGATCAGCCCACTCTGATTTCTTGCCCATCTATACTGATAGTTTCAAGATTAGAGATCTTTGTTGACTGTGTTTCCTGACATTACTATCTCCGACCAGATCCCACCCGATTGCAGTAATCATATAGCAGAGTTGCATGCCATTCATCTTTCACTTGTACATATAAAAAAAACATCTACCAAAAAAGAAAACCTCTACCAAAAGTGTAGTTTATAGAGACTCGTTGAGCTCTTTACAGGCTATCTCATCTCCAATATATAATCCACATCCAGTGCTGTATGAGGTGTTACACCTATTGTACAAAATGTGAAAACCCTTAATTTTGATGTTCAGCATCAAAATTCCCATTTTGATGCTGAATTCCCAGCTACATTGGAATTAGAATTAAGATAAATGAGACTGTACATGCAGCTGCTAGATCAGCTCTCACTTTTTCTGCATACAGTTTGACAGTACCATATACAGACTACAGGACAGTTTATAAGATCAGAGCTAATTGTTCAATGGCATCATCATGGCAGGAAGTATTGACAAATTGAATCCCATCCTAGGCTCTGCACAGGTAAGTCTTCTTACACATTCTTATTTACTGAGGGCTGATGACCATCCTGTGTGTGAAAAATGCAATATGTATCTTATTATTTGTGATATTCTGGTGGAGTGCGAGCACTTTACACAATAGAGGAATGAAGTTTTTACCTATTTACAAGCCATATACACTCAGGCAGATGTTATCAGACTCAGATAGACTGCATAATGTTTTTAACCTTCTACAAAGAATTAATTCATGCAAACATATTTGACTGTAATTTTGTTTATATGAAGATACTGCTTTGCTTAACTTTTGTGCATATTATTTACTACTTTATCTTTGACTATTTATATACTGCTGTAGCTTTTGACCTTGTGTATTGCTGCAACCCTTGCTGTAATTTTATATATATATATATACTGCATTGCTTAACTTAATTTTTGTACATAAATTAGTAAATAATGTGTCTTTGACTATTTATGTATTTCTGTAACCTTTGCTATGGTGTAGTATGACTTTGCTGTTCTTGTGTCAATAAACCAATCATCCAGTATTTTGACAAAGTCAAATCTATCATCAGGGAATGAAAAACATACATGTATGCAGGCATTACACTAAGTAATGAAGATGAAGTATGTCATCTGAGAGCTGGGCTAAATTGGGTATCCTTGGCTGTTGGGTTGAAGTGCAGAGAATGAGAGATTCTCATATTTGGGGCAGTTTCATGTAACCAAATTTGTTGAGGTTAGGATAGTTTTATAATGCAGAAGCAGATTCAGGGAATGGTCTTTTATATTTATATTTGCTGCGATTGAGTAGTGGTTTTTTCCTAGCATATTCTGTGGTAGGTGACTAAAGTATGGTCAGCAAGTCCTGAGTGGCTGTAGTGATTGAAACTGTTCTATTCCTTATGTTCAGCAATTCTGATGTTGGCTGTTCTGCCTGTTTCCCCTTAGTAGTTACAACTACAAGGGACCTAGCTGGTCTTTGGATTCTAATATTTTACATGGTCTTAGGTAGTTGAAATGTTATATTTTAAGATTTCCGTTAAATTTTTGGGTGTGCCTTGGATATATGGAATAGTGATAGCTTTGGTGTAGTTTCTGTTCTGGAGAGGGAACCGAGTGTGGGTTTGTAGGTTTAATATTTTTTGGATATGACAGGAATTGTAGCCATTGGCTAAGAGGGTTTTGTGGAGATGGTCAAGTTTGGTAGAGAGAGAGAGAACATCTGTGCTGAGAGATGTTTGTACAAGTTTATTAGAGAGAACAGTAGAGTATCTGAACTAATTAATTTATCCCTGTTATATAAAGTTTTAATAATTCCATACTGTTGGGGAGGTGACTGTTTGTGAATATATTTTTCATAAACAGAAAATGTCAGGAATTCATCAGGCTAGTGTGCAATTAGTGTCTAGGAAGGAGAGACTAGGCACTGATTGACACCAGCAATGTTGTTGTTTCCTTTTTCTAATGTGAACTGATCCTGGGTATTGATTGTTTCCTTTCTATCCTTCTCATCCGTCCTTTAGGATGGGTTGAATCCCATCCTAATGAAGGGGGGGGGTTACAATGAATTAATGCAGCCGACTCATCATGTTGATTGTTTAGGTGTGTTAAGAATATGTTGAGAGCATGCAGCCAAATGGAGAAAAACATCAACAATGTGTAGCCAAACAGTAGGGCAGAGTTTAGAGCTTTCTCTTCAAATGTTTCCATGAAGAAATTAGCCAGAGGAGGGGGAAGTAGAGAGCCCATGGCTTGCTGACCATGTTTTAAACACCTGGCATAGAATATGCTGAATGGTTAGTGTATCTGTTCTCCAGTCAAAAGGCTGCAGGTTCGAATCCCGCCATGGGCTTGGATGTTTGTGATTGTCTGTGAAAATACTAGTGGTAGTGGTGGGCAGTAGATGGCGTTGGCATAGTTGTGGTTCATTGTAATTGTGGGTGGTGGAGATAGAGTTGTAGAGTAGATGCCCTCCCTTGATGAGTCTTTGGACTCTCTGGAGGTATCAAGTAATAAATAATAATAATAATATGCTGGGGAAAAAAGCCACTTTACTCCATTGCAACAAATATAAATATGAAAGACATTTCCTTGAATCTGCTTCTGCCTTATGAAACTATCCTAACCTCAACAAATTTGGTTGCATGAAACTATCCCAAATTTGGAAGGCTCTCATCCTCCTCACTTCAGCCGAGGATACCCAATGTAGTCCAGATGAGGGCACTATTTAGGACTTTAGACCTACTTTCAATTGACATGTTTCATTTTCATTACTTAGCATAGTGCCTGTGTACATATGCTCATGTTTTTTATTCCCTGGCAATTTGACTTTGCTGAAATATTGGAAATATTAATTCAATTTATTTTTAATACAGTAGTCTATGTTGTAATATCCTTAAAAAAATATCGCTATGAATAGTCAGTGCATAAGCCCTACCACCAGACTCACGTTGTTGAAAGCATTAAGAACATAATGGGAAAATTCATTGTTAAGCATAACTTGTGCTTAAGAATGACTGTCTTCTTATAGTTAAGATTAATAGTTTAAAAGATTTCCTGTTGCTTCAGATGAGCTTACTCTTGATGACATTACTCTTTTAATAGTAATGTCTTAATTACTTCATAATTCAAGAAGGATAATGTTTAGATATCATAAATCCAGAGAATGTGAATTTATGATAAACAGAGGTACATGGAAGTAGCTTTGCATTAGGAACACTTACCTAATAATGCATGTCTAGGAACAGATCCTTCATGCATTACTTGTTCTCTGCAGCAACTATGTCAATTCATGCTCATTCTGCGGAGAAGGATCAGCAGTTCTTGCATTCTATTCTAGCATATACCACACATTTTCAATTGGGTTACAGTCAGGAGAGTTTTGGGGCCAAGACAATGTGGTGAATTCGTTGTCATGTTCCTTCAACCACTCAGTAGTTGTATGAGCCCAATGACAAGGTGCATTGTCCTGTTGAAAGATGCCAGTGTTGGTTGGGATAGACCTACTGCAAATATGGATGGAGGGCTAACAGGTACATGTAGCGTTCACCATCCAGTTTGGGGGATGATAACCAATGGATTTAGGGCTTGCCAGGAAAAAGCCCACCCAGACCATAACACCATCTCCACCAGCCTGTTGAACCCTAGCTATGCAACCAGGGGATGGGCTTCATGCTGTTTATGCCAAATATGAACCCAGCTATTAGCATGGTGCAGCAGGAAATTGGACTCATCACTCCAGACGATCGTCTTCCATCTGTCGAAGGTCCATTGCCGACATCCCTTGGCCTATGTGAATCATTGTTTGCAATGCCTTGCCATCATCATGGGTACCCTTGTTGGTCTCTGACTGTGGAATCCAGGTGAAGCAAGGTACTGCATATGGTGCATGTTGAAAGGGTCAAACTGCCCCACTGTTGCATATCGTTGCTGATACCAGTTGTGACACCCGATGCTTACCTCTAGGATCAACTGCTTGTGACCGACCAACAAGAGTTCTTCTGCTGGATGTCTGTTAATCCAGTCCTGGTACACCCTTGATACAGTAATATGAAAGCAACCAACAAGTGTGGCTGTTTCCGTAATACCAGCACCTGCCCCCCCTCTGAGCCCCAACTATCTGCCCACAATCATATTCACTTATATTGCCATATTTCCCCATTACTGGCAAATGTTTACTGATTACATACAGAGGATAGGTGTGCCCATTTATAGTGCATTAATGACTGTGCAATATGTAGGAGGGAGGCAAGGTTTAGGAGAATTAAAGGTGACAGAATCAGATGTGTATCAAGTGTTGCTTGGGTTAGATATTAATAAGACTGTGTCAGTGGATGACTTACCACCACGTATTTTTAAAAAATATGCAAAAGAATTAGCCATGCCCTTCAGCTAGTTATTGAATGAAAGTTGCAGCAGGGAAGGTTCCTAAAGAGTGGAAAGAAGGCAAAATAATACATCTCCACAAGCATGGTTTGAGAACGGAAGTTTCCAATTACACACTAGTCTGTATATCTGCAGTCATGATAAAAATATTGGAAAAATTGGTTACAAATAAAATACAAGATTGGGTTGATGGGCATAAGATTCTCTATGGTGGTCAGCATGTATTTGTGAATACATGCTGACCACCAGGTCTTGTTTTAGCAATCTACTTATGTTTTATGATAAGGTGATGAATGTGTTGGATATACAGTGATATTCTTGGACTTTGCAGAAGCATTTGATATATTACCACATAAGTTCAAGCTGCAGAGGAATGGAATAGATAGTATATTGATTAGATAGATTGGTTCTCCTAACAATACCAGCAATTGCATGTCATGGAGCAGTGTCTCAGAAAAGAAGGGTGAGCAGTAGCATGCCTCAGGGTTCTGTTCTTGGGCCCTACATTTTAACTTATTTGTTAATAATATTTCATGTGGATTGACTGGGGATCTTCAAATGTTTGCCGATGATGCAAAGTTAGGTAGAATTATCAGTAGTGCTGGTTGTTAATTTTCTATAGCAGGGATTCTCAACTTATGGTATGTGAGCCACTGTCTTACTGGTACATCTAATATCTTGAATTAAATATAGTGGTATGCCACTGGAAAAGGTTGAGAATTCCTGCTCTATAGGAAGATTCGAATAGACTTTTAGCTTGGACAAATGAGTGGAATTGTAATTTTAATATTAATAAATGCAAGTTGGAATATAGAGATATAAGGCTACATACTGCATTGGTGGAGCTGTACTTCAGGAAGTGGATGAGATTCGGGATCTTGGAGTAATGGTAGACAACAGACTGAAGTTCCAAGGGTACATCGCAAGTGTTGTAAAGACTGCACATTGTATTGCTGCTGTAATAAAAAAGTACATTGACATGTAGGGATAAGGAAGTAGTGGTGCCTCTATATAAGGCATTCGTCAGACCAATATGCTATTGTGCTCAGATTTGGGCACCTGGTTTTTATTGTGATGTGGAAACACTAAAGAGGATCCAAAGATGGATGACTAAAGTAATAGGATTCTGGAGTGTTGGTTATGAAGAGCGTTTGCGGGAATGTGAATTACAGAAGTTGGTGGATAGGAGGGAAAGAGGAGATATGATAGACACCTTC
Organism: Typopeltis vanoorti; assembly: GCF_054136105.1. Taxonomy (NCBI): domain Eukaryota; kingdom Metazoa; phylum Arthropoda; class Arachnida; order Uropygi; family Thelyphonidae; genus Typopeltis; species Typopeltis vanoorti. The sequence continues at coordinate 25,470,321 of NC_143556.1, read as the reverse complement.
AAGTTGGTTAAGGGATTTTATCACATTAATACAGAAGGAATTATAAAAAGAGTAGATGTTAAAATGGAAGAATGAGAGGCCATTCCTGAAGTTGGCTAAAGATGTGGTGAAGTTTATGCATGGAGAATTGTTGGAGAATGGAATGCATTGTGAATGCAGGTAGTGTAAATAACTTCAAAGTTCATTATGATAGACATGTTGCTGGTTGAGTGCACCTCCTAGATGAGTCTGACTCCATGGAAGTTACCAAAATAATAATAAAAACAAGAATATAATTTCTTGTCAAGTATAGTATATTAAGTATAGTACTGTAATATAGATAATTATTATAACAGAAAACAGTTGCCATAAATGTATATCAGATGTCAGAAAATTTTGATACAAAAAATTTTAGATTGGAAAACAAATTCTTTATATATGCTGTTGAAATTAATTATTAATTTTCATTTTTCCTGTTTTTGATGCGTCTTGAAATGCTGCTTAAGTTTGTTGCATTGTTATGGGTTAGGTATACTCATCCTATGGACTGCATGTTTGAAGCTTCTGATATGAGATTATTGCATATTTTCATATCTTAAAAAAAAAAAAAAGTTCAATTTCCAGTTTTTGCCTTTCATAATTAGTCTAGATTTTCTGATAGAAAATAATAAAGACTTCAGTTATGTCTTGGACTCTCAAAAATTATTTAGCTTGCTATACAACTGAATTTGATCAAAGTACTAGTAATTTTTTTGTAAATTTATTTTTTTACTCCATATTAGAAATGGAGTAATATGAAACATATTGGACAGTTCCAATTTGTTTCATTTCATTAAGTTGAAACATTATATGGCATACAAATATTCATATCATTCTGTTCTGATTCAAATATTATTCCACATTTTAATATGAATGTGCTGTTTTCACTTCTCATAGTGACTGCCATAAATATTTTGATTTGGTGGCATCAGTTTGTTATATTTACTTTTCTTTCAGATATGCAGGTGTAAACCTAGCTGATCAAGCTGCTTATGAACTAGCCAGTAAAGGAATTGTTCGTCCTGCTGATAAATCTCCTACACTTATTTACAGCATCAAATGTACTGAGTTCAAGTTACCATATTTTACACTTGGTAAAGTATTTCCTTTTACATCTGGGTGTCATTATTCTTTGAGATTGTTTAAAGACTCATAACATCTATGCATGTATAACAGATTGAAACTGTACTAAAATATAAATCATATATTACTGGAGCCCCTCTAACTCATTTGGTATAGATGAAGCCCTTTGGTTGCAAAGACCGAGATGGGTTTAAATTCTATCCAGGATGCAGAAAACCTTTATCAGGGCTTTTCAACTGAAGGTGAGTTGTCTGGTCTCATATGAAGGTAACAGGATTCCCCATCCTAGAGCTCCCCACCACATATCTGCAGACATATAGTCTGTAGATATGTGGATAGATGAGAAATGTATGGATATAGTATTATTTATACTTGCCAATAATATCTGCAGCAAAAGGGCTGGGGTCATATCCCAACTAGGAGGGGAGTATATTCTTTACTAATTCCAAAATGATGGATAAGGTACCCTGGATGGATCTCCTAACCTGTGTGTATTGTATTTTTGTTACTGATTGCATATGGATTAGATAATAGTTAAAAAAATAAATAAATAAAATAAAAAAAAGAGAGAGAGACATCCTACCTTCTTAGGAAAATCAAACTTTAGGAAACACATGTGCATGCCATTGAGACTCATCCATTCGGCAACCATTAATGAACCTTTGGACTCTATTTTTATTGTTTTCTGCATTTTGATGATGTTCACTGGTCTTTGTCAGACTTAGGGGGAAAAAGTTAATTTTGTTTTTTTAATCTAACTGCTCCTGCCTGCAAAAACTGTTAACCTATTTCATTTAGTACCATGGGTGGGCTGTGGATTAGATAATATAGAAACCCTGTTCTAGAGACCAGACATGCAACTTTTTCAAGCCACTTCAGGTCAGGTCCTCAATCAGTATGATGGTCTCGCACTAGGCAACAAAAATTAGTTTTACAAACATCCATGCTAAGTGAAATTTGAATCTATGACCTGTTGATTAGAGAGAGAGAGAGAGCTAACCTGGCTCCACTCCAGTCAACAGGTTGTGAAGACCACTTATAATGGCTCTTAAAACTGAAAAGGAATCGAAAACTAAATTAGAAATACATAATAAAACTTACTAACACCAAGAGGGAAAAAAATACATTTATTAAACTCGCTAATATTTTGCTGGTAACTGTTGAAACAATTGTTTCTACAATTACTTGGTTTAGTGCTATGTGTCTATCACAGTTATCATTGTGCTCCGAAGATGCTGGGTAGAAAACCAGCAAAATATTAATGAGTTTAATAGATGTATTTTTGCTCTTGGTATTAGTTATACTGTTAAACTTTATCATAGATAATGAACAACATCTGAGCCTTTCTTTAAATAATATTAGAAATTATCAAAAATAAAACAAGGGTGGAAGAACAAATGAACTTGCAGAAGAGTATGTTATGGCCCCTTTTTTTTTACTTATCATATTTCTGTCTCTGTGTGTCTCCATTATTATGAAGGGTGTATCACTTTAATGCTAAACAAACCAGGATGGACTGGCAATTTAGGACACAGCTGAAATTGTATTCTATATTGGATGAAACTTATACATGTGATAGTAAAAGATTACCCAATAGCATGCCAATCGGGATGTTCCCCAGTTGTACAAGGTCTCTGCTATTTTTGTTAGTGAAAACCAGGATGAACAATGAAAAAGTCAGATACTTAAACAATTTTAGCAGAATTGATGATATTCACTATCAGTTTAAAAGTGGGGCTAGCAGAATTAGAGAAATACCATGTTGATAGAATCAGTGTTACTGGGACTGAGAAGGCCAAAGCAGGTGACATCCATCTAAATCCATGCTTTGACCATCTAAATAATATAAGATGATTTACTCAGGGAGAGTAGCTATGGTATATTTAACATTGTACATGAAAGTAAACTTCTTGAATGAAAGTCAATTTCAAGTAGAGTGATGTGAAGAAATTAATAATGGGACTTATTTATGTTTGGTCCCATGGAAGGTCATAGTAGAGAAGAAACTTGGGAATTGGAGTTATTAGAAGGAAATTGACATAAAAGGAAAATCTAGTTCTTGTTGGAGACCTAAACAGTAAGAAATCAATCCCAGTCATTAAGAAATGTTTGGGAAAATTTGGATGAAAGAGTTGGGCTAAAAATAATAGCATGTACTCGTTCAGTTTCTGCTCAGGACATAAACTAATGCCATGTCCCAACATAAAAATTTTGTGTTGACACAAATAAACTCATGTGGAAAGCATGCACATAAAACAATAAAATAAATCTTATACTATTGTTGCTAGTGATTTTTTTTTTTTTTTCAGACTGAAATAAGGAGTATTGAGCAAGATAAAAATGTGTATCTCATTGAAAAGAAAAATTATATGATTTTGAAAATAATTAAAGCTAAACAACTCTCATTCATGAGCTGAGTGGTTAGTGTATCTGCTCTCCACCTAACAGCTTGCAGATTTGAATCCTGTCATGTTGCATGGATGTTTGTGATTGTCTTTAAGCAGTGGTGTAGCTGGCGGGGGGTCTGCCCCTGGCAGCACTTTGAACCTTATCCTATATGTCGCTTTGACTTTTCGTAGCATTTTTGGTGTGTATTGAGAGGGGCAGCAAATTCAGGGATCGCCCTGGGCAGCAAAAGCTCTAGCAACGCCACTGTCTTTAAGTGGTAGTCTCATTGCCTGGTGTGAGACCACTTTCCCTCTTATTGGAGGCCTGAAATGGCTTGAAAAAGTTCCATGTTTGGTCTCTAGAACAGGGTTTTCAGACTGGATAAAAAATTAGTTATAAAATAAATATAAATTATAATATAAAAAATTATAAAAGTCAGTAGAAATAGGGAAAAAAAATTCCTCAGCCTCTCCATGATATAAGTTTACAACCTTTTGTGGGTGGGAGTCATAAGAAATGTGAACTATAAGCTCAAATATACAACTATCATTGGGTAACAAGTAAAAGAATTTGAAAACAAGAACAAAACCTTAGAGATAGAGTGGAAGAATATGAAGTTGATTGACTCAGCCAGGCAAGAATGTGTTGAAATTGTGTGCATACATAGAAAAATAAGAACTCTTTAATACAGGAAGCTAAAGAAGTAGTCCATAAAAAGAAGAATCATACAAAAAGTTCCTAATTAAGTTCTTTGAGAATACAGGAAAACCTTGGAAAGCCCACCTTTTTTTTATAAGACAATTAATACACTGATGTGGAAAAAAGTTCTTAATAGAAACCAATTCTGAAATGTTAATGGTGTTAATCTCATGTTTTGGATTTATACATAAAAACAAAACAAAAAAAAAAAAAAACTAACATTTTTCACTGAATTATGCTAAATCAGCAGTATTTTATAATAAAAACATTTCAGATTCCCTTTTATCTGTAATGTAATGCCTCATGCATTTATCTGAGTACATCCATATCATCCTTAAAACTGTGCTGGCCTTTGCACAAACTTAGTGTTTCAGTACTCTTTTGCAATGGCTTTATTTTATGTGGAATATAACTGAATGATTAACCATGCAACCAGCCACATGGATAAAATACATCACTCTGCATACACTTCGTATCCATCATATATTTCAATGTAATAGCAATGGTATTACAATTTTAATGCACTTCGCATCCATTGTAATGTGTGTTGCATCCATATATAAATTCATCTACTACATCGTTAATCCATTATTCAGTGTGCCATAGAATAACAGAGAAGGAGAGCAAAGTATTCTTTCATTTTAGTTAACTTGTCTGTGCTGTTAGATGTGCTATTGCATTTCTGGCTACTTATTATAAAAAAAAAGACCATAATTTGGAATCTTTAATTTTTGATATAAATCCCTTTTCACATTATATCATATTGTGAATAAACTATGATGATATTTTCTAAAAATTTTATTGATAAATGATACAAATAGCCTTTTGAAAAGCATTGGCTGTTATGCTATAAGTAGCCTAATGTAACTGTAGAAAAATATAGTTTTTTTTTCCAAAGTATGTGTAGAAGCTATTCATTTTTGTTATTTGTATGAAGGACTGTATTCTCTTTTCTTTGGGTTACTTATCTGTAAAAAAGATTTCTTATTTGCTACAGTATGAGGATTGCTCTGTATAAGGTGAAAGCTAAATAACTGAGAGGAGACCTCCACCTCACCTTTCAGGAATGCAGAGAACTGTGGCTTCTGACATAATGTCCAATCCTCACCTTTACATGGTATGCCCCTGTAGTAGGTAACCACTGGGTACTGAATGATAAGGATGAGCTGACATTTTGGCATTTAGCTGCCAATTGTACTCTCTGTTGCTTAAACCAGAATACATCATGATATTTTGTTCCACTGGGGTGTTGCCTGGTTAATCAAGACCCCTCTATTTTCATCAGGAAACAAGGACAAACAGTAAAAAGTCAGTCAGTTCTTTTTCTTCAACATCTAGAAGAACAAACCCAATATTCAAAGAATTGAAAATAGAAACTATGAACATAAGGAGTATTAATGGAAAAGAAACCAATTTTGCATGAGGTCATACTAAATAATTATAGAATGTTATATTTGATATAACATTCTATACTTAATAACAATCAAGGAAAGGAAGGAATAGCAATAGCATTCAACACTGTGTGAATTTGTTACATCTGTTATTCAGTATAGTTCAATAATCTTGGACACTTGCACTAGATATGTTTAGGAGTTCGACATCTCAAATTCTAATATCAAGCCTGATGCCACTTTCTTTCATAATATGATCCATATAGATGATGAATAAAAGGAGATTTGTTATTTGCATCCTGATTTTACATAAATCTTCCTGTATTTCTTTCAATTTTAACTGCTTACTGACAATTTAAATGTAGGCTATGTTTTGCTGCATATGATGTTCCACTTACTCCATATAACTATAGTGTTTTGAAAAGCTTTCTCTGGGCACTTGCCCAGAGAAAAAGGCTGTATGCCTTTTTCAGATCTAACAAAACAGATCATTGTCATATTCCCATTTTTCAACTCTTTTGTCTTAAAGTGAAAATCTGATCTTGACCTCTATTTGGCCCGAATGCAGCATGATCTTTCTCAACCTCTTTTTCAAGTATGATTTTTTGGATCTCACCTGGAACACTTGGTAGAGAAATTGATCTGTAATTCTCACATTCAGCTGTATTCTTTTTTATAGATGAGTACTATGAGATCTTTACTCCAATCATTGGGAATTCAACCTTCTGACCAGGTCCCTCTGAATGATGCAGTATAGCTACTGCAAAACTTCTATATTTCTGGTCAAATATCATCTACTCCAGCTGCCTTTCCACATTTTAAGTTTTTGATGATTTTTTTTTCTACTTCAACTATTGATGTGTACCCCTCTTTGCATTTCTCTTGAAAATTTTCTAGTACAGTTCTGTCACTACTTCTTTCGCTTAAGTCTTTCAAAGTAATTACTTAGACATATATGATATTCTTATCTTCAGTTTTTCATGTTACCTTTATTATTTTTGATTCCTTTAACAGTATACTTGCTTCCATTTCTAAGCTTTTTCAATACCCTCCAGAACATTTTGCCACCTTTCTGATATTTATTTTCCACACTCTTATCAGTCTTCCCATGACTTGTTTAGCTACTTTTAACATAGCTTAGCTCTCTTACATTTTTCTCTGTATTTGTTAGAGCATCTGCAACTTATTTGCTAGCTGTTTGGTATGCCTTCTTCTTTTCCACAACTGCTTCTTTAACTTCTTTTGTCTACCATGGGATTCTTATTTTTCTATTCTTGCATACAACTTCACCGCATACTCCCCCCTAGCTGAATCAGTCGGTGTCTTCTTCAGAGTTTGCCACTGAGACTCCTAGGTTTGGTTTTTGTTTTCAAATTTTTTCTTACATACTGTTCTTTTCAATGTGATATCCATTTTTATGCTGTTTAGTACTAAGTAATGGTCACTTCCAATTTTGAATCCTCTGTGCATTCTTGTATCCTGAACCAGCATTATGATATCACTATCAACAATGACATACTCAACAAAGCTTTTCTTATTTCTTGCAGCTTCTCTCCATGTTAACTTGTGCACATCTTTATGTTGAAGCATGGTGTTAGTAATGACTAGTCTGTATCCTGAGCAGAAGTCCAGTAAATACTTACCATTATTAGTAACTTTGCCCTTTTCCCAAAATGTTCCTATGTGCTTTTTGGGATTCATTTCCTATTCTGCTGTTCAAATCCCCAAGGACCACTTTTTCCATTTTATGTCAGCTGGCTGTTCTAATGACTCAAAAAAAATTCCTCCACATCTTCCTTAGAAGAACTTTCTGTGGGATCATGGGTACAAGTTTCATTGTCCATTTCCCCATTTTGAAGTTTGCCTACATAACTCTACTTGAAACTGCCTTTCAATCAAGAATTTATCTTCATGTTTGGCGTTGAATGCTATTACTAATCTCCTATCAACTTGTCCTTCCTTTCCTTCATCATTATTGCCTGAAAATAACATCCTATACTTATTTTGTCTTTATTGTCCCAGTAATACCAATTATCTCCACATGGTACTTTCCTAATTCTTCTGCAAGTTTGATTTCCTTTCCATTAATACTCTTTATATGGATGGTTTTATATACTTGTTGGGTTTATCATTCTTCTAGATGTTGAGTTGGAGCATGTTCCAGTAGCTGACTTTTCGTTATTCACCCTGGTTTTCTGACGAAAACAGCGGGGGCCTTGTTTAACTGGATGGCACCCCAGCCAGCATGAAATCTGATCATGTTGTACCAGATAGGTTGATAAATATTATACTAGTTTTAAAATCTTTATATTCTGCTGCATTATTCTTTTTTTTTTGGTGTCAGAATGCAAATAGAATTTATGAAGTCTTCTGGTAGTATGCATGTGTTGTATGTATTCTGCATTATTTCTATTAAAAAAAACTGTTTCTTTTTTTTTTCCCCTGTTGTTTTATTTGTTGATAGGAGATTAATAATAGTAATTAATAAATAATAATGCAGACTTAATCATGTTGTATACTATCATAGTAACGTACTCCTTGAGGGTACATATCAGGAAATTAATGATGCTACAGTATGATAATTTTATTATCTGTACTAGGCCTTGGCTTTTATTTGCTTGGTATCAAGAGCTCTCTTCACTTTTCCTTAACTTTGTTATCTCTATGTATATACAAATTTATTGTCTGTGATTTTATGATTATTTTTCATCTTATGTATTGTTGTGACTGATTGGTTAGATATAGTCTTTTGGTCAAATTCCTATTCTATTTGTCCTATTTTTATGAAATATTTTTAGTCATTTGTATTAAATAATGAAATTTCTGTTGCAGTGATTAAGTAATTTGCAGACATAAGGATAGTTTGGTTAGCTGAGTGGATAACATCTCTTCTTACCAGATGACTGACTCTGAGCATTAGCACTATCTTATGGGATCTAAGGTCAATACAACTACTGCTAATGGTTTAATAACAAACACTACATGTTTTTTTATTAATGAGTTATATGATTGGACTCAATCCATGACGATGCAACAAGTACAGGGATATAGATACAAAAAAGTGAGAAAGCAAAATGAACCCCTTTGCTGTTTCACTTTATTACTTCAAAATGTTACTCTGGTTTGCCAAGTGGATATCATCTCAGCCTTCCAGGCTGCAGATTTGAAATCCCTGTGCTATGAATGTTTGCAAAAGTACTTATTTAAAGTGGTAGATGATTTTTCAGCATCTGGTGTGAACTGCTATCCTGCTTATTGTAGACCTGAAGTGGCATGAAAGAGTACCATGTTTGAAGGCCATGTTCTCAGCCTGCTAACAGTACTGATCAAATTGTTATAAGAAAATACATGCTAGTGCCTCAGTTGGAGATTGCATTATTATCATTAATCCAAAGCAATACGATTGCTATCTTTGGCAAGCAGAAAGCCCAACATGCTAGGCAGGGCAATTGGCAATAATACTCTTGGATCTAATGTTGGTGAAAGCTAAATATTAACGTTGAAAGTTTTTTTGCCTTAGTTCTATTATACATTAAAGATACCAAGAAAATTATATACTTGGTTTTAATCCTTTACCCAAGAAAGCAAAACAATGTTTTGCACTTGAAATATATTCACGTCTCAGCTATTTGTATATAGAGGCTGATGACTTCACATCACTCACCTTAGTATGTATCCCATAATGCAAAGCACCTTTCCGATGTAAATTGCTATGCATTTTAGTGACCCTTCCCATTATGCATAGCATTTTACATGTCTAAAAGGGTGTGTGCTTTACATTCAGTGAATGACATTTTCTACAGCAGAATGCAACATATCTGCATTGATTTGCCTCACATGCTGTCTTTCAAGGTTGCTAAATCAGGAACATATAAATGCATAGCATATTTATATGCTATGCATTTCAGATGGTCCCACAACCAAAGTCACACGGATTGAGATCATGTGAATGAGTGTGTACAACAAATGCACAAACTGTGTTCTGTGAAGTGTTTTTGTAATGTTTGCTGTACTGGTAATCCAATTTGAGGTGGTGCTCCGTCCTGCATGAATATGGTAATCAAGGCATTTTCATTGCTGCAGTTGCATAACAACAAAGTTGTGGCATCTCTTGATGCCTAACAGCAGAAATGGTACAAGTCACCAGCCCTGTCAGACAAAGTTGACAGGGCCAGTGACTTGTACCTTCAAAAAAGTAAGGACTGATAATAAACGATACAGTGAAACCACACCACATTGTGACTTTTGGTGAATGTAAAGGGATCTGTGGAACACGAGAGTTATTTGCAGCCCAAATGTAGCAATTGTGTAAGTTAATACTACCATTCAGATAAAAATGTGCCTCATCACCCCACAAGATCTTCCATGGCGATGCATCATCCACCTCCATTCGAGCTAAGAACATCAGAGCAAACTGCAGTCGAGTTTCTGCCTCACCATGAAGCAAAGCTTGAGTATGGGTGATCTTGTAGGAGAAAAATCTCTGCATGTAACGCATGATTTTGCACACAGTTGAGTATGCCATGTCCAGTTGCCTTGATATTGCCTGCCCACCACTTGACTCTTGTGCATTATTCATTCCATGTTCCACGACAGTATTTGCAACTTTGTCAACTTGAGGAATAATCCATTTGCACCCTCATCCTGGTCTCAATGCTAAAAATATGCTATTTTCAAATTGCAAAATTATTTTTCTAAGATTTATTGTCACTGGACCTTTTCTCCTATCCTTCAAACGCCCAAATTCAAGAAACACAGCATTAGCATTACTGTGTTGTTGATAGTAAAGCTTGACTAGTAAGGTGAGATCATAGCACTTCAGTCTTCTGTATATCCACCAGCTCGTCAGTAGAAACAGTGAGTTTATGCACACGTGCAATTCTAGCACCAATTATCAGCTGGTGGCAGAATTTGTACTTTTTGTAAATAAAACTCTCCATGTTCCAAAATACACTATAGGTTTGCAAATAACCTTTTGTAGGTAGGAGCAACATAAAAAAAAAGAGTATGGTCCCTCCCAATCCTCTGTGTTCTGTAGTAAGTGTACAAGTTCTGCCAGCTATTTCCTTTTTTTTTTTTCTATATCAATACATTTTCTTTGTTTTGTTTCTTGTATATTTTTATGTTTTACAAGTGGTAAAAAGGTGTATCACTTCTGCACTGAGTATTTTCCCGAGTCTGGCTTACACTGATTTGATTAGTGACCCTGTCCATAATGTTTGGCAATATATGTGTCTGAAAGGAAGTGTCCTATGCATTATGGTTCACTAAGGTAATTGATGTGAAGTCAACAGCTGCTATATACAAGTAGCCTAGTCATGGAGATGCTTCATGCACAAACTTTGTTTGCTTACACTTGTTAGAATGTTAAATAGGAATATAATTTGTACAATTTACCTTGTAATCAAGTGAAAAACTATCTACATATACTTTTAACTTAATTTTGGCAAGCTATATTGTCTTTCAAAAACACTTGGAAAGGCTTGTGTTCACTGTAAATGTTATTTATTTTCACGGTATTGATGATTACACATGATAATAAGAAAATATTTATTAACTTATGTTGGAGGCTTAATGGATTGTACACGGCACTCAGAAAGGATTAAAACAGAATTTAATTCTTTCTATATTTCATCTGTAATTGAGACATCTTCAGGCTTTAGTGTCACCCATGTGGTTGTTATTTGTATATATGTTACATTAGTTTTTTTTGTAATTCCTGAAGATGTCTCATTGACTGAGATGAAATATAGGAAGAATTAAATTCTGTTTTAATCCTTTCTGAGTGCTGTATACAATCCATTAAGCCTCCAACACGATGTCCTCATAGCACTTAAGCCTCTACACATGGATTTATTAACTTATTTGGTGATATTTTGCTGGTATTATATCTAGCATCATCAGAACATAAAAACAAAAACAGTGTGTCAAAGTACAAAACAACAATTTGGTATAACAGTGGGACTAGTTTAGAAAAATTGTAACAGACAACACAAGGAACTAAAGTCCTAATTAGATGACATCTATTTTTGAAAAAGAAAAATATTAATTAGATCTTAAAATGACTGCCTCCCAGATTTTTGGTAAATTTATACAGCTATAAAAACAGTTGAGGTTTGGAGTATGTTTTAAAGCTTCTGTTAATTCCAAAAACAATCTCTCTGACTTGTGTAATGCTTTTGTTTCTTCCAATTGATCCTATGTGAAGTGGCATCCAAGGCTTGGCCTGCTAGACTCAACTTGTCATAATGATAGTGCTGGATGTATTTTTTATGTTCACCAAGGTGGATGTCAACAGTTCTTCCTGTCCGACTGGACTTATTCTGGACAAATAAGTTAATAAATATTATTTTATCATCAATACCGTGGACATACAATGCGCACATTTTTCTGTGTTCTTTAGGCTATTTCAGTTTGATTCTTTGAGTGTGTCTTTTAAATGTCTAGATAATGCTTGCTGAAATGTTGATGTGCAAAGAACTAGTTTAAATAATTAAATTATTTATTTCATTCCTAATACAGTAAACAGGAATTTTAGACCCATATCATAAATCATGTATATGGAATTGTGAAACCTACAGACATCCATAAATGATATTTGTTTTAGCTGTATCATCTTATACGTAGTAGTATTTTTAAATGATCAAATATTAATCATTCTCAATATGCATTTGTAAGAATGATAAAATTGTAAAATGTGGATGTTTTTCTTCAGGTATATTTATTCTTATTTCTTTTTCCTTTATTGAACAGAGGTATATTGCATTAATGAGGAAGAAGAGTACTTGACTTCACTGCTGAATAATATTGCCTTGAAGCTTAAATCCTGTGCTGTATGTACACAGATAACTCGGACAAAATATGGTTATTTCAGTGTTGTTGATACTTTGCTACGTAAACATTGGACATTGCAACATATTTTAAGCAACATTCTCCACTGTAGAGAGTTACTGAAACCACATCAGATTTTGCCAGAATCATCTCATTTACAACATGCAGTTTTGGAAAGGAAAAAACATAACATATTAGATCAATTAAAAGATGAAACTTACTAGAGTTTATGTAATTTAATGATAAAATTTGTTTTTGAAGGTATAATTTCAAAAGTTTAAGCATTAAGAAATAAAATTTCTATTTAAATTCACAATACTGTGATGTGGCATTTCTTTTCAGATACTATTTTTTTAGCAACATACCAGTGCTTTAGTTTGTTTTTACACCATTAAATGGATATACTTGATAAAAAAAATAATTGCACAGTTGGATGTTCTCTCCATGTGAATTTGTACACATATTTATGTTAAAATTATTGTGGTGTTAGTAGTGACCACTCCCTGTCATGAGAAATACAGCAGATAATTGATATGTCCAACCATTGATTTATCAGTAACTATGGGGTGGTGGTGAGGATTTCGGAAAAGTTAGTAAAAGCTTGTATTACAGAAATGAATTTGCAGAGAATCTGTATACTTTGCAATGAATAGCTTGGGTTTACTAAAAGAGTCATGTTTGAGTAATCTTATAATGTTACCATTGAGTCAGACAAAGGGAATGGCTATGCCATGATACTTTTGGGTTTTTCTAAGACTTTTGACAGAATATAGCATCGAAGACTGTTGCATAAACTGGAGAATATGGGATTAGATTATAAGAAGATGGGTGATTGACATCAAAACGTGGTACATGAGTTTGCAATATTTAGGTGACCAGTGGTGTACCACAGGGATCAATCCTTGGTCCATTGTTATTTAATCTGTATATTAATGACATTGGGAAGGATTTGACAGGTGATACAGCTGTTTGTTGTTGATGCAAAGATAGGCAGGGTAATCAGGAATGCAGCTGATATGCAGAAGTTTTGAGAGTGGTGGGATTATGCAAGAAGAAACCGATCAGTCTAGGGATCTTAGCATTTTAGTAGATAGGAAATTGAATTTCAAGGGCCATATAACAGATTACAATGCTGAAATGAACCTTAAGTCATCTTGCCTCTTCATAAGGCTACAATACAGCCTAACTTAGATTATTGTGTGCTGGCTGGTCTCTGTAGTAGTGATATATAGATAATGAAGACTGATTGAGAATTTGTGGACTGCAGACACTGTAAATAGGAGAAAGAGGGGGTGATATAATTGACTTATAAACCTCTGAAATATACAGTAGCAAACAAATTAATACAAACAAGCCGAGTTTTTGTTTCAGTTCACTATTTTGATTGAATGTTGTGTGTTTTAACTGTCTCTATGATGTTAATTAATAATGTTATGTTTTTAGTCGTGTAAACAAGTTGAGATTCATTTTGTGTAGCTATAAAATGGATACATCTCCAAGAAAACTTTCAAAAACATGTACTCTTTCTCAGCACACATCCATGACTTGACAAATTGCCAATGAGTGTTAGTTTGGGTACTGTTAATACGATGTTTCAAGAAGTTTAGGGAGACGGGTACCTTTTCTCCTGGCAAAAAAGGAAAACTACACTTACATACTCAAGATCATTTACTGGTTAGGAAAAACAAAATGAATCCAAGATTGTCTGCTAGAGATTTGGCAGCTAGTCGGATTAATGTTTCTGACATGACAGTCCATTGAAGATTGTTGGAAGCAGGGAGGACTGCCCACAGACCAAAAAAGAAAACGGTTGACAAAGGCTGTGCAGAAAAAGAGACTCCAGTAGGCAAAATTGTACAAAGATTGGACTGTTGAGAAGTGGAAGAAGGTCATATTCTTAGATGAGAGCCATTTCTTTGTCCAATCAGCAGCTGAAAAAACTTCACCCACCCATCTTCAACAAGCTCCTAAACAGATGTACTGGGGTTGTTTTACACATGACTGTCCAGGATCATTTGTACCTGTTGATGGTATGAAAAGTGACAATACATAAAAATATTGGAGAAAAGAGTGGTCCTACAGATCCAGAAAGACAAGGAAGTCATCTTGCTCCATGCCACACTTCAAAAAAGTGAGAGTGCCTCAAAAATAACATTCAAATAGGTAACTCTCATGACATTAACCCAATAGAAAATTTGTGGGCCATAGTGAAAAAGAGACTTGGAAAATTAAATTGTGATACAAAGGATAACTTAATATAATCCATTATAAAAATATGGTTTTGAGATGCAAAAATTAGAAAAACATGCCTGAGCAAATTAATGAACTTATTAGGAACAGAGGAGCATATATAAATTATTTGGTAAAATTAAAATTTTTGCTTTAAAATGAGAGCATTTGCTACTATAGGATATCAGTAAATGGAATTTTTCATTTTATAGACATGGAAGGGGGGGGGGCTAGATTTTTCTCGCATAGTGGTGTGTGATTGGAGGTTGAGAGTGTAAGTAGTGGGAATGAATTCAAGAAAAGATATGGCCTCTGTTGATGCATCCCTTGAAGGTCTCTCTTAGTATTATTGTTTTCACTATCCTTTTCTACAGAATTTTCGACAACTGTCCTATAGATTAGATTGGTCAATTTTCCTCATTTCTAGCTCTTCCTATATATCAGCTGTCCTTTCAAATGTTTTTTACTTATCCAGAGGAACATTGCCAGTATTAAATTTCTGTCTTGCTAATGCCATTCATGTTGATATGGTATTTTTGTAATTCCTCTGCCAGCTGCTTCTCTTTCCGATTAATGTTTTGTATGCTGAGTATGGGATGTAGTCAAACTGTATATAACTAGTTGATGTCCCTACTGGGCATCACCCTGTTTCATACAGTTTGACTAGATCCCTTACTGCCAGTCATCTTCATTAATTCAGCATTCTGATAAATGCATGATAATGGAGAGCATCATGGGAAGGTGAAGATTGGTTCTCTGTACTCCTTAAGACTGTCTTTCTTAGCTATCTATAATAAATTTAGTTTAATTCTTTATCCAAGTGTAAGCAAACAAAGTTTGCACCTAAAGTACCTTCAGGACTGAGGCAACTCGTGGTAAAGGTGGAACGAGCTCTCATCACTACTTGTCTTAGTATCTCCCATAATGCAAAGCACATCCCCTTGCAGACATGTATAATGCTATGCATTAAAGGAAGGGCCACCCAGACTGGTTTCGACCTTTGAGGTCTTCTCAGTGGGAGTCAGATCCAAATGTGGAAGCAATGGAGAAGTCATATTTACCTATACGAGTTGCCAAAAGGTGTCTCACCTTATTATTAAATTACTCTGGATTTAGAGAAAAATGTTGGAAGTTTTTTTCCACTTGTTTAGGCTATAATAAATTTAGTTTAATCCTTTATCCAAGTGCCTGAAGCATCTTCAGGACAGGCAACTCATGGTACCACGAGTTGCCTCAATCCTGAAGATACTTCAGGCACTTGGATAAAGGATTAAACTAAATTTATTATAGTCTAACCAAGTGGGAAAAAACTTCTAACATCTTAGCTATCTAGTTTTTATCTTCAAGCAATTGATGGTTATTAATATTATGAATGATACTTGAAGCAAAATTAGAGTCACAAGTAAGTCACATCTTAGCAGTCACAAGTAAGGGTTATTTACAGTTAAAATAAAATATTGCTTTGAGCTGCTTCAAAAGATCTGGATCAACTAGACTTCAATTCTACTTGGAGTAATATACCCAAATATTTGCATCTAGGCAGTTCTGGCTTTACGAGTTTTTTTTCTTTTTCCCAAGTGTTAACAAAAAAAAAAAAAAACCTAAGCAAATGCCCAACATTCATAAATATGGCATTTCAAACCACACAGGTAGTCATACTATATTTTTCTTCCTACACAAATCAACTTGCCTCTAACCTTGTCTGGATATGTCTTGACTAATGGCATATATATTGATCTTTTTCTTGGTCTTTTCAAGAGCTGTCATTTGCCCATAGTAATTTTATTTAACATTACTGTGAACATAACAGCCCCTTTTTAACATTGTCCATGGGAACTACCTGTATATATAACTGGACTGAAAAAACTATATGCAGCATAGTAAAATTCAAAATGTAATTCACTATTAATTTATTTTTTTTAATGGTTGCATATTTATGTACAGTAGCAGGTGATAAATTTACAATATATTAAAATGTCATAAGGAATTCTGAAGTCCATGATGCAATTTTGCAAAGGTTTCTGCCACTAAGAGAGGAAACACCAATGTAGCATCAGCATAGACCTATAAAATAATAAATTGAAATGACTAAATCTGCTAATTATAATTTTATAAAGTACTAAAGAAAGTTATTGTATTCTTTTAAATTTTACTAAATGTCCAAATCCTTTTAGGTACTTTTATACCATTGCTACACTTCTTCACTAATTTTATTAGCTTCTCAAGCCTATTTAAATAAATCACTTCTGGACCAACTAACAAGGAAATTGCTCTCATTCAGTTTTATTCCTGTTTTATGAATTCATAACAATGAAGTGTTTTTCGACCTCATTGTCAGGAAAATAATCTGTATCTGAGTGGCAGAATGGGAAACTAGTTCATTTTCAAAATTTTTCTTTTTATAGAGCAAATTGAAAGCAACTTATCTTCTAGTTTTCAGGAGAGATGGATTCCATATTATAAGTACACTGTGATAACAATTACAAACACCATTGGCATAATGTTATCTAAAGGATATTTACTATGGCAAACTATTCCTAGCTACAGTTGCTATATGTATATATATAAAAACTGCAATAAAGTAATAACTATAGTAATCACTATGAATAACAAAAAATAATATCTGCACAAAAAAATAAGTGAAAAATTCCAGACCACTCTCCAAACAAGTTTTCTAGGTCACTGTGAGGGGGGGGGGACATCACAAGTAAGTCAAAACTAACTCCAGCACACACTCATCTGCACTAGAAATATAACAGCAGCAAATCTTACTCAGACTTTGAACAGCCAAATGCAAAAATAGCTTTCTTTCTTGTCCTTTGCCCATCTATGTTTCCACCTCTCACATCCAGATGATACTACAGTTACTTTATTCAAAAACAAGACTGATTTACTGGCACTACAATTCTTTTCCTCCCCCCTTTACCAAGAACAACTCACTCTATGCCTTCTCTGGTAATACAGAAGAATGCTTGGATCAATGCATATGTGAAACTGCACAGGAAGTGGTTGAGGGAATTAATAGTAGATCGCATACCTGGAGTTGGGAGAATAAATCAAGTGGGAGTTAGATGGATGAATCAATCATTAAGCTGGAGCTACGAAAAAGAAAAAAAAAATTGTAGAGGGAATTCAAAGAGAAAGGTGACCAGCAGGCACCTTTCTCTGAGTAGTACCAAGCATGGACAGAAGGGTAACCAGTGTGGTAGGAAAGACAGGAGCACAGTCCAAAGAAAACCTCACAGTTCTTTTGGTATATTGCAAGTAAAAGGAAGAATGTTTATATAGCAGAATGATTTTAATGCATGCTGATGGTAGGGAGATAAAATAGTAGAATTACTAAGGGGACACTTTGCAAGAATATATCATCCAGGTGGAGATATTGTAGAAACAAGAGAGGCAGATGATTGAGGTAAATGAACTGGAGGTGCATAGCATATTACAGAACCTTAATGTGAATACAACTATGGGATTAGATGGTATATAAGCTCCAGTTTTGTGAGAAGATGCTAGTGAATTGTCAGTACCTTTGGCCACATTGTTTAATCGAATTCTCAACTCTGGGTCCCATAAAGATGAGTATTATGAGAGTTATTCATATACTCCAGTTGGTTGCCTTTTCACATTTCAGATGGCTTTTTCTACTCTCAGCTGACATATAAGGTTTCAAAATTCAAAAATATCAACTAAAAACTAAATAAAATGAGGTTATGCAAGAATGCCAGCTCTCTATATTCCATCTTAACATTTTCATTGAAGAACTAAAGCCTAGTCTCCAAAAAAAAAAAAAAAAGTCAATGGTAGAATAGTCACACATCATAATATGCAGACAATGTAGTAATAATTATTAACATAAATCAAATCACTAATACATCATCAAATTCCTGCCATGTATACAGGATAAATTTACATCACTACTAACTTCCTATTTACAATTTTCCTCCAAATCAGTCTGTTACCTGTCAACATTATCAGATCTTATTTTTCTATTTTAAATGGCACTTTCTACTGATCAATCCACCTATATCTTGGTCTTCCTCTGGGTCGTTTTCCTGCCAACCTGGCAGAGAACACTTGTTTTGCTAATCTTTCCTCTCCCATTCTGTTTAAGTGACCATACCACCTGAGATTAGCTCTGCTGATGCATTCCTGGATGCTGACAATGTCAAGTTCTTTCGTAATATTGTCGTTTTTGATATGTCATCTGTTCATGCCCCTAATCTTTCTCAAGACACTCATATCTGCAGTCTCTAGTCAAGTGTTTTACACTTCTGATCTAGCTCTCAAATCTATAAGTTAAAATTGGTTTGAACACTGTCTTGTATACAGCTAATTTAGTGTTTTGCTAATTTATCTTATTCCATATACATTTATTCAATTGACTTTGTACCATACCAGCTTTGTTGATTCTGCTGTCTATTTCTATATTTAATTTACCATTTTCACTAAAAATCATGCCTAAGTGCTATCTCTAATACCAGCTTGCAAAATTACAAAAAAAAAAAAAAAAAAAAACTGCATAAATTTTACTATAAATTCAAATAAAGAGAAAAATGGAAGACATTTTTCTCTTTATTTTCGTTTTCCCGTTCCCGAAATCGGGAAAATTTTTACTAAATTATTTTTTATTAAATCATAAATCACCCTGGAAGATATATCAATAACACTTAATCAGGAAATCATAGAAGTAGCTAATGATTTTTATAGCACCTCCGTAGTGCAATTGGAAGAACGACGGGTACGTTGCACCCTTCGATTAGAAAAGGCCTAAGTTTGATTCCATCGTGATGGGAGGAATTTTTATATGGACTTTTTCAATTGAAGGTGAGTTAGCCAATCTCATACGGAGGTAGCAGGGTTTTTCATCACGCATACAGACAAAAAAATTCTAGCTCTGGTGGTGGTTGTGGGTGGCAGATGGTGATGTAGATAGTATAATTGGTAGTAGAAGTTTGGTATAGTAGTGGAGACAGGGAATTGTACAGTGGGTGTCCTCCCACGATGAGTCTTGGGACTCCTTTGAGGTGTCATGAATAATAATGACCTAGACTTTAAATGACATAGCAGCAATAAAACACACTCTCCAATAAATAAACATAATAAAAGTTGGAAAAACAAAATTTCTATAACTCCAAAAATAAAATTATGAAAGTATAATACCTACCATCAGCTCTCTATATGGCAGAAACTTGTACTATAAAAGAAACTGTTGGCTTTTGAAATGAAATGCTTCAGGAAATTAAACAATTCATTGGACAGAACATAAAACTAATGTACAAGTTCCACAAGATTTGAATATCCCTAATTCAACAATCTTAACACAGTTAAAAATCATCAACTCCATTGGTTATAGGATTTCCGGGTGGGAAGGAATTCCCACCCGTTCCCAAATCACGAGAAAATTTGGTTGGGAAAATTTTTACTAAATCAAATCATATTTTAATATTTTTTTATAGATTGCCATCACAATGAGTAAAGAGTATAAAGAATCAGCTCGTTGCCAGATATGCTCCAAAACTTTGCAATGCAAAGCATCCTCAACCAGCGGTCTACATAGGCACCAAGGATATATTCATGGAATGAAAAGGAAAAAACAGTCTGAATTGAATAATGATGAGCCTTCATCTTCTAAGAGACAAACAATTTTACATTATGTCAAGGGACTGGATTTAGAAGAAACCGTAAGCAAATTAGCAGCCTTGGATGGGATATCAGTCAACACCATCACAAAAAAGTGAGTTTATTAGGAAAGTTTCACAAGCAAAGGAATGCAGTTGCCAAGAAGTCCATCTTCAGTTATGACACTAATACATATTCATTATCGTAAAGTGAAACAACTGTACATCCAGAAATTGGAAGTATTCAAATGTGATAATAAATAACTGAGTATTTCAATAGACGAGTGGACCAGCTGCAAGAATCGCAGATACATGAATGTTCACGTATACTGCAATGAGACCTCTATGAACCTTGGTTTAATAAGAATACATGGGAATTGTCCTGCGAAAAAAGTGTTATCCTTGCTAAAGGAAAGATTAGAAAACTTTCAGTTAAAACTTGAAAGTGATGTGGTTGCAATTACAATTGACGGTGCAACTGTTATGGAAAAATTCGGAAAATTATCACCGACTATTCAACAGTACTGCTACAACCATGCACTACATCTAGCTGTAACAAAAGTATTTTATGTTAAAAAGTTGAAAGGTGAAGCATCAGTGACTTGTAGCAGTGATAGTGAATTCAATACAGATTCTGAATACGATAAAGAAGATAACAATGATTAAGAGTTAGATGGTGTGGCCCAAGCTGATCAGTATGATTTGCGAGATGATCTATCTTCGGCAATTAGCAGCGTATGAAGAATTATGAAAATATTCTCCAGTAAAAAATTCTCTTTTGCAGCAAGAAATAACTAGAAGTCATTTTGGACTGTAAAACATGCTGGAACACACTGGAGAGAATGATGGAGAGATTTTTAAAGATCGTAAATCCGATTAAGACTGTTTTATGAGAGCTGAAGCTCGATCACTTATGGAAAGAAGAGTATTATGGAAATATTGAGAGGTATGTTGAATTGCTTACAACCTGTAAGATTAGCAAGTGAAGCCTTAAGCACAAGTTCCTGTTCAGTAATTTAGAAAAACAGAATTCTTCAAGGAGCGAAATACTTTTAAAGGAAATAAAATTTGAATTGGTTAAACGTAGAAATAGAGATCTTGTGTCTCTCACAAAGTACTGGAGCAACGTTGGTTGTTTATGTGAGATGGAAGAGGATGAATTTTTTGCCTTGTCAAGTAAGAATGAAATTGCATGATTGGCGAAGCCATTAATGGAAAGACTTTTTAAAGGAACATTTACAGCAGAAGAGGCTCCAATAAAAGAAATAAAGGATGTCCTTACAGAGAGTTCTGACATTAAATCAGAATCTGATCTGAAGAGTGAACTGACTAAAGCAATATCAATTTCAACATCAAAGGCCTAGCCCTATGCATGCAAACAAAATATTTGCTTCTCTAAGGAAGGAAATGAGTTTATATGAAGCAATGTATTCTCTCACTCCCAACTTGAAGATGCTTTTAGACTCATTCTTAACAATTCGACCAACATCTACAGAAAATGAAAGAAATTTTTCCACATCAAGTATATTTGTTACAAAGTGAAGATCATGATTGTCTGATCAGGCAATTAATGCTCTATGTTAAAGTTTTATTTTAAAAATGACAAAAACTATTTGAAGTATTTTTTAATTTTCAAACGAATAATATTTGCATTTGTTTTCTATTAATGTTTAATTTAATAAATAAAATATTTAAATGACATTGGGAATGTTAATACATTGTGTGATATATGTAAAACTCGCTGTATACTATAAGGTTTGGTTAAATAAAGTTTGCATTAATTACATTGTTTATATTTTGAGAAAACCTGAAATATAACAGAAACCTAGCCGAAATGATACCGTAGTGACCCCTGGTTAGTACTCAGGGCAAGAGATGCACTAGTCATGAAATTCCGGGTTGACCTCCATTTAGGAAATTTCATTTACTCATTTTTTGCTTCGACCTTTTACATATAGGAGCATCTCGAAACCTCTGAAAGACTGCGCCGGGGCCACAAACCCCGGTTGCCTCACCTTCTCTACGGCTTTTCTGTTCATTAACATTTACTGTTATAGCCATCATTACAGAT
The DNA here is from genome assembly GCF_054136105.1 of Typopeltis vanoorti. Taxonomy (NCBI): domain Eukaryota; kingdom Metazoa; phylum Arthropoda; class Arachnida; order Uropygi; family Thelyphonidae; genus Typopeltis; species Typopeltis vanoorti. Next base: position 25,447,993 of record NC_143556.1, on the reverse strand, counting down.
GATCAACAAAAATTAAATAAAAAAAATACTATTTCAGGAGTTCTTGAAAAATACAATTTGCTGTTCTCGATTCCCGAAGGTTCCAAAATGTCGGGAATTTGCAAACACTAATTGGTTATGATTTCCTCATCTGGTGTTTGAAGTCACGAGGCAGGATATGAGGCCTTGGGGAAAGCTTGAAATTGACATGGCATAAAGTCCTCAGAACTGCACTGGACTTTCAAAGTTTGGGATATGAAAGAGAAAGGTGAAACAATCTTATCCATGAGGGACTCACAACCCACCTTGAGGATGGAAGAAAAGGTGTTTGAAGATTCCACACTTATAAAGCAACTCAAACTTCCAAACATACTGTATTTTACCTACAATATTATGGAAAATAGAAAGGAAAGCAGGAATACCACCCACCTTTCCAGTTTTAGCAGTACTGTGAAATTAACTCAGCATCTCCAGGAGTATATCTTCCTACTGGTGGGAACCAAAACCAGTTTCTTTTTGGAAGAAAGGTAATTTAGAATAATTATTATGCTAAACTACTAAATCTGAAAACAGTATAATGTGACTCAACAATTCAACTCACACTTCGGTAGCATTGAACAGGCCATGTTAGAATTAGAAGAAAAACATCTAAATTTATGGTAAGTATAATGAGAATGTCTCCTTGAGGATAGTGTTATATCAAGGAACTGGTACCAGAGGCAACTCTCACCATAATGCGAAGCAGTGCACTATAAATTATATTCCTTTATCATTTTTTTTTTTTTTTTTTGCTTACTCTGGATGAAAACAAAATGCCTTGTAATATATGTTCTAGTCTATCAAAAAAAAAAAAAAAAAAAAGCTACTGTTATTATAAAGAATCAGTTTCTCTCATGATCACATTTTAGCATACATTGTTAGAGTTGAAAATGTAACTGCATGAGGCATACTTAATGGACAAAACATTAAAGAGGAGTGATGGGAAGCTGACACTGGCATACCATGCGGTATGGGAGCCAATGTGCTCTAATTGTGTACCACTGTTGACAGCTCGTCATTTGACATTGTGCCTCACTTGGTGTTGGGACCATCAAAACTGGACCTCTGAGAGTGGATGAGAGTCGTGTGGTCTGATGACTCCATTATCAGTTGTACTAAGTTGACAGTAAGGGGGAGGTGGCGTCGACAGCATGGCCATGACCCTATCATGCCAGGTCAGCTCTGTGATGGTTTGGGAGCCTACTCATGTGACACATCAAGTCCCTTGGAGTGTCTGGAGAGGTCCTTAATTGTTGCGACCTACCAGAATGTGCTGGTTGATCACCCACACACTTTCATGACCGTCACACATCCTGCAGCTGATGATCTGTTTCAGCAGGACAATGCTCTGCTCCACCAGATCGCAACCACCCAGGCATCACTCGAGGTGGTTGCAGCAGAGTGAAACATCAGATCCATGTACCTGCAATTGCTGTCTAAGGCACAGCCATGGACAGTGCTGCAACAGGCATAGTATCTCTGATGTTTTATCCATTGAGTGTATCTGATTCCTATTTAAATGTAATATATAACTTGACATACCTTGACTGGATTAGCAGTTTTTTTTATTTTCCCCCAAGAAACTGCTTCATCTGGCCTAGCTCCTGAATCACTTCCATCAAATTCATTTGCAGTATTAATATACACAGCATAATCAGCTCCATTTCTCTGAAAAAAAAATTTTTCACCATTGAAAAACAAGTTTAATATGCTTAACAGAATAAATGAATTAAAAGCTATAGGAATGAAAAGGAGAATACATGGAAAAAAAATTAAAATTTTAATTATAAAAAAATTAAAGGTTGTTTTTTAAAACTGGTTTAAGGTACAGTTGAACTTTGTTGTAAAACACCAGAGGACTGATAAAAAGTTCCTTGTTTATATAACTATTACTCACTGCATCAGTAATGAGTAAAATTTACCTCCTATTTTTTTTTAATTCTCAATAACTTGACAATAAAAAAATAAAGGTATTAGAGAGAGAAAAAATAATTATATACCTAGATATTATTTGTCTATAATTTTAAAACCATACATTTAATCATAAACGATTTCAATTATCTAATCAAATGTTGTTACATACAAATTCACGCATCTAAATTGTTCTGCTTGAGTCCTGAAATTCGAATTGTCTATTCAGAATGCAGCACTTCTTTGTGTAATGAACTTTTGAAACAATGCTTAATCGATTGTAAGATCATTTTATCAGTTATGTTGAGTTTTCTAGTGACAATAAGTAAACATATTTATTCTCCACAATGTTGATACTGTTGAAGAGGACAAAGAAAACTTTTTATACATGCTAATGTGTTTCTGATGGAAGGATTTATTTTTTAACCGACTTTACATAAATTAAAGATGCCAAGAAATTGTATTCTTGATTTCATCCTTTATTCAAGTGTAAGCAAACAAAGTTTGCATGTGAAGTAACTTCATGACTGGGCTACTTGTATGAGACTTAATGACTTCAAAGCAATTGCCCTAATATCCCATAATGTAAGGCACACATCCTTATGTATATGTTGTGTCTCCCTTTCTTAAATTCTATTAATATATGTATTATACACTGGATCCTTCCTAAGGAGTCACGTGGTACCTCTAAAACACAAAGGAATTGCCTCAGGATCGAGCCATAACCAGCATGGCAAAGTCTTTGAGATCTCACTTCTCTTAAAGCATTAGGAATATTTATATTTTTTTGCTGCACCACCTAAGCTATTAGATTAAGTTAAACATGTCTTAATCAAGAAGTGATCTCAAAGGTGTACTATAATGACTACTGATTTGCAATCGTGACCTATAACATAATCTATTTTCTCCCGTTTAGATTCGTATCTTTTTGCAAGTGGTGCATCGGATTCTAATACTCAGACTCTCGGATTAAAGATAGCAAAGGTTTATTTAACACATTAATACAATTTACAATACAAAGAAACTCAATCCAAAACTTCGATGTTAATCAGAGAAAAATATAGGTATCCTTATTAAGTAAGGACATCAAGAAGCAACATCAATATGTTATTTCACAAACTGACAAAACTTGACTGCAATATTCACATTACTCAGACTAAACCTTCTTAATACTTTCAAAAACATACACATTAGTCTAACTGTATAGGAGTTACCTCACTATGCGTTCTAATATTAAGGTGCTACAGTCCTGACTTAATTATATGAAAGTCCTCAATCTCCCTTAATCTGATTCATAACATCTTAATTTTCTTATACACATTATACAGACAAAGAATTTTCAACGTTACCACACACACTGGTTCTTCATACTCGTTCCTTCGACTTCTGACTACTGTTCTCCCTTCCGATTCATTTAGTCAGTGCTATGGCATGGATTTCTCCGGTCAAAGTTAGGTCCACACGAACCCAGTATAACTAGCCCACTCCAGATATAACGACAGCGAAGATGATTCTGCTTCCATGAGGCCTTGCATACATGCTGAGCACTTTCCATGGATTGCCCGTCAGTCGAACAGAGATGTGTTCTTTCATCATACAATTAGGAGCGTGTGATCCTTCCAGCTCGTAAGTGACATAACCTATTACCGCCCTCAGGATTCCTGTCAGAACTCTTCGCTGATCCTTCATCCAAGCACTCCTGGACAGAGATGCTCCTCTGTGCAACCGTCTACCCACCAGAATACACGAGACTCCCAGACAAGAGAGTAGAGAAAAAAAAAAATGCCGCGTGGGGGGGGACGTTCCCAACCCTTTTATATCATCTCCCCTATCGGCAATCACCGTAGCTCACCCAATGTGTATAATTTCTCCCATGTGAGTCTCATTTCGTATCATTTGTTTTTTCTAACCACTTGCTTCTACATGTGCCGTGGATGCATGACTGCCCAGGGGCAACCTTTCCTTCCGTCGGTGTGCCCATGCACTTTGAACTTTTGTCCACAGTAGCTTAATGCAAGTCATACTACAAAACATTGTATTATTATAAATTCTAACAAAATATTACTAATTTATAACGTATCACTGGCATTATACAATCAAGTAAGTATTCCTTCCTTGAGATATTCACAATCTTTTTTCTTTATAATAATAATGTAATCTATATTTTACCAGTTGCATACAGCACATACCTCGAAGCAAGCATGTTCTCTACAAGGTTTTTCCTGTTAAACAATGATAAAATTAGAATTCTTAGGAATCTCAATTTATTAAAGTTTAACGATGTATAATGCTACACATTATGGGAAAGGTCACTACCCAGACCGGTTTCAACCTTTATTAGAGTGAAAAAGTAAAGGAGTGTTCATCATAGGCCTAGAGTAGTTAGTATAAGAGTGCAATAGAGCCTGATAGTATTAGAAGAAAGGAAAGATAGAGATAGAAAAAAAAAGACCTCAGTTCTTTATGTCATCATAGAGTCAAAGGCTATATGTTTTTCAGTTTTCCTTTTTCACAGTCTCATGCAGATGAACAACCAAAAAACTAATTGAAACTAAAGTGCAAGGATGACTGATACTCGGGTGGTTGACCTTCTCAGTCTGGGATTGCTCTCCAGTCATCACAGCAACTGACCATAAGACCACATTGAACTATGAGGAGGAACATTTAAAAAACCTCTCATAGTAAAAATTGACAGAATTTATCTCCCTCTGAGGAATATTGCATAATGTGGGTATACATTCTAGCCAAAACTTCGATAGCTCCTAGAATGCTTTTAAATACAAAAATCATATGACTGAACAATAAAATTTCATAATACAATATTATGACCTTCCATAAATGGTATTTTAATTCATTAATCATAAAATTCTAAATTTTCTCCCCTTAACTGAGGTCTCAATGGGAGCTAGAACCAGTAGAGATACCAAGGTTACATTAAACATTAACATTTCTGGCTAGATGGGTGAAGCAAAATTGCTTTTCATAATCCCCTTTGTCTTGTAATGAAAGAACTTTGAAATGGAGTGTTTGTGAGCTATATGCTCGCCCATTGAGGGCAGTGAAATTAGCTGTGCTCAGCTGAACTTAAGATAGACTTTGGTCTTTTATATTTGCATCTTTCTGCTTCATTATATTCCGAGGCTTCCTTGATTAACGGGTTTGGATGGTTACTTGTCTTGGTAAAGAACTTCTCAGCTAGATTTAGAAGGGAAGAGATATAAGGGATATTAACTTCTCTATGAATCTGGGTGTTTCTTATAAACCAAGGGGCATTCAGAATCATCCTCAGGCACTTATTCTGTAATCTCTGAAGTTTTAGAATGTTTGAATTCGCGGTGTGGCTCCACACTGGGGATGCGTAAGTGATGAGCAGTCAAATTACCATCTTGTAAATTGTTAATTTTTTTTTGCATGTCCAGTTTACTTTGTCTGTTGATCATAGGTTAGAGCTGTGCTAAGACTTTGGATGTCTTTGAGGTAATGTAACTAATATGTTTGCTGAATAGGAGTTTACTATCAAGAATCACTCCAAGATATTTAACTTCAGTCTGCCATGGAATCTTTACTCCCAATAAATAAATATCCTCCATGGTATGAATTTTCTTTCTAGTAAACAATATAGCTGAGCTATTCTGGGGGTTAACTTGGATCCTCCAGTCTGCCATCCACTTTTCTAAATTGTGTATGCTGGTTTGGAGTCTTTTAGTTGCCAGTTTTGGGCTCAGTGATCTTGCCATCAGTGGTATCATCTGCATATAATGCAGTGAATGTGTTGTTCTTGGGTTCACAGGGATGTCTGCTACATACATTGAGAACAGGAGAGGTGCCAGAAGAGATCCTTGAGGAGATACCAAGGTTGAAGTAATGCAGAAGTCGTATATTTCCCATACAAGTAGTTAAAAGGTGTAACTCTTATTACTAAAATACTCTGGATTAGAGATAGCTGTTGAAAGTTTTTTCCACTTTGTTATAAACTAAATTAAAGATGTTATGAAATTATATCCTTGGTTTCATCAAAGTTTAGGCAAACAAAGTTTACACATTAAGTAACTAACTATTACTTGTTTGTTTGCTTGCTTACACTTGGATAAAGAATGAAACCAAGAATATAATTTCTTGGCATCTTGAATTTATAGTATAACTAAGTGAAAAAATGTTCAACATCTATCTCTAAATCATCCAGAGTATTTTAGTAATAAGTGTGACACCTTTTGACTACTTGTTGGGAAATATATGAATTTCTGCATTACTTCAACTATGGTATTTCTTTTGGGTAGTGGCCCTTCCCATAATGCATAGCATTATACAAGGTGTTTCACTCGTAGGAGGCCCCAAGTTATCATTTATTACAGATATAATATACAACATAGACAAATGTAATTGTAATAGTACATACATTGAGATATGTCCAACATATCGCATCACAACAAGTGCTGGAAGTGGCTGCCTCATTCCTGCAGGAACCTGGCGCTCTATGTTTGCGAATGTGTCAATTAGCTGAGCATGGCTGATGTCATCAATTGCAGCGGCGATGTGCACTTTCAATTGCTCGAGTGTGCATGGTTTATTGGCATAGACCTTTCCCTCCAATGTGTTCCACAAGGAGTAGTTTGGGAGACAAAGATTATGTGATCTTCGAAGAAGCTGGTTACAACTGACATTGACTTTTTGGATGTGCAACAGGTTGCCACCATCTTGCTGGAAGTAACCATGTTGTAACTCGATGCCATCTAACTGATGAACAAATGTGTTGATAATTTCACAGTACACATCTGTGTTCATTGTCGTTTCAAAGAAAATGGAACCTATGATGCACCATACTCAAATCTTGAGGTCAATCGTGAAATGCATGTGGATTTGCCTACAAGCACATATTATATGAATTGATGCACCCAGACCGGTGGAACCATGCTTTGTCTGAGCAAAATGTTATGTCCAGGATTTTGCTTGTAGGAGGCCTCAATAACTCAGGACTCCTACAAGTGAAATATTCTGTACATGTTCATAAGGATATGTGCCTTGCATTATGGGATACTAAGGCAACTGATGTGAAGTTATTAGCCTCTATATACAAGTAGCCCAAATGTGAAGTTACTTCACACACAAACTTTGTTTGCTTACACTTGAATAAAGGATGAAACCAGAATATAATTTCTTGGCATCTTTAATTTATAGTATAACCAAGTGAAAAAAGAAAAAAAAAAAAAAAAAAAAAAATTTCAACTAACTTTACAGTTGTGGCAGTGTTCGGGTCAAGTGAGGGAGGAGTCGGAGGCTAGACAATGGAGAGGTAGGTAAGTGAGGATGGCTCCCAAGGACAATATTAGGTTATAAACTGACTCTCAATCTGATGCAGTTGGTCATAAAAGCTAAGTCATTCCTTTTATTTTTGTCTATTCAAGAATTAGGTATTCCAAGAACTACCTGAACAATTAAGCATGTTTGCATAGTTTCCAGAATATGTATGCTTTTAAGTGCAGTACACTCATTATAAAAGTGGGCAATTGTATGGGAGTATGCATAAATTAAAATCATTGTCTTTTTTGCTCATTACTTCAAAGTTTGACTTAATAATTTCTATCTGTTTACCAAATGATGGAAAAAATCAATATCTGAGAAAATATATTTTCACAGTGACCCCAAAAACAAATACACAATGAGCACGATTTTTGCTTTTCACTTAGGTGATATGATATTCACTCAGTTTTATTCCATAAATAGATGATGATTTCATGATCAATATTTTCAAAATACCACATTTACTTTCAGAACTGGACAGTTTTCTGCCAATGTAATTCTGTCTTGCTCCTTTTTGCCTTTTTTTAAGTATATCTTGAGTACGCAGATAAAACATTTATTACAAATGATCATATCATTTCTAATATTATAATAAACTGTTTTCATTAAAAATTAAACTTCAAAGTTGAATAAAACCTGATATTAGAACTAACCTATTATTCACTCTTCAGGAGGCTTCTTGATTAATTGGCAAATAATCCTGCTGCTTACTTCGACATGTTATCCTGGAGGGAGATGAATATAGCAGCTTACAAGGGGGAACACTATTCCGTCTGATCAAGTCTGGCATCGTGACCTTTTCACCAAGCTACTATTTTAGGTATTCCTCCTTATTGTGAATAGATTGCCCGCTTCCTCCAGTCATTCACTGTAGGTCATAGTAGATGGTTTTTTCTTTCAGATTTTTCAATCTGAATAACGGCTCCCCCACCCATGAACTGCTATATCATAGGCCTAGGGACCTCTCGTGTGTGGGACAGATATATACAGGGTGTTCGGGATAAATTTGACATATTTATAATTAATTATATTTTTCCGTAAGTTACATGTATTAACACACACTTCTCTTCATTTAAAAGTTTGGACCCTTCTTCATTCATATACAAGATGTCAGAAAGGATGGATAGCTGGAACCCACCTGAATCATGGAAGAGAATAACTTGTATCATGATGATTCGTGCCCGCCATCAAAATAAGGATATTACGACTGCTGCCCAATGCTCCCTGAATACAGTAAAAACAATCAGGCATGAACTAGAGACTTGCAATGGTGACTACGAGGATGTAGCAAGAAGAAAGATCCCTAGCAGACGATCTGATTGCGTTCGTACAGCAGAATTCCTCGCAAATCTGCAGGAACAGGTGTTGAAGAACCCTGGCATTGGAATTCGGGCTTTGTTCGTGGAGTTGCTAACTGTAGTCAAGCCCTGGATAACAAGGGTAGCCAATGGTAGGCCGTATGTATGGCAGCAGGATTCGGCCCCTTGCCACACCTCTGGGAAAAGTCAAAAATGGTTGTCTGAAAATTTCTACGACTTCACCAGTCCAAATGTTTGGCCTCCAAACTCCCCAGACCTTAACCCCATGGATTATTTTGTATGGGGCGCAGTTGAAAAAGACACCAATCGCACTTATAGTAATACAAAAGCCCAGTTAATGGATAAAATTAAAACAGTTTTTGCGGCCCTTCCCAGGGAGACTGTAGCATCAGCTTGTTCGAGGTTCCGAAGCAGAATTGAAGCTGTGATCGATGCTAATGGTGGTTATTTTGAGTAAATCTTGTTGATAGTATTGTAATTAACTCTGCCTGTAATGTTTTTTTGTCAATTCATTAAATTTAATAGATACAAAGAAGATTTTCTTTTTCCTTACGAAACTGTCAAATTTATCCCGAACACCCTGTACATATAAAAATACTGTATTCTGTAAATCCCTTGAGGGTACATAGAGGGAATTAACATGTATTAGAAAATCATGGTCAATCAGATTTAACTCAACTATTTTTTTTTTTTTTGTGCATTCCAAAAGAAAACTTATGGTAATGCAATACAGTGGTGCCTCGCAATTTGACAGTTGAATTTCACAGACTGTGACATGCATGGAATTATGTGATGTCATTTGTTATTTGACATTTCTTGTTGGGTTGCGTTGGTGTTTGCTCGTGTTGTTTGTGCTAATTTTCAATTCTGCATTTTTCAGAAAGTAAAAATTTTGTGCATCCGCAGTTATTATTTTTTTGAGTGAAATTTAAGAATGGGTCCAATGAAGTGCAGAAAGGTAGAACAATTACAGATGTAGCTCAAGAGTATGGCATTCCTAGGTCAACTGTGGCAACAGAGAGAGAAGATTATGAGTGCTAAGGTGTCTGCTGGTGCAATGAAGATTTCTGACAAGAATAGATCTTCAATCAATGAAGGGATGGAAAAGCTGCTTATCACCTGGATTAGAGAAAGACAGATGAAGGGAGATCCAGTAACTCAGGCAATGATCTGTGAGAAGGCTAGGTTAATTTTTGAAGAATTGCAGAAGAAAACTCCAAGATGTACCTCAGATCAAACTGAGGAATTCAAAGCAAGTCGAGGCTGGCTTCACAGATTCCAAGGTAGAACAGGCATCCATAGTGTTCTCAGACAGGGGGAAGCTGCTAGTGGAGAAAAAGAGACTGCAGAAAAGTTTGTGAAAAAATTTGAAGATTTAATCAGGAAGGCTACCTGCTACAGCAAATTTTTAACGAGGATGAAACTGGGATATTTTGGAAGCACTTGCCTAATTGAACTTACATCACGCAAGAAGAAGTGAAGCTCAAAGGACATAAGCCTATGAAATATAGGCTTACCTTATTATTGGCAGCAAATGCAAGTGGAGACTTTAAACTAAAGCCACTTCTGGTCTACCACTCAGAAAATTCTCGATGCTTTAGGAATAAAATCATTAAGTCCAAACTGCCAGTGATGTGGAAATCCAATGCAAAAGCCTGGGTAGACCAGCAAGTTTTCAAAGATTGGATTTTTGAGGTGTTTGCTCAGAGCATGAAGAAGTTCCTCACTGACAACAATTTGCCTTTGAAAGCACTGCTGAGGGTGGGCACAATGCTAGTGCCCACCCACCAAGACTTAGAGGACATTCTTGAAATCACTGATGACAACAGTGCAGACCAAGCAGCTGGAGAATTAGAAGCAGCTGCTGCCATGCGAGAGATCATTTCGATGGCAGAGAATCTCGACATAGAAGAGATTGATGAGGCTAATGTAGAAGAGCTTGTGGAGGATCACGATGACGAACTGATCATGGAAGAACTCAGAGCACTGAGCAAACAGCAAAAGGAGAGAGAGAGAGAAAGAGGAATTTCACCTGAAGAAGAGGATGGTGGGGAAAAAAAGGGCCAATGCCAACAGTTGCCATTAAAGAAGTTTTATTCCATTGGGAGAAGGTGCAGGCTGTTTGTTTGGAATGGCACCCCAACACTGCTGATGTGAGTAGAATAACAGACTTGTTCAACAATACCATCATGCATCACTTCAAAACCATCTTGAAAAAAAGAGAGAGAGATCTTGATCAGTTCCTCATCCCTGTTCAAACAAAGAGGAGACGAGAAGAGGTAGAACAGGATAAAGAAGACTCCCTTCCAACATCTAAGGCTCAATAGATTGTATGTAATTGTGTATACAATAGTGTATTTTGTAATTTAGTGTGTTATACAATAGTAAAATACATAAAGTAAATAATATGGCATGTTTCTCTCAACGAATTAATCTATTTTTCATAGACTTATATGGGAAATATTGTCCCACAATTCGACATTAGTTTGGCGATGGATTAGTATTGAATTGCAAGGCACCAATGTATCGCTATAAGCAGTTGCCAACAGTATCAGAAGAAGGCATGGAAATATAATAATTATAGTACAGAAAAATACATTATTTAATATTGCATGTAAGTATTTATTGAAAAATTTTATTTACCATGAGATTACTGTTACAAACATGATGTTTTATTAGCCCTCCTCCAATAATTATCATACCAGAATTAACAGCTTTGACAGCAATAGTGTTGATTCTTCTTATATCTACAAAAAAAAAAAAAAAAAAAAATGTTATAAGAAAGAAAACTGGTTTAATACTTGAATATGCTATTTATTTATGCACATCTGGTAGTGAGTAGTCACAGATTTCCCAATGAAGCTCACAAACTAATTTCAGATAAAACTAAAATTTTATTGATATTTTGATTCAAATTTGACTAATTTCTGGTCTGGTGTCTGAGACTCAAGTGATCAAAAAAGTATCACTTTTCAATTAAATGAATTTGATTTCCCCTCCCAAACTGATTCTTGCTGAGCTGACTGAAGAATCTTTGAAAATAGTATTTATGAATAGTTCATGTGGCTAATACAAAAATGACTGTTAGCCTCTGCTCTTCTCTTCCACCCATAAACCATAAAATATTTGCATGCACAACTGACACTTAAGTGTAACTTGTCAATGGCTAGTCACAGGTGGCTCCACTACCAAAACATATCATTTGTCTTAATCATTGCAGCAAACACAGCTAATAACTATAAACATGCACCTTACTGTTTCAAATGGAAAACAGTTTGCAATTTGTAATTAATTAATACACATTTACAGAGAAATCATATGCTTTATGATTAGTTTCATTTTAAGAAGTTAAATATGCCTTGTATCAAGGAAGGTTAAAGATATACATATTAATGTAAAGTTATTGATTTTTTTAAGTTCAATAAAACTTGATGGGTTCAAATTTCATCTAGCATGAAAAGAACCTTTAAGTCCTTTTCAACTGAAAAAGCATTAGCCAGTCTCATACAGATGTTACAAAACTTACCTCCTGGAAATTAAGATTTTTCATACCATATTTACTCAAATATAACTCGTCCTCATGTATATCTTGCACTTCCTTCCCCCGATTTTACTTAAAAAAAAAAAAATCAAAACATTTTGCATATACCTCATGCACAAAAACAGTTTAAATCTTTAAGAAATAGATAGTGAATGTTGTTATTGCAGTTTCATATATTTTGGAATTCAGCTGAAGAGAATCAACATTTCAACTCAACAATCGTCGGCTTGTTGTTGTCATTGGGTCATGCAATTTTTATTAATACTGCACCAATTATATGCACATCTTCATAGTTGCGGTATATTTACCGGCCTACCATTGCTGTCTGTTTCACACTCTGCTTTCACTCCTTATATGTGAAGGATTGTTCATAACTTATCTCAAGTTTTTGTAAATTACTGGTTATTTTTGCTATAAATATGGAGAAACGTTCAAGTTACAGTGAAGGTTTTAAACTGAAAGTTATGATAAACCTAAAGATCATATGATTCTTAAATGATAAAAGGATAAGCAATAATGAAACTGTTTGTTTTAATTTAATTAAAGAAGCACTGTTGCTAAAAATTCAACTATATTGTGTAATGAAGGTGAGCTGCCAATTGTGTAAATAATGTTGATAACTCATATGATAATTGTATTCATAAAATTTAAATGCATTCATTTTATAAATAATATGAGCAATTATAAATTATAATGAATACTGAGGATTTAATTATAAACGTCAATGTAGTTTTTTTCCTGAAAAACTTTCTTCTTCTTCTTCGACCTTTTGGTTCTGTCCACTGCTGGATGAAGGTCTCCCCAGTGATTTTCCAGACTACTCGGTTTTCTGCCTCTCCCATCCATCTCATTCCTGCAATTTGTTCCAGTTCATCCCTCCACCTTCCTCTCGGTTTTCCTCTTTGTCTTGCTCCATCCACTGGTCTCCACTCTGTTGTTTTTCTAGTCCTGAAAAACTAGTTTCTGAAAATCCCTGTATATATCTCACACCACGATTTTTTAACTTTAATTTTTTTGAGGAAAAAGTGCAATTATGTTCGAGTAAATAAGGTACTACAAACAAGCAGCTTGAGAATACATGCAGCTAACAGACCATACATTACCAGCACATTAATCAGGTTTCTATGAAGCCAAGTTTCTTTCTTCCAATACATTAAGGAAATATGAAGTAAGAAGCACTTAAGGGTCAAAGCTGTATAACTGGGAGGACACTTCCACATAACCTTTTAAGGAATGCAGAGAACTGAATGGGGTTTCTGAGCTAATGTCCAATCCTCACATTCTCATGGTGCACCATGTTAGGTATCTAACCCAGATACTGAACAACGAGGTTGGGATAGCAATTTGGGATTTAGTTAAACAAATTGTATTCATATTGGCTTACACCACAATGTAAAATGATGGCACAACTTGATAGAATTTCATGCTGTTGGGTGTGTCACCTTGTTAAACAAGGCCTGCGTTGTTTTTGTTCGGGAACCAGTGAGAACAGTGCCAAGGTCAGCTAATGGAACAAATCCCAGAACACATCCTAAATCAACATTGGCAGAGTTGAAGATTGGTACTATCAATGTAAGAAGTCTCAATGAACATAATAGGCATGACTGAAACAAGGAAGACAAAAACAGGTGAGATCTTTCTACGCAACAAATACAAAATGTTATATTCAGGCAATAGCAATCATGGAAAAGAAGGAGTAGCTACAGTAGTCAACAATTAATATGAAGATAATCTTCTTGAATGGCAGGCAATATCAAGTACAGTGATTTGGATAATTATCAGAATGGAGAACTGGACAATTAAAATTTGATATTTATTTTGGCTTATGGCTTCACAAAAGGTTCCACTAGAGAAGAAATCGAGGAATTTTTTCAGGCATCAGAGAAGGCAGCTGGCACAATTGCAAAGGAAAAGCGGGTCCTTTTAAACAGTAGTGTAAGAAATGTTTTGCGAAATTTTGGAGAAAAGAGCAAAGCCAATAATAATGGTAAATACTTGCTGGATTTCTGTTCAGGACATGGATTAGTTATTACTAACATCATGTTCCAATAAATTACTTAAATAAAAGAGCTAACAGGCTTCACTTCAGCGATGTAACATTATTTAAATGAAGGGGATATTAAATACCATTATTTCAAAGCCAAATAAGAAACTCAAAGATCGGAATCAAAGAGTTTCATGTCGAATAGAGTAAACTATAAAAGTATCGGCAGATACTAGCGTAAGCTAAAGCACGTAGTACAAACTAGGGCAACTCATGGCAAAGGTGGATAAAGCTCTGATCACTATTCTTAGTATTTCCCATAATGTAAAACACATCTCCTAGGAGATGTATGATGTTATACATTATGGTGGAAGGTCACTACCCAGACCGGTTTCAACCCTCATTGGGGTCTCATCAGTGAGTAGGCAGACCAGATTAATACTGAGGGTATAGCGAAAATAACTTATATACTTTGCTATACGAGTTGTCAAAAAAGATGCACCCATAAATTACTTAAAGAGAAGAGCCAATAGGCTTTACTTTGGCGATGTAACATTATTTAAATGAAGGGGATATTAAATCTCACATTATTTCAAAGCCGAATAAGAACCTTTGCCACGAGTTACCCTAGTTTGTACTAAGTGCTTTAGCTTATGCTAGTATAAGCCGATACTTTTATAGTTTACTATATTTGGCATGAAACTCTTTGATTCCGATCTTTGAGTTTCTTATTCGGCTTTGAAATAATGTGGATTTAATATTCCTTCATTTAAATAATGTTACATTGCCGAAGTGAAGCCTATTGGTTCTTTTATTTAAGTAATTTATAGGTGCACCTTTTTTTTTTTTTTTTTTGACAACTCTTATAGCAAAGTATATAAGTTCTTTTCGCTATACCCTCAGTATTAATCTGGTCTGCCTACTCACTGATGAGACCTCAATGAGGGTTGAAACCAGTCTGGGTAGTGACCTTCCACCATAATGTATAACATCATACATCTCCTAGGAGATGTGTTTTACATTATGGGAAATACTAAGAATAGTGATCAGTGCTTTATCCACCTTTGCCATGAGTTGCCCTAGTTTGTACTATGTGCTTTAGCTTACGCTAGTATCCGCCGATACTTTTATAGTTTACTATATTCAGCATGAACCTCTTTGATTCCGATCTTTGCGTTTCTTATTCGGCTTTGAAATAATTTTAATATCCCCTTCGTTTAAATCATTTTCCAACATAAAAATGAGCACACATTCACATGAGGAGAAAAGATACAGGAAATAAGGAAGTCTCAATTACTATGTTATAGATGATAGGGATGTTTTCCCACTGGTTCAGAACACAAGTGTATACAGAGGATTTGATATAGGAAGTGATTGCTATTTAGTTTTGAGCAGGATTTCATACTGAAAAGAAGCATGTGTAAGAAAGTTTTAAAATTAAAAAGTGGAGCAGCTTTCAGAGGTAAACTGTACACTCAAATACACAAACATCATTTAAGAAAGAATGAAAAGAGTTTGAAAATAAGAACTGAACCTTGAAGATTCAGGTTGACTCATCCAGCCAGAAAGTTGTCTCAAAAGAAGAAAAATTCAGAACTCCATGGTGGGCTCCAGAAGTTAAAGAGGCATTCAGGGAAAAGAATAAGAAAGTGAAAGAATAAGAAAATATAAGAAAGTGAAGCACTGTGTAAAGCAAGCTAAATAACCTCTTGTCCTTTTAGGCACTATGATAGTGCCAAATGGGATGATCTGCATCAGGAAGGTAGCAAAATATTCTGGAGGTTATTGAAAAAGCTTAGAAATGGAGGAAATAGTACTGTAAAGGGAATCAGGGATGATAAACGTGACATGAAAACTGAAGATGAAAGACTACTAAATGAAACTATAAGTGTAAACAGGTGGTAAAAACTCCTGGCATTCCAAAAACCTGAAATGCTCAAATATGGAGGTATAAAGTAGCTGTATTGCATAATTCAAAATGCCTGGTCAGCGGGTCAAATTTCAGATGATTGGAGCAGCGCACTCATAGTACCCATCTATAAAAAGGGAAATAAAGCTGAATGTGAGAATTACAGAGGTATTTCCCTACTGAGTGTTCCTGGTAAGATTTATGCAAGTATACTTGAGAAATGATTGAGGATTGTGGAAGGGAAGCTTGGTGAAGAATAAGTTGGAATCAGACCAAATAGAGTTTGTTAGGATCAAATTTTCACTTTAAGACAAATTATTGAGAAATCCTGGGAATATAATAAGGATTTGTATTTAAGTTTTGTATATCTAGAAAAGGAACATGACAATGTGCCAGGATGAAAGGTCTTCAAAACGCTATATAACTGTAGCGTTTTGAAGCAATGGGACATTATATCAAACAATACATAGTCTGTATTTAAGCTATAAATCAGCAGTTAGAACTGAAGGAGGTACAGGAAGATGCTTTGATATTAAATCAGGTGTGAGACAAGGGAGATCATCATCTCTATTCTTATTCATTATCTATATGCATCACATTATAACATGGTATTAAAACTGATATCAAATTGGAGATGTTAATCATAGCTCTTTACTTTATTCAGATGATATAATGTTCCATTGCTTCAAAACCAGTCAGTACATCTGTCAAAAGCAGCCATGTGAAATTACAAGCCATTCTACGAAGTATTTTGGTTTATACAGCTGTATAAAGATTCCCTCAGTAAAGTGAATAATTGTTGTGATAAATATGGTATGGAAATCAGCAATAAAAAAACAATGAAAACAGGCAGAAACATTGAAAACATCACTGTATCCTGAATGGTTAACCTACATAGCAAGTAAAACATTTTAACTATTTAAGCACAAATATTTTGTGAAGATGATTAAATATGGAAATAGACAACAGAATGAGTAAAGCTTGTGTGGTAAGAAGTCAGCTAAATAACTGTATATAGAATAAAAGAAATTAGTCAAAACACTAAATTAGTTGTATACAAGAAAGTTTTCAAACCAATTTTAATTTATGGATCTGAAAGCTGGGTTTGAAATAAAACACATGATCAAAGACTGGAGACATCAGATATGAGAGTTCTTAAAAAGATTAGTGGAGTGAATAAATGGCATAAATGGCAGTATCAAATTAAACATGAGAATATCAGGAAAGTACTTGTCAGTTAGTATTAGTGCTATTTTTTCATGTAGTACTATCATAATTATCCTCGACACTCCAAGGATTCCTATCAGGAATTTGATGAAGTGAAGTGAAGTAAAATAAACTTTCACATATAAATACCAACAATTAAATAATGCATAAATATCTGCAATATCATCTCATTTTCCTTTTACCCTCTTTTAATTTGCAGTGTCAAAGTTCTCCATTCACAATGCAGTTGATATTTTCAATGCTCCTGCTTATTTTCGTTATCTTTGTCTTGATATAGCTGGCCTTCATGCCAAATCTATCACAACAATGTTATTTGATTTAATAAGGAAAACTTGAAGACTTGTACTGGATTTATTTAGAAGTAAAACATCATCTGCAGAAGTAAAGAGTTGAGATTAACATCTCCAATTTTGATATCAGATTTAATACCACTTTCCTTCATAATGTGATCCATATAGATAATAAATAACAGAGGGGATAATGTGCATCCTTGTCTGACACCAGATTTAACATACGAGGGTGGTCTGAAAAGTTCTCAGCCTCAACCATAGATGGCAACACTATTGACAATTTTTTTTTTTCTAAGTCAGTACATCTGTCATAAGCAGTCATGTGAAATTGCAAGTGATTCTACAAAGTATTTTGGTTTATACAGCTGTTTGAAGCAAAAATGTTTCTTGTATCCCTTGAAATTGATAAAATTGAGATCGTGCAATTATAAAATTCTTTGTAAAAGAAGGTTTAATGCCAAAAGAAATTCATTCAAAGTTCATAAAACTTTATGGACACTCTTCTACTTCATTTTCAACAATTAAGAAATGGACTGCTGAGTTTAAATGTAGCCGTACCAGCCTTGAAGATGATCCATGTGAAGGACTTCCAAAAAGTGTAACAACACCAGAAATTATCATCATCATTATTTGACACCTCCAAAGATTCATTGAGGGAGAGCACCTCTGCTCAACTGCTCTGTCTCCACCACTCAATTCATCAAATGACTGGAACTACACCAACACCATCTACCGCCGACAACCACCACTAGTATTTCCACAGACAATCACAAACATCCATGCCCACAGCAGGATGTGAACCAGCAGCCTTTTGAATGGAGAGCATATCCGCTAATTAATAAAATAAATCATTGATCAAGTGTAAGATATGGTATGGGATGACTAGCGAGTCAAAGTGCCTGAGACTATAGGGATTTCAAAAGAACGTGTAGGATATATTTTGCATGAAGAATTGCAAAACAAAAAAGCTTTGCAGAAGATGGGCAGCACCCATAATGTGCTTGTTCACCCATAATGTGCTTGCTCACAACAGATCAAAAATGCACTCGCATGAAAATCTCTGAACAGCGCTTGGGGTGTTTTAACAAGAATAAAACTGATTTTGTGAGTTGATTTATTACTATGGACGAGACTTGGATTCACCATTACACAACAGAATTCAAACAGCAGTCAAAACAGTGGACAGAAGCCAGTTGTTCAACACCAAAGAATACAGGAAAGGTCACAGAATTGGCGTTTTGAGATGCTAAAAGGCATTTTGTTTATTAATTATCTTGAAAAGGGTAAAACAATAACTGGGGAATATTATTCCAATCTTTTAACCAGACTAGACAAAAAAAATTCATGACAAAAGACCCATTTTGCAGAAGAAAACGATCATTTTTCATCAGGAAAATGTACCTGTCCACAAAGGTGTTTTGGCAATGGGAAAATTAAGGGATCTGCACTATGAATTGTTGGAACATCCACCTTATTCCCTAGATTTGGCTCCCTCTGGCTTCTATCTCTTCCCAAAAAAAAAATGCTGACTTCACTGGTCAGCATTTTATTTTAGGATAGGTGGGTGGTTGATGGAGAGATATCAAAGAGTAGTTTATTCGGGAGTAGAGTCCAAAAGACGGCCTGTGACTAGTGGTGTGCCGCAGGGTTCTGTTCTTGGACCACTGCTGTTTAATCTGTTCATTAACGATATAGGGAAGGAACTAAGAGGAACAGTTCATTTCTTCGCTCATGATGCCAAGTTGGGTAGGACGATAGTGAATGCAGAAGATGTCAAAATCTTGCAGGATGACTTGGATAGATTGGAGTTCTGGGCTAAGGAGAATGGATGTCAATTTAATGTGACAAAATGTAAGGTTATGCATTTTGGGGTGAAAAGATTAGCAGCAGTATATCACATTGGTGAAACTGTACTCCAGGATATTGCTGAGGCCAGGGACTTGGGAGTGTTGGTCGATAGGGAGATGAAGTTTAGGGGGCACATTGCAAAAGTAGCTAAATCAGCTCATCAACTCACTTGGTTGTTGAAAAATACCTTGAAGAGCAGAGACAAGCAAGTTGTTGTACCTCTGTACCGAGCCTTGATAAGACCTCATCTCGACTACTGTGCCCAGATTTGGTCACCTAGGTTCCTTCTTGATGGGGAGGAGGCGGAAAGGATCCAGAGGCGAGTGACTAAGATGATACCAGGTCTATGGAATGAACCATATGAGAACAGGTTGAAGATTTGTGGGTTGCAGAAATTAGTTGATAGGCGGAAAAGGGGAGATATGATTGAGACATTCAAATTGCTCAACGGTTTCTATAAGATAAATTCAGAGGATATTTTTGAGATCAGGACTGGTGGTAGGAGAACTAGGGGACACCTATGGAAGCCGGGCAAGAGTGTGGTTAGCATTGGTGTTAGAGCTGGGTTCTTTACTTTTAGAGTGGTAAATGAGTGGAATATGCTGCCAGTCTGTTGTGGATGCTATGACGGTGAGTGAGTTCAAGGTAAGGTATGATAGATACTGTGAGAATGTCGTATAGTTGTGTGGACGTGACGTTTATGGCCTCCCTCAATGAGTCTAAGGATTCATTGAGGAGTTGCCCGTAATAATAATAATAATAAATAAAAATACTTGCATAAATCTTACCAGGAACACTCAGTAGGGAAATACTTCTGTAATTCTCACATTTAGTTTTATTTTCCTTTTTATATATATAGGTACTATGAGAGCTCTACTCCAAACATCTAGAATTCGTTCCTCTCTCTCTCTCTAGGCTTTCTCAACCATGCAGTGCAGCCAGTTAAGACTTTTATACCCCCCTCCCCCATACTTGAACATTTCTGGTTGAATATCATCTACTCCCGCTGCCTTTCCTCATTTCACGCTTTTGATAGCATTTTCTAATTCAAGTGTGGATATGTATTCCTGATTGCATGCCTGTTGAGTGTTTTTCACTACTGTGCTGTCAGTGATTGTTTCGTTTAGAATTTTTCACAGGAAATACTCCATACATCAAAATATCTTTTTTCACCCGTTTTCATGTCACCTCAATCAACTCTAATTCCTTTTAGAGCATTCTTTCCTCTATTTCTGATCTTTTTGAACAGCCTCCAGAATATTTTGCCACCTTCTTGATATTTATTTTTCTATGTTCTTACTAAAGTCTTCCCATGACTTTTGTTTAGCTAGTTTTGCACAGTATTTAGCTTTCTTACATTTGTCTCTGTATTCTCTAAGAGAACAAGCTGACTTATTTGCAAGGAACTTTGGATATGCTTCCCTCTTTTCCATCAGTGCTTCTTGAACTTCCTGTGTCCATCATGGTGTTCTGATTTTTCTATCCTTGCAGACAATCTCACTACATGCCTCTCTGGCTGAATCAATCAATGTTTTCTTCAGGATTTGCCACTGAATTTCCAAGGTTTTGTTCCTGTTCATAAACTCTTTCATTTTTTCTTTTATACGAAATTCAATTTTATCCTGCTTAAGACTAAATTGTGATCATTTCCAATTTCAAATCCTCTGTACACTGTAATGTCCTGGACCAGTGAGAAAACATCACTATCAACAATAACATAGTCAATGAGACTTTTTTTTTTTTTATATTAAACAAATCTTTTTCCTATTAAACAAAAATTTATTTATCAATTTATTTAATAGGAAACATCCACAAAACACTTGCACATAAAGTCAGAGGTGTTTGTACCATCACAACAGTTTTTTAGCCAATGGCTACAACCCCAACAAAATTAGTGCATACTTCCTCCATCATCCTCCAACAAGATCACAAAAAAACTCTTCCCATCCCCTATAGCCAGAGTAAATCTGAAAGGGCAGCTAAAGTTCTTCATAAATATAATCTTTCTGCCACCTTCAATACCATTGTAAACTGTGTGTGGGGTGGGGGTGGGGGGGTTGTGCCATTTGTATATCTTGCACTTTTACTTTACTTTTATCTATTCTTCTTTATTTTGCTGTCTCCATTAATTATTGTTATCCTTCTCTAATTTATCTTTGCTTTCTCTTTATATTTTATTTACTTTACTTGCTTTTCTTACTCTATATACCTTTATTCTATTTCTTACACATTATACTTTTACTTAAGAGACCACAGGTTATCTAATACCTTGAGAATCTTGGAAAATTTATTTAATGTTACAACTGAGCCACCAAGATTCTCTTTTATGGGTATTAAATATAATTAAGATCACCTGCAGTATCTCTCTAAATCTATCTCAGGCCTTATTGTCAGTCGTGGCCACTTATTTAACTTTGCACACAGGTTCACATTTTATTTAGGAGCAGTGCATTGGATTAAGGATCAGTGAATACACATTTTTTTTTGTATCATAACAAACATATTTATTAAACTAGGACACATTAATACAGTTTCTTAAATGAATTGGCTTTTCAGAAAATTAAAAGTTAAGAATTATAATCTCATGCAATATACACACATTAAAATACACAGCAATACTATCACATTCCAATCTATAAATCCATTCATTCTGCTGCTATGAATTATAATCTCATTTTTATATACACACATTAAAAAGCACAGCAATGCTATCATATACCAATCTATAACTTTGTTCATTCTGCTGCTAAGAATTATAATCTCATACATTGTGCATACATAATAAAAATGCAGCAATACTATCATATTCCAATTTATAATTTCATTCACTCTGCTGCTATGAATTATAATCTTATACACTGCACATACATAAGAAACATGCAGCAATACTATCATATGAGAATCTATGTTCGCATCCTAGAACTAATCTGTTCAAGCCAATATGCACATATTTCACTCAACAAGTTTCTCATATCTAATTGATATCAACCACTCTTTAGCCTCTTAGTCTGGGACAAATTATCACAATTTAACTTTTGTATATATGCCCTGCCAAATATATATACTTCAAACAACAAGTATACTATATCTAAGTCACTACCAATATTTCTATAACTTCATAGTCCAGAACATACAAACATTATTTAACTTTATAAACGTCCAGCCGAATATACATATACTTCAAGGTTGTAGTCACAGTTCTTCTCATGACACAATTATCTGAACTGGCTCTTTCACCTCTTATCTGGTTCTACTGGCTTCTTTTCCGGCCTGGGCCTCATCATTCGTGAGGGTTTCCTGTTCTTAGACTCTGTCACGTCGTAGAAGATTTTTGGGGGATTGGATCATGTCTTATAGATACTGCTTTTCCGTCCTGGGCTTTTAACTTTCATGCAGGCATCTTTCCTTTAGCGCCGTTGCATCTCAAAAAATTCCCAGAGCTTGACAATAATTTTAAGGTTCGACTTCTCCTTCAACATTTCCCTTCTTCTCTCTGGACGTTCAACGGATCTGCGGTGCTGGATTCAGAGATACTATGAGAGGAGACTGCTTTTCCTTCTGTGTTTCTGCATACTTGCTTCTTTTCCCGTTTCTACCAATGTGTACCAGTATACAGCCGTCGCACTGCTGCATACTGCCTCCACCTGCTACATTTTTGATCCTGCGTCTGGATACCTGGATAAAGAGCCCCTTCGGATACTTCTGGGTCCTTTCTTATACTCCTTCTTACGGTCCCTGGAATAAGGGTTGAGAATCCATGAGCATTCCTGCACAAAAAAGGGGGATGTGACTTTTGAGTTGTTGTTTACTTTTGTTTCCCCCAGAACACACAAAAACAATCTTATTCACTATGTGTGGGAGATCCTTTAGTTGTTCGCCACCTGTTGTTGCAGTGTCCTTGGGACATGCATTAGGCTAAGCTTTGAATAATTGATGGCACTTTACAATTTCCAAATAAGGCTTCTAAGCTTTTTCTTTCAAATTGGAACCATTAAATTGACAGGCCGCTTTCTAAGGCATTTGCCTTGAAATATACCGCCTTAACATTCCTACCATTTCAATACATACTTGTATGATTTTTCAAATCACAAAAAAATTATACTACAGTTAATATAAACCTTATATACAAAATTCAAAATTAATTACAAAATTCCACAATCAGCATTAAAATTACAATGTTCTCCTATATACAATGTTTGTGACCTCTGTAAAAGTCAGTGCAAAGTTAAGAAAAAAAAATCTTACTGAATTGAATTTTACACCATACGCTAGTAAGCAAAATTCACCCACTCTCCAAAGAATCAGCTTCATCCTCTTGCACATCCTAGAGGGTATAAAATTCCTTGTGCTTGCAGCTTAGTCTACTTTGGACAGACCAATGAATTGGTAACACCCATCGCAAAGAACATGACAAGTAAGGACTGTACAATGCTCTGTGTTAAATGGAAGAAGACAAATATGCTGCACAGAAGTTGCTATATATCCGAGACACTATTTTTGAAATCAGCATCAGCCATGAAATACTCCCCTAACCTCAATAAGTATTGGCTGCATCAATTTACCAATGATTTGGGAGACAAAAGTCATTCTAAAACTACATTCTAAAGCCAGATAAAAACTCTGAAGATGCTGATTAGAAATTCAGTGATATATTAGTAAGCTCAATAAATTATTTATTTATTTTTCTGGCATTGTTTGTATTGTGAAACAGTGTTATGAACAATCAACACCATCTAAGCCTATCACAATATATTTTGCATAGAGATGGCACATGTAAAGCTTATCAATTTAGTGGAAACTAAAATTGGAATGACAATTCAAACAGTATGCCTTCTTTAAAATGTGACAGGACATTAATACCATTTCCAACTGAGCCTGTGTGTTAAGCCTCAACACACATTTCCAACTGCTTAAAATTCAAACAAAAGTTTCATTCTAATTATAACTGGGAGGCACTGTTATTAATAAATATTGTTAGACTCCTGAAACAGAAGTTGTAGGTAAAAGGTAGCCAAGATCACTTGAAATATATAAAAATTATATTCCATAAATTAAACCTCATAGATCCAGATTAGCTCAAAATGGGATTGAAATTAGTCATGGGATCCATCTGAACAATATGAAATTATATGAAAGTATTTATAAATATCAATATTTATTCAAAGACGTGCCAAGGCCCTCACAAGTGAAAGTTCAATCATTCTCCAAAATTTGGGAAATTGTGATCTGTAACTGTATTAAATAATACTTTTATAGTTCTGAAGTGTTATAGTTTTAACACTCAGGACTGCATATAAATGAGATTTCCATTGTTCTTCTTCACATTGGAGTTGTTTTACGAGATGTAAAACAAAATATCTGTAATTAATTTTTTTAAATTACTGTAATTTACATGTTTCAGAATAGTGGCTAGGCAAATTTCATTGCCTAGCCACTATTCTGCTTATTAAAGACCTGAACTAGCCTTGAGAAATTCTGCTTAGAGACCATGGTTAGTCTTTAAGCAGGGTTTTCAGCTAACCCTCAGCTCACCCACAGTACTAAAATACAATGGATTTATCATTTTTAGATGGGATTCACATTAAAAATATATATCTATAAATACGATAAAAAATGACCTTACCTTGGGCAATATCAATAATCAGACCTGGATTCTTGTATGAATGAAAATATATCATATCACCAAGAGAACCATCAGTAAGGGCAGGACTAAATATAGGTATCTCATTCTAAAATAAATAAATTACTTATTTTAGTTAATATATGCAAAGATATTCAAATAATTCTGCAATTTATTCAACATGATTAAAATAGTATTTTTAATTACATTATAGTCTACATTTAGCATTCTTTTACATTCGTTTTGCTGAAATTATTCAATTTTATTTGCATTACTCAAGTCCTTTATCACTGCCATTGATACTACTCCAAAATGGAATCTAACACACACACACACACACACACACACACACACACACACACACACACACACACACACACACACACACACACACAAATTGGTTTCGAGAATATTTCATGATCTCCATAAGGCATCCAAGTACATACAACATTTCAATAACAAGGATCTGCTAACAGTTTATATATTTGTATCTAAAACTTATATTAAACTAGGCAACAAAGTAAGAATAGAAGGTAGACTCAAGAAATAGAAAATAAAAATATGATAAAACTAAGCTATTTTCAAAAGTAACAAAACACATAGGAAGACTGAGGTAAGAACATACAAGGTTGATGAGGGAGCAAAATGTTCTACAGGTTATTTTAAAAAAAGGCTAAAAAAGGGAAGAACTATAAAAGGAATCAGATGATAAAAACAACATAAAACCAAGATGTCTACCTGGAGTATTAACTTTGAATTGCTATTTGCCTCCGTTAATGCAACTGGAAGAACGAAGGTATGTTGTGCTCGTTGATTGGAAAAGGCCTAAGTTCGATTTTTGTTGTGACAAGAGGAATCTTTATATGGACTTTTTTTTCCCAATAGAAGGTGAGTTAGCTGATGTCATACAGCAGTAGCAGGGTTTCTCTCCTGGAAACTTGGATTACTTATGGTTCTATTTATAGTCAACTCTTAGGCAGAAAGGTTAAGTGGGTAGAATATGTGCCTTCTATATGCTTGGGATTTTTAGGCCATCATTATTGTTAAGATTAGGGTGGTTGATAAGAATCTCACAGGCTTCCTTAAATTTACTTTCATACCATGTTTTGGTGTGATGTAAATGACTGGTGCTTTTCCAATCAATTCTATGTAAAGTGCAGTGCCGTCGGTTGCACATTTCGGTTGGGTGTGCTGTCATATGGATTATTTGAATAAACTCAACATCGGCTACAAATTTCACGTCAATTTTACCGTATGCATTGGCATGCGTGAGCAGAAAATTCTGCGTGGGGGGGGGGGGACAAAGCTTGGAGACAAATATTTACATCAATAAATTTTTATAATTATTGATTTAATTATATAATTACATCAATAAACGTCTTTTAGCATTTTGTAATGTAATTATTTATCGATATAAACTATAAATACAGTACATTATTTTCATTTTAAATTTAAAAAAATCAACTAATCAACAAATCAATCCCAAAATCCTAAATTAAATTATTTCAGTTTAAAAGCAAAAAAAATCATAAAACTAACAAGTAAAATAATATTAAATTACATACACTTACCTTCTAAAAATGTATTTTTCTGTTTAAATTTGTTTCACTATAAAATTGCATTTCACTCAGTTACTCACTAGACACAGAGAGAGAACGAACTGGTGTCGCTGTTCACAAATCAGAAAAAGATGAACCAAAAACAGGAACACATGTTTTACTGCTGCTATAAAATCAAGTGTTCTATGGCTACCCCTTCTGGGCAGAAAGAGGTCAACTCATAATAAAATTTTAAGACAGACAAAACTTTCCATGGTCGAGGGTTTAAGGTTACATATCTCAATCACTTTTACGATTATGATTTGTGGAATTTTTTACATGATCCCTGGGGGGGGGGTTCCTGTCCCCCCCTTTGTAGAAGCCCATGACCGTGTGATTGCATTTTTGTCGATGTATGAAAGTTTTCAGAGTGCATGGTGCATCACCACTCATCTTAATTGGTCCAATGCAATTAACTGCAGGATAACTTTCAATACTTCTATTTAATAATATTTAACAATTATTACAAAACAACAATGAAGGAGAATGCTATAGTTGGTATATTTGAAATACTCAAAGATGAAAATATGTGAACCATCATTTATAAGACATGTTAGAATAGGAAATTAAAAGAAAGAATTAGTGTGAGTAGAAATACATTCATTAATTGTAAACGAATTATTAATAATTAACATTTGTGATGATGTACCATCATTTTGTATTTTGGTAAAAAACACTCAATAGGCATACAGTCAGGAATACATATTCTTACTTGAAGTACAAAAAGCCATCAAAGGCTTGAAATATGGAAAGGTAGCAGAAGTAGATGATATTCGACCAGAAATGCTGAAGTATGCTGGTATAAAAGTCTTACAGTGGGCCTGGAAAGAGGGACAAATTCCTGATGACTGGAGTAGAGGACTCATAGTACCCATATATAAAAAGAGAAATAAAACTGAATGTTAGAATTACAGAGATATTTCACTACTGAGTGTTCCTGGCAAAATTTATGCAAGTTTACTTGAGAAACAGTTGAGAAGAATTGTGGAAGAGAAGCTTGGTGAAGAACAAGTTGGATTCAGGCCAAATAGAGGCTGTCGGTATCAGATCTTCACTTTACGACAAATAGTTGAAAAATCATGGAAATATAACAAAAGATCTGTATTTAAGTTTTGACGATCTGGAAAAGGCATATGAGAAGGTGCCAAGAGAGAAGCTATTCAATACGCTACAGTTATATGGTGTCAATGGAGCATTATATCAAGCAATACTTAGTCTTTATTTGAGTCGTAAGTCAGCAGTTAGAATTGAAGGAAGTACAGGAAGATGGTTTAATGTTAAATCTGGTGTGAGACAAGGATGTACATTATCCCCTCTGTTATTTATTATCTATATGGATCACATTATGAAGGAAAGTGGTATTAAACATGATATCAGAATTGGAGATGTTAATGTCAGCTCCATGCTTTATGCGGATGATGTTATACTTCTAAATAAAACCGCTTCAAGTTTGCAAGATTTTTTTTTTTCCCTGACTAAATTGAATAACTGTTGTAATAGATATGGTATGAAGGTCAGCAATATAAATACAAAGACAATGAAAATAGGTAGAATTGCTGATAATGTCAACTGCGTTGTGAACGGAAAACCTGTGGAACAAGTAAAACATTTCACCTACTTAGGTACAATTTTTAGTGAAGACGGTAAATTAAATATGGAAATAGACAACAGAATCAACAAATCTGGTATGGTAGGAAGTCAATTGAATAAATTCATATGGAATAAGAGAGAAATTAGTCGGAACACTAAATTAGCTGTATACAAGACAGTGTTTAAACAATTTTAACTTATGGATCTGAGAGCTGGGTCAGAAGTAAAACACTTGACCAAAGACTAGAGACTGCAGATATGAGAATCCTGAGAAAGATTAGAGGCTTGAACAGATGGCATCAGTGGCAATATCATATTAAAAACAAGGATATTAGGAAAGAACTTGACATTGTCAGCATCCAGGAATGCGTTAGCAGAGCTAATCTCAGGTGGTATGATCACTTAAACAGAATGGGCGAGGAAAGAATAGCAAAACAAGTGTTCTCTGCCAAGTTGGCAGGAAAATGTCCCAGAGGAAAACCAAGATATAGGTGGATTGATGCGGTACAAAGTGCCTTAGACGATAGAAATATAAGATCTGGTAATGTCTTGATAAGTAACAGACTGATTTGAAGAAAAATTGTAGATAGGAAGTTGGTAATGATGTAAATTTTTCATGTAGTACTATCATATTCTGTATACCCCTTGAGGGTACATGTCAGGAATTTGATGATGATGATGATATAGAGAGGATTAAATGTTCCACCATAAACAGTAAGCAAGTTTCCAAGAAGCTAAGTTATTTTGCTGTGACAAGCCACTGAGTGAAAGGGAGACAAAATGAGATGAGATGGAATGAGCATCATGGTTCACTGAACTACAATACTGTACAGTACCAAATACTCTTTCATTCGTTTCTTTGTGACTGTTTTCCTCATTTTTTTTCAGTTTTGAATTAAAACCTTTATGTGACACTCTGGTGATTTTTGAATGATGCATTTTGATCATACATCCTATGATAGATAGATGAAACAGCATGCTCTTACAATAAAATGAGAAGCATAATATTAATAAAATTAAAAGACTTGTTAATTTTCCAAAATATTATGATTTATGTTAGGTTTTCACTATTTAAAATTCATGCAGTTTTTGTTAGTACAAAATGACTTTATTATTAAAATAAATTTAAAATTTATTATCTATATGGATCACATTATGAAGGAAAGTGGTATTAAACATGATATCAGAATTGGAGATGTTAATGTCTAAATGTGGCTTGTACATTATACAGTCAACTTTCACTACAGCATATCATTACAACTTATTTCCTTCAACACAGTGCTTTAGCCATCAGGTTTTGTTAGAAGGTTGGAATTTTTCAGGAGTTTGCAATAGCGAGAGTCAACTGCATTCTGCAAAATGAAAATTTAAGAAAAATTTCTTCTGGTCACTGACAGGATTCAAAAAACACTTTTAAGTGACAAGCACAAACCATAACTAAGCATTAACACTGAAAGAAAAAGCAAACTAATTCAGAAAATTTTGAAATGTTAGTATCAAAAAAACAGGAATCTCTATAAAAATTGTATTTCATATTAATATTTATATAATGTTATATTTATAAAGTTGACCCTTGAACAATGGGGCAGTTAGGGTGCTGACCCGCCCCCATATTATTCGAAAATCCGCATATAACTTTTGACTTCCCAAAAACTTAACTACAGGAAAATCTCACTTAACACGAATTAGATATGTGCGATAATCAGCACAATTGAGTGAAATGATACTGTTTCCTGCTTTAAGTGAATGATTAATCGGGTAACGCAATTTTTTTACGTTAGGCGAAATTTTACTTTACACGAAATTTTGTCCCCAATCTGAAGCACGCAGAAAAGCTGGAAATGGTGCAAGTAATACAATGATTGTATGAGACCTGGGATAAAGCGAGTCTACAGTTTGGACTATATTAAATATGAGCAAAGAATAGAAAGAACAAAGAAAAGTTGCTACTGCTTCTTTAAACATGCAGATCATCTGAAATAGAAGCCATTTAATAATCGCAATGGAGCATCTTCTGTATCGATACCACGTTTATGTTGTCTGTTTACAAATGAATCCTGTGTCTGTCAGTACCTACATCAATACTGTCTTACATGATACAAAACACTGTAGATGTTATACGTATTACTAACACTAGACATCAAAAATGAAAAGATAACATGAAAAAGAAATTTACATTTATTTACTGGTCAGTTCATGCACTGATAATGAAGCAGCAGCAGTATGATTAATTTATGGTAGCCTAGTGCAATCGAGTCTGTGCGGTTAGCTTAGTGACTTTGCGCTTCGCAACCATATGACTGGGGAAGGAGTGTCCTAATACGATATAGTACGGCAAGGAAGGCAATGGGAAACCACCTTGCTCATAATCATTACCCTAAATGATGGCATATATAGCTATATAGCTACCCCCAGACAGCCGTAAGGCTAAATACTATCAATCAGTGCAATCGATACGATTGCTTCACGGTAGCCTAACCTATACAGTATGAATGAATTGTTATAAAATTTTTATTTTATTCTAATTAAATAAATTTAATAATTAATTAATAATAGTTAATTTTATACAGTGATTATTTAATACTACATCTTTATGTTTGTTTACATTTCTCTCGAGTGCAAATTGGCCATGTACAGTCTATAAGTGTTTGTGTGTGTAAGTTTTGATAAATTTTAGCTTTTTTATAATCTGATTTGATTTATACTTTATGGTAGTGAATGATAAAATAGACTAGTGTCTACATATATTTTATGCATTCATGACATACTTAACTTTTTCTTAATTTTTTCGATATTTCTAGGCTATGCAGTTCATCTGAAAGTTTTTTAAATTGTTGCAAAT
Source organism: Typopeltis vanoorti (assembly GCF_054136105.1). Lineage (NCBI taxonomy): Eukaryota > Metazoa > Arthropoda > Arachnida > Uropygi > Thelyphonidae > Typopeltis > Typopeltis vanoorti. The sequence goes on along the minus strand of NC_143556.1, from coordinate 25,416,998 downwards.
CTCCAAAAAAATTTCCAATTATTTATAAAAAAACTGCATATAAGTGGAACCATGCAGTTGAAACTGGTGTTCTTCAAGGATCACTGTACATTCTAAACAATCAAATAACACTCACTTTTGCTGCCCAATAACATATACTCTCAGGATTATTAATCTTCTTTCCCAACAAGGTAATCATTTGGGATGGAGACCAGATGACATTCTTTAATAGAGAGAGAGAAAAAAAATTACATAAGGGAATAACAAAAGTTTCTTACTAGACTATAGCAAAGATATATATCTTTAATCATAATTAAGTATAATCTGAAAATGATACAGATAAGTTGAGGAATCAAATGTTCAAACTACAGTATATACTCCAAAAGCTGTTATACAGTTATCTTACTATTCAGGAAGGCAATCACTTTGTCCAGAGATTTATTATTGATTTTGCACATTTTGTTCATGATGATAGCAATAAGATTAGCGACTGTTTTGTTCTACGTCAATTCTGATGCAGTGTAAAATCTCACATATATGACTTGTTCATTATGTCTGTTTTTACAAGTTTTGTTTGATGAGAATTTATTGTTTATATGAATTAAGTCTCTGTTATATGAAATATTCACCATCATCATGTGTATCAAGGATTTAGGGCTAGCATGGCCTCTTCCAGCCTTAGAAGTCATCGTTGAATTGTTTAAGAGGACGTCCTGGTTTTCTTTTTCCTAATGGCTTGTACTTTAAGGCTTGTTTTGGTAATCTTTCTGTTTTCATTCTTTGAATGTGTTCCATCTATTTATGTTTATATTTTTTAATTTTTTCTATTACTGGTTCTTGGTTTAATTCTTTCATGATTTCTTCGTTTCTTTTGTGATCAAATAGGGTATACTGCAGTTTTTCTCATAAACTTCATTTCTGCTGTTGTTAATCTTTGTTTGTCTTTGTTTTATTGTCCAGATTTCGCTTCCATACATTAAGACTGGTAGGGCTAATGTATTGAATACTTTTAAGTCGGGTTTGTTTTTGAACTAGGTTTCATTTAAATATAGAGTTAATTACACCTGTTATTTTTAAATATTTTGCAATTTTGATGTTTATATCTTTTTCATGTCAGTCCGCACGGTTAGCCTAGTGGCTGTGTGCTTCACAACCATATGCCTGGGGAAGGAGTGTCCTAGGTTCGATTCCCGTCGGAGACGTGAGGAGCTGAAGGATTTTCCTCAGCCATTGCCAAGTTAGTCAGTCTTGGGCGTGGGCAGTACAGTTTTCCCACCAGTTTAGCTGGAGTTTTTCATCCCACAAAGCAGGCAAACCAACCTTGAGAATTCAACACTACGGACATGGGATACACCGGGGCATAGGGTTGACCACCTTATCCTGTGAACGGTTTGAGGTCCGTTGATTAATAAACCCTCGACACCGCAAGGTAAAAGAGGGTAAAAGGAAGATGAGATGAGATAACAATCAGTAAAGTTTACCTTTTTCATATGTGATCATACATCCTAGGTAATTAAATGAATTCACCTGTTCTAAGATCTTGTTATCTATTACTATTTTTGTTCTTGCTGGATCTTGTCCTTTAAAGGCCATAGTTTTTGATTTTTCTGTTGATATTATCATACCATAATCTTTGGATATCTCATTTAGACCTAAAATAGTTATCTCATTTAGATCTAAAAAGAGGAGAGTGTTTAAGTTTACTGTAAGAGAAAGTTTAATTCCTTGATGTAAATTTTTATTCCATTTTATTATTATTTCATTTAAGTAGATATTAAAAAAGTTGCTGAGAGGGGACATCCCTGTCAGACCCCTTGTTTTATCTCTGTCGTATATGATAGCTCGTGATTTAATCTTATTTGTATATGATTATATTCCTATATACTTGTTATAGCTTTTAGGATATTATTTGGTATTTGTCTCTTGGGGGACCCTGCAACCCCTAGAGAGTGCGTCCCCTGGGTGGCGAACGGGGGAGTCCACCATGTGTGTGTGTGTGTGTATGGTGGTGTGGTCCGAATATACTGAATAAGGACTCGTGGACCAATAGGGCCATAAGGGGCAATCATCTTGATTGTAAGGGAGGCTGCACTCCCATGGACCCCTAGCTGGATCTGTCCTCTCCTTCTTCTACTTTGAGGATGATCCACTTACTTTAATAAGGCCTATTTTATGACCCTTATGCTATTATAGAGTACTCGAGGGCCTTGGGGTCTTTTCATTTCTGGCCTTACAACTATGCCCTCTCTATAACCTTACTATAATTCTTCTATAATCTACTCTTTCCCCTTCAATATACCCTATTCCTCCTATGGGTTTAAATTCGGAAGAAGGCTAGTTCAGAAGCCTTAAGGTAGCAGCCCTGCCACTGAACTATTCCATCGTCAGGCTAGTTCCCCTGACATGGAGAACATAATCCTACTTGTAAGCTGACAGAAAAAGATAATTGGATTGAATCTATGGGAAATGACCCTGGAATGGAAAAGGTAAAATAAAAATGGAAACGACAAAATATAATACACATAGCAAACCGGAATGTAAGAGGAATAGCATATAAAGAAATAGAATTAGACAAATTATTAAATGAAAGAAATTTTAAAATAGCAATAATCACTGAAACAAAAAAAAATTAAAAGGAACTATGAGAACCGAAAAATTTAATGTGATATACAGCGGAGTTGACAGAGACCAAAGAGCACAGGCAGGAGTCATGATTTGGATTCATAACTCCCTTTCAAAACAGTTAAAACATTATAAATTATGGAATGAAAGAATAATAGAATCTAGAATAAAAATAGATAGAGGCTATTTAACAATAATTGGTTAATATGCCCCAGAAGAAGGAAGAGAACAAGATAATATTGATTTTTATAATCAGCTATAAAACATATATAATAAAATAAATAAAAATGATTATGTAATTTTAGCAGGAGACTTAAATGCAAGAATTAGAAACACGAACATTAATAATAATATAGGAATACATGGAGACCATATTACAATTTAATATGCACAGAATTTATAACACATTTTTTGTGCAATGTAATTTATTAGTATGCTGGCAATAAATTTATGTCCACATTTGGCTGTGGTGATGAAATTTTTTTCATATACAAGTAAAAATGTAGTTCATCGTTAGCTTTTGGATATCAGTGTATTTCAATGATACAACATAATCAGATATTATGGCAGCTAGGATATTGCCTGCTTACTTGATTGCCAGATGTTTCATAATGGAACTAAGACAAACTGAGAAAAATAAAGTACTAGAGCAAACTCAACTTCTTTAAAAGACATACAGAAATATTTTGAGAAAATTTGGAGAAAAATATAAAGCTAATACTGGTAAGTACACGACAGCTTTCTGACTGAAACATGGACTAATTACTACTGCCAACTATGTTGTATTTTGGTTTAACCAATAAGAATACAATTTGGTCGGCTAAATCCCAAGTTCTCTGCCAGGTTGGCAGGAAAACGACCCAGAGGAAGACCAAGATATAGGTGGATTGATACGGTACAAAGTGCCTTAGACGATAGAAATATAAGATCTGATAATGTTGGAGTCTTGACAAGTAACAGACTGATTTGGAGGAAAATTGTAGATAGGAAGTTAGTAATGATGTAATTTTTTCATGTAGTACTGTCATATCCTGTACACCCCTTGAGGGTACATGGCAGGAATTTGATGATGATGATGAACTATGTTGTAAAACAAAAATGAGCATAAAAGGAAAGTCTTATTATGCTATTGTTTATTAGCAATTTCATTATGAACCAAGATGTACAAAAAGTTTGAAATAGAATGTGACCATCATCATCTAAGTGTTGAGCATGATAAAAATGAGTATTTCAGAAAAGAAAAACACAAACTAAGGTTCTGAAAATAATTAATTCAAACAAATCTTAAAATATGAACTCCAAACTCAAATATATATATATATATACACAGGGTGTTCGGGATAAATTTGACATATTTATAATTAATTATATTTTTCCGTAAGTTACATGTATTAACACACACTTCTCTTCATTTAAAAGTTTGGACCCTTCTTCATTCATATACAAGATGTCAGAAAGGATGGATAGCTGGAACCCACCTGAATCATGGAAGAGAATAACTTGTATCATGATGATTCGTGCCCGCCATCAAAATAAGGATATTACGACTGCTGCCCAATGCTCCCTGAATACAGTAAAAACAATCAGGCATGAACTAGAGACTTGCAATGGTGACTACGAGGATGTAGCAAGAAGAAAGATCCCTAGCAGACGATCTGATTGCGTTCGTACAGCAGAATTCCTCGCAAATCTGCAGGAACAGGTGTTGAAGAACCCTGGCATTGGAATTCGGGCTTTGTTCGTGGAGTTGCTAACTGTAGTCAAGCCCTGGATAACAAGGGTAGCCAATGGTAGGCCGTATGTATGGCAGCAGGATTCGGCCCCTTGCCACACCTCTGGGAAAAGTCAAAAATGGTTGTCTGAAAATTTCTACGACTTCACCAGTCCAAATGTTTGGCCTCCAAACTCCCCAGACCTTAACCCCATGGATTATTTTGTATGGGGCGCAGTTGAAAAAGACACCAATCGCACTTCCAGTAATACAAAAGCCCAGTTAATGGATAAAATTAAAACAGTTTTTGCGGCCCTTCCCAGGGAGACTGTAGCATCAGCTTGTTCGAGGTTCCGAAGCAGAATTGAAGCTGTGATCGATGCTAATGGTGGTTATTTTGAGTAAATCTTGTTGATAGTATTGTAATTAACTCTGCCTGTAATGTTTTTTTGTCAATTCATTAAATTTAATAGATACAAAGAAGATTTTCTTTTTCCTTACGAAACTGTCAAATTTATCCCGAACACCCTGTATATTACTGGAGAAAATATGAAAGACTAGTAAGACTGGTAAAACCTGAAAAAAAAAAAAAAAGAATCTTGGCCAGAGATGCATGTAATGAAATTCTTGTAAAAACCATATAAAAATGCTCCTTCCTAGTTAGTAAGTCTGTATGTACTCTTTGAAAATCTAAAGAAAAATATAGGACAGCTTAGTTTTTGTGTGTAAAAGCATGGAAAAAAGTGATGGAAAGATTTTGGTTGAGATTAGGGCCAGAGCAGTTAAGGCTAGAGGCCACTACTGTATTATGTTTGTTAAATGCATGTTTTGAAAGGGGGCGGGGGGATGCAAGCTCTGAATGAACGTGAATAACTCACTATCACTTGAGAAGTCCTTATAAAGATTTCTTGTATATCGGGATAGATTTTGTAAAGAATACAGAAGATAATAATAATTACTATTATTATTATGACCTCTAAGGAGTCAGGGACTCATCAAGGGAAGCTATAAATCACCCAAAAAAAGATGTCATACCTTCTTTTAAAGTCATTCACACTAGAACTTACTAACCCTAAAGGCAAACTATTCCACACACTCACTGTTCTGCAAGAGAAAAACCTAGCTCCTACCTGTTTCTTGGCTGCAAACAAACTGCACTGCCATGGATGACCCCATGTTCTCTCACCACCTTCCAAATAACAAAAAATTTCATCAGATGATGTCTTATAACACCCATTCAGAAGTTTATAGACTTCTATCACATCACCCCTCTTTCTCCTGTTAACTAAAGTCTGTAATCCACATACAATCTGTCCTTGTAATTAAAATCCCATAATCCAGATCTTTATAACTTTCTTTGCACCCTTTTCACAGCTTCTTTATCCACTCAGACCCCATGAGACCAAATCTGCACAATAATCCAGGTGTGGTCTTAATCAAGGCCTTATAAAGAGGCAAAATGATTTTCTTATCCTTATATCAAGGTTTACTTCAACATTGCAATTACCCTCTGAATTGTATTTGCAACTTTTGTTATATGACCTTAACTTCAAATTCCTATCCACCATTACACCAAGATCCCCAGCCTCATTGGTTAGAGATTTCCAGTGGCATATTATAGTAGCATGGTTATGCTACTATAATATGCTGCTGGAAATCTCATCATGCCAAAGGCAATAATTTTACAATTACTAACACTAAACTGACCACCCATATAGTGGCATTTTGACACATGGCTCAGCCTCTGCAAATAAGATTAACAATCTAGCTTCACCTTGTGATTATGCTGATGCATTGATGATGGCCTGTTAACTTCTGGCCGAAATATTTGCAATAATAATCTTTATCAATTTCCTAATATATACTTCCAAAGGGTGTTCAGGCTACTATGACAGCACGACATGACTGAGTTTACATTATTATTAATCTCCTATCCACAATTTTCCTCCAAATTAGTCTATTACTTGTCTTCTTCTTCTCTTCCGTCTAAGACGGGTTGAGTTTTCTCTTGAGCAGGATCTTCCAGTCTTCTATATTCCTTGCTGTTCGAAAAAGTTCCTTATATGTTCTGCATCCCGAGATGTTCTTTATTAATTTCAGCCAGGTAATTCTTGGTCTTCCGGGTCTTCTTTTTTCAGTTGGAAAAGTATTGATTAGGACGTTAGGAAGTCTGTCTGCATCCATGCGTACAGCGTGTCCAAACCATCTCAGTTGTTGTTTTCTAATTTTTTCTATTATTGTCTTTTTTATACAATAGTTCTTGTCTGACTGTGATGTTTGTTTTCTTTTCTATCCAACTTGTTCTATTTATTTTTCTTAAGCATTTCATTTCAAATGCCAGCAGTTTATTCTCCTCTCTTTTTTTTAACTGTCCATGCTTCTGCTCCATAGATGACAGCTGGTATAATTATTGCTTCATATAATTTGATTTTGGCTTGCTTAGATATCTTGTTTGTTTTCCAGATTTTCTGTAATTTTCCTATGGTGGTCCATCCTATCACTATTCTGTGTTTGATTGTTTTGAGTTCAACTATTGTTTCTGTTAGTTTTGATCCAAGGTATATGAAGTTGTCTACTTGTTCTCTGTTTAGGGTGGCTGAGATGGTAGTTCCATTCCTCCCTATTTTCATCACTTTTGTCTTTTGTATATTTATTGTCATGTCATGTGTTTTACAGGTTTCGTTTAGCTTGTAGATCAACTTTTGTAGTTCATTTGGGGTTCTTGCAAGAAGGACGAGATCATCTGCATATTTGATATTATTTATGTTTAACCCATTGACACTGATTCCAGGCTCATTGTCTATTGCCTTCTTTACAACTTCTTCTAGATATATGTTGAATAGGTATGTGGATAATGGGCATCCTTGCATTACTCCTTTTTGGATCTCTATGGGTTCTGTTATGAGTGTGTCCTATTTAATTATTGCATTTGTCTTAGAGTAATATTTTATCAGAAACTCTATTATATATTTGTCTATTGCTTTTTCTAGTAGAATTTTAAGAAGGATTTCTCTGTTGATGTTATCGAAAGCTTGTTTAAAGTCCACAAAACTACAATACAGTTCTTTATGGTCTTCCCAGCTGAGCTCCGCTAGTTGGTGCAACGTGAAAATTTGGTCTATTGTTGAATAGTTTCCTCAGAAACCAGCTTGTTCTATGCATATCATTTCTTCATAGGTGTTTTTTAATCTATTGTGTATAATTCTTATGAATATTTTATAGGTGTGAGGGAGTAAATTGATTGGTCTGTAATTTCTGCAGTCTCTTTTGTCTCCTTTCTTGTATATTGGGATGATCTTTCCAGTTCTCCAGTCATCTGGGATCTCTCCTGTTTGTAGTATTTTATTGAATAGGGTTGTTAAATATTCTATTGATATGCTGCCTCCATATGACCACAGTTCAGTAGGGATAGTATCAATGCCCGGTGCTTTATTATTTTTCATCTGTTTTATTGCGTATCTAACTTCTTCTTGTAAAATTTTTGGGTGGTCATTATTTTCTTCTATTGTTGGCATTGTAGTTTTGTTTTTCCTTGGTGAAAGATAGTCTTAAAATGGTTTGACCAGATTTTTCTTATATATTCAATATTCCCGGTTTCAGTCATCTTGTTGTTTATCGTTGTTACTGCTTTTGCTGAGAATTCCTTTGTAATTTCTCTTACAGTATCATGGAAGACTTTTAGGTTGTTTTGTTGGTATGCTTCTTGGCATTTCTTAGCTTTTTCTTCTAACCATTTTTCTTTGGCTTTTTTTGCATAGGTTATCAACTTTATTTTTTAATGCTCTGCATTTTTCTCTATTCTCTTCATTTTTTTGTTGGTTTACAAGTATCTTGGCCTCTCTTTTCTCTTCTATGGTAGCTATGATTTCTTGGGTTATCCATTGTTTGTTTATTTTGGGTTAGGAACCTAGAGTGACTTTTGCTATTGATAACACTGTTTCTTTTTTTTCTTCCCAGTATTTTCCACTGTTCTGGAAGATGGAGGGTTTTAATTTCGAGCACATCTGTTCTAAAAATCGACTTCTGCTTGAGCTATCTTTTAGTTTTGATAGGTTGATGTTTTCTTCTTTTCTGATATTGCTTTTCCTGTTGAATTTTATCTTCACTTTGGCAGTTAATATTTCGTGTTCAGTGTCAAAATCAAAACTTCTTAATGTTCGTACATTATTTACTGATCTTGTCAGCACTCCACTATTGTCATATCTAACATTTCATTCTTCTAAGACACTTCTGACTGAATCAATCCACCTAAAACTTGGATTTCCTCAAGATCTCTTTCTTGCTATCTTGGCATCAAACAACTGTTTTGCTAACATTTCATCACCCATCCTATTTAAGTGGCCATACCACCTTAGATTAGCTCTGAGGACACATTCCTGAATACTAATAATGTCAAGTTCCTTTCTAACATCTTCATTTTTAATAGGATTCTGCCCTTGATGCCATCAATTCACTCCCAAGATTTTTCTCAGAACCCTCAATATCTGTGATCTGTAGTCTTTGATCAAGTACTTTATTTCTAACCGAACCTAACTCTCAGATCCATTACTTAAAACTGGTTTGAACACAGTCTTGTATACTGCTAGTTTGGGGTATTGGATATTTTCTCTGTTATTCCATATAAATTTATTCAGCTGGCTACCCAACATACCAGCTTGGCTGATTCTGTTATCTATTTTCAGATTTAACCTGCCATCTTCACTAAAAACTATGCCTAAGAAGCTGAAACATTTTACTTGTTCTTCTATAGGATCTCCATTCAGAATGCAGCTGAAGTTTTCTATGTTCCTACCTACGAGGTGGTTTGAAAAGTTCTTGGCATAACAATGAAAAAACGAATTTATAATTTCAAAATTATTTTATTTATCAACATAATCTCCCTTAAGACTAATACATTTATTCCAGCGATGCTCTGGTGCCATTATCCCATCCATGTAGTGGTTCTCAGTAAGATCTGCAAAATACCTCTCTACAGCTGCAATCACCTCTTGATTCGAAGAAAATTGCTGACCAGCAAGATTTTTAGTTTTGGAGAGAGAAGTCAGAGGGAGCCAAATCTGGGGAACAGGGTGGATGTTCCAACAATTCATAGTGCAAATCCATTAATTTTTCCATTGCCAAAACACCTTTGTGGGAAGGTGCATTGTCCTGATGAAAGATGACCTTTTTCTTCTTTTAATTACCAGGTCTTTTCTCACAAATTTTTTCGTCTAGTCTGGTTAAAAGATCAGAATAATATTCCCAGTTATTTTACCCTTTTCAAGATAATTAATAAACAAAATGCCTTTAGCATCCCAAAACACCGATGCCATAACCTTTCCTGCTGATGGAACCGACTTTGTCTTCTTTGGCACTGAACAACCGGCTTCTGTCCACTGTTTTGATTGCTGTTTGGATTCTGGTGTGTTATGGTGAATCCAAGTCTCACCCATAGTAATAAATCAATGCACAAAATCAGTTTTATTCTTGTTAAAATGCTCCAAGCACTGTTCAGAGATTTTCATGCGAGTGTGTTTTTGATCTGTTGTGAGCAAGCATGGCACTCATCTTGTGTAAAGCTTTTTCAATTCTTAATGCAAAATATATCCTACACATTCTTTTGAAATGCCTATAGCCTCAGTAATTTCAAACACTTTGACTCACCAGTCATCCAATACTATATCGTGCACTTGATCAATGATTTCTGATGTTCTTACACTTATTTTGGACATCCTTCACATGAATCATCTTCAAGGATGGTACAGCCAAGTATAAACTCAGCAGCCCATTTCTGAATTGCCGAAAACGAAGGAGAACAGTGCCCATAAGCTTTTATGAACTTCGAATGAATTTCTTTTGGCGGTAAACCTTCTTTTACAAAGAATTTTATAACAGCACGATACTCAATTTTATCCGTTTCAAGAATACAGGCAACAATTTTGCTTCAGACAGCTGTATAAAACAAAATACTTCATAGAATGACTTGCAATTTCACATGGATGCTTATGACAGATGTACCAACTTAGAAAAAAAAAAAAAACATCTTGCTGATAGTGTTGCCATCTATGGTCGAGGCTGAGGACCTTTTAGACCATCCTTGTATGAAAAAAATTCATGGATTAGAATAATGCCAAGAGTGGAAGACATCATCCATGTGAAAATCCTAAAATGGCAATGGGCAGGCCGCACTGCTAGAAGAAATGACAACATTGGACTATGGAGAGAACTGGAGACCTCAAGAAACTGTAACAGACCTAGAGAATAACATTCAGCGAATGGAGGAATAAAATCAGGAAACATGGAGTGCTCATGACAAGCAGCCCAGGACAAAACTGAATGGAGAAATCTTGGAATGACCTTCATCCAGCAGTGGACTGAGAAAGGTTGATGATAATAAGTATTGTGTGCATAATGAGCAGGAAGGTCTTCTGTGATGAGTTTCATACGCCATGGCAGTTCTTGTGTAATAACAATATTATAGTCGATGACATCATCAGATTAGTTCAAGATACATGAGCATGTTCAAATAAAAAGTAACATTTCATTTTGAGCAGAAGTCAAAGTTGGTAAGCTTTCAGATGTAAACAGTAGACTCAAATATGCAAGTATAACTGGGGAAAAGTGTAAGAATTTGAAAATAAACCATATACACATGATGAGGACACTGCCTACAAAGATGATAGAAATATAAGAACTCCAAGTTGGACAATACAAGAAATTAAAGAGATTGTATTGAAAGTTCCTGACTAATAAGAGAATATACTGAGAAAAAAAAAATTAAACAAAAGTCATAGGAAGATTTTGGAAAGAATATAGAAGATAAATATAATGATGGTGGCAAAATATTCTGGAAGTTATTGAACAAGTTTAGAAACGGAGGAAAAAGTACCACAAAGAAATCAAAGATGTAAATGTGATAAAACTTGAAAATAAAGATATTCTAGATATCTAGAATATCTTTATCTTCAGTTTAATAATTATAATCTATATATTCTAAACATAATTATTAAATGAAATAAGCAGCAATAGAACATGAGAGATAATATTCAGCAGGAGTGAAATTATGAGTACAATGCAGTACTGGGGGTAGATAAAGCTATCAGAAACCTAAGTGTGAAAAGGCTGGAGTAAATGATGTCCAACCAGAAATGCTGAAATATAAATGTTTCACAAGAGGCTACACTGCACCAATTAATTTGGAATGCCTGAGTAAAAGGTCATAATTTCAAAATGACTGGAGCAGAGTAGCCAATTTATAAAAAGGGCAACAGAATGGAATGCGAGAATTATAGAGAAATTTTCCTATTGTATGTTCTATACATAACACTTATTAAAGCATGGGATTTTCTTAGACTCTTCTTAAATATGCTTGAGAAAGGGCTAAGAAAGACTCTTGAAGAAAAATTTGGAAAGAACATGCTAGGTTCAAACCAAATAGAGGAGAGGGGGGGGGGGGTAAGCTGCAATCCATGGGAATTCACAGGAAAAGAAATATTTTCTTTTCCTGTGAAAAGAAATTTATTGAAAAAAAAGAAATATTCTTGCTATAGGTTGCAAGAACTATAGCATATTAGTGCTGCAAGAGGGTAATAAAGAGGAATCAGTTCACATATTCTTTGCAGAGAGCAGAATGGAGGAGGCCCCATCAAAACAAGTAGATGGAATAAAAGAATAGGCAGAGATATTGATTTGGAAAGTTTCAAGTGGGACTGTAAATGGGTGTTGGTTAGCAGCAACTCTTGTTCTTACATTATGCAAGAAACACAGTGGCCAATTCAATAGAGTACTCACTGTCTGTGGAAGTATCTGTAGAACAGACATAAAGCAGAAACTGAACATTTATGGGAGAGAAATTGAAGTAATACCTATAGAAGAGAAGGATCATTAATTAATTGGACTGCCTCTTTTGGACAGCATCGAGCAATCTTAGAGAGGATTTTGGTGCACCAACACCCCAATATGGGAGCAGTATTCTATGGTTAGGAGGATTTGGTGGATCTTAAGGATTCTAACAATGGAGCACTATAAGGTTTGTTAAATGAAAAGCAGGAATGGAGTATACTGTCATCTGTGAAGCTATGGATAAGATTTGAAGTCTATGAGAGCAGATCATTTATATACAGGAGTAAGAGAGTGGATGAAAGTACCCTGAAGCACTCCAAGCATTAGGGAAATCTGAGGAGAGGAAATCATCCACCATGATTTGTAGTGAGAGACCAGTGAGAAAGTTGACAATCCAGTTGCAGAAGGCAGACCACAGAATAGCAATTTGTTAAGTAGGCCATGTGCCAAACCTGATCAAATGCTTTTGCGATGTTGATTCCGGGTCTTGTAGATCTGAAAAAAAGGATGTGATAAGGTGCCAAAAGCTATTCAAAACACTAGTCTCGTAAAAAAAGTGAGCCCCTATAGAAGAGTAGAAGGTTGATTGAAATTTAAGTGGCTACTGTACTGATATTATTTTTAATAACTAGTAGTATCATATTGATTGCACTGTTTTGGATTAGTTGAATTTCAAAGAGAAATATACAGTCTTGATAATTAAAACAATACCAGCAAAGTCAGTAGATATGCACTATAGTGAACAGCACTATAATGGAATGATGCACTATAACAAACTATAGAAAAGTTCCAGACCAAATCCTAGAACCAATGCAATTTAAGCTCACTATTGTAAACAGTAATGCACAAAATCTTCACAACATCGAATTGAATTTTCTCTTAAATGATGTCAAAAATTACAGCTGTTAGGTGTAACAGTGTGGGATGTACTGAATAATGTTAAAGTATACCTCCCGTCAAGATAGGCCTGAAGATGTTTATCACAAACATTACCATAATTTACACCATGAAACAGGCATAAATTGAAATCATTTAAAGTATTCATACAATTAACTAAAAAAAAAGGTCATATAGTTATTGGCACATGAATGCATGCATACACATGTCCCCCCCCTTTTTTTTTTTTACTTATGTGAATCTTATAAAATATTGTCAACCTGCAGTACATTAGTACCATGGGTGGGCTGAGGGTTAAATAATCAGAAAACCTGAAAAAAATCCATGCAGGATAGGATGGTTGCCTCATCCTAAACCAGGGGTTGCCAAAGTTATTTGCCCGTCGATCCCTTCAAGAGTTTCATGACTTATTATCGACCCCCTATATTTTACTATTATGTAATTATAATAGGACAAGCAAAAAAAGACGCTTATGCGAGTTTATTAGATTGTTTATTTTATAGTTACAGTGTTTATTGTATGTATAATATAGTATATATTATTATATTACTATTACTACTACTATCACTGGTATTACTAGTGATATTAATGAACTACTGGTATTACTACCAGCACTGCTCAACTCTTCAACATAGAGAAGTTTAGTTCGTGAATGAATAACGATTGAATTATAATGTGTATGTTGATGAATTTTAGAACATTAACACTCACTTGTATGTCGATGCGCAAAAATGAGACTTGGATCGAATGCTTGTAAGTATCAGTAAATAAGAACCACGCACGTGTTGCAATCTCGCTCCCACTGCACCAGCCAGCAGGAACCACCAACATCCGTTTATTGGTAAATACATAATTTTGGCCTACTTGATTGGCCTCAGTAACTATTTTCATGACCTTACTCCATCTTACAGGTCCTATTCATGGACCTGTAAGATGGAGGTACTGATCCCACGATTCACTCTTAATTACGTTGTCATTACCTCCATGTCTTTTGTCATGGATGTAATCCAAGTTAATCGAATTAAATATTACCCATACAATTATGTCTTATATTTTTCTGTCGACCCCCAATCAACCCCTGAGCCTGAATCGACCCCTAACAATGTCATATCGACCCCTTTGGCGACCACTGTCCTAAACAATGAACATCATCAATTACCTAAATTAATGCATACACTCAATCCAAAATTCCATTCCAATGAATGGAATTTTGGATTGAATAATATGAATAATGCATACTTTTGATCTTTGAATCTCTAGCATTTCATCAAGTACTGGAAGAATCCAGTCTTCAAAGAGGCAATAATTATCATTTGGAACTATCAAATTTCCAATTCTGTTAAGTCCTCTGTCCCTGAAAGAAAAATTAAAACATGCTGTTAGGGTGGCTATTTTATTATGACTATTTATTTCTTTATTTTTGGGTTTATTAAGTACCTTAGTAACTCAGTATTATTTTCTTTTTTGATAATAAATAGAAAAAACAGACACTAAATAGATAAGCAAAGTCTATGAAAAAGAGTTAACTGTACTAGCAACTTGTAAAGACTAAATCTACTATTTAAAAGTTTACTTATTCAAACATTCAAATTCATCTTCAACACCAGTTATAAGTTACAAAGACCTTTTAAAATAAAAGGAACAATAATGCCATAATGCAGTGATTCTCAACTTAAGGGATGCGGTCCTTTTGGGGGGTGCAAAATATCTAAGGGGGGCATGCAAAGAAAGTGGAAATCAAAGGAAAAGTTGAAAAACTACTACTCTGACGATAAAATAATAAAATGTATAAAATCCACTGTATTGAATAAACTAGTTATGCTTATGGGAACATATCAATATTGCAAAATATACCGAGCAACTAATAACAATGAATCTTAAAACTAAACAATAACAAGAATCTAAAAATTAATCTTGCTTGGGCCTGTGTTGAGGAGCAAAATTTTTCATATGATGATGATACATTGGAAATTAATGACACTCTTAGTTCTCTTTCTATATTTAACTGAGATCTATAATTTGTTTTTAAGGGAGTCACTGCAGAAAACCTGATTTCACAAGGATAACATGTTGGAAATGGCAAAAGTGCACGAAAAGCTCAGACTTTAGTGCAGAAAATTCATCATCAACATTGGCCCAAAATTCAAACAGCAATTTAGATGTAAATTGTCTTTTGATTTTGCTGCTTGACAAGTCTATAAATTGTCCCTCTTCTTCGATTGAGAAATCTTCAGGGGTAATTTGAAATGGATTTTTAACCCACTCATACAGTGCCATTATATTGTTTGTCAGTTATAAAATAGTTTCTAAAATTCTTTGTCAACACTGTTAAATGATTTTCAATAGTTGCAAATAAAACTTCGATATGTTGCTCTTCATGTAGTTTGATAAATTCATCCACATTTTCAAACATTTCTAATTTTCGTTGCTTTACCTTTTTATTCCATAACTCTAGTTTTTTTTTACAAAAAGCATTAACTGTGTCACTTATCTCTAAAATATGTGTATTTTTTCCTTGGAGTTGCAGGTTTAATATATTTAGTTTCTCGAATAAATCCACTAAGTAGCTCAATTTCATCACAAATAAGTGGTCTCTAACTTCTCTGCCTCTTCATGATTTTCCTCTTCCAAGAAGATTGCTATTTCGTCTCTTAATTCATAAACACGTTGTAAACATTTTCCCTGTGATAACCATCTTGTCTTGCAGTAAAATAGTAATGCTGAATGTTCCGCTCCAGCAATGTCTTTGCAAAAGTTCAGAAAACAGTCTTGATTTTAAGGGTCCAATTTTTATATAATTCACCATGGTTATAACTGTTTAGACCAGGACTCATTTCCTTTGCAGCATGACTTCTATATAAATCATGCAATGTGTCCAAATACATTGTGGGGATTTTTCCCTCACAAGGGCTTGTAAACTTTTGACATAACTCGAGCACCATCAGTGCAAATTCCAACACAATTTTTCCACTGTATGTTTGCATATAAAATTTTCCAATATTTTGAACAATTCAGGTGCTGTAGCTCTTCTTTCTATTGGTTTAGCAAATAATAACTCTTTGACTTCTGAAACTCCATCACAAAATCAATCATAAGCAATTAAATGACAATCCTTGTTGCCTCATCAAGCTGAATTGAGAATAACTGGTCACAAAGCTTCAACAAAAGTTGTTGCTGTATATCTTCACGTATATCACCAATAGCTATTTTATATGCAACTTTGTAAGAAGCTAGTCAAGTTTTTTCATTTACAAACAAAGCTTTTTTTAATGCTACATTTTTGCTTTTCAAAACATTTCAGTTTGGCAGCAAAGACCTCTTGAGGTTTGTTTAACATACTCCTTATGAAATGCTTCCAAATGTCTTTTAAGTTTATTCAGTTTCATGCTATCAGCCACCAAAATTTTCAAACAAATAACACAAACAAATAACACACAGTGGTCTTTCTTCATCATTTACTCCAGTCTTTGTAAAACCGAAATCTAAATATTCTGCTGCATACTTTCTTGATTTTACTTTCAGTGATTTTCTGTGAACTTGAATTTGTTGACATCGACACTCCACAATTGTCAGATGCCTGCTCACATCCAATTTTATCCATTTATCCAAAAATGGATAAAAATTTATCCATTTTTCTACACTAGAAATGATTGTTTTTATACTGTGTATCACAGTCATGGAGAACAGGAGTAAAATAATGCTGACCATCGACTTCTCACTGTTAGTCACTGTTGCAGCATTACTGCCATCTTGTCGTTTCAAGCCTTATTTATACTTGCAGAAACATTTCCAGAACATTCGAGACTTCCCGTGATGAAATTACGAATGTTTCTGAAAGGCCAATACAATTCAACGCTCTTTGCAGTGATGTCAGATCTAAACAATTTTTGAAAGATTTGATGACATATTTAAATTTGTATGAATATTTAAAAATTTTAATTAATTCCTAGTTTTTTTTGTTTTGCCAACTTTTATGAGTTTTGTCAGTGTCTCAACACAAGAATTGCAAGGGGGAGGGTGGGGGGATCACCACAAAAATTAATATTAAAAAATGGGGCACACATGAAAGAAGGTTGAGAAATTCTGCATTGGTCCAGAATTCATTCTCAAAATTTAGATTTAAACGAATAGTAGTACTGTGACTGCATTATCCTCATAAGAAACAAGCAATCCCAATATATCCTCTCAAAGTGACTGAGTCACTAATAGATTTTCCTGATGATGAAAGCAAATTATGATGGTTAGAAACTTTAGGAATATGAATGGACCAATATGCTAAAACCTACACAGACCTTAATTGATGCACTTAGGTTTAAAGTACCTGTTGCAGCTCATATTATGGTTTAGAATGAAGACAGCACAAGGAATAATTAAATAGAGGTTTAATGATTTTAATATTTGATCTCTATCAGATAGACATCAATGGAGATATAACAGAATTGTAACACATACGAATCCACACAATCCACACAAAGAATAAGTGGAAGAGATGAGAATAAAAGCCTAAAAACAGATGCCCTTGGAGGGAAATGGGCAGGCACCTTGGCTGGGTGGTCTATGAAATTATTATTCACCATAGCTTGGGAAGTTTCCCACAACCATATTTATTGAGGTTGTTTTTTAAGGAGTGGAGAAATCTTGTGATCTTGAATAGCAAGATGAAAGCTGATACTGCTGAAGTATTTCAGAAATTTTTCTGCTACATGGTGGATATATAAATACCTCAGCCACCCTATCTCAAAATGGACAGAGGTACAGGGTGATCAACAAGATCTTGCAACACCCTCCATAGGCAATGACAAATAAGCAAGAATAAAAAGGTGTGATAACTCATCCTCATATACAATATGTAATACACAAAATTTCTGAAACATTTCCACAATATGACATAAAAGCAGCTTTCATTCCACTATGCAAGATCTCATAATTTTTACAACTTCCTGAATTACTTCACCCATCGCTGTAAAAATCAGGAGTTAAAAAATTCACTATTCATACATCATATGTTATGCAGACAAACAGATGATCTGGAGATTAACATGTCAGAACATGTTGAAGATGTGGGAAATTTTATTTTGGAGGATATATTAATATGAAAATGCACTTGAACATCCTTCCAGGATAAAACTGCAGGCAATGCTAAACACAATATTTAAGGAAGACAGCTGACTAGGTTTCCAGTAGTGTAGTAGTAGCAACTGTAGATTATGTGTATATATTCTCAAAAGACTAAAGGGAACACTGGTAATTTCTTTTAGAAATTACCATAAGTAAAATTAAAAAAAAAAAAAATGTAAAACATTATGCAAGATCCTCAATTTTAAACCTGCTGATATCCAGTGGGGCTAAACTTGCAACCCTTATCCATTCCACCAAAGATCAGCTCCCTCCTCTCTCAGTGCCTGAAGTATATAAAGTATTTTGTTCCTGCAAGCTGACTTACTTCAGACAGACTGGTAGATCAGCCACTATTCATTTAGATGAACATACATCTGCAATCACGACTATAGTCAATGCGGCCTTGCAGAGCATATATCGGATACAACTCACAGGATCTTCTAGAAGAAAACCATGCTACACCAAAGTAAATTTAAAAAGGAAGGACTGTGTTTGAAATCTGCAGTGGTACTCAGAAATCAACCCAATTTAAACAAATACAGATGCATAAAACTTCCCAAAATTTGGGAAACAATAATTGTCAGAGGTCCCAGTTTATATCCTAGGCCACCTACAAATGCCCATAGAGGATGCACTACCTAGAGAGGACCTTAGAGTCACCAACGTGTTTCATTTAGTATTGTGTTGTCTTTGTGTATGTGTGTTACAAGTGTTATTTGTACTCTCTGAAGATGTCTTAGTGACTGAGATGAAATACTGGAAGCATTAAAATTAGTTTTTAATCCTTTCCTAGTGCTGTTAATACTCTGTTAAACTCCCAACATGGTTTCTCCCACTTCTATTATCAGCTGATTCACTTGCTAGACATTTTTGCAAATGCTCCAGCTCATGCTTTGTCTTGTGTATCACTCCACCCCCATTACGGCAAATTCTTCATTTTTTTGTTCATCACTTTTACTCTCTCTTTCAATGCTATCTTTCTTTACACTGTCACACATTTTCATGCATGTTCTCTGACACACACTATTACTTTCAAACCAAAGTCCACTCACCCTTGGTAATGTGTATATCTCACAGATATTGCACTGAACTAAATTTCTCTGGGTGAATTCTTGAAATTCTTGAAGATGCTTCAGGAAGTGGATGAATTCAAGATCGATGGGACGATGGTTGATAGTAGACTACATTTCCCAGGGCACACTGAAGATGTTGCAAAGATTGCACATCATGCTGCTATGATAAGAAGTACACTGATGTGCAGGGATAAGGAGATAGTGGTGTCGCTGTATAAAGCATTGATCAGACCACACATGGACTATGCTCAAATTGGTTCATCTCGTTTTCATTGTAATGTGGAAACACTAGAGAGGATCCAGAGATGAGTGACCAAAGCAATACTGGGCGTCTGGAATGCTGATTCTGCAGAGCAGTTGAGAGAACATGGATTACAGAGTTTAGCAAATAGGAGAAAAAGAAGTGATAAAGATCTTCAAGTTAGTTAAGGGATTTTACCAGATTCATACAGAGGGGATTATAAAAAGAGTGGAGGGTGAGATGGAAAGACCAAGAGGCCATTGTGATGCCGTGGGGCATGAAAAGTAGATATTTTCCATGGAAATGGTTGAGTCGCATCGCCTGAATGTGCTGTGAATGTGGGGAGTGTCAATTATTTCAAGGTTCAATATGATAGATATGTTGCTAGTCTAATGGTACTAACTACTAACTCCATGGAAGTTAGAATGTGTCTATTAGTATACAAGAATAGTTGGAAAATATCTACTTGGAAATTATTTATATAAATTCTAAATCTGTTTAGCATACCATTATACCTATAGGACAGTGGTTGGGACCTTTCCAATGGGAGTCATTTGCTACCAAACAAGATGGATTAATGGCTCCTGGTAGAAGGATAAAATAATAATAAAAGTTTTGTTCAACTCTTAATGATGATTTACTCAATTAAATTAGAATAACAAGAATTTAGAATTTATATAAATATTAAAATTTATCAATAATTTCTATCAAAAGAACATAAAAATATTTGATTTTTTTTAATATATCACAAAACATCAAAGAAATGAATGTATTAAACCTACTTAACCTCAATTCACTGCCCTTAAGAGTAAAGTCCCCAAGAAGAGTTGGTGCCATGCATTTTATCAGGTCCTCTTCCACACCACCAGCAGAAGTGACCAAACAATCTACCTTAGAACAGGAAAATTTATGTAAAAAATATAAATTAGAGATTCTTAAATAAAATAACAATGTAATCCAATTTTAAAAATTATCTAATGTATAACTGATTGAACACATGCTATGCACATAGTGGTAACACTAATGAGTTTAAGATCGAGTTTTAAGCAGCTGCAAATGATTGTTTGTGATGTGTGCTTTCTATTGAGATTTCATCCTTCACCAAGGTAATGATATCCTTGGTGAAAGTTTTCATCCTTCACCAAGGATACATTTTCACATAAAGTTTAAGATCCCAAACAATCATTTGCTAAAAGCTGCTGAAAGTCATCAAGATGCAAAGTAAGTAATTATAGTTTTAAAAACAGAAATAAACATCATGCCAAAATGTTAGATTTCATGTAGCTGGGGCATTGTCAAGTTAAACAAGACATCCACTATTTTCATCAGAGACAAGGCCAAACAATGAAAAGTCAGTTACTAACAAACACAATATTCCATGGAATATTGTGTTTGTTAGTAGGGGGATATCAATGGTAAGGAAATCAACTTGCAGAACTGGAAAAGTACCACATGGACACAATCAATGTTACTGAGACAAAGAAGAGTAACTAAATAATATAAGAGATCCTACTAAATAATAAATATAGAAAGTTACATTTGGGAATAATGATCAAGGAAAGAAAGGAGTAGCAATAGCATCCAACACCAAGCATGAAGATAATCTTCTTGATTGGAAGACAATTTCAAATAGGATTATGTTGGCAAACTTCAAAGTGGACAATGAAACATTTGTGCTTATGGCCACACCAGAAGGTTCTCCTAAGGAAGAACCTTAGGAGAACCAGTCACTAGAACAAGCAACTGACAAAAGGAAATGGAAAAAGTGCTACTTGTTAGAGATCTCAACAGCAGAAAAGGAAGTGAAATATTTGGGGAAAATTTGGAGAAAAGGGCAACACTAATAATAATGGTAAGTATCTGCTGGAATTCTGCTTAGCATATGGAGTCATTACTATCACCAGATTCCAACATAGAGATGTATACAAGTGACTTTTTTTTTTTTAGCATATGATAACGGCCATGAGTCCTTTTTACAGGGAAGTATGGCACCGGCATAGCTGACAAGTCAGGCTTATGGCTGGGTCTTAAGTATTCCTGATTATGATCTGTGTGTGTTCACGAGGCTGGTTTGCCTGTTCTGGGGAACAAAAAACTTGAGTTTCCGGGTGAGAAAAATCTCCCTACCTCCATAAGTGAGACTGGCTAACTCATCTCTCCTCGAAAGAGACCAGATAAAGGTTCCTCACGTCAAGGACAGGAATCGAACCCAGGTCTTTCCAACCAAAGGGCTTCGTCTATACTGACTAAGCTATGGAGGCTCACAAGCTGACATGAAGACACAAGAAATAAGAAAAGCTTCACTGACTATGTTGTTGTTGATATCAATACCTGCATGCTATTTCGCAATAAAAAAAAGTATAAAGAGAATCTGAAAATTCAAAGTGATCATCATAGTTTTAAGTAAGACAAAAACAAATAACACATCGAAAATAACAGTATGTAAGAAAGTTTTAAAAAGAATTAAAGTTCAGCAGCTTTTAAAGCTGCTAAGCATTAATTATTTTTATAAACTCAAATATATAAACATTATTCAAGAAATAACGAGACAGTTTGAAAACAAAAACCAAACATTTGAAATCTTAGTGGCAAACACTGAAGAAAACATTGACTGATTCACCTAAGGAGGTATGCAGTGAGGTTATCTGCAAAGATAAAAAAAAAAAAAAAATAAGAACACCATGGCAGAGACAAGAAGTTAAAGAAGCAGTCTGGGAAAACAAGAAAGCATACCAAAAGTTTCTAGCAAATAAGTCAGCAGATGCTCTAAAAGAATACAGAGAAAAATGCAAGAGAGCTAAGCTACACATAAAAGTAGCTAAACAAAAGTCATAGGAAGATGTGCAAAGCCACATGTGTGTGTGTGTTGGGGGGGTATGAATCTACAAGATTAAAGATGACTAGTTCTTGGTTTACTTTCATTCTTTGTATTAATAATAGTGGAAAAGATTTAACAAGTATCTACAGCTATTTATACTGATGATGATGATGCAAAGATAGAGATGGTAATCAAGAATTCAACCGACATGCAGAATGATTCAAATATGCTGGAACTCTGTGCATGTGAAAATGATTATCAGTTCAATGTCAGTAAATGTAATGTTATGTACTTTGGTGTAGTTAGATATCCAATGTCCAGGGCTTCAACATGTTCATCCCTGATGCAAGAAAAATTTTTTGTTGACCAGTACAGTGGCATCTCGTTAATCCGAACCTCTTTAGTCTGAACCCTCCAGTAATCCGAACTGCGGTGCGAAAGAAAAAAGTTTTATTTATTACATATTATTACTACAGTACAGTAATTTTTGTTTCATACTGTCGATTATACGGTTATACTGGAGGCTTATTTTGATGTATTGTGTGTTCATGTGCATAATTTGGTTAAAAACATAAATCCAGATGTTGAAATTTCACAAACAGATGTTGCAGAATGAATTACAGGTAGAACAGAAAATGAATTCTAAATCAAATCAGATGCTGAAATTATAAATATGATGCTACAGAATGAATTAGAAGACGATGATGATGATGAAGAACTCGAAGAAAAAAAAGTAAAACATGAAGAGGCAGTTGACAGTTTTAATGTGTATAGAATGTGTTAAGAAGAATGATACGCCATTCTAGAAAATTTTTATTGCTGATGCAGCTCCGAGAAGAAGCATTTGAAAAAAAGTTTAACTTCCAAGAAGCAAAAGAAAATTAGTGACTTTTTGTACAAAGATATAAAAAACTTTTTTTGTGTTATTTTGTGAAACTTTTTTGTGTTGTGTACAAGAAAGCAATATTTTTTACACAAATTAAGTTATGTACCGAATTATGCAATTTTATTAAATTAGAATCCTCAATACAGTACAGGTACATGCAAATTAAATTCTTTACTAAAATAAACTGGTGAACTGTATTATTTTTTTTGTTTTACATTACAGTAGCTTTTTTTCTATCAGTTACTTCATTAGAAGAACTAACGCTAGTTATTGTTGTCTCTTGGGAGAAAATTCAATAATCTGAACTTTTCGCTAATCCGAACGCACACGGTTTTTATTAGTTCAGATTAGCGATATAGCACTGTATTTAAAAAAATAAATAAATAAAAAATAAAAAAAATCAGAAAAGGTGTTTAGTTTTAATTTGCTGATTTTGTTTCATTTTTATGTTGTAAACAGTATTTTGTGGGGTGCTTAAGGGTCAAAGCTAGATAAATGGAAGGAGACCTCCATGTAGCCTTTTAAGGAATACAGAAAACTGACCAGGGCTTCTGACCTAATGCCCAATCCTCCCCCTTCTTTTAATTCCTTGACTTTAATTATTTAAAAAAATTTTTTTTAACAAACTGTTCTTTTTAATATTTTATCTGACTTAAAAATCAAATTTTATCTTCGTTAAATTTCTGTCTGCCCGTATCGCGCATGTAGTTATAAGTAACGAGTTTTAGGGGAAATACCTTTAGCATGCATCTACATCAATTGTTTACCATGTAAAGTGTTAATTATTGTTGAAAGTTGTCTTAGTTTTCTGCCAGGAAAGTGCATTAAAAATCATAAGTGTGTTCATCTCAAGCTGAGCACTTTATTTCCTGGTGAGTTACATACAATATGTAATGCTTTTTTTTTTGTAAAAAAATTATTTCTATAGTAATGATCGCTTAGAGTGCTTTTGCGATATGGTGGAAAACGAAATTAGTGAATTAATTGATGAGGAAATGAATTTAAATTAGGAGGAACTAGTACAATTAATAGATGACGTCGAACCAAATGATAGGGAAAGTTCTGTCGAAGATTCTGATTATGATGAATCCATTAAAAAATTCAGTTCAGAGAAATTAGCAGGATTGGACTTGGCAAGAAAGTTAGGAAGCATTTTTACGGATAATGATCCCTTAACGAGGGGGGCTCCGGAAAATTCACAAGACAATTGGATATTTGTTCAGCTCCATATTATGAGCTTAATAAAAAAATTGCAGCATAATGGTAAGCAAGGTCTTATTACTGACTTCTTGATAATTAAACCAGCCGAAGTATGCAATGAAAATTATACAAACGATGTCCCAGAGATTTCAAGTGATGACGACTTCCGGCCACTCGTAAATAAAGACCATCTACGAAACGTTCGTTTTGAAGACAATGATGATGATTAAAATATGCACTTTATTATATGCAATGAAGTTTACGTAAAATTTGTAATTTTATAAGTTTATACTATATATTTGTTTCATAGTTTATATGTTTTCTTAATTTACATGAATTACAAGAATTAAATAAAATATATTTTTGTTGGGTATGTCGTTGTTTATATAATTTAAAAAAAAAAAAGATTTTGGAACCTAACCCTACTTTTTCTATGTAATCTGAGTCTCGCATAACACGATTTATATAATGTGGCATTTCTATGGAACCTAACATCTGCGTTATACGAGGGTTACCTGTACTTGAAATTGCATTCCAATTAAGAAGTTTATTTTCATTTATTTGTTGTTGAATGCTATCACTACTACCTTCTTTTTTTTGATCATTATTGCCCAAATATAACATTCTATATTTATTATGTAGTAGGATCTCATTTTTGTCTTTCTTCAGTGATGCCACATAGTGATTCTGCAAGCTTGAATTTTTTTCTATTAATACTCCTTATTTTGATGGTTGCTATCTCAGTTCTTCTGCTGTTGGGTTTGTTGTTCTTCTTCTAGAAGTTTAGTTTGAGTCTGTTCCAGTAGCTGACTTTTGAATGCTCACCCTCATTATCTGACGAAAATATTGGGGGCC
Organism: Typopeltis vanoorti; assembly: GCF_054136105.1. NCBI lineage: Eukaryota > Metazoa > Arthropoda > Arachnida > Uropygi > Thelyphonidae > Typopeltis > Typopeltis vanoorti. Next base: position 25,391,777 of record NC_143556.1, on the reverse strand, counting down.
TTGTTTAACTAGCAATGCCTCAGCCAGAATGAAATCTAATCATGTTGCCATCATGTTATTTGTAGTTTAAGCCAATAGAGCGCAATTTGGTTGGCTAAGTCCCAAATTATCAGTCCAATCTCATTTATTCAGTTCCCAATGGAGACCTACTAATTGGGTGCATCATTTGAAGGTGAAGAACGGATATTAGGTCATAAGTAACAGTTGGTTCTCCACATTCGTTAAAGGCAATGTGAAGTTATTTGGCTTTGACCCTTATTTGAGCCAGTTATTTGACCTTTAAGTGATTCCAATATGATTACCCAGACATAAAGAAATACTTCGGGAAGATTTGGAGAAAAAAGCAAAGCAAATAATAATGGTAAGTATCTGCTGGATTTCTGTTCAAGATATGGACTAATTATTACTGACACATGATCCAACAAAAATTCTGCACAAATTCGCATGGAGAGATGAGAAGAAATAAGAGGTCTCAAAGACTGTTATTGTTGATAGTGGTGTTTATCCACTGGGTCAGTACACTAGAGGATCTGAAATTGGAAGTGATCACCATTTAGTTTTTAGTAGGATAAAACTGAATTTCTCATTAAAAAGGAAAGCAAGAAATTTTTAAACCAAAAGCTGAGCAGCTTTCAGAGATGAACTGCAGACTCAGATACACAAACATTACTCAAGAAAGAATGAACCAAACCTTGCAGATTCCATGGCAAACCCTAAAGAAAACACTGACTGATTCAGTCAGAGAGGCATGTAGTGAGTGATCTGCAAGGATAGATGTTGCTGATATTGCAGTACTTGTAGAATGATTTGAATAGGCTGGAATTTTGTGGGCATGGGAAAATGAATGTCAGTTAATATAAAGTCATGCACTCTTGTGTAATTGGATATTCAATGTCATATTACGCTGGTGGGATTATGCTAGAGAAAACTGATCAGGCTAGAGATCTCGGAGTGTTAGTAGATAGGAAGTTGAAGTTCACAGGGCCATGTAGCAAAGATTGCAAATACAACTCAAAAGATAATTGCAATGCTGAAACGAATTTCACATGTAAAGATAAGGATGTCATTTTGCCTCTTTACAAGGCCTTGATAAAACCTCATTTGTACTATTGTGCATAGGTCTTGTCTCCTGGTTTCCACTGTGATTCTGATATATATTGGACAGAGTGCAAAGGAGTGTTAAAAATGATATCAGGATTGTGGAATACTGATTATGAAAACAGAGTGAGAATTTGTAGACTGCAGACACAGCAAACAGGAGAAAGAGGGGTGATATGATTGAGACTTACAAACTACAAAAGGGTCATACAGGATTTCAGTTGATGGAATTTTTCATTTAATGGAGAGTGGGGAAAGGACAAGAGGAAATCCTTAGAAGCTGAGAATAAATGCTACTAAGACAGGGGGATCAGGGCTAGATTTTTCTCTCATAGAGTGGTGCATGATTGGAATGGATTGCCATTGAATGTTGTGTTTGCAAGCAATGTGAATAAATTCAAGAATAAGTATGATAGCTGGTGTGTGTGTAGTTATGTGGCCTCCCTCGATGGATCCCTGACTCCTTGGAGGTCTCTCTTAATAATAATAATTAATAATAATTTGTTGCAGTTGTTATTCATTTTACTTAGAGAATCCTGGAGATTTCCACTGGATTTTTTTTGACTTTCTCTTCTACAATTTTTCTTAGCCTCTTCTCATGCTTGCATTAATCCTACCTGAAACACTTAATAGAGAAATTCTTCTGTAATTCTCACATTCAGTTTTATATCCCTTTTTATATATAGGTACCATGAGAACTTTAGTGCAATCATCTGAGATTTGACATTCTGACCAGCATGTGTTATGTGAATAAACCTCTTGTAACCTCTAAGTTTTATTCCGTCCCTTTAAGGTTCACTATGAATCTAAGTTTTATACCTCCATATTTGAGCATTTCTGTGTGGATATCATCTGTTCTCTCTGCCTTTCCACATTTCAGGCTTTTTATAGCTTTTATGCAAAATATTTGAGAAAAATGCAAACAGGGTTGTTTGCATTTTTCTCGAATATTTTCTACTGTTTTCCCATTACTGCTTGTGTCATTTCACATTCTTTCAACGTAATTATTCCATACATTTATCTTCAGTTTTCATGTCACTTTTATAATCTCTGATTACTTTTACAGTACTTTCTTCTAATTTTAAACTTTTTCAATAACCTCAGAACACAAAATATAAGACTTATTGTTAAATTGACCATATATTTAAAATACTTCTGTTTGTACAAATTGATCACACACTTTGCTAGTAACTGACTAGCTTTCAAGGCTTGCACAGTACAAAAAATAGTAAATGCAAAAAGGTTTAAGAATACAAAGAACTGTTAGTACCTGTTAGGTAGCTAAGGTAACATGCTCGCGTGACATATCTACTCAGTATCATGAACACGCGTCACATGCAAATGCGTAATATGATTATTCGCATACTGTAGCTCTGTTGAACTGAGGGAATTAATTAGATTTTTCCAAATATCGTTCAGTATGGCCCTCTGATTTCTGTTTAGGTTACTGCCCGTACGTAGTACCGCTGCTGCTGCTTCTTTAAATACTCGATGTCTGTAATCCTCGTCTATGTAGGGCATGGAGCTGTTATTCCAGTCTATAGTGTGGTTCGAAGTTGAAAAGTGATGTGCCAATCCGGAGGTGATCGTTCTGTTGTGATTAACATCGCCGACATGTTCTTTCGGTCTTATTTCCAGGCTTCTCGAAGTCTGTCCAACGTAGACTGGAATAACAGCTCCATGCCCTACGTAGACAAGGATTACAGGCATAGAATATTTAAAGAAGCAGCAGTTGTACTACGTACAGGCAGTAACCTAAACAGAAATCAGGGGGCCATGCTGAACGATACTTGGAAAAATCTAATTAATTCCCTCAGTTCAACAGAGCTACAGTACGCGAATAATCATATTATGCATTTGCATGTAATGCGTGTTCATGATGCTGAGTAGATATGTCACGCAAACATGTTACCTTAGCTACCTAACAGGTACTAACGGTTCTTTGTATTCTTAAACCTTTTTGCATTTACCATTTTTTGTACTGTGCAAGCCTTGAGAAAGCTAGTAAGTTGTGAAACCGGTAGGCAATTTGTACTAACAGAAGTACGTTTTAAATATATGGCCAATTTAACAATAAGTCTTATATTTTGTAACATTTTATGACCAAAAACACGTACAATTTAAACCTCCAGAATATTTTGTCACCTTCCTGATATTTATTGTTCTTATTATGATACCTCCAAGGAGTCTAAAGATTCATTGCAGGAGCCACTCTACTCTGCTAAAGACATTTCACCTTCTTCCCTATTGCTTAATTCTCCAACTACAAAATGACACTACTATCATCAGTGCCATCTACTGCCCATGACCATTAACAACAGTATGTTTTTTCTGTAAATTGTGTGCGTTCTCATGGCTGATTTGCATACACAGAATTTATTTACTGTGTTCTAACCAAAGTCTTCAATGCCTTTTATTTAGCTAGTTTTACATATGGCTTCGCTTTGTTACATTTTTCTCTGTATTCTCCAAGATCACACACTTACTAGCCATTAACTTTCAATACACTTCTTTTCCTTCACTGCCTTTTACTTCCTGGGTCCACCATGGATCCTGATTTTTCTATCCTTGCAGACAACTTCACTACATGCCTTTCTGGCTGAACCAGTCAGTGTTTTCTTTAGGGTTTGCCATGATATCTGCAAGGTTTGGTTCATGTTTTCTTGAATAATGTTTGTGTATTTGAATCTGCAGTTCATCTCTGAAAGTTTCTTTCTTCCTCAGATATTTCAAGAAGGATGTCAAGAAATGGCAATTTTCTGTGATCCTTCCAAATTCAAGAGTGAAATTTATGTTTGGAAGCATGCTGTTCAGATAATCTTTAAAATAACTTTTGTTGTCTTTTTTCATCAGGAAACAACAAAAATGTTGTCAATAAAATGCAACTGAGTTATCAGTTTATTATGATAATTTTCAATATTGTTCTTTTTGAAATTTTTCATAAAGAGATTTGTTAGAGCTGGTGATAAGGGTGAACTGTGGCAAGTCCTTCTGTTTATTCAACCAGAAATGTAAAGAACATGCTTTCTATATAATGTCTGACTAACCTAGCTGTGTCTGGTGAAAAAAAGTGTTTAAAAGGAAATCTACTGTGTCATTCCTAGGAACATTGGTGAACAGACTGACAACACCTAAACTAGCAAGGATGTCTCAAGAAATCCTTTAGCCTTTCAATAAAATGGAAGTTATTCTTCACATACAATTCTGTCGTTCCTAATGTGGAGCTATCAGGATTGACAGATACTCTAAGTTTGAGGTTGCATTTTACTGACAACATTTTTGTTGTTTCATCAGGAAACAACAAAAATGATTTTTTGTTGTTTCCTGATGAAAAAAGACAACAAAAGTTATTTTAAAGATTATCTGAACAGCATGCTTCCAAACATAAATTTCACTTGTCAAATAAGTCAAATTCAAATAAGTCTCATAATAAAATTAGTTTAATCCTTTATCCAAGTGTGAGCAAACAAAGTTTGCGCCTGAAGTATCTTCAGGACTAGGGTAAAGTGATACAACATCAGGGCAACTCATTGCAAAGGTGGAGAAAGCTACCAACACTCCTAACTCAGTATCTCCTATAATGCAAAACACATCTCCTTGCGGATATGTCTAATGTTAAGCATTAAAGGAAGGGCCACTACCCAGACTAGTTTCGACCTTTATTGAGGTCTCTTCAGTGGGAGCCAGGCCCTAGTGGAAATACCAGGCAGAAGCATTAGCAAGTCATCTCCACCTATAGGAGTTGCCAAATGGTCTCTCCCATCTACAATAGGACATAACGAAACATCTGGTTTGTGGATTTTTAGTACTTCATAAATTCTTTAGAAACATGTGGTCTCTACAATGGAAATTAAATTAAGATTTAGTAATAATTTTAATTACTGATTACAAATCACACAACCTTGATTGTTTCATGCATACACATGAAACAAAGAAGGCTTTGCAGTGGCTAAACCGCAATTTTGGTATTCTTAATCAAAAACAATGTCCTCTGCCTCATAAAAAAAAAAAAAAGTACTAGGTAAAGATGGACAAATATCAGAATGGGGAACTGGACAATGGGTATTTGTGCTTATGGTCCAACAGAAGGTTCTACCAAAGATGAAACGTAGAAATTTTTTTGAGGCATTAGAGAGGGCAGCTGGCTCAATGAAAATTTGGCCCTTGTTGGATATCTAAACAGCAAATGATTATTACCAGACATACAGAAATGTTTTGGGAAAATTTGGGAAAAAGCACAAAGCTTATAATAATGTAAATGCTGGATTTCTGTTCAGGACATGGATTAGTTATTACTAACACCATGTTCCAACATAAAAATGTGCACAAATTCACATGGAGAGAAGATGCAAGAAATCTCACTGACTATACTATACTCGATAGCGATGCTTTTTCACTTGCTCAAGACACCAGAGTATGCAGATGATTTGAAATAGGATGTGATAACTATTTAGTTTTGAGCAAGATTAAATTGAATTTCATATTGAAAAGAAGAATGTGTAAGGTTTTAAAACAAATAAAAGTTGAACAGCTTTCAGAGGTGAACTGTAGACTCAAAGACACAAACATCATTGAAGGTTAAAAAAGAGTTTGAAACAAGAACGAAATGTTGGAGACTCATTGGCACGCCCTGAAGAAAACATTGGTTGATTCAGCCAGAGAGACATGTGGTGAGGTTGTTTATAAGGATAGAAAAATCGGAACTCCAGTGAAATCAGGAAGTTAAAGAGACAGTCAAGGAAAAGAAGAAAGCATATCAAAAGTTCCTGGCAAGTAAGTCAGTGTGTGCTCTTAGAGAATACAGAGAAGACCGTAAGAAAGCGAAGCACTGTAAAAACAAAAATCATGGGAAGACTTTTGATAACAACATAGAAAGTAAATATCAGGGAGGTGGAGGCTATTGAAATATTCTGGAGACTATTGAAAAAGCTTAGAAATGAAGAAAAAAAGTACTATAAAAGGAATCAGAGATGATAAAGGTGACATGAAAATTGAAAATAACAATATGCTAGATGTCTGGAGTAATTATCGTGAGACTGCTAAATGAAACAAGCAGTGTCAGCATCATAGTAGAAAACTCCCCACAGGAATAAAGTCAGTAGTATATATCCATGCATGAAGTAGAAAAAGTAATCAAAATCCTGAAATGTGCAAAGGCAGCTGTAGTAGATGATATACAGAAATGCTCAAATATGGAGGTATAAAAGTTTTGCAGTTGCTGCATTGCATAATTCAGAAGGCCTGGTCAAAGGATTGAATTCCAGAGGATTGGAGCAGAGCTCTCATAGTACCCATCTATAAAATGGGAAATAAAACTGAATGTGAGAATTACAGAGGTATTTAACTACTGAGTGTTCCTGGTAAAATTTAGGCAAGTATACCTGAGAAAGGGCTAGAAAAATTGTGGAAGGGAAGCTTGGTGAAGAACAAGCTGGATTCAGGCCAAAAAGAGGTTGTCAGGATTGCATTTTTACTTTAAAATAAACAGTTTTAAATCTTGAGAATATAATAAGGATTTGTACTTAAGTTTTAGTGATCTTGAAAAGGCATATGACAAAGTGTCAAGAGGAAAGCTCTTCAAAATGCTACAGCTATATGGTGTAAATGAGGGATCATACGAGGGTGGTCTGAAAAGTTCTCGGCATAACAATGAAAAAACGAATTTATAATTTCAAAATTATTTTATTTATCAACATAATCTCCCTTAAGACTAATACATTTATTCCAGTGATGCTCCGGTGCCATTATCCCATTCCTGCAGTGGTTCTCAGTAAGATCTGCAAAATACCTCTCTACAGCTGCAATCACCTCTTGATTCGAAGAAAAATGCTGACCAGCGAGATTTTTAGTTTTGGAGAGAGAAGTCAGACGGAGCCAAACCTGGGGAAAAGGGTGGATGTTCCAACAATTCATAGTGCAAATCATTAATTTTTCCATTGCCAAAACACCTTTGTGGGAAGGTGCATTGTCCTGATGAAAGATGACTTTTTTCTTCTTTTAATTACTAGGTCTTTTCTCACAAATTTTTTCGTCTAGTCTGGTTAAAAGATCAGAATAATATTCCCAGTTATTTTACCCTTTTCAAGATAATTAATAAACAAAATGCCTTTAGCATCCCAAAACACCGATGCCATGACCTTTCCTGCTGATGGAACCGACTTTGTCTTCTTTGGTGCAGAACAACCGGCTTCTGTCCACTGTTTTGATTGCTGTTTGGATTCTGTGTTATGGTGAATCCAAGTCTCACCCATAGTAATAAATCAATGCACAAAATCAGTTTTATTCTTGTTAAAATGCTCCAAGCACTGTTCAGAGATTTTCATGCGAGTGTATTTTTGATCTGTTGTGAGCAAGCATGGCACTCATCTTGCGCAAAGCTTTTTCAATTCTTCATGCAAAATATATCCTACACATTCTTTTGAAATGCCTATAGTCTCAGTAATTTCAAACACTTTGACTCACCGGTCATCCAATACTATATCGTGCACTTGATCAATGATTTCTGATGTTCTTTACACTTATTTTGGACATCCTTCACGTGAATCATCTTCAAGGATGGTACAGCCAAGTATAAACTCGGCAGCCCATTTCTGAATTGCCGAAAACGAAGGAGAACAGTGCCCATAAGCTTTTATGAACTTCGAATGAATTTCTTTTGGCGGTAAACCTTCTTTTACAAAGAATTTTATAACAGCACGATACTCAATTTTATCCGTTTCAAGAATACAGGCAACAATTTTGCTTCAGACAGCTGTATAAAACAAAATACTTCATAGAATGACTTGCAATTTCACATGGATGCTTATGACAGATGTACCAACTTAGAAAAAAAAAAAAATCTGGCCGATAGTGTTGCCATCTATGGTCGAGACTGAAAACTTTTCAGAACACCCTCGTATCAAGCAATACATAGTCTCTATTTAAGCTGTAAGTCGTCGTTATCAATGTGCTGATATGTATCCCCAAGGGGTGTTAAGGTTACTATGACAACACTATATGATAAGTTCACATTATTATTAATCTCCTATCAACAATTTTCCTCCATATCAGTCTATCATTTGTGGACACTTAAATATTGTCATATCTAACATTTTGTGTTTCGAAGGCACTTGTGACCAAATTAGTCTGCCTAGACCTTGAGCTTCCAATGGGTTTCAGTAAGTTGCAATTAGAATTGAAGGAGGTACAAAAAGATGTTGGAAGTTTTGAAAAAAACTTCCAACATCTTAGTCTTGGTTAGACTATAATAAATTTAGTTTAATCCTTTATCCAAGTATAAGCAAAGTTTGCGCCTGAAGTATCTTTAGGACTAATGCAACTTATGGTAAAGGTTGACCAAGCTCTTATCACTCCTTGTCTTAGTATCTCCTATAATACAAAGCGCATCTCCTTGCAGACGTGTATAATGCATTAAGGGAAGGGCCACTACCCAAACCAGTTTCAACTTTTATTGAGGTCTCGTCAGTGGGAGCCAGGCCTAGAGGTGGTGATACCAAGGTGGAAGCAATGGAGAAGTCATCTTTACCTATACGAGTTGCCAAAAGGTGTCTCACCTTATTATTAAATTACTCTGGATTTAGAGAAAGATGTTGGAAGTTTTTTCCCACTTGGTTAGACTACAATAAATTTAGTTTAATCCTTTATCCAAGTGTAAGCAAAGTATGCGCCTGAGGTATCTTCAGGACTGATTCAACTTGTGGTACCTTTACCACAAGCTAAAGAACAGGTTTCTTTATCGTGTATACAATATATTGTTAGATCAGAAATAGATCTCTTGAGCAAAATTGGCGGAATTTTTTCTGGACAGATGGAATTCTTTTGATAATGTTGTTCAAGATTCTTCTTATGTCTTTCTAGCAGAAGACCAGAGGAGACATGCAATGCTCTAAGTAAAGGAGGAAGTGATTTGTCTCAGTCATCTATACAAGAGTTGGATGAGAAGAATAATGCCAGAAAGCCAGCTCTATCTTGATGTGATATTGTAATAATTACTATTTGATTAAAAAATAAGTGGAAGCACAGATGGACAAAAGTTGTTCCCAACTGATTTTGCAAGGGACCAGAAAGCACAACTGCCATTAGCACAGGTGGCAAGTTTTCTACATCTAGCCTTTTCAAAGTCAGACTCAGCTGTTAATGAGGGTTTTGTTAAGTGTTGCAGATTGCAGTGTAGGCTGAGAATGAAGTTGGAGTTTTTGTCTCAAGCCACTTATGATAATCTGTTGGACTGCATCGGCACACGTTTTGGAAAAGTATGGCTTGGATTGTCTTGTGATATTTGCAGTCCCTCTGAAGATTGAAGTACATGGTGTGCTGCTTATCTTCATGTACGGTTATGCCTCTGATTGCCTAGGGAATTTATGTCAATACTTCAAAATATTGCTGAGACTATTCCCAGTTGGAAATGTCATATCATATGAGCATGAATTGAATTTTCAATGGTTAGAGTATTTGAAATAAAGCCTAACTACTTGAATTTGCAATTTAATAAATATTAGCCACTGTAATCTTTCATGGCGTGCAGTGTTACTGATTCAACAACAGAAAGTGAATCCTTACAAAAAATAGAACATAACAGTCACAAAGCAGTGAAAATTTGCTGAGGTAGGTGTTCGTATATTTTGTTTTCATGTAATCTTAGTCTGCTCCCATGTGTGGAAAATTATGATGAATGAACAAAAAAAGTAATGTCTTATCTATCCAGTCAGAAATTGCTCGACATTAAAAGTGAAATGTAGGGATATCCCATTATGTTGATAGTACATGTGTAATTGTGTCTTACTGAGAAATATACTCTAAGAGGACCAGGTTCAGTATATGCAAATATCCAGTAGAAATATAACTTGTCAGATAATGCTTGAAGATGAATGATCTAATCAGCTGCTCATCAAAAAAAAAAAAAAAAAGTCAATCCTCAGCTTACGATGGGGTTCCTTTCAGTTCCAATGATCCTGTCATAAGTTGAAAAAGATTGTAAGTTGGAAATCAGCAAATGAACCATGAGGATATGCCTGAATGATAAAATATATAGGTTTGTTTTATTTTAAACTAATTTTACTCTTTTTTTCCTTTAGTGTTACAGGGTGATCAGCATTCATTTTAGACAAATTATGGACTCTACAACTGTGTTAGAAATAGTTATTTTAATTTCCTGACATATGAAGGTCATCATCTGGAGTATACACATATATATATATATATATACATACAGAGACAAGCTATATTACATTTCACACAGTATGTTAAAGAGACAATGATTTGATCAACGGTTATTCTACTGGCCTGACCTCTAGTGAAAATAAAATTAAATTAAAATAAATTTAAGTTAAATGGAAAATAGAAGATGGATGGATTACTTATCAGATCTCTATGATGATGATAATGGTAACATGTTGGATAATTCACGACACCTTAAATTAAATGTAACAACAGATACCACTCTACCCACAAGAAAGGAGGTAGAACATATAATTAAGAATCTTCCTAATAATAAATCCCCTGGGTGTGATAATATTCCGGCTGAACTGCTGAAAGCTTTGACTGGCAATAATAACAACTATTTAGTGGAATCCATTCAGGACATCTATAAAACAATACAATTACCTGAAGTTTTTACAACATCTATCTGTATACCAATTCCAAAAAAACATAATGCACAAAATTGTGAGGATTACAGAACTGTGAGCCTAATATCCCATGCATCTAAAATTATTTTAACCTTTGTTAACAAACAAATTGAAAGAGTCATAAGCAGTGAATTGAGTGAACAACAGAAAGGCTTCAGAAGAGGAATGGGAACCATTAATGCTCTCCTGGAACTAAAAATACTAATAGAAAGATCACTTGAAAGAAATAGGAACATTTACATATGCTTCATAGACTTTCGGAAGGCTTTTGACCGGGTAAAACATAATAACATGTTCAATATATTAGATAAATTAGACATAGAAGATCATGTTCTTAAGATTATAAAAAATTTACACCAACCAGAAAATGCAACTGTTTAACTCTGAGACTTCTGAAGTGAAAATAAAAAGAGGAGTTAGACAAGGTTGTATCCTTTCACCAAATTTATTTAATATCTATAGTGAGACAGTGATGAAAAAGATTGAAAAACAAAAAACAGGAATTAGTATCAATGGTATAAAATACAACAATCTTAGATATGCTGATGATACCATTCTAATAGCAGAAAACAGAAACAAATTAATCAATTACTGCAGCTACTAATTGAAGAAGGTAAAGAATTTGGATTAAATATTAATGCAAAAAAAAAACAAATTTATGAAAATCTCAAAAGAAAGCAGATCCGATCCAGAAATATTCATAAACAATATGAAAATTGAACATATAACAGAATACAAATATTTAGGCACTTACTTTACTGTAGATGGAAAGCAAGATAAAGAAATAAAAATAAGAACAGCCATAGCTAAAGATGCATTCTGGAAAAATAAAGATCTGCTCAGAAGTTCTGTGAGTATCGAGACAAAGAAAAGAATGATAAGAACATTAGCGTGGCCAATTTTCACATATGGAAATGAGACCTGGATATTCAAGAAGAGAGTAAGGCAACAGATAATGCCCTTTGAAATGTGGTACTATAGGAGAGCTCTGAAAATCCCATGGACAGAACATGTGACAAATACAGATGTCCTACAGAGAATGAGAATACAGAGATCTTTATTACAGGAAATGATCCAGAGAAAGATGAGATTGGCAGGACATGTACCGAGAGGTTCAGCAGGACAGAGGATATTAACAGTTTTAGAAGGAAAAATTATGAGAAAAGGATCAAGAGGCAAAAAACGAAGGACATGGCTTGAAGATATAAGATCATGGACAGGATCATATTGCTATGCAGAAACAAAAAGGAAAGCCCACCAACAGAAAGAACTGGAAGGACATGGTGCTGCACACTCTCACTGAGGAAGCTACATGAAGAAGAAAGGAAATAAAATAAAATAACCACATCAAAGCTATATTCTATTTAAGACAGGATCAGAGAAACATTCTTTCATATAGATAGTTTTATTATAGTAATAACTGAAATAAAGTAATACCTGTATTACAGTTATAGCATGTTTGCAAATGTGAATGAATTTATCAAAACCTACAAGGCAGAAGAGCAACAGATCAAAGTTTTCTTTTCAACTATTGAAAATCATTTAAAAATGTTGACAAAGAATTTTAGAAACTATTTCATATAGACGACAACATAATGGCAATATATGAGGGGGTTAGAAATCCATTTCAAATTAGCCCTGAAGATTTCTCATTTGAAAAATAGGAATAATTTATAGACTTCACGTCAAGCAGCAAAATCAAAAGACAATTTATCTAAATTGCTGTTTGAATTTTGGGCCAATGTTGATGATGAATTTTCTGCACTAAAGTCAAGAGCTTTTCTTGTACTTTTGCCATTTACAACTGTTATCCTTATGAAATCAGGTTTTCTGCAGTGACTCCCTTAAAAACAAAATACAGATCAGTTAAATATAGAAAGAGAACTAAGAGTGTCAATTTCCAATGTATCACCATAATATGAAAAGCTTTGTTCCACAACACAGGCCCAAGCAAGTCATTAATTTTTAGATTCATTGTTATTGTTTAGTTTTAATTAGTTGCTCGGTATATTTTGCAATACTGATATGTTCCCTGAAGTATAAGTGGTTTATTCAATACAGTCGATTTTATGCAATTTATTATTTTATTTTCAGAGTGTATTTTTGTGTCAATAAATGGTTTCATTCAATGCTTTTGTTTCAATAAAGTAAATTTTCAGTTTTTCCTTTGATTTCCACTTTCTTTGCACCTGTCTTTAAGTATTTTGCACCCTACACCCCATTTGTTGAGAATCACTGCAGTTGTACAAGTTTTCAAAGACTAAAAATAAGTAAGTTGCAAAAACCAGAAGTCATACAGAAGAAAATTTCTTATGGCTGAACCATTCATCCTATTTGGATATTTTTTTGTAAAAATTTTATGTTAGCTATTATTTCTTTCATCATTATCAACATCAAATTCCTGATATATACCCTCAAGGAGTGTACAGGACATGATAATACTACATGAAAAATTTACATTGGTACTATCTTCCTATGTACAATTTTCCTCCAAATCAGTCTGTTGCCTGTCAAGTCTCCAACATTATCAGATCTTATGTTTCTATCTGGGGGTGCTTAAGGGTCAAAGCTGTATAACTAAGAGACCTCCACATAGTCTTTAAAGGAATGCAGAGAACTGACCAGGGCTTCTGACCTAATATAAAATCCTTTAAAGGAATGCAGAGAACCGACCAGGACTTCTGACCTAATATAAAATCCTCACCTTATCTTGGTACCCACTGTTAGGTATCAACCTGGATACTGAACGAATGAGGATGGGCTGGCAATTTGGGATTTAGCTGACCAAATGGTATTATTATTGGCTTAAACCAAAATACAAAATGATGGCACATGACAAAATTTCATGCAGGCTGGGGCGTCGCCCGGTTAAACAAGGCCCCCGTTGTTTTTGCCAGAGAACCAGGGTGAACAGCGAAAAGTCAGCTACTGAAACAAATATGAAAATACAGCCCCAACTCAACATCACCAGAGTTAAAGATCGGTACTATCAACATAAGAAGCCTGAATGGCAAAGAAATGGAACTAGCTGAGGAATTGGAAAAGTACCAGATTGATAAAATAGGGGTGACTGAAACAAAAAAGACAAAAACTGGTGAGATCTTTCTGATCAGTAAAAACAAAATGTTATATTCAGGCAATGACAATCAAGGAAAAGAAGGAGTAGTCATAGTATTCAACACTAAATACAAGGCTAATCTTCTTGAATGCCAGGCAGTCTCAAGTAGAGTTATGTCGGCAAATATCAGAATGGAAAACTGGACAATGAGACTTACTTTGTCCCTATGGTCCCACAGAAGGTTCTACTAAGGTAGAAGTGGAGGAATTTTTTGAGGCTTTAGAGAAAGCAATTGACACAATGAAAAAGGAAAAGTTGGTCCTTGTTAGAGATCTAAATAATCATCAAATTCCTGCCATGTACCCACAAGGGGTGTACAGGATATGATAGTACTACATGAAAAAATTATATCATTAACTTCCTATCTACAAATTTCCTCCAAATCAGTCTGTTACTTGTCAAGACTCCAACATTATCAGATCTTATATTTCTATCGTCTAAGGCACTTTGTACCGTATCAATCCACCTATATTTTGGTCTTCCTCTGGGTTGTTTTCCTGCTACCTGGCAGAGAACACTTGTTTTGCTAATCTTTCTTCGCCAGTTCTGTTTAAGTGACCATACCACCTGAAATTAGCTCTGCTAATGCATTCCTGGATACTGACAATGTCAACTTCTTTCCTAATATCCTCGTTTTTAATATGATATTGCCATTGATGCCATCTGTTCACGCCTATAAACTTTCTCAGGACTCTCATATCTGCAGTCTCTAGTCTTTGGTCAAGTGTTTTTTTTTTACTTCTGACCCAGCTTTCAGATCCATAAGTTAAAACCGGTTTGAACACTGTCTTGTATACAGCTAATTTAGTGTTCCGACTAATTTCTCTCTTATTCCATATGAATTTATTCAATTGACTTCCCACCATACCAGCTTTGCTGATTCTGTTGTCTATATATTGAATTTACCATCTTCACCAAAAATCATGCCTAAGTAGCTGAAATGTTTTACTTGTTCCACAGGTTCTCCATTCACAACATAGTTGACATTTTCAACAATTCTATCTATTTTCATTGTCTTTGTCTTTTTAATGCTGACCTTCATACCATATCTATTACAACAGTCATTCAATTTAGTCAGGAAATCTTGCAAACTTGAAGCGGTTTTATTTAGAAGTATAACATCATCCGCATAAAGCATAGAGCTGACATTAACATCTCCAATTCTGATATCATGTTTAATACCACTTTCCTTCATAATGTGATCCATATAGATAATGAATAGTCAGGAAATCTTGCAAATTTGTATCTGATTTATTTAGAAGTATAACATCGTCCACATAAAGCAAAGAACTGACATTAACATCTCCAATTCTGATATCATGTTTAATACCACTTTCCTTCATAATGTGATCCATATAGATAATGAATAACAGAGGGGATAATGTACATCCTTGTCTCACACCAGATTTAACATTAAACCATCTTCCTGTACTTCCTTCAATTCTAACTGCTGACTTACAACTCAAATAAAGACTAAGTATTGCTTGATATAATGCCCCATTGACACCATATAACTGCAGTGTATTGAATAGTTTCTCTCTTGGCACCTTATCATATGCCTTTTCCAAATCGACAAAGCTTAAATACAGATCTTTGTTATATTCCCATGCTTTCTCGACTATTTGTCGTAAAGTGAAGATCTGATCCTGACAGCCTCTGTTTGGCCTGAATCCAGCTTGTTCTTCACCAAGCTTTTCTTCCACAATTCTTCTCAACCGTTTCTCAAGTATACTTGCATAGATCTTGCCAGGAACACTCAGTACGGAAATACCTCTGTAATTCTAACATTCAGTTTTATTTCCCTTTTTATAAAGGAATACCTTGTACAGCGCGGTTTTGAACAACACAGGTTTTGGTTTAACACAGTTTTTATTATTACACTTATCATTATTACACTAACATTGTCAACACTGACCGGCGACTCCCAGGCACCGCAAGTGACAGTCGAGAGCCACGTTTATGCAGTAGTTATTCGATTGGCTCTCACGTAGACACGTTCTTTCCCCGCGGCATTTTATTATTTACGTTAAATTAGTATTTAATATTTTTTATTATTTAAGTATGAGTGAAAAGAGACAAAACAAACAAGACACTGTTTTTTCAGGTAACAAAAAAACGCAAGTGGTTCACATTCGAGAAGAAACTCGAAATTATAAAATGTCACGAGAATGGCACTTCGTTTGCTAAAATAGCACGTGAGAATTCAATGAATGATTCATCTGTACGAACAATTATTCAGAGCAAAGAAAAGAGTAAACAACATGGAATGACAAAGCTTCTTATATGCCAAAAGTGATCATGAGAAATCGATCTTCTACAATGAAAAATATGGAACGCCTTCTAATGATCTGGATTGAAGATTGTAATCAGAAAAATATTCCTTTGAGTCAAATGATAATCCAGGCAAAAGCAACAAGTCTATATGACAAAATAAAAGAAAATGAAAGCGAAAATTAAGGAGGTACAACCACTGAAACTTTTATAGCAAGTCGTGGGTGGTTCTATAATTTCAAAAAGCGTATGGGACTCCATAACGTAAGAATCCAAAGTGAAAGCGAAAGTGCTGACACTAAAACTGCAGAATTATTTCCCAATGAATTGAAGGAGCCTATTGAGAAGGAAGGCTACATAGATGATCAAATTTTTAACGCTGATGAGACTGGCTTGTTCTGAAAAAGAATGCCATCGTGCACATTTCTAGCAGAGAAGGAAAAAACACAAGCTGGGTATAAAGTGTCAAAAGACCGATTGACACTTTTACTAGAAGGTAATGCATCAGGTGATTTAAAATTGAAGCCACTGTTAGTGTACAGAGCGGAAAACCCAAGAGCTATTAAGGACTTTACAAAGAACAATTTACCTGTTCATTGGCGTTCGAATAAAAAAGCGTGGGTGACTCATTCAATTTTCGAAGACTCGTTTAAAACCTGTTTTTGCCCTTAAGTTAAAAGCAATTCTAAAAAAAACAATATTCCTTTCAAAATTTTGCTTTTATTAGACAATGTGCCAGGCCATACAACTCTATTGATTGACTTAGATGAAAATGTCAAGATTCATTTTTTCCCTCCAAACACATCAATTCTGCAGCCGATGGATCAAGGCGTTATCTCCACTTTCAAGGCTTACTATTTAAGATGAACTTTTGCTCAAGCTATTAAAGCTGCAGCAGAAGAAGATTCTTGGACTTTGAGTGAATTTTGGAAGAAATTTAACATAAAAGATGCCATTCAAAATATTTATGAATCTTGGCAAGAGGTGACTCAAAGCAACATGAGAGCCGTATGGCATAATATCTTTCCGCATTGTTCAAATGAATTTGTTGCCTTTGTGACACAGAAAGAGGAAATCTCAACAGAAGTTGTGCAGATGGGCAAAGATCTTGGTTTTACAAGTTTAGATTGTAACAATGTGAATGAATGTATTGATTCTCATTCAAATGATCTGGATGATGAAACCCTTTTGGATTTGAAACAACAATGAGCCTATGAAGCAGATGAAGACGAAGAAGACCCCACTGATGTCATGGTTGAAGAATTTTCCTTTTCTGACCTTTCAACTTTTGTGAGAAAAATCGACGAAGCTTCCGACTTTCTCATAAATGCCAACCTGAATTTGGAAAGAAGCATCAAAGTGAGACAAAGTCTCAATAATGCCATCAAATGCTACAGAGATCTAGTACTTGAAGAGACAAAGATGGTTCAACAAACACTAAAAGACTACTTCAGTAAAAAGTAAAATTACTGTATGCTAAAATTGAAGCAATATTTGTTTTGTTTTCTACAACTTTTATATCAGTTTGAAAGGATTTTATGTGTTATTTAGTTATTATTAGTTATTTTACTGGTTAATAAAAATAACACTTTTTTTCATTTTTAAACATTTTTATTATCCTAAATTTTTGTAATAAACAAATTAAATTGAAAATCTTTATAAATAGACCTCGAACAAAGTGGTTTTGCATAGCGCGGACTCTTCTTGAAACCAATTAACCGCGCTATACAAGGTATTCCTGTATATGGGTACTATGAGAGCTCTATTCCAATCATCGGCAATTCGTCCCTCTGTCCAGGCTTTCTGAACTATGCAGTGCAGCCACTGTAAGACTCTTATACCACCATACTTAAGACTCTTATACCACCATACTGGTCGAATACCATCTACCCCTGCTGCCTTTCCCCATTTCAAGCCTTTGATGGCTTTTTCTACTTCAAGTATGGATATGTATTCCTGACTGCATGCCTGGTCAGTGTTTTTTACCACTGTGCTGTCATCGCTGCTTGTTTCATTTAGCAGTTTTTCAAAGTAATTACTCCATACTTCAAGGATATCTTTTTCTCCAGTTTTCATGTCACCTTTATCATCTCTAACTCCTTTTATAGCACTCTTTCTTCCATTCCTAAGCTTCTTCAACAACCTCCAGAATATTTTGCCACCTTCTTGATATTTATTTTCTATATTCATGCCAAAGTCCTCCCATGACTTTTGTTTAGCTAGTTTTACACAGTGTTTAGCATTCTTGCATTTGTCTCTGTAATCTCTAAGCGCACAAGCTGACTTATTTAACAGGAACTTTTGTTATGCTTTCTTCTTTTCCTGCTCTTTAACTTCCTGTGTCCACCAAGGAGTTCTGATTTTTTTATCCTTGCAGACAACCTCACCACATGCCTCTCTGGCAGAATCAATCAATGTTTTCTTTAGAGTTTGCCACTGAATCTCCAAGGTTTGATTCCTGTTCTCAAACTCTTTCATTTTTTCTTCAATAATCTTTGTGTATTTTAGTCTACAGTTCACATCTGAGAGCTGCTCAACTTTTATTCACTTTAAAACTTTCTTACATGTTATTATTTTCAATATGAAATTCAATTTTATCCTGTTCAAGACTAAATAGTGATCACTTCCAATTTCCAATCCTCTGTTCACTCTGGTGTCCTCCACCATGGAGAAAACATCACTATCAACAATAACATAGTCTCATTGACTTTTCTTATTCCTTGTCTCTTCTCTCCATGTGAATTTGTGCACAATTTATGTTGGAACATGGTGTTAGTAATAACCAATCCATGTCCTGGCAGAAATTCAATAGATATTTGCCATTATTATTAGCTTTGCTCTTTTCTCCAAATTTTCCCAAATTATTTTTGTATGTCTCACAATCATTTCCTACTCTGCTATTTAGATCCCCCACAAGGACCAACCAGGCAATGACAATCAAGGAAAAGAAGGAGTAGCCATAATATTCAACACAAAATACGAGGCTAATCTTCTTGAATGGTAGTCAGTCTCAAGTAGAGTAATGTGGGTAAATATGAGAATGGGGAACTGGACAATGAGACTTATTTGTGCCTATGGTCCCACAGAAGGGTCTACTAAGGTAGAAGTGGAGGAATTTTTTGAGGCTTTAGAAAAAGCAACTGACACAATGAAAAAGGAAAAGTTGGTCCTTGTTGGGGATCTAAATAGCAGAGTAGGAAATGATTATTCATTATCTATATTCTGTTATTCATTATCTATATGGATCACATTATGAAGGAAAGTGGTATTAAACATGATATCAGAATTGGAGATGTTAATGTCAGCTCTATGCTTTATGCGGATGATGTTATACTTCTAAATAAATCCGCTACAAGTCTGCGAGATTCTCTGACTAAATTGAATAGCTGTTGTAATAGATATGGTACGAAGGTCAGCAATAAAAAGACAAAGACAATGAAAATAGGCAGAATCATTGAAAATGTCAACTGTGTTGTGAATGGAGAACCTGTGGAACAAGTAAAACATTTCAGCTACTTAGGCACGATTTTTACTGAAGATGGTAAACTAAATATAGAAATAGACAACAGAATCAGCAAAGCTGGTATGGTGGGAAGTCAATTGAATAAATTCATATGGAATAAGAAAGAAATTAGTCGGAACATTAAATTAGCTGTATACAAGACAGTGTTCAAACCAGTTTTAACTTATGGATCTGAGAGCTGGGTCAGAAGTAAAACACTTGACCAAAGACTAGAGACCGCAGATATGAGAGTCCTGAGAAAGATTTGAGGCGTGAACAGATGGCATCAATGGCAATATCATATTAAAAATGAGGATATTAGGAAAGAACTTGACATTGTCAGCATCCAGGAATGCATTAGCAGAGCTAATCTCAGGTGGTATGGTCACTTAAATAGAATGGGAGAGGAAAGATTAGCAAAACAAGTGTTCTCTGCCAGGTTGGCTGGAAAACGACTGAGAGGAAGACCAAGATATAGGTGGATTGATAAGGTACAAAGTGCCTTAGACGATAGAAATATAAGATCTGATAATGTTGGAGTCTTGACAAGTAACAGACTGATTTGGAGGAAAATTGTAGATAGGAAGTTAGTAATGATGTAATTTTTTCATGTAGTACTGTCATATCCTGTACACCCCTTGAGGGTATATGGCAGGAATTTGATGATGATGATGATGACAAGGACCAACTTTTTCATTGTGTCAGTTGCTTTTTCTAAAGCCTCAAAAAATTCCTCCACTGTTACCTTAGTAGAACCTTCTGCGGGACCATAGGCACAAATAAGTCTCATTGTCCAATTCCCCATTCTAATATTTGCCCACATCAGTCTACTTGACACTGCCTGTCATTCAAGAAGATTAGCCTCGTATTTTGTGTTGAATACTATAGCTACTCCTTTTCCTTGCTTGTCATTGCCTGAATATAACATTTTGTATTTATTGTTCAGAAAGATCTCACCAGTTTTTGTCTGTTTTGTTTCAGTACCC
Organism: Typopeltis vanoorti; assembly: GCF_054136105.1. Classification (NCBI taxonomy): domain Eukaryota; kingdom Metazoa; phylum Arthropoda; class Arachnida; order Uropygi; family Thelyphonidae; genus Typopeltis; species Typopeltis vanoorti. The sequence goes on along the minus strand of NC_143556.1, from coordinate 25,371,176 downwards.
CTATTATGTCGATCTGGTACTTATCTAATTCCTCAGCTAGCTTCATTTCTTTGCCATTCAGGCTTCTTATGTTGATAGTACCGATCTTTAACTCTAGTGATGTTGAGTTGGGGGGTATGTTTTCAGATTTGTTCCAGTAGCTAACTTTTCGCTGTTCACCCTGGTTCCCTAGTGAAAACAACGGGGTCTTGTTTAACCGGGTGACACTCCAGGCGGCATGAAATTTTGTCATGTTGTACCATCATTTTGTATTTTGGTTTTAGCCAATAAGAATATAATTTGGTTGGCTAAATCCCAAATTGCCAGCCCATCCTTGTTCGTTTAGTATCCAGGTAGATATCAAACAGGGTGCACCACGAGAAGGTGAGGATTGGACATTAGGTCAGAAGCCCTGGTTGGTTCTCCGCATTCCTTTAAAGGTGTAGAGGTCTCCTCTCAGTTATAGAGCATATAGCTATTATTTATTTTAATTTAATTATATGCATTTTTTTTATCTGATGTAACTTACTATGGGTAGTTGGTATAAGGTAGTAGTGTTTATACAGATGTATACATACCTGAATTTTATTATTGAAGTTTTTATTTCAAATGGTATGTGACTCCTTAAAATGAATATGTTGCATCTATAATAGGTGTAAGTATTCAGTTTACTGAAACGTTATTGTTATTGTTACATGATATATGAGCAAAATAAAGATATATTATTGGATACAAAATAGTAACTTTGGTTAATATACACTGCTTGGAAAGAAGTCAACAGACACCACTGTGTGAGGAAAAAACAGCCATGGTACCCATCTTAATAAGATATGGGACCCCTCTTGCTGTGATGACTGCAGCAATCCTGTTGGGCATACTTTCCACAAGCATAGAATAGCTATCAATGGGAATTTTGGACCATTCTTCCTGTAGGTATGTAATGAGGTCCTGGACTACTGTGGGATGGACATCTCTTGACCTCACCTAATGCTCCAGTTCATCCAAAGATGTCCAATAGGGTTAAGATCAGGGCTCCGTGGAGGCCAATCAAGAGTGGAAAGTTCTTGTTCACAATTCAAATAATTACAGCAGCAGCCTTATGACATAGCGCATTGTCTTGCTGAAAGAGACAATGGTCAGTTCATAGAAATGCCACAAAATAGGAAGCAGTGCAATGTCCAGTAGATACCTCTCGGAGTTCAATGTGCATGGCACCACAAACTCAGGTCTGAGGCTAAACCAGAAAAAACAGGATCACACCATCATACCACTACCTCTGAATTTCATAGTTGGGGTTATGTACTCTGGTAAGAAATGTTCACCAGACATCTGCCATACACATCTATCTCATTTGCACGGTGGAGGGCATAGCGTGATTCGTCACTACATAACACAGCTTTCTGAGCTTCCACATTCCACTGTACATGCTCACTGTACCACCGAAGATGCTACATGTTTGTTCAGGTAATGTGGGACTTGCATATTGCAGTCTCAGTTCTACATATTTCTGTGCAAATTCATGTTCTAGTCAATGCCCAAAACTCCACATTCAACATCATGTCAACTGACGAATGGCAGTTTTTACATATTATCCTTCATAGCACCCTATGGTCAGGTTTGGTGAGTGTGTTGGATCATCCGCTATGGGAAGCACTTGCAGTTGACTTTCTGCATTTCCATTCCATTCCATTCCTGTTCACCTGGGATGGCTCAATATATCAATATATCAATAATATATCAATAATAATGTCAAACAGATAGGCCTACAACATGGAATCCTATCAAAATGCCTCTTTCAAACTCTGTCAGTTCCTTTCTCACAGCCATTTCATCCAGACACAATTGTACTGACTTGGGAGCATTATATTCCTTCAATTTATACTGACTACAAACACGTAACTTGTTACAAGGCATGATGCACCTTGCCCATGGAGGTGTCCATTGACTTCTTTCCAAATAGTGTGTGTGCGCATGCAAGCATGCAGGTAATTATTGTTATACGAGTGGGGGGGGGGTATCACTGACCATACCACATCTCAAGAATTGCCACATATATTGAAAATGCATAAATTGGGAGGCTTATAATATAGGATAATAGAACTTGAGTTTGCAAATGACCAGGATTCTGATCTTTCAAAATTAATTTAATTGAAAATGAACCAATTTTTCATACACATTAAGGCATAAGAGTAGTAAATAAAATATTCAATACATATAAAACAAGCAACTATTAAAGTAGTTATTTATTTTCAAGATTAATATATTGTAACCACATTTTAATCACATCCTTAGCTGGCATGGTGAAGTTGAAGGCTGCTTTTTCAAGAATCTCTTAATGGTAACCTGACTGAGAGTTTCATCATATGATGTCAGACATCCTAGAACCATTTAAAGATGTTTTGAATCTCTGTTTTCACTTTAGAATCCTCAAGTATCAGATCATGTTCTTCGAAGAGAGCCATGGCACTGCCTTAACAACATTCGAGCTTGAGATATGACTTTTGCTGCAAGAGCTTTTACAGGCTCAACTGCCATAGAGCTTGACTCAGATTCCTTATGGATGGGCTTTTCCATAGTAAGAAGATGTTCATTGCTCAAGGCACAGAACTTATTTACAGATAAAGACAATACTATACAGACCAATACCAAAGAAATAGAAACATCAGCTGTTGGGCACAGTAGGAAACTGGGTAGCATGTGCAGAAACTTCCACGAGCTTGGATAAGAAACAGCAGTAGTTCTAATGTACTTAAATGAAACTACGTATATGCAAAAATGCAATTAATGAAACGTACAATGAGAGTTACATGTGTATATACATATATATATATATATATTTTTTTTTTTTTTTTTCTTAATTAGAGAATTATGTTACCATTTTATGCTCAACAAGAAATCTGATGCTATCTCTAACTCCACATGAAGCCATATTAGATGTGTATCCAAGAAAAATAGTACAATTTGTTTTTCTTTTAATGAATGGATCTGTTTCAATTACATCCTCTTTGTCTAGAGGCATCTCTTGACTTCGACATTCGATCTGCCAAATAAATAAATAATGCAGTGAAAGATGCCTGATTAATCAAAATTTAAAACCCAAAATTTTTAATCTCATGTATGTTAAATATATGGGAATTAAAATTATTATGTTATCAACCAAAATTAGTTTGATACTAATCAAAGCATTAAATACTATTTTCCTTATAATTTTCATATTTTTAGTAATATAAATTTTCAGTAGTATATAGTGAACCACCAATTACAAGTGAACTAATCTTTCAAGGATAACACACGTTATTCTGGCTGACAGAGAAGTTAGCATATCTCGTCTCGAACGAACATGCTGCAGGTCCAATTTCAGCTATGGCCATGGATGTCTGTAATTGTCTTCAGGTGAAAAATGAATTTTATCACCCAGCATGAAACAATTGCCCCACTTATTGGAGAGTTATTTATTTTCTAACTTCGCACTGAAACAGTACTACATACTCATAACTTATTTTTAACAGTATTAACAACACTAAATGAACTATTTTATAAAAAAAGATGCTTATTAACTTGTTTATATTTTGCTGAACTTCAAATCAGCATCTTCAGAGCACAACACAGCACGTATATGCGACAATAAGTGAAATAGTTCAAATTGTAACAGACAAAAGATCTAAAGTCCTAATTTAGCCCCCTCTAACATTGTAAAAAAGAAGTATTACAGCTATGTGGGACTCAATCTTAAGATAAGTCTCCCAAATTTTTGGAAAATTAATGCAACCATATTTGTTCAGATTAACCTGAACAAGTGGATGTGATAGAAGGATTCAAAGTTGCAGAAGCATTCAAAGGGGTGATGAAACGTTTTGCTCACCAATGCATACCCAGGCCTGCTGGAGTAGTACTGGGCCATATCGCAAGTGGGACAAATATACTGTTTCTGATGGTTTCTGGCAGGGTCATATTCATTCTAGAATTCAATGCTGATCTAATGGCTGGTTTCTCGTGGAGGTGGTGAAAGTTACTCTGTAGGCATTGTAGTGACAGGTGACAGCATCATCCAAGTCAAGTGGCTTGGATGACTCTGTAGTGGTAGATCCTGAAGTAGCTTGAAAAAGTTCCATGTTTGGCACTTACAGCAGGGTTTTTGTATTATGTAAAAATAATCCAAAAACTCTGCTGCTAAGCAACAAAAAGAACTAAATATAAAATGTAAAAATAACATAAAATATAGAAAAAATAGAAAATTAGCAAAAATAGAATAAAATTCTTAGCCCATCCAGAGTTGGAGGCACTCAATAAAAAAAATATATATACAGGGTGGTTGGAAAAATAATGTTTTTTTTTTTTTCTTTTTATACTTGAAACATTTTAAAGGCTGGCCTGGTTGGCCGAGTGGTTAGCATATCTGCTCTCCAGCCAAAAGACTGCGAGTTCAAATCCTGCCGTGGGCATGGATGTTTGTGATTGTCTGTGAAAATACCTGTGGCTTCGATGCAGTTGAGGTCATTGTAGTTGGTAGATTGAGTAGTGGAGACAAAGAGTTGTAGAGTAGGTGCCCTCCCTCGATGAGTCTTTGGATTCCCTGGAGGTGTCATGTAATAATAATATTTTTGCCGGCCTGGTTGGCCGAGTGGTTAGCGTATCCGCTCTCCAGTCAAAAGGCTGTGGATTCGAATCCAGCCATGGGCATGGATGTTTGTAATTGTCTGTGAAAATACTAGTGGTGGTGGTGCTGGGCAGTAGATGGCATTAGGTAGATGATGATTGTGGTTGGTTGGTAAATTGAGTGGTGAAGGCAGAGAGTTGTAGAGTGTCCTCCCTCGATGAGTCATTGAATTCCCTGGAGGTGTCACACATATATATCCTTATCCCATCCACAGTAAAAATCTACTATAAGTTTGCAAATAACCTTTTGTGGTGGTAGCAACATAAATAAAGATTAGCAAATGTTATATTAAACATTAGATAACGACATATTTTGGTTTCTTTAATAAAGGAACTTAAAAATTTATAAGAAAAATTATCAAGAATTTGTAAACTAAACAAAAATATAAAAGGGTATTTCTTTCAGACCACCTTATATATATGTGTGTATATATATAAATTTTTTTAAAACGTATGACTATAAAGCTAAAAGATAATAAAAATAGAAAAAACTATTTACTACCAAAAAGGCACCAATAGTTTCATCTTTCTAGAAGACTTCATGTGATGCACAACATAGAAGTGAAAAAAATCAATGATACATAAAAACATTACTCGCCATAATATTAACTTAAAACCAGATTGCCTAGCATATGAATTTTTGATCTAATTGCAGTGTTAAGCATGCGAACGATGTGTTTCACATATGCCATAGCTGAATAGTAGAGGGGTAACAATCAGACAGTTTGCAGCTTTGACACAGACAGAGTTGAGAACAATTTCAGTTGAAGCCAAAATTTTTCTTTCAAGCTCATCATTGCATCTATATATGATTTCTGATTTATCCCAGTTCACTAGGTGTGTAGTGAATTGGTTGTCACTGATATCAGCAGAATTAAGTACTTGACAGGATAAAGCAAGGGTTCTGGTTCTATCACATATGATATCTCTAACATGCACTTCTATATGAAACTCAACTGATTTCTATTTGCCTGTAATATGAGGAATTCCAGCCACCCCAACATAGTATACATTTGGATACTTTAAGTTGTGGTGTTTTGGTCTTACCAAGATCAAAGTTTAATTATGGGAATGATTGAAGTATGGATCTTATATTTCTTGAGAACTTTTGCCAACTTGGTTGAAATGAAGCTGATATAAGAAAGAGAAATAAAACCTTTCGCATCATGATTACCTTCAATATGGCATGCAGGTGGATTAAACAGGAAGTCAGAAATAGTTTATTTACAATAGCCTATTCTAAAAACTTGATAAAAGCAACTTTAATTCTTTAGTGATCTCTTCTTCATTGCTGATGACAGTATGCACATGGATTCCCAAAGTAGAAATGACCAAGCTTGTTGGGTGGGTGATGATGAGACTAAGCATGATGATTCTTGTGGAAAGGCTTAGAAGTTGGTTATACATTCTTACTAAATAGCTTAAGGAAATTACAACGTACAATAGAATATACGTTAAAATAAATTTTAATACTCTTCCAATATTTCGGCAACGTCACATTGCCATTTTCACAGGAACTTAAAAAAACAAGACACGTGCACGCAAGCACAACACACAGTAAATGAGGATGAAGCAGGAAGCTATTCTTTTTCCTAAAAGTCCTGATGGTGCCCCCCAGCAGGCAATGTTGGTATTCTTGGTCGAACAATCATTGGAATGGAAGGCAAACTTATTTTGAACAAGCTTTCAACAGTATAAACAAATCTTCCCTATGGAAATTGCTTAGAAATTATGGACTCCCAGAAAAAATAATAAGAATAATTAAACAAATGTATGAAGATTTTGAAATTAAAGTAATACATGGAAATACCCTCTCAGAACCATTTAAAACAAAGACAGAAGTAAGGCAAGGTTGTATACTCTCCCCTACTATGTTTTTAATTGTCGTAGACTGGGTGATGAGAAAAGTATCTCATGGAAATACAGGATTACAATGGTTACTTCAAAAATAACTCCACGATCTAGATTTTGCAGATGATATCTGCTTACTTTCACACAAGCATAAAACAAAAAACAACAACACTTGTAGAAACAGCCAAAAGAGTTGGTCTTAGGATAAATAAAAATAAAACAATGTTGATGAAAATAAATGCAAAACAAAATAAACAAATAACAATAGAAGAAATACCGCTTAAAGAAGTAGAACATCTCATATACCTTGGTTCAACAGAATCAATAAAAGGAGGAACTACTGAAGATATAAATAGAAGGAAACAGGAAACAGCTGACTTATTCAACTTTCAACCAACTTAGAAATATTTGGAAAAACAAGAATTTGTCTATAAAAACTAAAATGAGAATATTTAACTCAAATGTAAAGGCAATACTAATGTAAGGATCAGAAACTTGGATGTTAAATAAAAAGATAGTTAACAGTGCTCAGGTCTTCCTAAAGAAGTGTTTAAGAATGATACTGGGAATATATTGGCCAAAACAAATATCAAATGAAGAACTATGGCAGAGAACAAACCAGAAACCCATGTTGCAATGGATACGTGAAAGGAAATGGCGATGGTTGGGGCATGTGTTGAGGAAGAAGATAAAATAATAGTAAAACAGGCTCTAGATTGAAACCCACAGGGTAAAAGAAGACGAGGAAGGCCAAGAGAAACATGGAAAAGAACAATACTAAAAGAAATAACAAATATTAATAAAAACTGGAACCAAATAAAAGCAGAAGCAAAAAACAGAGTCCAGTGGAAAATAGTGGTGGAAGACCTATGCTCCCAGGTGGAGTGAAGAGGATTAAGTAAGTATCTACAGTGAGGTAGAAGCCCCCTTGTAATGCGAGGCACCCTATGTTATTATAGCTTCTCTAGGTTATGCATGTAAATCTGGGCCTGATGTCACACTTTCATTGTTTGTGAAAATTTATCACCAGAATAAAATATAAACATAAACACTAAACTTGAATGACCCTGATGATTTCAAAAGGTTTCTCTTGATACACATCAAGAGAAACTAAGGATAGAACAGTAATTACACCAACACTTGTTTAAGGTCCTGATGTCACACTTTCATTGTTTGTGAAAATTTATCACCAGAGTGAAATATAAACAATGAAAGTGCGACATTTAAATTTGCATGACCCCTGATGATTTCAAGTAATCTCTCTTGATATACATCAAGAGAAACTAAGGAGAACAGTAATTACACCAACATTTATTAAAAGTTCATTCTAGATGCCACTATTAATCATGAAATGTGATGATGCAATAATTAAATTTACTTAATTATTGTATCATCACATTCTTAATGTAATTAAATTAATTACATTAATGTAATAAATCACTGTGATACTTCAGCCACTCTACTATTTTTGTTAAAATGGAGTGGAATATCTTTCAAGAGAACTTAACTAAGAAGTTAATCACATAACAGATGTGTAAATGATAAAAGATGTGATTTCTTGAAAAATGTCTTAAGCAGATTTTATTGTATGTATAATTACTATTTAATTACCATTCTGTTGATTTCTTCAATGGCAAGACCAAAGTTTGTGGCCTGGAATCCTGATGTTCTAAAAGACTCTAACAATGCATGGTAGTGAACACCCTTGTTAAAATCATAGCCTTGAACTGGAATTTGTACATTAGGAAGGTCTCTAGTTTTTACAAGAACAGCATCAATGGCTAGTGGTGGTACTTCTTTGGAAATATCCATTGTCTGAAATGAGAACAGTAAGTTATTTTTTTTAATGAATATTTAGATTTAGATTATTAAAATTACAGTAATATATCATTTATATGACCTTCAAAACAACAATCCACGTTTTGAAGTCAATGTCCTACCATGTGTCCTCATGGTAGGACACAATGTAATTGTACTTTATTTAATCGACTCTTCAATTATCAGAACTGTCCATGACACATTATAAACTTCTATTAAGCAAAATATTTTCTTATCATGAATTATGTTCATACAGCTGTCTAGAGCCTCACAGAGGTATACAAAAATAATGAGATTATGCATTGGGACTCAATTGTGCTTTTAAGTCGCTCGTTGGTAGTTCATACTTTGAGTCATGAGGTTAAGAGCTCATGGACTATTAGAAGAATGACTAGCCAAGTACTGGCCAATCTACAAAACACAGCATATTTCAGAAGCAATACAGGTGACTGACAACCTTTCTTCTTGGCTGGAATTAGGAAACTTTATGAGGTCAGAGACATAACAGCAAAAATTCTGAAGCTAAATTATGGTATTTCATTAGAAAAAATAAAACTTATATGTGTGAATATCTGCATGCTACTTGGATAGTTTACTAGTGAACAGACAGAAAACTTATGATAAGAGCAATTTTAAGGCTCATAACTATCGTTAAATTATTTTGCTATAATATAATCAATATCTGTTTGGTAAGTGCTTTCTTTATATCATATCAAAATAATTTAATGATAGTTATGAGACTTAAAATTGCTCTTATAAGTTTTCTGTCTGTTCACTAGTAAATTATCCAAGTGGCATGCAGATATTCACACATGTAAGTTTTATTTTTCCTAATGAAATACCATAATGTATTTCATAAAATGGAATATTTTATAATATTTTATAAATACCATAATTTTTCCTAATGAAATACCAAAGAACTATACTCAACATTCCTGTGAAGGAATGTTGAGTATAGTTCTTTGATTAAAGAAAGGAGATAAATGGGACTGAAGGTATGTGTATGGGGGGGGGGGAGCCAAAAAAAAGGTAATGCACCAATATTTAAAGAAAATTTGGAAGGGGAAAGTGGGAAGAAGTATGGTAGTAGGTTAGTGTATAGAAAAGCAGCAGCCGCCTAGACAGATTGCCATTATCTCAAGAATAGGGCACAACAAAGGAGAGGTCTTATGTCGTGTGCAGCTATGATACATGTGAAAAATACCTGGCAAAAATATGAGCTGGGGGAGGAAAAAAATTTAATAACCATCTCTGCTATTAATATGTACTTGAAATGAAAATAATAAATCAATTAAAAACTGTTAATTGTTAAAAATTAAGTTTTATTAATAAAAATTTTTAGCAGTAATTACATGGATATACCCTAAATAGCCAAATTACTAGGATATCCAATCTTTTACCTAAGTTTGCACATGAAGTATCATCACAACTATATATATCTACATATAGTTGTGATGATACTTCATGTTTTATAAATATATAAAATTAAGCAAAACAGAATATTTTATAAATTTTATAGAAAATAGATATTTTATAAATATATAAAATTAAGAAATCCAGAAAAATATTCTTAGCCAAATCATGGTACAGTTGTACTATCAGTTTAGAAAACCTTTTGTGGGTGGAAGCCACTTAAAAAGTAACCTACTTGTATATGTAAGTAGATGACTTCACATCTATTTGTCTTAGTATTTCAGGCAAAGAAATTTGATGACATATGTTTCCACATATATAGTTAGCCTAGTTGTAAAGATGCTTCGACAGCAAAGTTTGTTTGCTCATGCTTCCGTAGGAGATTAAAACAAAAATATAATTTTTGTTCAGTATAATCTGCTTTGTAACAAAGCAAAGAAAACTTTCCACTAGAGCATCTAAGAAATACAGAAAATGATTGAACATTGTATGCACCACTTTTTGCTTATATATCAGAGCATTCAGTCAATATAATAAATTTCCACATACTTCTGAAACGTTTCATGAACAAGTAACCTCAATTCTTCATGAAATACTGTCTGGAGTTTTGCCAGTGACATTAGCCCATTAGGTATGTAAAATTTTAATTGATGAGTTATATTCTTCATGTTAAGTTCAGGTGCTTAAGCTGGATAGCTAGCAGGAGATCACATGTTGGAAGTTTTTCCACTTGTTTATACTATAAATTAAAGATGCTAAGAGATTATATTCTTGGTTTAATCCTTTATCCACATGTAAGCAAACAAAGTTTGTGCCTGAAGTAACTTCAAGACTAGGCAACTTATATATAGAAACTAATGACTTTCACATCACTTGCCTCTGCAGTGACTCTTTCCATGAAGAGTCACTGCAGAAGTCATATTTCCATATACAAGTAGCCAAAAGGCGACCCTTCCCATAATGCATAGCATTATACATATCTGTAAGGATGTGTGCTTTGCATTATGGGATACTAAGGCAAGTGAAGTCATTAGCTTCTATATATGAGTTGCCTAGTCCTGGAGTTACTTCAGCCGCAAACTTTGTTCGCTTACCTTTCCTTTAGTGTTACATAGTGATCAGCATTCATTTTAGACAAATTATGGTTTCTACAACTGTGTTAGAAATAATTATTTTAATTTCCTGACGTCCTTCATATTAAGATCATCATCTGGAGTGTGCACACATATATATATATAGAGAGAGAGACAAGCTATATTACATTTCACACAGTATGCTGGAGATAATGATTTGATCAACGGTCAGCCTGACATCCAGTGAAAATAAAATAAAATAGCCACATCAAAGCTATATTCTATTTAAGAAAACATCAGAGAACCATTCTTTCATATAGACAGTTTTATTACAGTAAAGATGATATCCTAATTTAACATGACAATTGTTATATTAGATGTGGCGTTTGCACACCACAGCGCTTGGCCGCATGAAGGAAGACTTGGTTTCGAGTCTAGTCGCCGACTAGAGGAAATTTTTCTAAGCCTTTTTTCAACTGGTTCCCGAGTTAGTCGATCTCTGGCATAGGCAAGCGGGTTTTTCCTCCTGGAAACTTGGGTTTTTCGTCCCGTAAATTCAAGAAAATCAACCGTAGAACCCACATTATTTCAGACATTAAATATATTGTGTTAGGGTTAGGGACCACGAGATGGTGGCACATTTGAGCCGTCTCTCTTCACTGTCTACTGCTTAATTAGTGATAGCCTCGGGCCATCTATCTCTGATTGGTACCAGTGGAGATTGAACTGCCCACTCAGTCTCCTAAAGTTAGATAAAGCTAAATGGCCTTGCCTATTCCCCGTATATGGGAATAAAAAGGCGTTAGCTGATTCAAGATTCTGGATTACCTATGGTCATCATCATCATGCATATCAAGGATTTAGGCCTAGCATGGCCTGTTCCGGCTTTAGAAGTCATCATTGAATCGTTTAAGAGGACGTCCTGGTTTTCTTTTTCCTAATGGCTTGTACTTTAAGGCTTGTTTTAGTAATCTTTCTGTTTTCATTCTTTGAAAGTGTTGTATCCATTTATGTTTATATTTTTTAATTTTTTATATTACTGGTTCTTGGTTTAATTCTTTCATAATTTCTTCGTTTCTTTTGTGATCAAATAGGGTATACTTTGCAGTTTTTCTCATAAACTTCATTTCTGCTGTTGTTAATCTTTGTCTTTTTTGTTTTATTGTCCAGATTTCGCTTCCATACATTAAGACTGGTAGGGCTAATGTATTGTATACTTTTAGTCTGGTTTGTTTTTGAACTAGGTTTGGTTTAAATATAGAGTTAATTACACCTGTTATTTTTAAATATTTTGCAATTTTTACGTTTATATTTTTTCATTTTCATATGTGATCATACATCCTAGGTAATTAAATGAATTCACCTGTTCTAAGATCTTGTTATCTATTACTATTTTTGTTCTTGCTGGATCTTATCCTTTAAAGGCCATAGTTTTTGATTTTTTTGTTGATATTATCATACTATAATCTTTGGTTATCTCATTTAGATCTAAAATAGCTTTCTGTAGTTTATCTTCAAAACTTGTAATTATTATTTGGTCGTCGGCAAAGAGGAGTGTGTTTAAGTTTACTGCAGAAGAAAGTTTAATTCCTTGATGTAAATTTTTATTCCATTTTATTGTTATTTCATTTAAGTAGATATTAAAAAGAGTTGCTGTGAGGGGACATCCCTGTCAGACCCCTTAGTTTATCTCATTCGTATATGATAGCTCGTGATTTAATCTGATTTGTATTTGATTATTTTCATATATACTTGTGATAGCTTTTAGGATATTATTTGGTATTTGTCTTTCTTTTAATATGTTAAATAATATGTTTCTTTTAACTTTGTCAAATGCTTTTTCAAAGTCAATAAATGCAATATTTGTTTCTAAATTGTATTCTCTTCTTTTCTCTATTATTAATTTTAGGCAAAATGCCAGGTCAATACATGATCGTCCTTTTCTAAATCCATTCTGTATTTCTAAAATAAAGTTTTCAGAATATTTCATTAGTTTGCTATTTAAGATTCTGCTATATATTTTGTAACAGGAATTTAGTATACTGATACCTCTATAGTTTTTAGGGTCATCTCTAATACCTTTTTTAAAGATAGGAATCACAATTGCTTTTTTTCATTCTATTGGGGGGATACCAGTTGAATAAATTTTATTTAAAAATAATAAGTCTTTCTTTGAATCTAGTTCCTGCATATTTATATAGTTCTGAACCTAGTTTATCTTCTCCAGGTGATTTTCCATTTCTTGTTTCTTTCAGGCTGATTTCTAATTCTTCTTTAGTTATTTCCTTTTCATTTTCCTTAATTGTTTGCCAACTGTCTTTTTTAAAATATTTGTCTGTCCACAATTCTGTGTAGTAATTTAGAAATTCTTCTAATTTCAATTCAGTGTTTAATTTTATATTTTCTTTGGTATCTGCATTTAAGTGTTTCAAAATTTTATATACATTGGGTCTCATTTTATATAAATCATGTTCTAAATTAGAAACAAATTTGTTCCATGATTCTCTATGTCATTTTCTGACTTCTCTTTTAGCTATGGCTCTTATTCTTTTATATTCTATTTCATCTTCTAACATCTGCTTAACCATTTGTGATAGGCTGCTTTTTTCTTTTTGATTATTTCTTTGATTGTATCATCACAGATCTTCAGTTTTTCCCTTCTATTGAATTTTTTGGTCTTTCCTAAGCTTTCATTTGCTGCTGCATTTAGTATTATTTTTATATGTGTCATTCAATAGTCTAGTTTTATAAACAAATGTTTCAATTTTTCTTTCTGTTCTTGTTACTTGTAGCCATTTAGGTGGTAATCTTAATTTTATTTTAACAAGTGGTCACTGGTTATTTCATATCCTCTGTGAACTCTAACATCTAGTGAAAATTTTGATGTCTTTTCATTTAGTATAAAGTAATCTAATATTGATTTCCATCCTCTTGCTGCCCAAGTATATTTATGTATGTCTTTATGTTTATAGAAGGAATTCATTATTTTTAGGTTATTATAAACTACAAAGTCAATCAATTTTTTACCATTCCTGTTTAGCGTATGATCTCCATGTATTCCTATATTATTATTAATTTTTGTGTTTCCAATTCTTGCATTTAAGTCTCCTGCTGAAATTATGTAATCATTTTTATTTATGTTATTACATATGTTTTGTAGCTGATTATAAAAACCATTATTATCCTGTTCTCTTCCTTCTTCTGGGGCATATAAACCAATTATTGTTAAATAGCCTCTATCTGTTTTTATTCTAGTTCTATTATTCTTTCATTCCATAATTTATAATGTTTTAACTGTTATGAAAGGGAGTTATGAATCCAAATCATGACTCCTGCTTGTGCTCTTTGGTCTCTGTTGACTCCATTGTATATCACATAAAAATTTTCAGTTCTCATAGTTCCTTTCAATTTCTTTTTTGTTTCAGTGATCTGCTATTTTAAAATTCTTTCATTTAATAATTGGTCTAATTCTATTTCTTTATATGCTATTCCTCTTACATTCCAGTTTGCTATGTATAATATATTTTGTTGTATCCATTTTTGTTTTACCTTTTCCATTCCAGAGTTGTTTCCTATAGATTCAATCCGATTATCTTTTTCTGTCAGCTTACAAGTATGGTTATGCTCTCCATGTCAGGGGACTAGCCTGATGATGGAATAGTTCAGTGGTAGGGCTGCTACCTTAAGGCTTCTGAACTAGCCTTCTTCTGAATTTGAACCCATAGGAGGAATAGGGTATATTGAAGGGGGGGGGAAGAGTAGATTATACAGGAATTATAGTAAGATTTATAGAGAAGGCATAGTTGTAAGGCCAGAAATGAAAAGACCTCATGGCCCTCGAGTACTATAATAGCATAGGGGTCATAAAATAAGAAGAGCAGGCTGATAAGGCCTTATAGGAAAGATTAAAATAAGTGGGTCTTCTTCAAAGTAGTAGAAGGAGAGGATAGATCCAGCTAGGGGTTCCATGGGAGTGCCGCTTCCCTTACAATCAAGATGATTGCCCCTTATGGCCCTGTCGGTCCACGAGTCCTTATTCAGTATATTCGGACCATCCCACCATACACACCATACATTGTAAAACCTCTTACCTGCAAATGATTTATTTTGGCACATGAAAACAAAAAAAACATATTCGAAATATAACAGGTTAACATAACATTTACTGAACACAAAACAAAAGTATTAAATAATTAAAATAAATAAATATTTAACGCCAACAAAAGTAACCTGGCTCACCAACTAGCACACAAAAACTATTTACAATTAATTATTGTTTGAAGTAATAAAAAAAAATTAATTTAAGCACATAAAAAAATAAATAGGTTTACTATTTAGGGGCCTAGTTTTACTAACACGTATACTGCTTAATATGTATTTATTTAAATATGCATTTTTTTTTTTTTTTTATTTTGCTATGTCATTAATCATTTCCGAAAAATTACAATTTTTGGCAATTTCCTTTTCGATGCTTAATATAGCAAGTGCATTTAAGCATTCTTTGCACATACTTGACCGAAGATAATTCTTTATCAATTTTAATTTGCTAAAAGAATACTCTGCACTTGCTATAGTAACTGGTAACGTAAATAAAATTTTCAATACAGTTAGCAGATTTGGAAATAGTTCATTATAACTATTATTTAATATATATTGCAATATGTCTTTGCGCGTTATTTACATTTTTTTGGTCCAAGATCAATTCTCGTAACAAATCAATTTTCTGGATTAAAATAGGCAAGGCATTTACATCTTTACTATAGTATTTTACAAAATCCCTTGAGCAGTTTCCTTGTTCATTTTTTTTCTAATGTTTTTATATCAGTAATTAATTTAAAATAAGAAATAACATTGGGTATATTTTTAAATCTATCTATTTGTACAATAACAGTATCAATCACAATGTTGAAAAAGTGACATCTAAATTCCTCTACCGGGTTTAGTAAAACTTCATCTTCTGCTAGTTCGAAAAATAATCTATTTCTTTTTCGAATTCTTTTTCCAGGAAAGTCTTCAGAAATATTCAAGTTTCGTGCTATCATTTTTGCATCGTCTAAAAATGTGTTAAATTTTGGATTTCATTTTTAATTTTATTCACTAAATTAAAAGCAGAGTCAAGAACAATTGTTTTTGCTTGAAATAGTTTGTTGATACTATTAATTTTTGACAATATTGTAAACCACACCAATAAGTTTAAAATAAATGGCATTTCTTGTAATGAATCTAGTAGACTTTTAACTTTGGATACTGCTGTGTTATCGTTAATTGCACCAATAAATTCTTCTAAGGCATTATAAGTTTATTCAAACTGTGTATATATACACTGCTTTGACTGTGTCTACTTTGAATTCCCATCGAGAATCGCATAATGGTTTAAGCATAAGATTTAAATGCTTTTGTATAATTTCCCACTTTTTTGTAGATGCAGAAAATACGCAGTATAAACATTGCAATATTCCAAAATTTTTTTACAATATATACTACTGGAAGCAGCATCACAAATTATCAAATTAAAAGAATGTGATAAGCAAGGTATACATAAATTGCAAGAGGATTTAAACTAATTATTCTAGATTGTATGCATTTATATGTTCCCTTCATATTGCTACTGTTATCGCTGCTTCCCTCTACAATCCACAATATCTAAATCAAGCTCATCTATTCTTTTTAAAAGTGAATTTGCTAGTCCTTCACCAGTCACATCAGTTACTTCAATAAATCCTATAAATGACTCATTTACAATTAATTTTTTTGTCTACGAAATTTACGTATCTAATAATTATTGAAGTTTGCTCCTTGTGAGAAACATCAGGAGTACACTCCATTTGGATACTGTAATACATGGCTGCTTTTATATCGTCTTTAATTTTATTAAGGACTTCATTATCTAATGCAGCAATAATTTCCTCTTGATATCTGTGCACCAAATGATGCACAATTCTTTTTTTTCGTATTTTTAATTCTGTTTACATGATCCATTAGCACAAGATCATATTTATTTAATAACTCTATTAAACTTAAAAAATTTCCATTATTCGGCATACGTATTGTTTCATGGGATCCTCGAAATGACAGATTATTACTTGCTAAAAATAGAATTACATCTACAATTCTTTGGTGAATAGTAATTTTAGATGTTCTGTTTCTTTATTTATATTAATTTGATTTGTTCTGTCAACAGTCGAACATAAATTAAGCCTTTTTAATAATTCTTGCCAAGCAATAAAAGAATTAAAGTGGCCAACAGAAAGCTCATGATCTCAAATCACAGATGACAGTTTTCTCCATTTATTAAAACCATATATAAATCGTGTTGATTGATCTTTTCCTCTTCTTTTGGAAAATAATACATAACAAAAGCAAAATACTGAGTCTTGAGCTTTTGAGTAAACTAACCAGCTGCCAAGCTGAGTTTTCACCATTTGGCATTTTTTTTAAATAGTACGATGTAGAAAATGATCTACCTTCAACATTCTTAACAAATGTGTCTTGATGATGTTGTTTAGGTCCGGTTTTAACACAAAATAATCAAAATTTATCAGTTATAATATTCGGCCACAAACTTGGATCCTTTATATTCACTTGATCACCATCGTTATTATTGTTTTCATTATTTCCTGTATCCAAAACGTTTGTATAATCAGACGTGTCTTTTTCGACGAATCCCACAGTTTCTACATTTTCGTTGAAAAGCTGTGTAGCTTGTTTGGAGTTTTCTTCTTCAGTTGAAGTTTGAATTACAACTGCTGAAGTCATAGCAATTTCATTGTCAGATTTATTTTGTAGCCATGAAAACAAATCTACTCGTGACTTTTTGAAATTTTGCTTTTCTTCTTTTTTCTTTTCTGCTCATTTCCTTTTTTTGACACCCAGAGGAATACTTTCGTGGCATGGACATTATGAGTTATGCTTTGCCTGTCAAATAAGTAAATAATATTAAATATTTTTATCCCATGAATTAACAAAAAGTTAAATATGTACATACTTTTTACAATATTACAAAATTTTAGAAACACTCAAGGAATGTGTTTATTTTTTTCATTTGTTTACTTCAGTACATCAGTCTCACCCTTATCTATGACTATTAACTGAGTTGAAATTAACGTAGCTGAAATCTAACCACGTGTAGACAACACTTTATAATCCTGAATATTGATAATACATTTCACATAGCTTTAAAAATAACTTGCCGTATTTACTGGAATATAACTGGTCCTCGCGTATAACTCACACCCCTGATTTTACTTTGCAAAAAAAAGAAATTGAAAAGATTTATTTAAGTTAAGGGATATTATATCCCATATTGTTTCTTAACCGAATAAGAAACTCAAAGAGTTTCATGCCGAACATAGAAACTATATAAAGTTCAGCAATTCCAAGCGTAAGCAAATACCTGGATAGTGCAGCAACTGACCCTTGAAGGTAGTGCGAGCTGAGGCAACTCATGTAAAAGGTGGAGCAAGCTCTGATCACTATTCTTGATATTTACCCATAATGTGAACTTAACTCCTAGGAGCTGTATTATTGTTCAACATTATGAGAGAAGGTCACTACCCAGACTGGTTTCAACCTTTTTTGAGGTCTCATCAGTGAGTAGGTAAACCATGTTAATACCAAGTTTGTAGCGAACAGAACCTACATCCCTTTAATGAGAATTGCCAAGAGGTGTATAATTAATACTTTAATAGGACACCTCTTGGCAATTCTCATTAAAGAGATGCAAGTTCTGTTCGCTACAAACTTGGTATTAACATGGTTACCTACTCACTGATGAGACCTCAAAAAAGGTTGAAACCGGTCTGGGTAGTAACCTTCTCTCATAATGCTGAACAATAATACAGTTCCTAGGAGTTAAGTTCACATTATGGGTAAATATCAAGAAGAGTGATCGGAGCTTGCTCCACCTTTTACATGAGTTGCCTCAGCTTGCACTACCTTCAAGGGTCAGTTGCTGCACTATCCAGGTATTTGCTTATGCTTGGAATTGCTGAACTTTATATAGTTTCTATATTCGGCATGAAACTCTTTGAGTTTCTTATTCGGTTAAGAAATAATATGGGATATAATATCCCTTAACTTAAATAAGTTCATGTCTGAATTGAAGCCTTTGGCTCTTCATTATAATTAATACCTGAAATTGAAAAGTTTCGCGTAACCTTGCACAGAAAAAAAAAAGTTTAATCACGTTCACCTCATGGCAATAGTGACTCGCTTCCCGTGGCAAACCACACGCTCTCCATACCAGCCAACATGTCTGCAGACGCAAGTAAAAGCAGGTCGTTTATTGTGTCACTGAATAAGGTACAAACATTTGCAGCCTGTGTAATATATTTCTCAACAAATAGTGCAATTAGAGACAGGATAAAAATGGCACTAACTAATGAATTGCATGTCCCTTCTCCCAAAAAACTATGCTATTTAGCTGCAAGCAAAACCATATGCTGCACTGCAAACACTAAAAACTAGATGTGTGGGAGTCTGTCTCCCCAACTAAAATGCTGAGCAACAATAAAAATCAACAGAAAGTGTTAAAATTCGTAAACGTGTTAAAGCTAGGAAATATATAGTGAATATTGTTATGGCACTTTCAGATATTGAATTTGGTTGAAGAGAATTAGCATTTCGATTCAAAAACTGTCTGCTGACTTTTATCTTTGACTCGCACAATCTTTTGTTAATACCACACCAATCATATGCACATATCTTTACTGGCCTAGTACCATGGCTGTCTGTTCATTAGTCATTCGTGAAGGATTGTTCATTAAGTATGTCAAGTCTTATAAATTACTGCTAATTTTTGCTTGAAATAATGGGAAAGCAGATGGTGCAATTTGGGTAGGATGCACACAAGAAAACTGCTCTCTAGGCAGGAAATAGCAATTGCAATATATGGGGGATTTTACGAAAAAAACTGAAAACTTTAATTTCCGAAAATCAATGTAAAAGAAATTTGCTTTTATATCTAATAAGTTAAACATATTAATTGACAATAAATACTTCCAATCCATATTTTAATGACTTAAGATTTAATAAAACCCAAATCCAAATACACTTTAGAAAACGGATACGTTCTTTATGAAACATGAAACGATATATCAAATGATGGTGAAGGAGTCACACCACGTCTGGATGCCTGACGAATAATGCAACAGCTGAACTGGACAAAACTTGTACATCAGTATATCGCGGAGATATATCGATGGCTTGGAAATAGAATGTTTGTTTCTAATTTTCTTATTACTTATTATTATGAAACAGTTGGTAGAGTTTAATTGATTATTGTATTTTTATTTAGTATAGCTGTACTTAATAAAATTGTATTATATTAAGTTAAAATATGTGTCAGCGAAGATGTTTGAAATGTATTTTTTTATTTAATTATATTTTAAGATGAGTCCTGGGTTGCGTGCCGGAAACAAGTCATTGGCATGCCACGTTTGACAGGCATGTTAAGGGTTGTCCACCCCTGCTCTAGACTAACCATATATAAAGAATATAATAAATATTTTTTTAACGGTTTCGATAAAGAGCCAAATGATATAAATGTGTAACAGATTAGAAAAAACTAATGATGGATCAGGCATTTTAGTGTAAAATAGCAATCATGTTTGTTAATTTTTATACACTGCATAAACGCATCGAAAGGGCTAAGCAAAAACCCTAATATAATAGAGAAACAGAGATATTATTATTATCGGGGGACCTAAAATCCTGTCGATGAAATCCCTTTAGTTATAAGCAAAATTAGAAGAAAAATAAAAATAAATAAAAAATACGTTTCCGCAAATGTGTACCGACTGTGCCCACTCGATCGTGGGGCCCAGGTGCATTGCCCCCATCGCACCCCCGAGATTGCAGGCCCTGGGGCCAGCAGAGGGAATGGATTCTTGGATGAGTTGAGAAAGTTCTTTAATTTTGCAAGAGGTTTAAAAGTGGCTTTAGTTGTACAGAATACTACAAAATAAACAGAATAGCACAGAAATACAACCTTAAAGCCACCTTTAAACCTTCTGCAAAATTAAAGAACTTACTCAACTCATCCAAGAATCCATTCCCTCTGCTGGCCCACCCATAATTTGTCCTACATAGGGGAAACAGGACGCACAATTCCTATCAGAAAAAAGAACATTAAGGACACGCTAAATATAATAACTATGGTAAAGCTGGCCTTTCTGATCATGCCATGAACACTTTACATAGAATTGACTGGAAAAGCACCTGTTGTTTACATCACACCAAAACATGGTATGAATGTAAATTTAAGGAGGCCTGTGAAATTCTTATTAACCACCCTAATCTTAACAATAACAATGGTCTAAAAATCCCAAGAATATGGAAGGCAAATATTCTACCCACTTAACCTTTCTCCCTAAGAGTTAATTATAAATTGGACCATAGGTGATCCAGGATCTTGAATCTAATATAACAATTGTCATGTTAAATTAGGATATCATTTTTATTGTAATAAAACTATTTATATGAAAGAATGTTTCTCTGATGCTGTTTTACACAGAATATAGCTTTGATTTAGTTATTTTATTTCATTTATTTATTTTAATTTTATTTTACTTTCACTAGAGGTCAGGTCAGTAGAATAACCATTGATCAAATCATTCTCTTTAGCATGCTGTGGGAAATGTAATATAGCTTGTCTCTGTGTGTATATATATATATATATATATTCCAGATGATTACCAGAATATGAAGGTCAAAACATTGAGAAATTAAAATAATTATTTCTAACATGATTGTAGAGTTCATAATTTGTCTAAAATGTTTGTTTGCTTACACTTGGATAAAGGATTAAATCAAGAATATAATTTCTTGGCATCTTTAATTTATAGCAGGAGACCACATTGCCTTTTAAGGCATGTGAAACCTGATCAGGGGTTCTGACCACCTGTCCAATCCTCATCCTCTAGTGGCTCCCCTATTAGGATAGTGATATGAAAGGACACTGAATGAACGAGGATAAACTAACTTGGGATTTACTCAACCAAATTGTATTCTTACTGCCTTAAACCATAATGAAAAATGATGGTACAAGAAAGAATTTTATGTCAGCTGGAGCATCACCTGATTACTCAAGGTCCCCTGTTATTTTGTCAGGAAACTATGGCAAACAGTGAAAAGTCAGCAATTGGAACAAATCCCAACTTAGCAAAAGCAGAAGTCAAGATTGGAACATGAACATAAAAAACATCAATGGAAAAGAAATGGCAGAAGAAATGCATAAGTACCAGATCAACATAAAAGTATTACCAAAACAAGGAAGAGAAAAACAGGCGAGATGTTTTTACACAACAAATACAAGATATTATATTCAGGCAATAAACAATTAAAGATGATTAGAAATTATATTCTTGGTTTAATCATTTATCCCAGTGTAAGCAAATGTCACTGAATTATCTGATACTAAGGCAATTAATGTGAAGTCATTAGCTTTATATACAAAGTATCCCAGTTGTGATGTTACTTCATGAGCAATTTTTTTTTTTTTTTTTTTTTGCTTGCACTTGGATAAAGGATTAAACCAAGAATATAATTTCTTGGCATCTTTAATTTATAGTATAACTAATGATGTGAAAAAAAAATTTCAAAGATTTTCACTTGAAGACAAACAGTTGAGAAATCATAGGAATATAACAGATCTGTATTTCAGTTTTATAGTTCAGAAAAGGGCATATGACAAGGTGCCAAGAGAAACACTGTTCCAAATATTACAGTTATATCATGTAAATGGGACATTATATTAAGCAATATGCTGTCTATATCTATTATTATTCAGGCCTCCATGGAGTCAAAAGACTCATCGTGGGAGGTCCTTCCTCCTAATATAGTCTGTCAAGTCTGTCAAGATTCATCGAGGGGAGGTCCCCCCCTTAAGAAACACAAAGTCTATCAATACCACTCCTTAAACTCATTGACCGTTCTTGCTCTCACCACTCCATCAGACAATGCATTCCACGGTTCAACCACCCTCCACGCAAAGAAACCACTCCTTACCCTCAATTGTGTTGTAAGTCAGCAGTTAGAATTGAAGGAGGTACAAAAAGATGGTTTGATGTTAAATTAGGTATATAACAAGGATGCACATTATCTATATGGATCACATTATGAAGGAAAGTGGTATTAAACCTGATATCAAAATTGGAGATATTGATACCAGTTGTTTATTTCATGCAGATGACGTTACACTTCTAAATAAATCCAGTACAAGACTACAGGATTTCCTTGTTAAATTGAACAAGGTACTGTAATAAATTTGGTATGAAAATTGGCTCTCTGCTAGATATTGAGAGTTGTAGATGGGAATTAGAAAAGTACAAGTGGAGGTCCACAGGGTTCAATATTGGAACAATTACTTTTCAATCTTTATGCCAATAATATTGTCACAGGACTACATGGATATGTTCAGTTGTTTGCAGATGATGTGAAGTTTGGAAAGGTTATTAGCAAAAGTGCTGATGTTTTGGCTCTTCAAAAGGAATTTGAATAAGCTTATGGATAAACGAATGAGGATATCAGTTTAATGCAAATAAATGCAAGGTTTTAAATTTTGGGATCGATCCACAGATGTGATGCTTCATACTCACTTGGTGGAGTTGTACTGGAAAGAGTGGAGGAAGCAACACATAATTTAGGAAGGTAATTGTGGATAGAGATTTGAAGTTGCAAGGACATATTGCAAAGTTTGTGAAGTAATCTCAGGGATTTGTGTGAAAGGTTAGCAGAGCTAATCTCAGGTAGGCCATTTAAACAGAATGGGAGAGGAAAGGTTAGCTAAAGTGTTCTTTGCCAGGATTGCAGGAAAAAGATCTAGGTAGATTGATATATTAAAATGTGCCTTTAGAAGATAGAAATAAAGGCCTGGTTGGCTGAGTGGTTAGTGTATCTGCTCTCCAGCCAAAAAAGCTGTGGGTTCAAATCCTGCTGTGGGCATGGATGCTTGTGATTGTCTGTGAAAATTCTAGTGGTGGTGGGCAGTAGATGGCATTGGTGTAAATGATGTAGTTTGCTGTAGTTGGTGGATTGAGTGGTGGAGATGAAGAACTGTAGAGCAGGTGCCCTCCCTCAAGGAGTCTTTGGACACCTTGGAGGTGTCACATAATAATAATAATAATAATAATATTGGCGGCTTGACAGATAACAGATTAATTTGGAAGGAAATTGTTGATTAGGAAATTAGTAATGATGTACACATCAGGAATTTGATGATGATTTTACTCTTTACCCAAATAGATGCATACAAATGATTTCAAAACTAGGCTACTTTTATGTGGAGGCAGATGACTTCACATATTTCTTAATGCATATATGAATGGAGGCAGATGAATATACAAAGTATATAAAATCTGGATATATAAAGTATTTCTACTTTATATATCCAGAGGTCCAGCTCATTTTGAGGTAACACTTTAGCAGTTCCCTGTCTATATCACTGTATGGAGTCAGAGTTTCAACCAGTAGTTTGTGTCTGCTACTTAGTACAGCTGAAGTGTTACATTGAGGTGCACTTCTGCTTGTTGTTGTTCAATATAGCTAAAGTTTTGAAGAATGCTAGGTTCCTGTTTGCAACTTAACACAGCTGATGTTTTGAATGGTTGTGGCGAGTTCATATCTACTGCCTAGGTACGATTTAAGTTTCAAACTGTGGTAGACTTGCCTGTCACTTGGTTCAGTTGAGATATTGAATGGTGATGGGCTCTAACTCACCATGAAGTAAAGCCAAGGTTTAGAACAGCAGTGGGTCCTTATGTGATACTTAGTATATCTGAGATGTGGAACAGCAGTGGGTTATGAATTGGGGAGTTTGTGCCTACTGCTAAGTGCTGATACGGTTTTGAACAGTGGGAGGTTCTCTGCTGCTTAGGTCTAATTATGGTGGATTTTTGCCTGCCATTAGTACACTAGAGGTCTTCAATGGTAGTGAGGTTCTACATATCACTTAATTACAGCTCAGGTTTGCATGAAGCCTGCACTAGAACTGGGGGGGGGGGGGAGATCTCTTTTGAATTCCTGCAGAGTAAAAGGTTATGTTGAGCTTTTAGAGTTTACAGAGAGAGAGAGAGTTCTATTGAATTCTAATAGTTTGCAGCCAAGATTAAGTTTCACTCTTGCTTAAGGAAGTAAATGAACCCAGAACACTGATAAAGACATTAATAACAAGAAGAGACAGATGAATTGGACATATCTTACAACATGAAAGTCTGTCAAGAAGAATAATGGAAGGCAAAATCAAAAGAAAAAGAGAAAGACCAAGGAAAAGATACTTTGATCAAATAAAACAAAGCACTGGACTAAAAACATACTACAAAATAAAGAGGAAAGCAAACAGAAGAGAAGAATCGAAGGAAATGCTGCTGAGCTACCAGTCATGAGAGATGCAAAAGAAGAAGAAGAAGAAGAAAGAGCAATAATGATCTTGAAAAGTAACCCATCCCATAATGCATGATAATATGCTGTGCATGAGAAACCAGGGCAATTTGATGAGAAGATAGATATCTGTGTTGCATACAAGTAGTCTAGTCATAACCATCTAAAAGTTCAAGTATACTTTACATAAACTTCTTGTTCTAGTATACTGTACTTTCTAAACAATCAAAATACTTGTTACAGGAATTATTCAGACACATTGTTCAAGGTTTTGGATTTAAATGACGCTCAACAAACATGCTTGCCTAATTACCTAAAGAGCAGATTTGCCAGCTAGCAAATCTGCTCTCTACCTGCAGACTGAACAAAATATATATATATATATATATATATATATTTTTTTTTTTTTTATTTAATACAAAATAATTTTAAATGAAGTGATAACTTGAAGAAACACAGATACAACACCATTCATCAGTTTATAGAACTCCTACTGACATTATCATTAAATGTTAGTAGTAATGATAATGTTTCCTATTGAGACAGGATCATTAAAAAAATTGAGGTTTTGGGTGTAAATTTGTTGTGGGTGGGTAAGATTTTGCATAAATGGTCAAGCCAGGTAGCTCATACCAAATAAAACATCCTAACATTATCACACTTTGACCATCATGCTGTACAGTTGGAATAATGCAGTTCTTATTAATAGTGTTCTTTGGGCTCCTGCCAAATCAAGTTTCTCTCATCTGATTAAAGCATACTGCAAATTCAGTGCTCCAAAACACAGAATTCTAGTCATCCAGAGTTAATTATCCTTATTATCATATTCAGTATTAAACTCTATTGTGCAAGTCATTTTAGTTCAAACTGAATAATGCTTGCTGATATCTACTACTACTACTACTACACACACACAGTGAGTGGCCACTGTTAGGACCACTCTCCATTTAGGAAAATAGACTGTTCTTGATGATGCAGAGTCACATGGCTGCATCATCAAGAACAGTCTGTGTTTGATGCATCAGAATGGGTAAAAGGCATAACTTGAGTAGTATGATTATTGGTGCCAGTATCTCACAAACATCTGTGATTCTGGGCTTTTCATACAAAAGTGTTTAGGGTGTACTAGGTGTAATAACCAGACAAATTCCACCCAATGACACTGTGGACTGAAACAGCTCACTGATGCATAGAGTCAGAGAAGAATGGCAAAGATTTTGAAACATGATAGAAGGGCCATAACCAGTCAAAATCACAGCACACTGTCACAGATGATTACAGAAGCAGGGCAACCATCCTGGGGTCCTAATGCTGTCAGCTAACAGGAAGATGCAGCTTCAGTGGACATGTGATCACCAACACTGGCCAACTGACAACTGGAAAAATGTTGCCTGGTCACATGAGTCTCAGATTGTATTGCATTATGCTGATGGCAGAACAAGAATATAATGCAACAACATGACACCATGAACCCTTCCTGCCAAGTAGCAACAGCTCAGGCTGGTGGCAGGGGGTGTAATGATGCAGGGGGTGTTTACTTGACCTACCATGTTAGGTTCTTTTAATGCTAGTTGAACATTGCCTGACTATCACAGCCTATATCAACATTGCTCATCATGTTCTCCTTTTCATCAGTGCAGCTTACCCATTGTCAAATGGGTACATCTAGCAAAACAATGTACCATGCTACAAAGCACATAGCATGTTGAAGTGATTCGAGTAACATGACAGTGAGTTTTCTTTACTTCAGTGGCTAGCTCAATTCAAGAAAACAGAGCAAGATCACTGGGATGAGGTGGAATGAGTAGTTGGCAGCAGCAATGTACCACTATCCAATCTGCAACAATTGGGCAATGACACTGTGAAAGTATGGACAAACATCAAAGAGGAAGTTTTAGACAGTTAAATCAATACCACAGAGAATACTGGCTGTTTTAAAAGCAAAAGGAGGTCCTACACGTTATTAAATGCTGTTCCTAATAAAGTGGCCCCTCGGTGTATATAATACACACATGCACCTTCAGAGAATAAATTTATGGAATCATATGTTCCAATACATAGCTGCCATAAAGTCTTAAGGTTTTATAGATTTATAGCCTGCACTATTTAATACAGGAGATTTGCTGTGCTAAAGTTATGCTGCCGGCACATACGAAATACAAGAGCCCTGATTAAAGTGTTTTTGTTTCTTGCAATAAAAAGCAGGTATGTTTCATAACGCTATAGCTTTCACACTTTTCTCCATTGCATGAATCCATACTTCGCAACCTGGAGCTACTAATTAAAATTATCAGAAGATAGTGTAACAAAACAAATCATTACAGCAGATACCTACCATTTCTTGATTAAATGCTTATTTAAGATGTGCTCCAACTAATTCAGTTTTTGGGTAAGAGAGAGATTCAAACTTAAAATACACTTTTAATTGCACAAATCCAAAACTTCAAATTTTTCAAGATGTTAATTGCATTTAATTCACATGATGGCCCAAAACTGTACTCATAGCAATGTACACATATGTAAAAAAAATTCTTATCCACAAAAGTACTACACCAGAATCACGAAATCTCAACTACAACTGTCCGCAATGCAACACACCGGTATTAACTTCCAATAACATGTGTTTAGCCAACTAGCGTTACCAACCGTACTTTATTTCATAAACAAAATGTAAAACTATATAAAAAAAATTTGTCTTTTCAATTAATTGCTATATTCAGTGTAATTGTTATATTTTTGTAATTGCCTAAACATATGCAAAAATTTGTGCTCTCAACTTCAGTTTATGAAATAAAATATTTCAGTAATGAAATATTTTCTCATTAGACTGACTAATATGTGGAAGTTTTTTTCCCCTAACTAGTATAAGATTTATTAATACGTTATAAATTAAAAAAATTTCTTTAAAAAAAAATAAATAAAAAGTTTTCATTAATATTTTGACCTCATTATAACTCCCAGATGCGAAAAACCTCTATAACAGCTTTTCAACTGCAGATGACTTAGTCAGTATATGGAAATGAAATCAGTATTTTGATCCTCAGAACGAGACAGACTAGTTCAGAGAATACAGGCAGTTATAATAGCAGATATAATATTGACTTCATTGCCTTGTAAATATGTAAAATTATGAGTAATTATTATTTTCGTCAATAAATATTCTTCCTCTTATTCACTGATATGTCCGAAATTATTGTAAAATCTTACCACAGTCAAGCGATCGTCGAATCACTATATGTAGAAGCTCTTGATGAATCACTTTCAACCATATATTATTCTTATCACCTCCATGGAGTCAGAGACCCGTTGTCGGAGATACAAACTATCACACATAAAGCTCATCCAACCGTGTCTTATATTGATTCAATGTGTGTCTACATTCACAACATACTCAGGCAATGCATACCACTCACCAACAACTTTCCATCCAAAGAACCTGCTTCTCACTCTTCTGATCACACCCTTCTAATAAAGTATCCAGGAATAGCCTCTTGTTCTATCCCCTCTCCCATTCCATGAAGAATCTCTTCCATGTCAATCTGATAACAACCCCTGACTAACTTATATGTCTCAATCATACCCCCTTCCCCTATTCATGAGGCTTTTCAATGTACATTCTCCCAATCTGTCTTCATATTCCCAAATCCAAAGACCACTGACCATCTTTGTGAAACTTGTCAGGGCCCTTTTATTCTGATCACCATGAAACCTCTTTGGCCAAATCTGTTTACAATAGTTCATATAAGGCTTGATCAAGGCCTTATACAATGGCGTCATAACCTCTTTATTTCTGTATGTCAGGGTCTCTGCATCATTGCCATTATCTGATGTGACCTTCACAACTTGTGCAATGCGGCCGCTGAATTTCAGGTCCTTGTCCACCACTACTCCCAGATCTCTCATCTTCTCTATCTCCTTTAAAAAGTTCCCCACCAAGTGTATACTTTGCATTCCATCTTTGCTTACTTAACTTCAAGAATCTTACACCTTGCAACATTCAA
The DNA here is from genome assembly GCF_054136105.1 of Typopeltis vanoorti. NCBI lineage: Eukaryota > Metazoa > Arthropoda > Arachnida > Uropygi > Thelyphonidae > Typopeltis > Typopeltis vanoorti. The sequence continues at coordinate 25,342,009 of NC_143556.1, read as the reverse complement.
CTGACAGTTCCACATACCTGTCCATTCTTGCAATCTATTCAAGTCCTCCTGTAAGGCCATTACATCTGCTTGACTCTGCATTACTCCCTCCAATTTTGCATCCTCTACATATCACCAGTTAAACCAATCCCAATATATTAATATACAAACTGAACAACAGTGGTCCCAAAGCTCACCTCTTCAGCACTCTACTAGTGACTTTCCTCTTTTGGGATACTGCACCCCCATATGCAATTTTCTGATATCCATCTGACAGTCAGTCACCAATTCAACTCAGTGTTCATTATCCAATCCCATCTGTTTCAATTACATAACAGCTTGTCGTGTGGCAGTATATCAAAAGCTTTTGAAAATCTAAATATACCACTACATGCATCTCCCTTTCCAAGACATTTGTCATCATCTTAGTAGATAATCAAATTAGTAAAACATGATCTCGCTTTAACATATCCATGCTGCTATTTCAATTATATTTTCTATTGGAATGATCAGATCTAAATCTCGATCATCGATATGAGAGCTACTTTCTAAAGGTTTTCTTTACATCCTTTTTTATACATCTTATATATTTTGTCATTTGAATGCATTTGTTACATCAATATGTTGATTATTTGTATATTGTATTCCAGATCTTTTAATTCCGAATTATCCGCTAATGCCTTTATACTCTCCAAAGGGAGTAAGCGAGAGCATTTAGCCCTATCTAACATTTGAGGACTAAAGGAAAACTAGTATCCTCAGTTAGCCAATTACCAATAGCTTGGATCAGCTATTCTGTGAATGCAAATGTCATTTCCTCAGGGTTACAGTCCGCGCGGTTAGCCTAGTGGCTTTGCGCTTCGCAACCATATGCCTGGGGAAGGAGTGTCCTAGATTCTATTCCCGTCAAAGACGTGAGGAACTCAATGATCTTCCTCAGCCACAGCCAAGTTAGTCGGTCTTGGGCGTAGACAGCAGAGTTTTTTCTGCCAGTTGATCTGGTGTTTTTCATCCTGCAAGCAGGCAAACCGGTCCGAGGACACACACGGATTACGGTCAGGAATACTGACCCAGAGTTCTGATTCGTCAGCCTATGCCGGTTCCTGAGCCCGGATAAAATTTGGGGGGACTAGATGGTACCGTGAACTCCGGTATAAAGGGGGAACGCTGTATCATCACACGGAATTTATTTATTTACAGGGATACACAGTTCTTTGTGAAAAATTGATCAGTGATTATAATTAAATTTTAATTATACAGATCAATTACACAGATCAATTATAATTAAACTTAACTGTAAGACATTTTAAATTAAAATAAATAAATAATCAACAAAAGTCATATCTTCCCTTATAGGGAGCAAGGAAGGTCGTTTTAGCCCAATTTATTTTTGAAAACAGTAGGGTAATTCATCTCTACAAGTAAACAATAGGAGATCGCTGGTCCAAGACTATCATATAGTCTTGGACAAGCGATCAAGAAAACTTATAAGCGGCATCCGATGAAGAGACAAGTGACCACTTTCGCAATCTCTTCATCCATAGCACAATATCACATTATGTTATTATGTGAAATGGTGCGGTTTTACAGTTGATTTTCTTTAGAAAATGGAAGGAAAATCCCGAGTTTCCAAGAAGAAAAACCAGCGTGTACCTTTCAGCGACAAAACAACCTGAGAATCGGTAGAAGAAAAGTTCCTCTAATAGGTGACTAGGTTCAAACTTAATCGTTCCTTGGTAGATCTAGCGCTGACGATACAAACGTCACTACCACTAAACTACACAATCCTTTAATAAGAACATCTATATATACAGGCCCGGCTGGTGGCGTGTGCAATATACACAGGCGCCGCAGAAGAAAAGGCGCCTAAATGATGGCAAAAAATATGAGATAAGAGTTTAAATGAACAACGTATGGTACATATAATTATGAATGTACGTCGTCCTCCGTTCAGGCCCCTTCAGATCTTCCCAGAAACGAACAAATAAATTCTGAAATTATATCCTGAAACCCCATTATATCACTGTAATTTTTGATTAAAATTTACGAAAATATACCTAAAATAGTTCTTCTTAATTTTTTGATGTATCATAAATCAACTTATTATTAATTGTTGAGTTCCGTGTAAGGACAGTAACCTAATTTTAATCGGATTGGCCATAAAAGTCGGCTTACTACTGATAACTCATTCTTACTAGTAACATTACTGGCTTAACGGGTGAAGCAAAAGCTTTTCATATTCCCGGCTACCTTAATAGAGACTATGAATTGAGAGAGTTTATGAGCTAATTGCTCGTCCTGAGTGGGCTAGGAGATTAATCCTCAGTGTAGGGGTTGAAGATGGCTTTAGGTCTTTTGTGCTTGGAATAGTCCATTGCATCATAGTCAGCAGCCAGTTGGATCAGTCTGTTAGGATGCACAGTTGCTTTTGAGAAGAATTTGGTTTCTATAGTCTGCATGAAAGTATAGATATAGGGGACCTCGGTGTCCCGGTGAAGTTGGACAGTTCGGATGAACCATGGAGCGCCCAGGATCATTCTAAGACACTTGTTCTAAATGCGTTGTAATTTAATGATATTCGAGTTTGAAGTATGGCTCCAGGCCGGTGAGGCATAGGTGAGTATTGGACGAACCATCAGTTTGTATATGAGAAGTTTGATTCTCGTGCTCAGTTTACTGTTTCTGTTAATTAGCGGATAGAGCTGGGCTTTTTTTGATGTATTTGCACAGAGCGTCTTGATATGTGAGTTGAAAGTCAGTTTTCTGTCCAGTACTACACCAAGATATTTGATCTCTGTTTTCCACTGAATTTTTGTGTTAAATAGGAAAATATCTTCTTTAGGAAGCACTGATCTTCTAGAGAATAAGACGGCTATGCTCATTAGAGGATTCACCAGGAGTCGCATTTGGCAAAATATTGTTCTATTTGCAGTAGGTTATCTTGCAGTTTCTTGATGGCTAAGTGAGGCTTTAATGATCTGGCCAATATCGCTGTGTCATCAGCGTAAAGAGCTTTAATTGAAGATAATGGGTTGTGTGGTATATCATGCAAGTATAAGGAGAATAGGATTTGTGCTAGTAAGGACCTTGTGGAACTCCAGCCAAGATGTGTTTCTGTGAAGAGACTACTCCACTTAATCTCACTTGCATGCGCCTATTGTAGAGGTATGCCTTAATGAGTTGAATGATTCCGATTGGTACACCGGATGATATAAGTTTGTATACAAACCATAATGCCAAACCTTGTCAAATGCACTGGCTAAGTCTAGGAAAACAGCCCCAGTGCATTGACGCTAGTTAAAACCTGTGATGATATGCTCCACCAATCTGTGTATTTGTTGTGTGGTGCTATGCAACTGTCTGAAGCCAAACTGCTCCTCAGGCAGGATATTTAATCGGAGTACTGAATCTTGAAGCCTAGTAAGAATTACCTTCTCGGCAATTTTTCCGAGATTAGAGATGAGACTGATTGGTCTGTAATTTTGTGGCAAAGCGGGATCCTTTCCAGATTTATGAATTGGTATTATGTACGCCAATTTCCAGTAGGAAGGGAAATACTTGTAGTGAAGGATGGAGTTGATTATATTTGCTAAATGAACAATAGCTTTACGAGGTAGCAGTTTTATAACTTTGTTGGAGATACCGTCGGGTCCAGGAGCCTTTCTATTTTTGAATTTCTGAATAATAGCATATATTTCAGCAGGTGAGGTGGGTACAATTTGAGTAGAATGTGTGAGAGGCTGAATTGAGAGAATATCTGACATTACGGTGGATCTTGTAGATATGACTAATATCAAGGTGGCCGTATGCGGGTTTGCATTGTTTTTCAAGATGATTCACTATTGCCTCAGCTTTATCAGCATCAGTGTGGATGAGACCTGAATCTGTTTGCAGAGGGGGAAGAGGTTTATTTTTGTTTTTAATCTTTCGGATAAGATTCCATACAGAGTGATTGTCAGTGGAGATGGAGGTCAGTTTTCTTCCCAGAGTTGAGTTCCATGAGCTGCGAGTGCATCTCTCACTGCAGAATTGAAACTGTTTAAGATCCGCTTGTCTTGCGGCACCCTGGTGTTGTGGTATCTTTTTCTAGCCTTATTTTTTTCCCTAATCAGATTCATAATATCTTCAGGCAAGTGGTTGGATTTGTGGGTAGTTGCAGGGGTAGTAACTGCTGCACAGGCTGCTGTAATCTGTTCTGTTAAATTTCTGACAGCTGTTTCAATTTCCTCTTTTGATTTAATTATTGGAACAGGACCAATATATTTTGGAAGCACCTTGGAGAGCCTTTCCCAAGGAATAAGTGCATGAAGTGGTGGGGATAATTTTTCAAGATTTCCTAATTTTAACTGTATTGGGTTATGATCTGATGATAAATCATTGATTGTCATTAAATTGTATTGGAGTCTGATGTGCTGCAGTATGGCTATGTCCAATACATCAGCCCTACCATAAGTGTTGTGATGGGTGGGATCAGCAGGGCCTATTACATGAAGGTTGTTGAAATCAGCATAGTTCTGTAGTAGCTGTCCATTTTTGTTGGTGGAATGGCTATTCCAGGTAGAATGCTTGGCATTTAAATCACCTGCCACAATGGTAGGCTCTCCAGTATCAAAAATAACGTTCAAATCTGAACATAATAATGATTTTTGTGGCGGATGGTATGCTGCAAAAATTTTTAATTTGCCTACTGAACTCGTGAGAATCTCAATGCCAGTGACCTCAAGATTGGAAGTAGGATGGATGTTTATGGAGTGATGAGAGATAAAATTCTTGATGAAAATTGCCTTGCCTCCATCTCTGTGGGTTGATTTGTCAGTTCTGCGATTGATATCCATAAATTTTGGGATTGTCTGTGGGTCTTAGATGCGTTTCACTTAGTAAAATGACATCTGGCTGATGTCTGTGGACAAAATTTTGAAGTTCTAGGATCTTATTTCTCAAGCTGTTTGCATTCCAGGCTATTATCTCTAGGGATTCTGGTTTTAATTTTTTACCGTTCATTATTGAGCGCTGAAATGATGACTTCGGTGTCTTTTAGAAATCTGTTAGTAGAACTTTGTGAAGGATTAGACCTGCTGAAATCTAATAGTATATTTGCCAGGGACGCGGTAATGATAGCTGTCAAATTTGGACGTGATGCTGACTGTTCTAGGGATGTCTGTTTAGGGCGGGTTACATCCGCATATGTCCTAGACTGCTGTTTTTGAGGACCGCCACAATTGGCACATTTGGCCGGGGTAGATTTTGGCTTAGAGCATGTGTTCGCTGGGTGACCGATCCCACACTTCAAGGATTTAAATTCGGCCCTACACATTTTCTGGGTATGCAAAAAATTCTTCTTGAATTTTTTGTGTTTTTGCCTTCATAATGTTGGTTTTAATGACCTGTTCTTGTGCTGCAAAAATTAACGATTCTGTTTCTGTCTTTAGTGCTCCATTTCTCAACCATTGCTAGGTCAAGTTGCTATCAGCGCTGTCCTCTATGTGAAGGTAATTTCCATGCAATGCCTTATTTTTCCATCTTTCAGTTCTCACTGCGAGGATTGAGGTCACGGTGCATTGGCATTAATTTTCGAATTTTTCGATCTAAATCTTCCATCTCTAGCTGGGTCCATTCAACAATGCCTGCTGAATATCTCAGAACAGGTATGGCTCAGGTATTAATTGCTTTTATCAAATTCCCAGCATTAAGCATTGACTTAAGGAGTTTTCTTAATCGTCTTATGTATTCTGCTCTAGTTCTTTCTTTGATCTTATTGTGCAGAATTTGTGATGCTTCTAAAATTCCCCGTAGCTGTTTTCGAATTTTATTGCCTTGATTATTTCACCATTCATCAGCTCGATTTCGTTCATATCTTCAAACTTTCCTCTTGTTATTCCAGCAATTGCACATTTGTCTAAGCCAAAATCCATTGATATATCTTGACTGAATATGTGCAGAGTGTTTAGTAACGATCCGAGAGTTACTAATCACTGTGCACCGATTTTGCATACAACTTCAGATTGCATTTTGCATACAACTTCAGATCGTCCATGTATAAAAGGTGACATATCTTTGCACTCTTTTGCGCAGTTTGATAACCATGAGAAGTTTGATTTAAAATTCTAGTTAAGGGGATCAATGACAATATAAACAATAGAGGAGATAATGAGACTCCTTGAAAGATGCCCCTTTTTATGTTTACCTCTCCAATTTCTTCTCTATTTATAACCAACGTTGTTTTCCAGTTTTTCGTGCTGGATTGCAAACATTTTTGCACGTTTTCGCTAATACCGAATAACTCTGTGCATTTTAAAATCCAACTATGAGGCACCGAATCAAACGCTTTTTTATAATCTATTCAAGCCACATGAAGTTTGGTTTTTCTACGTTTGCAATTTTTAAGAATCATTTTATCAATCAGCAATTGGTCTTTTGTGCCTCTTGAATTTTTGCTGTTACCTTTTTGTTCAATTGGGAGAAGAGAATTTGCTTTAAGATAGCTGTATATTTTATCAGTTAGTATGCCTGCTTAAAAGTTGTTGGCAGGCAGGTTATTGGTCGGAAGTTTTCTGGGTTTGGACCTTTTTCTATATCCTTTATGATCAAAAACGTTTTCCCTGCTGTGAGCCACTCTTCTTTGCAATTTGCTTCTAAAACATCATAAAATTAGATAGCAAGTATTTCATGTAAGCCTGTTAGATATTACAACCAGTAGCCATGTAATTCATCCTTCCCGGGTGTTGACCAATTTTTTATTTTTTTAGCTTGCTTTTGAACCATTTCAGTTGTTATTTTCAGTTGGTTCATTTTTCTTTCTTGAGATTCGTTCGTAATTTGTTCAATCCATTTTGCCTCCTTGTTATTGTGCCTCTTAGGGTTGTCACATAGATTTTTCCAAAACTTTAGTGTATTTTCTTTATCTCTGGTATTTATATTTATATTTTCTTTAAGATTATCATTCCTGCAGCAATCAATTTTCTTGTAAAACTGGTGCTGATTTGCGTGAAACATCGAATTTTGCTTGTACTGTTCAATGCGTGCACTGTAACTTCTTATTTTGGCTGCAGCTGCAACTGTTTTTTGCTTCACTTCCTCTAATACTTCATCAATAGGTCGTGTTCCAGTATTATATCTCTTTACGAGGTTATTTCGGATTTTTGTGGTTTTCAGCTTCTTTTCCTTAAGGTTTTTCAAATTCCTCACGTCTGCTCTGAGTTTAAGAATTTTATTCTCCAGTTGGTGCTTCCATTTTGGTTCCTGAGCCTTACTGCTTTTTGGTTCATTAATCTTATACCCTAATTCAGATGTTACAACATAGGCTATTGAGTACATAAGTTGATTCGTTTGGCCAGTAGTTCCAGTAGGAATATCCCTTGCAGCTTTATTGGCATCTTGTAGGAGTTCCTTCAGTTTTTGTTGAGGTACTTGTCTCAATATTAGAAGCCTAACTCGTTCCTGGTTGCTGTTCATTTGCTTGATAATTTTTCTTGCGAGTTCTTGTTACTTATCTGATAGCTTCCTTTCAACTATTTGTATATTTTCAAAAAAAAAAAAAAAAAAAAAAATATATATATATATATATATAAATATATATATATATATATATATATATATATATATATAAATATATATATATATATATATATATATATACAGGGTGTTCGGGATAAATTTGACAGTTTCGTAAGGAAAAAGAAAATCTTCTTTGTATCTATTAAATTTAATGAATTGACAAAAAAACATTACAGGCAGAGTTAATTACAATACTATCAACAAGATTTACTCAAAATAACCACCATTAGCATCGATCACAGCTTCAATTCTGCTTCGGAACCTCGAACAAGCTGATGCTACAGTCTCCCTGGGAAGGGCCGCAAAAACTGTTTTAATTTTATCCATTAACTGGGCTTTTGTATTACTGGAAGTGCGATTGGTGTCTTTTTCAACTGCGCCCCATACAAAATAATCCATGGGGTTAAGGTCTGGGGAGTTTGGAGGCCAAACATTTGGACTGGTGAAGTCGTAGAAATTTTCAGACAACCATTTTTGACTTTTCCCAGAGGTGTGGCAAGGGGCCGAATCCTGCTGCCATACATACGGCCTACCATTGGCTACCCTTGTTATCCAGGGCTTGACTACAGTTAGCAACTCCACGAACAAAGCCCGAATTCCAATGCCAGGGTTCTTCAACACCTGTTCCTGCAGATTTGCGAGGAATTCTGCTGTACGAACGCAATCAGATCGTCTGCTAGGGATCTTTCTTCTTGCTACATCCTCGTAGTCACCATTGCAAGTCTCTAGTTCATGCCTGATTGTTTTTACTGTATTCAGGGAGCATTGGGCAGCAGTCGTAATATCCTTATTTTGATGGCGGGCACGAATCATCATGATACAAGTTATTCTCTTCCATGATTCAGGTGGGTTCCAGCTATCCATCCTTTCTGACATCTTGCATATGAATGAAGAAGGGTCCAAACTTTTAAATGAAGAGAAGTGTATGTTAATACATGTAACTTACGGAAAAATATAATTAATTATAAATATGTCAAATTTATCCCGAACACCCTGTATATATATAAATATATATATATATATATATATATATATATATATATATATATATATATATATATTTCAAAAAATAGATTTAATGACTCCAAGACCGAGATAACATATAAAGATTTTAATGATAAATACTACTAGTTTCGGCATATAGCAGCCTTCTTCAGGTATTTATAAAGGAAAGGAATACTAATAAACATTGAATTATTTAAATAAACAAACTGGAAATTACAGGTACAAATGTTTATGTACAAATTTAAATGTTTATTTAAATAATTCAATGTTTATTAGTATTCCTTTCCTTTATAAATACCTGAAGAAGGCTGCTATATGCCGAAACTAGTAGTATTTATCATTAAAATCTTTATATGTTATCTCGGTCTTGGAGTCATTAAATCTATTTTTTGAAATGTATAACAACCGAGTAAAAACTAATCGCCACATATATATATATATATATATATATATGAAACGTACTATTAACTCGGGGTTGGGATATGTTCATTTTTTAAATTAACTGACTTAAACCCGAGAATTATAACACAATGACATTTATTTGAAAAAAAAAGTTATATATATAACTTTTACCATTACCATTACTGATCGGATAGGCGAAGCACTAGTGCTTTTCATATTCCCCTTTATCTGTAATGAGAGTTGTTTGGGAATGGGAGGTTTGTGAGCAGTTAAGTTCGCCCTCTGAGGGCAGTTGTGTTAGCTGTGATCAGTTGAGAGAAGAATAGCCTTCGGTCTTTTGTGTTTGTAGTAATCAGTCTCATTGTAGTTGACAGCTTGTACGATTAGTGGGTTTGAATGTGAACTTGACTTCACGAAAAATTTTTCTGCAAGATTACGAAGAAAGGAGGAAATGCCAGTTTCTCGGTGAATCTGTGAATTTCTGATGAACCACGGTGAATCCAGGATCATCCTAAGGCATTTGTTTTGGATTCTCTGTAATTTCGAAATGTTAGATCTTGAAGTGTGATTGCATGCTGGTGAGGCGTAATGACTGGACGTATTTCCGTCCGGTAAAGAAGCAATTTATTATGTAGGTTCAATTTGCTCTTGCGGTTGATCAATGGTTAGAGCTGTGCTATTACTTTGGGAGATTTGGAGCCAGTGAGATTGATGTGCTTGTTATAAAGGAGTTTCTTATCCATTAATACCCCAAGATATTTGGTCTCTGATTGCCAAGGGATCTTATGACCAGAGAGCAAGATGTCTTCTTTGTTGCAGACCTTTCTTCTTGAAAACAACATGCTGAGATTTTGAGGGGGTTCACTTGAATCCTCCATTTGGTGAACCAGTTTGCTAGCTCATTGATACTTCCTTGGAGTCTAGTGATTGGCAGGCGAGGGCTGAGCGATCCAGCTAGAATAGCAGTGTCATATATATATATATATATATATATATATATATATATATAAATCAGTTCACGTCTTTTATTCCCTAATAGGGAGTAGGCAAGGCTTTTATACCCTATCTAGCCTTTTGGAGACTGAGTGGGCAGTTCAATCTCCATTGGTAGCCAATCAGAGAGAGCTGGCCCATGTCTGTCACTAATTATAGCAGCCACCAATGAAGAGGCTGGCAAACAAGTGCTGCCATCTCTTGGTACCTAACCCTAACAAGAAATGTTACTGTCTGAAATAATGTGGATACTACGGTCGATTTTCTTGAGTTTATGTGACGTGGGTTTTTCCTCACGAGATTGCGGGAGGAAAAACCCACTTTACCGTGCCAGAGATCGACTAACTCGGAAACCGGTCGAAGATAGGCTTAGAAAAAGTTCCTCCAATCAGTGACTAGAATCTAGGTCCAAATTCGAGTGGACAAGCGCAGAGGATGCAAGCGCCACTTCCACTGAGCTACACAGGCCTTTCATTTATATATATATGTGTATGTATGTGGAAGGTTTTCGTAGAAAGTTTTTTTACCTTGGGTATAATATATGTTAAAGTTGCCAAGCTACTTTTAAACCTGTTTTACTCCATTTTCCAAGTAAGCAAACAAACAAATAAGTCAAGTTTGCGCCTGCACGTATCGCAAGTCTAGGTAACCCGCAAAGTTGTGCAAGTCAAGGCAACTCGTGGTAAAAGTGGAATAAGCTCTGATCACTATTCTCAATATTTACCCTTAATGCAAAGCACATCTCCTTGAGAGATGTATGATGCTATGCATTAAAGGCATGGGGCCACTACCCAGACCGGTTTCGACCTTCATTGAGGTCTCATCAGTGGGAGCCAGGCTTAGAAATACTAAGATTTAAGTAATACAGAGCTTATAACCATTTCCAAAACAAGTTACCATAAAGTGCTTTGACCTTATTAAATAGAAATCTCAAAATGAGACACAGATGTAGAAAGTTTTTTACCTTGGGAATAATATATGTTAAAGATGCAAAGCTATTTTAAACCTAGTTTTACTCCATTTCCCAAGTAAGCAAACAGACAAATAAGTCAAGTTTGCTCCTGCATGTATTGCAAGTCTAGGTGACCTGCAAAGTAGTGCAAGTCAAGGCAACTAGTGGTAAATGTGGAATAAGCTCTGATCACTATTCTTAATATTTACCCTTAATGCAAAGCACATCTCCTTGAGATGTGTATGATGCTATGCATTAAAGGCAAGGGGCCACTACCCAGACCGGTTTCGACCTTTCTTTAGGTCTCATCAGTAAGAGCCAGACTTAGAATACTAAGATTTAATAAACACCGAAACTGGTCTGGGTAGTGGCCCCTTGCCTTTCATGCATAGCATCATACATCTCCTGAAGGGGATGGGCTTTGCATTGAGGGTGAATATTAAGAATAGTGAGCAGAGCTTATTCCACTTTTACCACGAGTTGCCTTGACTTGCAATATGTACAGGCGCAAACTTGACTTATTTGTCTGTTTGCTTACTTGGAAAATGTAGTAAAACCAGGTTTAATATAGCTGGGTATCTTTAACATATATTATACCCAAGGTAAAAACTTTCTACATCTATCTCTCATCCTGAGATTATTATTTCATAAGGTCAAAGCACCTTATGGTAACTTGTTTTGGTAAAATACTTATAAGCTCTGTATTACTTAAACCTTGGTATTTCTAAGCATGGATCCCACATATGAGACCTCAATAAAGGTCGAAACCGGTCTGGGTAGTGGCCCCTTGCCTTTAATGCTATGCATTAAAGGCCCCTTAATGCAAGGCACATCTCTTAAGGCCCCGTAACTTACCTTTAATGCAAGGCACATCTCCTCAAGGAGATGTAGCTTGCATTAAGGGTAAGTACTATGAATAGTGATCAGAGCTTATTCCACCTTTTCTACGAGTTGCTATGACTTGCACTTTTCCCAAGTAAGCAAACATGTCTGTTAACTTATTTGGGAAATGGATTAAAACCAGGTTTAAAATGGCTTGGTACCTCATCATCGTCATCATCATCAAATTCCTGCCATGTACCCTCAAAGGGTGTACAGGATATGACAGTACTACATGAAAAAATTACATCATTACTAACTTCCTATCTACAATTTTCCTCCAAATCCGTCTGTTACTTGTCAAGACTCCAACATTATCAGCTCTTATATTTCTATCGTCAAAGGCACTTTGTACCGTATCAATTCACCTAGATCTTGGTCTTCCTCTGGGTCATTTTCCTGCCAACCTGGCAGAAAACACTTGTTTTTGCTAATCTTTCCTCTCCCATTCTATTTAAGTGACCATACCACCTTAGATTAGCTCTGCTAACACATTCCTGGAAGCTGACACAATATCAAGTTCTTTCCTAATATCCTCATTTTTAATATGATATTGCCATTGATGCCATCTGTTCACGCCTCTAATCTTTCTCAGGACTCTCATATCTGCAGTCTCTAGTCTTTGGTCAAGTGTTTTACTTCTGACCCAGCTCTCAGATCCATAAGTTAAAACTGGTTTGTACACTGTGTTGTATATAGCTAATTTAGTGTTCCGACTAATTTCTCTCTTATTCCATATGAATTTATTCAATTGACTTCCCACCATACCAGCTTTGCTGATTCTGTTGTCTATTTCTATATTTAGTTTACCATCTTCAGTAAAAATCGTGCCTAAGTAGCTGAAATGTTTTACTTGTTCCACAGGTTCTCCATTCACAACACAGTTGACATTTTCAATGATTCTGCCTATTTTCATTGTCTTTGTCTTCTTATTGCTAACCTTCATACCATACCTATTACAACAGCTATTCAATTTAATCAGAGAATCTTGCAGACTTGTAGCGGATTTATTTAGAAGTATAACATCATCTGCATAAAGCAAAGAGCTGACATAAACATCTCCAGTTTTGATATCATTTTTAATACCACTTTCCTTCATAATGTGATCCATATAGATAATGAATAACAGAGGGGATAATGTACATCCTTGTCTCACACCAGATTTAACATTAAACCATCTTCCTGTACTTCCTTCAATTCTAACTGCTGACTTACAACTCAAATAAAGACTAAGTATTTCTTGATATAATGCCCCATTGACACCATATAACTGCAGCGTACTGAATAGCTTCTGTCTTGGCACCTTGTCATATGCCTTTTCCAAATCGACAAAACTTAAATAGAGATCTTTGTTATATTCCCATGCTTTCTCGACTATTTGTCGTAAAGTGAAGATCTGATCCTGACAGCCTCTATTTGGCCTGAATCCAGCTTGTTCTTCACCAAGCTTTTCTTCCACAATTCTTCTTAACCGTTTCTCAAGTATACTTGCATAGATCTTGCCAGGAACACTCAGTAGGGAAATACCTCTGTAATTCTCACATTCAGTTTTATTTCCCTTTTTATATATGGGTACTATGAGAGCTCTACTCCAATCATTGGGAATTCGTCCCTCTGTCCAGGCTTTCTGAACTATGCAGTGCAGCCACTGTAAAACGTTTATACCACCATACTTCAGCGTTTCTGGTCGAATACCATCTACTCCTGCTGCCTTTCCACATTTCACGCCTTTGATGGCTTTTTCTACTTCAAGTATGGATATGTATTCCTGACTGCATGCCTGGCCAGTGTTTGTTACCACTGTCCTGTCATCACTGCTTGTTTCATTTAGCAGTTTTTCAAAGTAATTACTCCATACTTCAAGGATATCTTTCTCTACCGTTTTCATATCACCTTTATCATCTCTAACTCCTTTTACATCACTCTTCCCTCCATTTCTAAGCTTCTTCAAGAACCTCCAGAATATTTTGCCTCCTTCTTGATATTTATTTTCTATATTCTTGCCAAAGTCCTCCCATGACTTTTGTTTAGCTAGTTTTACACACTGTTTAGCTTTCTTACATATGTCTCTGTATTCTGTAAGAGTAAAAGCTGACTTATTTGCCAGGAACGTTTGATATGCTTTCTTCTTTTCCTTCACTGTCTCTTTAACTTCCTGTCGTTACAGGAAGTTCTGATTTTTTTTTATCCTTGCACACAACCTCACCACATGTCTCTCTGGCAGAATCAATCAATGTTTTCTTCAGAGTTTGCCACTGAATCTCCAAGGTTTGATTCCTGTTCTCAAACTCTTTCATTTTCTTTTCAATAATATTTCTGTATTTTAGTCTACAGTTCACATCTGAGAGCTGCTCAAGTTTTATTCGCTTTAAAACTTTCTTACATGTTATTCTTTTCAATATGAAATTCAATTTTATCCTGCTCAAGACTAAATAGTGATCGCTTCCAATTTCAAATCCTCTATATACTCTTGTGTCCTGCACCAGGGAGAAAAATCACTATCAACAATAACATAGTCAATGAGACTTTTCTTATTCCTAGCCTCTTCTCTCCATGTGAATTTGTGCACATTTTTATGTTGGAACATGGTGTTAGTAATAACCAGTCCATGTCCTGAGCAGAAATCCAACAGATATTTGCCATTATTATTAGCTTTGCTCTTTTCTCCAAATTTTCCCAAAATATTTTTGTATGTCCCACAATCATTTCCTACTATGCTATTTAGATCCCCAACAAGGACCAACTTTTCCTTTTTCATTGTGTCAGTTGCTTTCTCTAAAGCCTCAAAAAATTCCTCAAACTTCTAACTTAGTAGACCCTTCTGTGGGACCATAGGCACAAATAAGTCTCATTGTCCAGTTCCCCATTCTCATATTTGCCCACATTACTCTACTTGAGACTGACTGCCATTCAAGATTAGCCTCGTTTTTTGTGTTGAATACTATGGCTACTCCTTCTTTTCCTTGATTTTGCTCAGATTTAATGATTTATTGCTCAGAAAGATCTCACCAGTTTTGGTCTTTTTTGTTTCAGTCACCCCTATTATGTCGATCTGGTACTTATCTAATTCGTCAGCTAGCTCCATTTCTTTGCCATTCAGGCTTCTTTCGTTGATAGTACCGATCTTTAACTCTGGTGATGTTGAGTTGGGGTTTGTTTTCAGATTTGTTCCAGTAGCTGACTTTTTCTGTTCGTCCTGGTTCCCTCGCGAAAACAACGGGGGCCTTGTATAACCGGGCGACGCCCCAGCCGGCATGAAATTTTGTCATGTTGTACCATCATTTTTTATTTTGATTTAACCAATAAGAATACAATTTGGTCGGCTAAATCCCAAATTGCCAGCCCATCCTCGTTCATTCAGTATCAAAGTAGATACCCAACAGGGTGCACCACGAGAAGGTGAGGATTGGACATTAGGTCAGATGCCCTGGTCGGTTCTCTGCATTCCTTTAAAGGCTATGTGGAGGTCTCTTCTCAGTTATACAGCTTTGACCCTTAAGCACCCCAAATTAGTTTGAATGATTATATACCGAGAATGTTAAGAGTAAGGTTTAATGTTAATTAATTTAATGTAAATTATATTTACAGATCGAAAAAATTACATCAAAAAAATAAAAACTAATGAATTTAGGATTCCAGAAAGTGTGGATAATTCCGATAATGATCGAATGTTATGTCTAGTCAGTCTCAGTAATCAAAATAAAATTCATGGAAAATGGAGCGAAATATACGCAAACCAGAAAAATACACATAACATGGGCAACAAATTTTATGAGATGATTTGCTGCTCCATCAAACCATATTATTCGTGCAATACACACACTCTCTCTCTCTCTCTCATAAGTCTTTTTTAATTATGCCATCATAAATTCACTTATTTGTTTAGAATTTATAGGATCGTACTATTCGCTCTACCCAGCAACTTGCAGGACACATATATCACAAATCATAATTATTAATTATTCTTTACCATTAATGCAAGTGTTTCTACTCACACTTATTCTTTCCTATTCTCACATGTCTTATAAATGAACATTCACATATTTTCATCTTTGAGTATTTCAAATATACCAACCAAATATAGTAAAGAAGTATTCAAAGTTATCCTGCAATTAATTGCTTTGGACTAATTAAGATAAGTGCTGATGTGCTATGCCCTCTCAAAACTTTCATACATTAATAAAATGCAATCACACGGTCATGACCATCTGCAGGGGGAAACGGGCATTAACCCCCGGGATCGATTAAAAAATTCCACAAATTATAATCTTGAAATTGATTGAGATATGTAATCTGATACCCTCGACCCTGGGAACGCTCTGTCTTAAAATTTTATTATAGGTTGGCCTGTTTCTGCCCAGGAGAGGTAGCCATAGAAAATGTGTTTTCTTGCTGCAATAAAACACATGTTCCTGTTTTTGGTTCATCTTTTACTGATTTGTGAACAGTGACTAGTTAGTGTCTGGTGGGTTATAGAGTGAAGTCTGAATTGTAAATTTATAGTAAAACAAATCTAAACAAAAATGTACATTTTAAAAAGGTAAATGTATGTAATTTAATATTATGTTACTTATTAGTTTTATGATACTTTTGCTTTTAAACTGAAATAATTTAATTTAGAATTAATTAATTGGTTGATTTTTAATAAAATATGCCAGTCAATTTTTTTAATATATGAAAAAATTGTGCTAAAAGCTATTAATTCTGAATACCTTTTTCTCCCCTAAGAATTAAAGATCATTAAAATCGATGCAAAATTTAAAAAAAAATATTATTATTATCGTGACATCTCCAAGGAGTATGAAGACTCATCATGGGAGGACACCCACTATATAACTGTCTCCACCTGGTACTACACCAAACCTCACTACCAATCATCTCCATCAATGCCATCTACCGTTCACCACCACAACTTGTATTTTTTGTCTGTAAATTGCGTGTGCTGTGAAGGGCCGATTTGTCTGTATGCGGGATGAAAATCCCGAGTTTCCCGGAAAAAACCCTGCTACCTCCGTATGAGATCGGCTAACTCACCTTGGATTGAAAAAATGTATTTATAGTTTACATCCACAAATAATTAAATAAAAAAAGCAAAAAGACGTTCATTGCTGTAATTATTTAATTAAATCAATAATTATAAAAATTTATTGATGTAATTATTTGTCTCCAGGTTCCCCCCCTGGAAAATTTTCTGTGGATGCATGGCCATGCATATGGTCAAACTGACATGAAATTTGTAGCGCTAGTTGGATAATTTTTACCGAGTAAATTCATATTCACTTGGTAAAAATTACATGAAAATTAATAAAGTTTAAATGACTAAACACCGAGAATAATAAAGAATGGGGTTTAGTAGGAACACTAGTAGTTTTTGATAAACCAACTTCTTCAGGTGTCCAATTACAAAGAATTATATACAAAAAACTACAGAAACATTACATAATAACGACAACAGATCTACTATAAACTGCAGTACAGTTTAAACTGGAGTACAAGCTATAGTTCCACTTGTATGTAACTGCGTTGTGAGATATCGCGAGAACGCCAGTACTGGACAGCAGAAATGTGCGCATCAGATAAATTATAGCTGAGGGTACTATTCATGTGGGTTGAATCGAGTGAAATTTCTTTAGATTCCAGAATACGTCTCTCAAGTGCCTCATAAAATTTATGCTTGTTTGCAGTTTGAGACCAGTCTATAAGATGTTGGCGGCCTTCGTGGGAGTTTATTGAGAATAGGATGGCTGAAGAGAGCGCTAGCACGGCTTCTGTTGTAGGAAATATCTCTTTTGTATTCTTCAACACGGAAAAAGATAGATTTATCAGTCTGTCCGTTGTAAGCCTTTCCACAATTAAAAATAATCTTGCAAACTCCTGGGTACTGAAGAAAGTGATGTTTTTCGTTAGCTCGACTGAGGATGGAACGAAGTTTAGGAAATGTAGTAAAACATGTTTTGATGTTGAATTTCTTAAGAATTTTAGCCGGTTTGAGAGAGAGGGAATTGATAAAAGGCAAAGAGATATACTCTTCGGGAAGAAGAGTCTTTCATAGTAGGTTGACTATGGCGGAAAAGAAATTTCTCAATATTTTTTTAGAGTGAAACCATTGTTGAGAAAGGTTTTTTTAGAAACTTAAGTTCATTATGAAGCTCTATCTCGTCTGATAATAATGTTGTGGCTCGATGTGCCAGGGTGTAGATAATGCCAAATTTCTGTGGATGATGGGAGGATGCATGAAAGTATCTGTCCGTATGTGTAGGCTTTTTATGAGATCTGTTCACCTTTTAATCCCACGATTATACGGTCTTCCGAAGATCCATAAAATCCATACTCCCCTAAGACCAATAGTTGAAGTTATCGGCTCACCATCTTACAATGTGTGTAAATATCTTGCCTCTTCCTAAAGACACCTAACAGGAAAATATTCTTCTTATATAAAAAATTCAGCTGATTTCGTTTCGAACATCAAAGACCTCAAACTGCACAAATCAGATTTAATGGAAAGTTTCGACATAGTGTCTCTGTTCACAAATGTACTATTATTATTATGATTACTATTATTACGGGCGACTCCAAGGAGTCCTAAGACTCATCGAGGGAGGCCCTAATATCATGTCAAGACAATTATTCGACATTCACACAGTATTTATCATACCTCGCCTTGAACTCATTCACAGTCATGGAACCCACAACAGACTCTGCCAGCTTATTCCACTCATTTACCACTCTAAAAATAAAGAACCCAGCTCTAACACTCCTGCTAACCACACTCTTGCCCAGCGTCCATGGATGTCCCCTAGTCCTCCCATCACAACCAGTCCTGTTTTCAAAAATATCCTCTGAATTAATTCTATAGAAACCCTTTAGCAATTTGAATGTCTCAATCATATCTCTCCTTTTCCGCCAACCAACCAATTTCTGCAACCCACAAATCTTCAACCTGTTCTCATAAGGTTCATTCCATACACCTTCTATCATCTTGGTCACTCGCCTCTGGATCCTCTCCATGTCCCCATCAAGAAGGAACCTAGGTGACAAAATCTGAGCACAGTAGTCGAGATGAGGTCTTATCAAGGCTCGGTACAGGGGTACAATAACTTGCTTGTCTCTGCTCGTCAAAGTATTTTTCAACAACCAAGTGAGTTGATGCGCTGATTTTGCCACTTTTGCAATGGTCCCCGTAAACGTCATCTCCCTATCCACCAACACTCCCAAGTCCTTGGACTCATCAGTCTCCTGGAGTACAGTTTCACCAATGTGGTATACTGCTGCTAATCGTTTCACTCCAAAATGCATAACCTTACATTTTGTCACATTAAATTGACATCCATTCTCCTTAGCCAAGAACTCCAATTTATCCAAGTCGTCCTGCAAGATTTTGACATCTTCTGCATTCACTATTGCCCTACCCAACTTTGCATCATCAGCGAACAAATGAACCGTTCCTCTTAGATCCTTCCCTATATCGTTAATGAACAAATTGAACAGCAGTGGTCCAAGAACAGAACCCTGCGGCACACCACTCGTCACAGGCCGTCTTTTGGACTCAACTCCTGAATAAACTACTCTTTGATATTTCTCCATCAACCACCCACCTATCCATCTCACCAACCGTATATCCATTCCCATATGTTGTAGTTTATGGATTAGAATTCCATGTGGTATCCTGTCAAAGGCCTTAGCCAGGTCCAGCAGTAAACCCATTACCCTTATCCAGTTCAGCCGTCACCGTGTTAAAAAACTTGATGTAGTTCATACCGAGGTAGGTTTTTTTGTTTGTTTGTTTGTTGTTGTTGTTGTTGTTAATGTGGAAACTCGGGTTTATAATTCAGTATACAGGAAAGTAGCCCAAAAGCACACACAATTTACAGAAAAGTAGACTGATGGTGGAAAGCGCTGTGTGTAGATAGAGGTTTAAGTAGTGCAGACAGTAGGTTGTGTGGAGTACCCTCTTGCAATGAGTCCTTGGATTCCTTAGAGACGTTACATAATAATAATTAATCATTATCATATTCGATTCCTATAAATATCTGAATAAATAGGCAAATCGGAAAGGCTCTCTTTACCAACTTCCATTACAATATTCCATAGCTTGTTGCTTTGGTTTTTTCCTTTCAAACAGAAATATAGCAAACAGCTCTGTCTGTTTACTCGAATAGCTTTAATCCCCGAAACCTAAATTCATGCTAACTTCATGTTTTCTAGTGGAACTTTTTACATATTTTAATTATTATTATTATATTTATTCAACCCAAGAAGTTCCCAATCTCCTCAAGAGCAGACATTCTTCGCCTTACTCTCTCATTGTGTCAATTCAGAATTCTTTAGATTCGAAGACAAGATATTTAAACAATACTCAGGATTAGCTAGGGACAGCCCGCTCTCCTCGGAACTAGCAAATATATTTCTTGAAGACAGAAGAAAATGCGATTAGTTCGTCAACACTAAAACCTAGAATCTGGCAGCGTTGTATTGATGATGTTTTTCTATTTGGGTGCACGGCCTAGATAACCTTAATATATTTCTGGATCATTTTAACAACTTTCATCACAAGATTAAATTCACCCATTAACTAGAAACTAACAATTGTCTCACTTTTTTAAACTTCAAACTTACAAGATGCTCTGACAATATCAAAATCTTCATATTCAGAAAGCCTACACATACGAACAGATACCTTCATTCATCCTCCCATCAATACCTTCACAGAAATTTGGCATTATCTCCACCCTGGCACATCGAGCCAGATCATTTGATCAGACGAAATAGAGCTTCAAAATGAAGTTAATTTTCTAAAAAGGACCTTTCTCAACAACGGTTTCACTAACAAATATTGAGAAATTTCTTTTCCGCCGTCGTCAACCTACTACGGAAAACTCTTCTTCCCGAAGAGCGTATATCTCTTTGCGTTTTATCAGTTCCCTCTCTACCAAACTGGCTAAAATTCTTAAGAAATCCAACATCAAAACATGTTCACTACAATTCCTAAACTCCGTTCCATCCTCAGTCAACCTAAAGGAAAACATCACTTTCTTCCGTACCCAGGAGTTTGCAAGATTATTTGTAATTGTGGAAAGCCTTACTACGGGCAGACTGATAAATCTATCCTTTTCCGTGTTGAGGAATACAAAAGAGATATTTCCTACAACAGAACCCGGGCTAGCTCTCTCCAGCCACGTTCTATTCTCAATAAACTCCGACGAAGGCCGCCAACATCTTATAGACTGGTCTCAAACAAGCATAAATTTTATGAGGCACTTGAGAGACGTATTCTGGAATCTAAAGAAATTTCACTCGATTCAACCCACATGAACAGTAGCCTGAGCTATAATTTATCTGATGCGCACATTTCTGCTGTCCAGTACTAATAACGTTCTCGCGATATCTCACACACGCAGTTACATACAACTGGACAGCAGAATTCCAGGGCAGCCCCTAGGAATTTTGCCTCCACGTGCAGTAGTATATTTTGCCGCCCCTTCTCCATTTTTCGTATAGTCTCCCCGTGAAGTAGCATATTTTTGCCGCCTCTTCTCCCTTATTTTTGGTATAGTTTATGCCAACTTTGCCAACCAAAAAAAACTTATCGCCCAGTGCAAAAGCAAGTCTTGTACCGTCGGTAGATCCGGCTCTGGCTGGAACTATAGCAGGTACTCCAGTTTAAACTGTACTACAGTTTATAGTAAATCTATTGTCGTTATTATGTAATCTTTCTGTAGTTTTTTGTATATAATTCTTTGTACTTGGACACCTGAAGTAATTGTTTTATCAACGAAACTAGTAGTGTTCCTATTAAACCTTATTCTTTATTATTCTCGGTGTTTGGTAATTTACTTTATTAATTTTCATATCTATATATATAAGCATTTCGACTTTGCTGGTTCATATATAAATAAGAGATTGGGGACAGAAAGCAGTATAATATATTAACTCTACTTTAATTAAAATGCAACATTTCATCCAAACTACATAGGATTTCTCTAGCGTAAGAACGAAATTCAGTGGACAAAATAGTACGAGTTAACAATGGTAAGCAACCCCAGATGGTTATACAGGTGTCTAGCTATTTTAAAAATATTTCTAATTGTGTCTTCCATTACTGAGCATTATTATTATTATTACTGGTAACTCCAAGAGATCTTTAAACTCATCGAGGGAGGTCCTAAACATCATTTCAAGAACTATCCAACATTTGCGTAGTATCTATCATACTTTGCATTGAACTCATTATCAGGCATGCGTTCACAACAGAATCTGGCAACCTATTCCGCTCATTCATTACTCTGAAACAAAAAACCTAGTTCTAACACCTTTGCATAAGGTAAGACAATTACAAACATCAATGCCCGCAGTAGGATTCGAATCCGCGACCCGTTGGTTGGAGGGCCGGTACGCTGTCAAATTCATCTTTTTTTTCCAGGCCGACTCCACAAACAGACGTCTGAAACCAAACCAGGAAAAGTAGAACCATACCATCACACCCGGGCTCTGAATTTCATACTTGGGATTATTCGCTCTGGTAAGACTTTCATTTGGCAAACGCCACACCTGTCCATTTGCAAGGTGAAAGGTGTAGCACCAGTCGTAGCTCCATAACACAGCCTTCCATGCATCCACTGGACATGCTTTTTGCACTACTGAAGGCGACGCTGGATGCTGGGGTCGGGTTCTATCATGGAAAACAATGTTGTAAGCCTCAGTTCTGAATGATTTTGTCGAGATTCGTATTCCAGTTAATGCCCGGAACTCTGCCTTCAACGCGTCGGCCGATAACTGGCGGTTTTACATATTATCCTTCGTAGCACCCTAAGCGTTCAATGAACGAGGAACTTGAGAACATCATATTCATCCAGAGTACATCGGGAACTAATCCGCTCGCTACATGGCTCGCTACATGGCACTATACACTTTATCCATAGGGCGCCCATTCAACTCTTTCCAAGCAGTATTATATGCTCTATCTTACTGTTGCAACTGTCCATTCTGTAAAATTACTTTAAAAAAAAAAAAAAAAAATTCGGAGTCACATGATTTTTGTAAGGAATTTTCACTTCGCTGTTTCTGTTCAGGGTGAATTTTGCATGCTATACAAGGATGCTATTATTATTTGAGAAGAGGCTAATGTACCTTTGTTTTTAAAGCACCCTAGCGTGTTTAAAAATTTCTGATTTTATGGTTTTTAAATCCCTCCCCAACATAAAGGAATCACCTGAATATTTCTACAATCCTTTCAGGACTTTTGGTTTCTTCATTGGGACTTCTGAATGATGAGAATGTTTTTTTTTTTTTTTTTTGTCTTGCTGTGACAAAGTTGCGTTCAACAAACGAGCTTTATTTAATTCCGACTAATGTGATTATTAGTACAAGCGTCTTCAGGTTGCTGTTTCAGTTTAATGGTGATTTTTATTTGATCAATTTGACCTCACCTGAGGATTTAAATCAGTGAAACGAACAAATCAACACCAATCAAAATCAAAAGACATCAACAAATACAATACCACAAACAAGGCCAACAAGAAAAAACAAAAACCAGTACCATTCCATATTTGGTGTTTTCTGTTCATTTGAAGTGGATTGTGTAGTGTTATGGATTCTTTCTTTCTTGGATTGTTTTTGTGGTGGTGAAGCTACAGTGTCAGTTGATATTTACTAGAATGTATAAGAAATAAAAGGTGATATTTGCTCACCTGTTATTTCTTGTAAGAAATAACAGATGGATCCTGAGAGAAAGGACACATTCACCAAATTTTGACATTAAGTGAAGAAATGCAAGGGATTTTCGAAAAGTAAGCTAACACTTAAATATAGAGAGCCAATAGGCTTCATTTCGGCGAAATAAACATTACTGAAATTAAGCGGTTATTAAACCCCACATTGTTTTAAAACCGAATAAGAAACTCAAAGATTGGAATCAGAGAGAGTAAGCTAACACATTTTTTTCTTAATAATGGTGAAAGGGAATGAGATAAAGCACGGTGACAAGATCTGTAATTACAAATTCTCTCTCTCTCTCTCTCTCTCTCTCTCTCCAGAGGAGAAGATGATATCCTTAACTTTACATGTCAAAGTTTTTTAGCATTGCAATTAGCTTTTGAGTTGTCTGCAATTTTGCTACATGGTCCTTGACCTTCAACTTCTAATCTACCAACATTCCAAGATCCGTAACGCGATCCATCTCTTCTAACATAATCACAGCAACAGAATATGACATTGGATATCTCATCGCAACAAAGTGCATGACTCTATTAACATTAAATTAGCAACCATTTTCCAATCCTCTCACAATTCCAGCCTATTCAGATCATTCTTGGTTATCTATCTTGGTTATTTATCTTGGTTATCTTTTCGTTGACAGCAAAGAGCTGTATGTCTCTTGTCAAATCCAATGCAACTTCATTAATGTATAGATTGAATAGCAGTGGACCAAGGACTGATACTTGTGGAACACTAATGGTGGTTACCCTAAATCTTGAATATTCATATCCAATGTATACAAACATGTTGATATCTGGTAGTCAGCAATCCAAGATCTTATCCATACGAAAATTTTATAATCCAATCCCATATTCAACAAATTTATGCTTCCATTCTGTAGTTTGTAAAAGCTTTAGTAAAATCCAAACGTATCCTGTTGTATCCATTCTCCTTGTCCAGTGCAATAGTAACATTATTATTGAATGTGAACAAGTTGCTAAAACATGACCATCCCTTAATATTTTCATTGCTATGTTCGTTGCAAAGTAGAGATTTTCTGTCAATCCATTTCTGAAACCTTACGAATGCGAACCCTGACCAACTTTTCCAATATCTGAACCAATATCACTCCAGAGATACTAATAGGTCGATAATTGGATACATCAATCTTTACACCACCACCACCACCACCATTGTGCAACGAGACTGTCATTACATTTTTTTACTCATATGGAATCTTTCCTGTTCTCAGACTCAAATTATGTAGGCAGGACAAACGGATATATTTCAGTTGAACACACTTTTAAATTCAGTGCGATTATATATTTATCGTATGGCTTGTACACATGTTTAAAAGACAATAAGATAAAATACACATGAATATTAATAAGATACACATATATGATAATATGAATAAAAGAAATATGAAAGAATACATTCAGGCAAATACAAATATGAAATTTATGACAAGCATCAGACAGAAGATTAATCATATTTTAACATTTAGGTTTTTAATCCAGTTAATCGCTTCTGGGGATTGGTCAAAGATATCCCTAAAGTCACCTGGATATGCCATCAGCCCACATTCCTGTACTATATGGCGAATGGTTTGGGTCTCGGCTCCACAGGGACTGTGACGATTTGGTATCTTACCCCACTTTGAAAGTAAGTCTCCACATACACCATGGCCTGTACGAATCCTTAGCCGTCCTTCGCATATTCCTGGGCAGGTCAAGTCCAGATGGTTTACGGAAGATGTTTATGTAATTACGAACTTCAGGTGATACTGCTTGTGACCACAGTACATCCGACCTACTCACCATACTCATTCTGGCTAAGAAGATTACGGGCGGTTTTTATGGCAGATCTTCTGAAGTTTAGTCTATTAGATAAAGCATATGGAATAAATTCATGTATTGGGAGGTTTTAGTTATTAAAATTCTTTTATATACATTAAGCAAGGCTTCCTGTCGTCGTAGTTCCAGAGGAGCAATATGACTCAGAATGGGGAGCCATTGTAGGGGTGTACTCCTAATGCAACCAGTTATTAAACGCAGAGTGGAGTTAAGTTGAGCATCTACGTATAGTTTATCGACATGTAACTATTGTGCCAGACAGGAGCACCACACTCTGCTGCACTGTAAACTAGACCCATGGTAATGCACTACACAGTTGTGGCACTTGAGCCCCATGTAGTACCACAAAGCTTCTGAACTATGTTATTTCTGGTGCGAACTTTAGCAGCGATATTAATCATATGCTGTTTATATGTCAGAGTTCTATTCAGAGTTATTCCCAGATATTTAGGTGTCGAATTAAATGAAATTAATGTTCCATCAGCATATATCACTGGTTTTTGATTTGCAAGTCTATTATTGAGGTGAAAGCAAGAACATTCGGTTTTACCAGAATTTGGTGTTAATATCCACTTTTTATAGAACTGCCATAAATCTGACAGATCATTTGTCAATATTTCTTCAGTTCTTTTTATAGACTTGTCGATGATCGCAGAAGCTAGATCATCTGCATGAGCAAACTTTCTGCTGGCTCTTTCAGGAATATCTGCGATGTAAAGACTAAAAAGCAGTGACCCTGAGGTAATCCATTTTTAAGCATTCTCTGTTTACTGGTACTTCCTCCGGAGACTGCTCTGAAGTATCGATCACACAGTAAGTTTTTAGGAGACGACCCAATTTTTTACATGGGATGACTTTAAGAAATTTACATATGGCTCCTTCCTTCCAAACAGTATTGTAAGCCGCTGTTAAGGGAATAAAGACTGCAGTAGTCTTTAGGCATCTTTGAAATCCTGCTTCAATGTAGGTTGTTAAGCTGAGAACTTGATCTGTGCAGCTGCGATCATTTCTGAACCCTGCTTGTTCTAATGGGACACGTTCCAAAATTTCATCGCTGATCCTATGCAATGTTAGTCTCTCCAACAATTTGTAGGTTGCACTTAAAAGGACTATGAGGCGATAGCTTTCAGTTCTGTCTGCTGGCTTACCTGGTTTTAACACAGCAATGATTTTTGTCCTTTTAAATTCTTTAGGAATGCAGCCACTTTCAAGTATATCGTTAAAGAACGTAGCCAGCCACAATCTTGCATAAGGTCCACAGTACATCAGGAATTCTTTATGAATATTGTCAAATCCAAGAGCCTTCCTCATTTTGATATTTTGAAACGCCGAGGATATTTCCTCTTGGGAAAAAGGCAAAGAGCATTGTTGATTCTTTTGAGTTACAGACTTCATAGCCTTTAGTTCGCATTTTACCTCGTTAGTATGTTCTTCATCTATCGGAGCTCTAGAAAGTGAAACAATATGAGCAACTATCTGATTGCGATCGACAAGAGGAGATTTCTTTGGTACAGACGGGCTTGAACCAAGCTTTTTAATTGGCGACCAGGCTTTTCTACTTTACTACAGTGCTTGAAATGTATGTTTTCAGTTATTTGAATCCACTTTTCCCTATGAGCCGCGTTGAGACCATGGAGCAGTTCTCCTATCTCAGGATCTTTACTTTCAAGGAATTCCCGATACAGGGATTCGCTTTCGTTGGTCCATCCAGGCACGTATTCTTTTCGGTAGCCCCGAGGAATGTGTATTTTTGCCACCGCTATAACTACTCCAGTGAACCTTGTATAGTTTTTGTAAGTTGGGGGAATTCTTCTAAGGCTTGCATCTAGATCTGCAGTGAAGTTTTCCCAGTCAGCTTTTTTTGGAAATTCTTGGTCTAGAAAATGATGTTATCACTGGAATTTGGTCTCCTAATTCCATAAAGATGGGACGGTGCTGGCTATGTGAAAAAACCTCCAGAATACGTCTGAGAGTGTAGAGGCTGATTTTCACTCTTGGCATCAAAAACCAAGTGAAGACGGTGTTAATCTGCCCATTCAACTAATATTTCCCCTTTTTGATCATTCCGATAGTATTTCCAAGAAGTATGATGACTGTTGAAGTCCCGAGATATCTCATCGCAACAAAGTGCCGTATCCGTGCGAATATCCCATCAGTTCCCATTGCCAAATACTTATTCAGTTTGTGCAACAGCTCTAAAGCTCTAATACCACCTCCTCATACAACTCAGTTTTTTCATTCAGTGAAGAGGTAGCACTCACTGTTTCCTCATCCCTGAATGCACCAAGTTGATAGCTTAGAGCCAAATAGGCACTAATTTGTTGAAAATATTCTGCATCTGTAACTCACACCATCTGCATTCAGTAGAGTTATTATGTTGTACTCATTCTTTCTTTTACTTGCAGTATATCAACACAATTCTGTGGGTTCATCTTTCGCTTGTACAGCCAGTTTCTTTTCATGAAAAGAAACATTCCGTGCAACAGTTTTGATTCTTTTAGCTTATTGCTTATAATTTTTATAACGGACATTATCCTTATGCACACGGTACTACTTCAGCATCATCCTTTTTAATACGAATCTCTTGTTTGATGAGATTACATTCATTTCACTCTTACTCAATTTACTCTTCGAACTCTATGGACACATTCTGATATCACATTATTTAAATATTTTTTAAACATTGTCCATGCACTGTCGATATCCTTCCCTTCCAATAACTAATATCATGTCGCAGAATCCAACATACTCCTCAGCATATCCTCCAACATGAAATATAGATAATCTTCCGAAAATACATCACAGTATGGAGAAGACAAAGGAAACCTGACGATGTTGCACCCACTCCCGATATATTGCAATCATTCCAGGAAATTATAACTGTTTTTAATTTAGACTAACGCTAAAGTAATGCTTTTAATTTTCTTATTAAACCTCTTCCCATCAATGTGATTTGCACAATATTTCGATTTAATTTTATTTAGTTCAAAACAAAGCTTTTGTCCTTGTACTTCAATGCAAATGGTTTTAAAAGTGTGTGTGTGTGTGTGTGTGTGTGTGTGTGTGTGTGTGTGTGTGTGTGTGTGTGTGTGTGTGTGTGTGTGTGTGTGTGTGTGTGTGTGTGTGTGTGTGTGTGTGTGTGTGTGTGTGTGTGTGTGTGTGTGTGTGTGTGTGTGTGTGTAGCAGAATATATTGTGTATTTCGTGATAGCAGTCGAATCAAACTTCTCATTCATATTATATCATTATTACTAATATTATTGGTAGTTCATTACTTTCGAGAATAAAGTGACTCTTTGTTAATTTTGTTTTCGGTAAATTGCCGTCCGATATATCGTTTTCGATGCATTTTCAGGATACGAAATCAATCAGCATTGACACATACGAGATAAAAACAATGATCTCCAGAAACAGACAACCATATAATACCTACTTTTATATTTTTGTATGTTTTTTATATTTAAAATATTTTAAACAAAAATCAGCTAATGCCTTTTTATTCCCGTATAGCGAGTAGGCGAGGCCATTTTAGCCCTATCTAATTTTTGGAGACTTAGTGGGCAATTCAATCTCCACTGGTACCCTATCAAAGATAGCTGGCCTAATACTACCCCTAACGAAGTGGCATTCGGTGAAGAGACGGCTCAACAAGTACTGCCATCTCGTGGGTCCTAACCCGAACACATTTATTTAATACATTTTTAATGTCTGAAACAGTGTAGGTTCTACTATCGATTTTCTTGAATTTAATGGACAAAAAACCGTAAACCGAGAAAAAAACCGCTTTCCCGTGCCAAAGATCGATTAACTCGGGAACTGGTCAAAAAAAAAGATAAGTTCGCTTAGAAAAATTTCCTCTGGTAGCCGACTGGATTTGAAATCTTTTATGAAATTTCCTGATTTCATTATTTGAAATTAACTTTATGATTTTTAAAAGGTATTTAATGGTTGTCTGTTTCTGGAGGTCATCGTTTTTATTGTGTATGTGTCAATGCTAATTGATTTGGTATTCTGAAAATACATCAAAAATAATATTTCGAACGACAATTCACCGAAAAAATAATTAATCGAAAACACGATTAATAAAATATCACTTTTTATTAATAAAAAGTCATATATAATGTTAAAGATACCAAGAAATTTAACCTTGGTTTTAATCCTTTTCCCAAGTAAGCAGAACAAAGTTTTGCAGGTGAAATATATTCACGTCTGAGCTACTTGTGCTCAGACGTGAATATATGTATAATGCGAAGGGTCACTATCCAGGCCGGTTTCGACCTTTATTGAGATCTCTTCTGTGGGAGCCAGACCCAGGAGAGATACCAAGGTTGAAGTAATGCAGAAGTCTTATATATCTCATATACAAGTAAACAAAAAGGTGCTTGACCTTTTTAATAAAAATCTCTGGATGAGATAAAGATGTAGAAAGTTTTTTACCTTGGGTGTAAAATACGTTAAAGATACCAAGAAATTTTATACTTGGTTTTAATCCTTTTCCCAAGTAATCAAAACAAAGTTCTGCGTGTGAAATACACGCCTGAAAAGGGGTGTGTGCTGTGCATTATGGGATACATACTAAGGCAAGTGATATGAAGTCATTAGCCTCTATATACAAGTAGCTCAGACGTGAATATATTTCATGCACAAAACTTTGTTTTGCTTATTTGGGAAAAATATTAAAATCAATGTACAATTTATTTCTTGATATTTTTAACGTATTTTACACCCAAGGTAAAAAACTTTCTAAATGTCAGTTACCTTGACATCTTCGAGCTTAGATAAGGAGAAAATGTTTGCAGCTGAGGGAGTAATTCGAGCACTTCATTACTCTCACTTAGTGTGTTAATTACAGCATGCAACCTGAAATGAAAGTGATTTGAAATTATTTCTGTGACTGATACCGCATTCTTTTTTACAAATTTCCGCTACGATTTTTAATGTTTTGAGCATGGATTTCAGTTTCAATAAACGTTCATCTTTTCATATTTCGTAAGAAGAATATTAAAAATAACTTCTCGAAACGAAAATAAACTCGGTTAGAACCCATTTTTTTATTATTTTTTTTATGTTGCTCCCACGCACGAGAGGTTATATTGTTATCCTATAGTAGTCTGGAAACCCTGCTCTAGAGACCAAATATGGAAATTAATCAAGCCACTCCAGTCCTCCAACAAGCGAGACGGTGGTTTCACACTAAATGATGGCATAGATCTTCCACCTAAAGACAAACACAAACATCCATGTCCAGGATGGGATCTGAACCTGCAGCCTGTTGGTTGTAGCGCTGGTATGCTAACCACTTGAGCAACCAGGTCAGCTGATACACTGTAATACACTGTCAATATAATGAACAACAGATTCTCAAAAATCAAGAAATCATGTAGGCATATCTCATGACATGCTCAACTATAGCACCATGACGGCACATTTGTCATCTCATGTGAATAATACAGAAAGTTAAGAAAATGCCAGAGAGCTAGATTTTCTTAAATTGATCTTAATGACATTTTCTTAAATGTGATTAGTATGTATTTTAAATGGAAACATATGAAACGTTGGAATAACAGCCGCTAGGAATTTACATCTACATTTTATAAAATTATGCTTTCCAAGTGTGCTTAATATTCCTGTAAGATATGGTAACAACATAGAAAATATATCAGAAATCAACAACTAATCCACAACAACAATCATGGGTTCAACACCCGTAAATGTCTGATGCCATCTTGATATGATTCTTCCATTGCATTCTATTTTGTGCAAGATGACTCAGTTTGTGTACAGAGTAGGCTAACCATACGTACCGTTTTGAACGGCACAGTATCGTTTTTTTTTTGTTTTTTTTTTCACATTTCCGGCCGTCCCGTCGTTTTAATGAAAATGTAAATTTTGTCCCGTTTTAATAAAAACTATAAATATACTTTCATATTGGTCATTCATAAATTATTATTTATAAGCTCTAATCGTATATCAATATCATGGATACTATTAATTTGTATAACCATGGAGTCGCATTCTTCGATACTAAATCTCGATATCTGCAGTGATATATTCAGAGAAATTAAAAATGTGCATGTTGGCAACACTTGCGCGGCTCAGACGCGGCGTCTGTTCTGCTGTAGCGTTAGTTTTTGTTTTGTCCATATGCTAACCGGTGGCTTTGTTATTCAATGCCAGTGGTTTAAATTCATTATTTTTTTTTTTAAGTTTTAATCTTATGTTTTAAAGCTTTGCAAAATAAAAGAGGCGAAACTGCAGTTTTAATGACGATCTCCAGAAAGAATTCACATTTATTTAACTAGACAAACTGTGTACAAGTGAAGGAACAGAAGTACAGATATTTTCTGATATGAGCGAAAAACGTCTAGACTTTCAAGACTTTTGTAATATTGTAGAGTTTATTCTTTCTCTTCTAAGGACGTACAGCACCTGTTGAGAGAATATTTTCTGTTATGAACAGTATGTAGTCAAAGGAGAAATCTAGATTAAATGCTGGGACAATGAGGGATATGTTAGTTGTAATACAAAATTGTGTCATGTAATGTGAGAAGTTTTCTGATAAGATGTTGAAAGACCGAAATTTGCTGCGTAAGATCACTTCATTGAAGAAATATTCATGGTATTATCGTGGTGAAATACAGTCCCCCTCTACATCTTCCTAAATTTTTGTATGGGTTCTGTCACTGAACAATAATGGTAAGCTCAATATGTTTATGTAATAAAACTTTTTTCATTATCTTACTTTTTCATGAATACAGAATATTACGTAACCTCCGTCCCGTTTTTAAAATCTCAATGTCCCGTTTTTGTCTCACGGAAATATGGTCAGCCTAGTACAGAGTTTTCGCACCATTTGACGATGGTGCGAAAATCTCCTCATTCTTTCTTTGGTCTTCCTCGTTTGTTCTTTCCTTCAATCATCCCAAGCAGCAGCGTTTTTAATTTCCTCTCATTGTTCATTCTACATATATGGCCAAATAGACATAGTTGCCTTTGTTTATTTTCTAGATCAGGATTTCTTTTTGTTGAATTCGTCTATATATTTTCTCATTGCTCACTTTCTGAATCCAGCTTATTCATAGATTCACATTTTTATTTACATTCTTATTCACAGATTCCCTCAGAAGCACCCATGCCTCATCCATAGAGCATGCTGCTGAAGAAACAGGTTTCCACAATACGCAGTTTAGTGTGTTTCTTTATAGCGCGACTCTTCCATATTTTGTCGATGGCTTCTTAGATAGCTGATGCTCTGGCTATTTTAATTTTTACCTCACCTTGAACACACATAAACGATCGTTTCAGTCACAATAATTGATAACATTTAGTGTAAAGTTGATGTGAATAATATGTCCTGTAATTTTACAAGTATCAATTAAAATCTCTCAAAATCTTGTTTTGTATTCCTTGTTACAAGAAAATCGATCCAAGATCACAATCTCTTACTAAAGAATACAAGTAGCAGTAGCCATGAGATTCAAACATTGCCTGCAGCAATCAGTAATCTTTATCCTAATCCACGCCATATTGAAGAGCTCACTCTCAGCGAACACTTCATGATAGAGACTGGCTGTTCACTAGTCTGGAAAGTGATACTCAACATAATGTAACTCTTCTACTCCATTTGGAAAAAAAAATTAAAACCAAATTGGTCTAGGAGGCTGTGTCCAAATGTAGCCGATTTGGGTCTCACTCTCTCTCTCTCTCTCTCTCTCTGTGTGTGTGTGTGTGTGTGTGTGTGTGTGTGTGTGTGTGTGTGTGTGTGTGTGTGTGTGTGTGTGTGTGTGTGTGTGTGTGTGTGTGTGTGTGTGTGTGTGTGTGTGTGTGTGTGTGCGTGCGTGCGTGCGTGCGTGCGTGTGTTTAAAGCAATGAGCCACTCTTTTTTTCGCTAAAATTACAGTAAAAGTTTAGCATGGCGAAAACATACACAGTGTTGAATAATTCCAATAATAAATATTCGTGACCTGATTATTGTGCACATTGAGATAAGTTCTTGTGTGTGTACTTTTTGCTGGACGTTCAATAGGAATCTTTCAGATGGATTATTGCTAGCCTTTATACTCAAGGTATAAGGTCTAACAACATTTTCATAGATGGCTTCATAGTTTCTTTTCAAGTTTTGTGTAACAGCGAAGTAAGATTTCGGTTCATTCCGCTTGGAATTAAATGTCTTTCTGCCTGGAGACTTCATAAAGTGCAACTAACACTTGCGATAATACTGCTGTCACCTCACTTTTTAATGGATTCATCTGTGCAGTAGGTTTCTTTCCCCCTCATTTATATCTGGAAGGGGGGTCTGGCAGTTATATTTCGGCACCAAACTACCGAGTTTATTACAGGGCATCGTCTAGGTTTACATTATTGAAGTAGTGATTGT
This sequence comes from Typopeltis vanoorti, assembly GCF_054136105.1. Classification (NCBI taxonomy): domain Eukaryota; kingdom Metazoa; phylum Arthropoda; class Arachnida; order Uropygi; family Thelyphonidae; genus Typopeltis; species Typopeltis vanoorti. The sequence continues at coordinate 25,308,319 of NC_143556.1, read as the reverse complement.
GTTGTAATCAATGCAGACAACATTGTGTTGTACTCGTTATGCATATTGCCAGTTTTACAGCAATATAGCAAGTAGAGAATACAGACTCAAAAACGTTAACTTCCGCGTCCAAGTAGGTATGTATATTACGTTGTTTGACAAGTAATCTAAGGATGATACGTTTATTATAGGGCAATATATGACTTCTGCATTAGTACACCCTTGAGATCTTAGTGGGTTTTCATCCCACTGAAGATACCTCCATAAAAATGGAAGCAATCTGGGTATTAATCCTTCCTTGAAGCGTAGCATTTTACACTTTTGAAAGAAAAAGAGTTGTGCATTATAAGGTAATTAGCAAATATAAAAACAACCTAATGGTAAAGATACCTCAGGAGCAAACTTTGTTGGCTTACAGATAGTTAAAGAATTAAACAGGAATGTTTAGGTAAAACAGGAATTTGTTTAGAAGAATAATTTAAGTTTCGTTGTATGAAACATTTTTGTGTTTCGTTTAAATAGGTGATAATTCTTCCCTCTGTTGGAGATATTGCTCATTCCGTTAGGTCCTCGGAAATAACTGAGAAATATTTCGATGTTCCATTCAAAAAACGTTTCACTCTGAACTTTAAAGCGTACATTTATGAGAAACTGAAGAGATTACTAGGTTTGGTCCTAACGTATCAGTTCCTTGATAGAAAGGACGTCATCATAGAATCAGAATCAGTAATATTTCCCTATTGGAAAATTCAAAGAACAAATAGGGCAGAATAGAAATGGATCTGAAATGTTCTAATTAAGAGAGTATAAAAAATGAAAAAAGAAGAAAAACAATACTAATAGACCTACAGTAAGATCCATCAATATTCTCTCGAACTTTCTTGCAATGGAATTATCATGTTTTTTAACCGCTTTGGAAACTTTCTGGTGTTAAGACTCAAATTATACAACCAACTCGAAGATACAATGACGATAATTTGGAAACTGTAAGGCAAATCAGAAGAGTTACAAGTATTGATCAGAATTAGAGAGAGAGAGAGAGAGAGAGAGAGAGAGAGAGAGAGAGAGAGAGAGAGAGAGAGAGAGAGAGAGAGAGGTCTGGATATGAAAGAAAACTAGTTCCCCAAGCTGAATTTAACTGAAATGAATCTATAGATTTGCCTACATGTATCGATGAGTAAATGGATAATAAACTCAATAAATGAGTGTCCATTTTGTTTTGAGCAATCAATCTAGTGCATACAACATTCGTATTAATGCTATCTCTTCAATGGACGTAGAAAACTTCCAGAATATATAACAACCTCCTTGATATTTATTTCCCATATCTGCATGATATCTCATACTAATTACTGCTACGATCCTAAAGTAGTCATACTTCTCGCGAAACAAAAGTGAACATCTCCTGAAACTTTTTTCTGTAAAATAATACGTGAATAAAGCAGAAAAAAAATGAAAACAATAACAGTTAAATTACACGGGAATTTTCAGAAATAACTTTTGCGCAGTACTTCTGATCATTCTAATGATAAAAGTATTTTTTAATTAAAAACATTATAATATGAGAAGTAGCATGAGTAGTACCAGGTGCATGGAATATGCCTACCACTCCCCATGCTATAAGTCATTCTTCTACTCAATACTCAAAAGAACTACCTGCACCTGTCATACACTCCGTTCTCCTGGCAATAAAACTACTTCACTTTTTAGTTTGCCATTCTAAGCGAAAATGAGTCAGAGATGGATGGCTTGAAATAGTCCTTATCCTATCATCCTCTTCTATAAATCCTATCAAAACTCTTCCTATAAAAATCCAGTAAATACCTCTCGATAACTCAATGGTCTGTCATATCATTCCTCTGTTTCCTATCTTCCAAATCTGCAAATCACGTTCCCTTAATCTGTCCTCACATTCAATGCCAAAGACCTAATCTTTTTGTTAATCATCTTTGTAAACTTCTTCAAGTTATGTAAATATATAAGCGTAAAGCACCAAACATGTGGTCTGAACAAGACCTCGTACAACCATTCTTTTATCTGCAGGTCAAGTCTGTATGCATAATGTACGAATATATATTTTTTATATTTTGTATGTTTATTATGAACTATTCAATAGATTTGAGGTTTAAAATGCACCTGTTTTAAAGGAAAATTTGTAATCTAATTGTACAGACCAATTGAGGGATTCTTAAGTAACATTTATATTGCACTGGTTAGAATGTCGGTGCAATATAAATGTGTAATATAAACTCTGGTTACTATCTGGCGACAGATAATAACCAGAGTTTTCGCGCTTCCTTTGCACAATCACCAGAATAACATTTATGTTTTGGTTGGAAATACTGTACCTACATTCGAATTCTGTGTAAGATATGAGGAATATGTATTTTTCAGCTGTAGGAGAGTGAGCTGGAAACTCGTGAAAAAGTCTTTCTTCAATAATTTTGTAGTTTTTTTTTTTTTATCTCGTAAACCAAATCAGCAAGAGCAGTGTTTTTCAAACACTGCTCTTTCAAATACACAATAAAACTAAATTTAAAAAAAAAAAAATATTCGCAGAACGATACGTGCCTTTACTATATAAAAACAAACAAACAACAACAACAACAAAAAAAAAAAAAAAAAAAAAAAAAACATAGCAAAGTTACCTAATATCAAATGTTCGGATCCGTTGGTCTACATTGTCCTAGAGTTGGGTCCAAGTTTGCGGGACGAAAAAATCCGAGTTTCTGGGAGGAAAATCCCGCTTTTCAGTACCAGAGATCGACTTACTCTGGAAACGGTCGAAAAATAACTTAGTAGAAGTTTCTCTAGTTGAACTTATGAAGCTCTGTATTCAGACGGTCTAGTGCCGTGGAAGCTACGTGCCACTTCCACTGAACCCCGCAAGCAGTATTACATAACAGTTGTAACTCAATTTGTTGTTGAATATAAAATTAATTCGGTCCATAATTATTTTTTCTGTTATTACAGATTAAGGTAATTTTTGTTTCCAAATCATATGCATCTGCTTTACAACCTCCCCCCCATTTTTTTTTTCCGAAGTCGATTTCTAAAAACGTTTAATAACTGCCTTGTTTTCTTCTATAATCAAGTTTTCATGTTTTGTTTCAAGTCGGTTTTTCACTTCCTGCTCTAGTTACCCATCAAATAAACCTTGGTCGTGTAGCACGTTTATCTGCTGATGTACGAGTTCCACAACATATGATGCATTCCTATATTGGATTTCTAATTGCTTTTCACGGTTACTATGGGAAGGAAGGAAGGAATCTGTTAGTCTGGCTTCTTAGTTGAGACCTGTAACAGTGGTCCTTCTGGTAGTTAATCTACCACCAGCATAGATCTCATCATATTGTTGAAGCACAATATAGAGGCTAATGACCTTACATCAATCGCCTCAGTATCCCATAAAGCAACGCACATATCCTTTCATGTACAATGCTATGCACTATGGGAAGGGGCACAACTCAGACCGGTTTAGACCTTTATTAAGATCTCATCAGTGGGAGCCAGACCAAGAAGTGACGTCATCTTTGAAGCAATGCAGAAGTCATATTTCCATTTATAAGTAGTCAAAAGATGTCACACCTTATTACTAAAATCCTCTAGAATAGAGCTAGATGTTAAAAGTTTTTTCACTTGGAAATATGACTTCTGCATTACTTTAACGTTAGTATTAATTCTGGGTCTGGCTACCACTGATGAGACCTCAATAAATGTTAAAACCGGTCTGGGTAGTGGCCCTTCCCATAACGCATAAAATTGTACATGTCTGCAAGAATATGTGCGTTGCATTATAGGATACTAAGGCAATTGATGTGAAGTCATTTACCTCGTGTCGACTGGACTACTTTGACAAGGGGTCCAGTCGTGAAAATACTTCACGCACAAACTTTGCTTACACTTGGATAAAGGATGAAACCAAGAACATAATTTCCTGGCATCTTTAATTTATAGTATAACCAAATGAAAAACTTTCAACACAGACTATAATCTAGAGAACAAAAACAAAGAAAAAAAAAGCGATATTCTTACTGTTTCCTTTTTAACAGTGTAGCGTCTACTAATAACATTAACTCCTGTAACAACGTGGATCACATTACTGTCATCCCTCGAGTTACGTCCGCACGAAGATACGTCCGTGATCCCATAAGGGAATAAAGAACATTATGTAAATTAAGGGGATATTAAATCCCACATGTGGAATTTAATATCCCCTTAATTTAAATAATGTTTATATCGCCGAAATGAAGAGCCTATTGGCTCTTTATTTTAAATAAGGAATAAATAACATTTTCGACTATACTTTCGAACAAGACGCGAGCGAACGTAAAGTAAAAAGGTTGCTATTTAGCAACAATGCATCAAGCGTAGTGGCAACAGAGCATTCGGCGGCAACCTGCCTCGGTAGTCGGTAATCGGCTCGTGTCTTCGGCAGTTCCTCTGTTGATTTTGTGCTTGAGAAATAGGGTATTTGTATATTTATCATTAACTATTTCCCGATATTTTGTGCAACATGTCCCCTACACGCCCAGTCAAAAAAAAACTAGTGACAGAAAAAGAGACGAGCAATTGATCTTGATCGAACTTGCAAGTTATAAAGCAATATGAAGCTGGCAAGCCCGTCATTGTGATCGCATATGACTCCAGATGGTCTCATTCTACAGTGACGACCATTTTGAAAAATAAGGATAAAATCGTAGAGGCTGTGAAAAAGGAACCGCCACCATTAAATCGACGATAGTGACGAAGCAACGACAAGGTCCTCTCGGTGATATGGAAAAGCTACTTGCATCGTGGATAGAGGACCTAAACTTAAAGCGCATACTCCTTAGCACGATGACCATAACCGCTAAGGCACTAAGTCTCTTCAGCATGTTAAGGAGAAAGCAAGGCCCGATTATGATACGAATTCAACGCTTCTTCCGGGTTAGTTCATGAGATTCAAGCAATGTTTTGCGTTGCATAATTTGAAAATGTATGGTGAATCTGTAAGTGCTGATGAGAAGGCTCCCAGGGAGTTTGTGGAGAAATTGGATAAAATTATTACGGAGGAAAATTGTTTGCCATAGCATATATTTAATATGGATGAGACCTCCTGGTTTTGTAAAAAAAATGCCAGAGCTGACATTCATCCACAAAAAAGTTAAAATCTATACCTGGTTTTAAAGCTCTTAAAGACCATATTATGATTCTGTTAGAGGGTAATGTGGCTGGATATAAACTGAAACCTTTTGTAATATAGCACAGTGAGAATCCGCGAGCCTTCAAAAACATTCTTCATAAATTGAGGAAGCATACTGTACCATTATACCAGTTCATTATCTGAGCATAAGAAGTCGTGGATGACTCAAAAATTGTTTAAGGATTCCTTAATCAACTGTTATGCGATTGAAATGGAAGGCCATTGTGTGAAAGAAAATGAATTCAAAATTTTATCAACACTAAAAAATGCTCCAGGTCATCCACCTTATATTGGTGAACTTCATCCCAATATCAAGGTCATGATTCTCCCTCCAAATACTACTTCATTGATTCAACCAATGGATCAGGGAGTTATTGCAGTGTTTAAGGCTCATTATCTACAGAGACGTTTTTCACAAGCCATTTCTGCCACTGAAGGAAATGACCAGACTCTCATGAAATTCTGGAAGGCATTCAATATTCATCATGTTATTAAAAATATTCCTGTGGGTTGGAACGAAGTGACATATGGAAAATGACATTAAAACGGTTTGTGCACGATTTTGGAAGTTTTGAAAAAAAAAAAAAGAAGACCTTTTTAAATTGAGTGAAGAAACAGTGGGTCAAGCAAACAATCTGAATCTCGAAGTGATGATGACGACATCATTCAACTCATAAAAAGTGCCACTGAAGAGATGACCAACGAAGAATTAGGCAGACTGAGGAACAACGTGTTGCAGAAGAGAAAGAACGAGAAAAGGAAGAGGGAAAAGAGAAACAAGAAGTAGTTAAACAATTCACAGAAATGTTCTCTGCAGTTAGCGATGTTCTCAAAATGGCTGAAGACGTGGACACCTATGTTGAATGTTACTTATTAGAAAGGAAAGTTCATGATGCGTTTGCTTGCTATAACAAATTTATAATGAAAAGAAGAGGAATAAGCAAAGCACATTGGACATTTTCATAAAAAAAAAAAAAAGGTTACACCAGAAGAGCCGGAGCCTGGTTCCTCACATAGGAACGTAACAAAGATATGATTGTGCAGGAAGATTTGGGTGACTATTCTTCTGATTTATAGTGTCAGTAACGCACAATACAATTTTATAAGGTTTAAAAATTAAAATGACAGTATCGCATTAGGGTTAAGTCCCTAATCCCTATTACTCTGTTGATTTAATATATCGACTTTCCTCCAACCGACTTAGTACCTTCCGGATGGAAAGGAATCCCGACGCAAGTCGAGCTTTGGTTTGGTTTGGATTTTAGTTCATTTGGCTCAAAGAAACACAGGTCATACTGTGCCATACTAAAGGTTATAACTATACATAAGCAGTTACAGAAAATTGTAAACAATATGTCTATACAAAAATCTAGTTCCAAAAAGCAGCATCTACATATAAACAGAACTGCTGCAGAGGGCACAGCAACACACAAGGTCAGAGGTTATTACGGTAATACAAAAATAGTTAACAATATAAGTTAATACACAAAATGCGCAACATCAAGCCAAGGAATGTACATATATGTAAAAGTATCTACATATATGTAAAATTATAACAGATGCTTTTACTGCAGTAGAAAAATTGGCAAAAAGGGATTATTATACAATATGCATGGATGAAAATTAAATTTAGCAATGCAGTATTAACAAAATTTAACAATACATAAAAACAGAATTACTAGAAGGTACACAAACAGACAAGGTGTCCTACAGCAATACATGATTGGTCGAAAAATAAACGTGTAAATAAAATGCATATACAAAATTTAAGTTAAACAATGCAGTATCTACATATAAAAAAATTACTGCAGAGGTTTCAGCAGTACATAAATAGATAACAGTACAGGTTAACATATGCATATACAAAACAAGTCAAGGAAAGCAGTATCTACATATAGTAAGATTACAACAAATGTTATTATACTAATACATAAAGAGTCAGGAAGGAATTATTATACAGCATATATGCATAAAAATTAAGTTTAGCATTGGTATTTACATATTAACAAAATTACAACAGGGTGATTCAAGAGCATTGGTATTTACATATTAACAAAATTACAACAGTGTGATACAAGATCAAGGCCTACAGTAATACATAATTGGTCAAAATTTAAACTAAAGAATAATATGTATGTATAAAAGTTAAGTTAAGCAATACAGTATTTACATATAAACAAATTTACAGTCAAATATGTTTGTACAAATTAATTCTTTCTAAAAAATTAAAAACATTATGCAATCTGCCTGAGTCTGCTAGCATTTCCCTGAGTGTGTATGGCTTGGTTAGATAGGTGAAAATTTCATTCCTCTCTCGTGTAAATTGTTAACACTCTACCAGAATATAATAAATAGTGAGATGTGTACTGTATTTTTCACATATGGGAGGGTCATTAGCTCTCAGTAAATAAGAATGTGTAAGGTGACTGTGACCTATTCGGAGCCTGGCAAGAACAACCTCCACCCTTCTCTTTGTACGTTGACTAGAATATCAGTGCTTAATTTCAGGTTTAATGTCATATAATTTGTTTGTCAAAGTTTCCTGCCTTGTTGACTCCCACTGAGCAATTAGCTTTGATTTTATAAGCTGTCTTTAGTCTATATACGGAACTGTCAAATAGTATGTGGAGAAGGTATGAGCTGATTTAGCAGCTGCAGCCTCATTTCCCTTAATTCCGATGTTGCTGGGAATCCAGCAGAACTGAACATCTAAATTAAGGATTTAGATGTTCAATCCGTGTAAAGTGTATAGTTTACACAGATTCATTCAATGAATCTGTGTAAATTATACACTTTTGGTAGCAGTTTTCTTTTATATGCACAAGTGCAAGCTGAATGGCATGTAACTCTGCTGTATAATTACTGCAGTCTGGTGGGATCTGATTTGAGATAATAATGTCAGGAAACACAGCAGTGCAGCCAACAGAGGTATTAGTTAATGAACTCAGTATAGATGGGCAAGAAATCATCGTGTGCTGCTCTGTGTGCATTAAACGATTACAGGTAGATGGATGATGGAGTATAAGATTTCTGTAGCTGACAAAGTGAGAAGTTGCAGGATCGTGTGCAAACCTGCCATGGAGGGATGCCATGTTGTTTAGTGTAGGTAATGTTGTCAAAATTTATACCAACAGCTTGCACAGTTTCTTTAACACGCATACCAAAAGGATGTATAACAGTTTGACATGTATGATATTGAGCCTCTCAATGCAGAGAGAAGATATCAGTCCATGTAGGACGATCTGAAAGAGATTTTTTAGGGCATAATTAAGAGATAACTGTTTCCATCAAAGTGATAGAGCCGGTTCATTTGCTTCAACATAAAAACTTTGAGTGGGCGATGTGGGAAAGACTCCAGTAGCTATCCATATATCCTGATGATGGATGGAATCCAACTATCGTAGGTTACTCTGTCTTGCAGAACCATCGACTTGGGACCCATAATCCAGCTTTGAACGTATAACTACACGATAAAGAAGCAACAATGAAGGCTCGATCAGCACCCCACTCAGCAGAGCAGGGGTTCCCAACCCTATGCCCGCGGGTACCATGGCGCCCGTCGACCAATTTGTCTGTGCCCGCCGCTGTTCAACCGTGTGCCGTATAGTTTGAAATAATCACTCAACAATTCATGGCATGCTATATGACGCATGCGTTAATTACACATGACGAGTATTAAATGCATACAATGTAACGTAGACGCGCATTCGAAGTTGTTCATTCCAGTTTAAGAACTAGAATATCATCATATTCTCCTAATTATGAAGCACTGGCCAATGAAATGCAATGCCAAAGATCACACTAACTTACATATATATATTTAAATTTTTATATAATGTAAACTTTTAAGTAATAAAACATTTGATTATAATGTAAACTTTGTATGTATTCATTTAACAAAAGAATTCGAAAAATTTGTTTGAAAAAATAGATGGTGTCCGTCGCCCTATCGGTATTTTAGAATGTGCTCCAGGAAACAAAAAGGTTGGGAACCCCTGCAGTAGAGGATAGAGTGCAAAGGAGGTTCATAGTTTTTTTGCACTTTTCTCTTAGTTGACAAATATGTGCTAGAAATGTAATTTACTGTCAAAGATCGGTCCCAAGAATTTGGCTTCTGTAGCTACTGGAATAATAGTGCATCCCATTCTTAATTCAGGATCTGGTGGATGAGTGCGTTTTCGACAGAAGTGTACACAGACACTTTTTTCTGTTGAAAACCTATACCCATTATTAAGAGCCCACAAAGAGACATGATCAGTTGCTTACTGAAGTTGTCTTTCAATTACCCTCATGTCACGTGAGTGACAGTAAATTGTGAAGTCATCAACATATAGAGCATTATCTACAGTGGGAGGAAGCTGTTCAATGATTGAGTTAATTTTAATAGCAAAAAGAGTCACACTTAAGAGAGAGTCTTGGGGAACACCCTGTTCTTGATGATATGGTCGATATAGCATACTTCTCACTCTGACTTGGAAAGTTCGCCTTGACAGAAAGTTTTTAATAAATACAGGGAGATGTCCTTTGAGACCTAGGTTATAGAGGTCTTTTAATATGCCATATCTCCATGCTGTGTCATAAGCTTTTCCCATGTCAAAGAAAACTGAAACGAGATGTTCTCGCTTCAGAAATGCATCTCTTATACAAGTTTCTAAACGAAACAAATGGTCTAAAGTTGAACTATGTCTACAGAAACCACACTGTGTGCTGTAGAGAAGACTGCTGCTTTCTAAATACCAGAGAAGTCTGGCATTAACCATTTTCTCTAGTATCTTACAAACACAGCTGGTCAGAGCAATGGGTCGATAATTATTTGCTTGTGTTGGATCTTTTCCTGGTTTTGGGATAGCAATGACAATTAACGTATGCAAGGAATTTGGAAACTCTTCCTCTGCAAGTATTCTATTGTATAATAAGAGAAGAAGATCCATACATGCTGATGGTAGATGTTTTATCATTTCATAATGGATGTCATCAGACCCTACTGCACTAGGGTGAGATTGTAGGAGAGCTCATTTTAGTTCCTCCTTAACAAATGACTGATTATATGGCTGAAGAAATGTTGGTAGAAAAATTAAGCCTTTGTTTCTCATGCTACTCTTTCAGTATTAAACATTCAGCAGAATATGAATATGTTGCTGAGATTCTAGCAAACGTTTCTCCCAAAGTGTCTGCAATAGTTTTGGGATCAACAATAACACTTCCATTATTGTCTAAGGTAGACAAACAATGTTTACTATATCTGCCTTTCATTTTCCGGATTTTATCCCGTGCAATGTTTGGACTTGTCATTTGATTAATTGATGTAGTAAATTGGATCCATGATTGTTTTTGACTCTGACGTCTCACATAACATGCTTTGGCTCGATCACGCGTGAAAGCTATTAAGTGTGATGTGGTGGGGTATCTATGAAATATGCCCCATGCTCTGTGTTGATCTGTTTTGGCTGTCTGACATTCTGGGTTCCACCAAGGCTTTGGATAGAATGGAAACCGAGATGATGTTTTCGGGATGGAAGCTGCTGCTGTCTGGACAATGCACTCTGTTATATACTTTACCGCTTCATTGATAGGTGTTTTATTGATAGTATCAGAATTAAATTTTGCAAGATGAGAAAAACTATTCCAATCAGCCTGGTCCATTTTCCATATAGGTATTCGTGTGGGTGAACATGGTTCTTGTGAGGACATTGTGCAAAGAACAGGGAAGTGATCGCTTCCGTATATGTTCTCTTCAACGTCCCATGTGAGCAGTGGAAGAACGGAAAGGAACAGATTGTATGATTAATTGCAGAATATGAAGGGTAGGCATACGAAAGAAAGTATTAACTTTATTTTTAAAAGGGAGAGGTTATTATTATCAAAGACTCTTTCAATGATTCAACCTCGTCTGTTAGTGTTGGCACTACCCTAGAGAGTATTGTGACCAATAAAGTTACCCATCAAAAGTATGGCTTCAGGCAGTTGCAAGATAAGATTGTCAAGATCAATTTCATTTAACTCAGCATCGGTGGTAAATAAATTATATATACTGTCACAAGAAAACCCAAAGAGAGCCGAATCGCCACTGCTTCCAGAGTAGTATTAAGCTGGACATGGTGGAAAGAAATTTGACTGCCCACTAGGATAGCTACTCCTCCATGAGCAGGAACACCTCCAGTTCTGTCCTTACATACAACAGTGAAATTCCTAAAGGTACGGTCCTCATTTGGTCTTAAGTACGTTTCCTGTAAACAGAAACATAAAGGTTTATGTTTCTGCAACAACATCTTCATATTGTCGATATTCTGGCTAATCCCATAACAGTTCCATTGTAAAAATTTTCCTATTGTCTTGATTTTGTTGACTTGTCTGGTTTTCTGGAGGTTGAGGACTTACCTTTGTCAGATGTATATTTATCTATTGTTTTAGGGAAGTATGGATGGCCAGTGCCCATCTCTTCCTCTGGTAGAGTGTTCAAAACATCAAATGTGTTAGGGTAGGTTGGTAGGTTTAGTTTACTTTAAGTGTGTACCGAGGTATTCATTTTTTCTGTGCGAGTGTCTCGTTGTTTATCTTTGAGTGATATCTCCGCTATATTTTTTTGACAGGTGAGTTTTCATCGACTGGGACCATTTTTGAAGTTGTCTCTGGAGTAAGGCCATCGATCTTGGGATTAATCCACTCAACAGAGAATCACTTACGATCATAAAGTTCAGGTATAGTGAAATTATCAGATGGTGGAATAGACATACATGTTTGAGTTGCTGTTGGCACTTTTTTAATTGTTATTTTTTCAGCATAAGGGGATCTCAGAACAGGAGTAATGGTGGCCAGCTTTCTTTTTTGTATTCTGATATGTTATGTTTTGTTCTGTTTTAATATTTTGTATCTCTTTTTCATCTTTCCATTTCTGGCATGCACGAGAGTTAGCTGGATGATCTCCCTGACAGTTGACACATTTAGATTTTTTTGCACAGCAAGATTTATTATCAAGTTCTTTACTACCAATCGGGCACAGGTAGTAGAACCACGACAGGCAGTTTGGCATGACCATATCTCTGACATTTAAAGCATCTCAGCGGGTTAGGGATGTACATTCTAACAGGACAGCTGAGATATCCTGCTTTTACAGATGTCGGAGGCCTAGCAGCTTTTCAACATCAATTACAAATATTACAGAAAACAATGAAAGCATATGAAAACAATCTAAACGTGTAGATACATTGTGAACGTCATTATATGACCCCTACCCATAAAAGGTGTTCTTGGTTGAAACCAGGCGACCATCCTAGGCGACTACATATGAGGATGCGCCTCACACCTGTCACTCCTTGATCTTTAAGCTCTGAACATAACATCTAGGACATCCCATTCTGATGTTCTATGAGATGTTACTGAGATTTGTATTCCACCTATTGTCGTTGCTCTCAGCAGTTTCTTGGAATGTTGCCGGCACAGTGTTTCCACGAGGATATCACCAGAACGCAATTTCTTAACAGTTTTGGGAGGTCCTGCCAGTCCTTCTAAACCTTTTTGAATAAAGAAGGGTGACATTTTCCCAATTGGTTTTTCATCTGTTGCATGAATGATTAAGGGTTTCCTTTTTCAACTTTTAGAACTCAGGGCCGTCTTAACACGGTAACCAAGTGATACATCGCATCGGGCCGCCTATTTTTAAGTGGCGCTGAAGTGAGCATAAAAAATAAAATAAAAACTTTTTAATATTAGCGTTTAGTAAATGTGGATATGCACTAAATATATTGTAATAAATACTGAGACTTTTAATAACATTTAACAAAAACTGTAAATTGTTTTTCGCTATGTGTAATATAGCACTGGCAGAAGCACTAAACCAGTCATGCGGTCGCATTACACTTCCGACTTCCTTTTTACATGCAACGCGTATTCGCCATTTAGGCCATGAGGTGAACGTGTAAACTTAACTGGCTTAATCTCTGTAACAAAGTGACATTCGGGCATTTTTTGTAGAACAGTTTGTAAATAATCGAACTGTTGATTGCTAAAAACAAAGTGAATGTGTAGTTAATTCACTCTGAGATGAGTAGATTCCAAATTTAACCCAAGCTTCACAAATCAGCTAAACATTTATGCCTTTCTTTAAGAATTTAATTTCATTTATTTAAATTTACGTTTATTTTTTTATATCTTACCTAATTTTTTATCGTGAGGAGCCTGTGTAGCTCAGTAGTTGTGGCAAGGAGAACCACTATCCATGGCACTATTTGTTCTAGCCCTAGAACCACTCATTATAGCCATTAACACAAACAACAATATCAAAGGAACACATATACACGGAGAAAGTGACACCAAAATTTTGGCATATGCCGATGACGTCACTTTAACACTAGGAACACAAAAATCCTTGGACACAACACTCAAAATAATAAAAGACTTCAGCAAAGCCTCAGCACTGAATGTGAATCTGGCAAAATCCCACTGCAAAATAATTGGCAAGTGGGAAAACCAACCAAGGATTCCTTCAGGAATACAGGTGAATAATTACATACCAGTTCTGGGCATCAACATCGGAAGCTCAGAATCACACGAAGAACAGTGGAAAGAACTCCATGACGGCATAAAGAAGAAAATTAATGCAATGCGCCCTAGACAGCTGTCCGTCAGAGGAAGGGCCCCGGTTTGCAACATCTACCTAACATCTCGCCTGTGGTACAAGATACACAACACCCCGTATCACGGAAGGTGGGCAGAAAAAATACACAGGCTATGCGCTACATACATCTGGGGCTCTCAGTATGAACCCATGCGCAGATCAACACTCTTCCATGAAGTTGAAGCTAGAGGTTTAGCATTGCTAAACATCCATCTGAAAACTCTCATCGGCAGGGTGATAACAGCAGCTCGAGCACACACAAAAACCTATCATGCCTATGCGGCAACATTCTTACAAAAGTGTTTGCCGCATAGGTTTATAAGCTCACTCCCAAATATAAAAAAACCAAGCCCGAGAATGTTCAAAGAAATAGCCGAAGGGTACACATATATAATGAGACACTCAGATACCGAAAACTTACTGACAATTAAACCAAGAAAACTATATAAAACATTAAGTCAAGTGACATTCCCACCTCCCCAACACAGGGAAATAAGAAAAGAAGAAATTAGGCTAAGTCCAGTGCTTAGCAAAGTTTTCCGACTTCCAATATCACCAAAATACAAAACTTTCTTCTATAAAGTACACCATGCCTGTCTCCCCACAAAGATGTGGTGTGTAGCCAAAAAAATCCCAATACAGGGCCCAGCAAAGTGTCATTTCTGTCCCGACCCAGAAACAATATATCATATTATGATGTTCTGTAGCAAAACGTCCACAGTATGGAACACCATACAGAAATTCCTACATAAGACACAACCATTCTCTGAAAACACATTATTTTGGTTGGAAGACCAAAAAATGAAAAAAAACAGAACTAATAATCATAATAATAACAATGTATGCAATATGGTCCCACAGATGTGACAAAATACACGGAAGAGACACCAGACCAGACATACTAGCAAAAATTAACAATTATTTAAAGGAAACTATCATAAACACTACACAAACCAAAAGCATAACCACACAGCAATGGAGGAAACTCGGCCTAATTGAAGAAGGAGAAGAAGCAGGAAAAATAAAACTTATACCGATAATGGAACCCCCGTAGTTAGTGGTAGACAATAATGATAACCCACAATCTGAACAAAAAGCATAATCCCAGACAAAGGTGCTGTTAACGTAGGCTCATTCGCCACAACGAGAGGAATAATGACAACAAGATATCAAATCTAAGAAAAAAAAAAAATTAAACAAAAAAAAAGTATATATGTATATAAAATAATTAAAATAAATAAATAAGTAAAAGTTTAAAAAAATAATAAAATATTAATAATAATATATAGGTACGCCTATATATAGGGGATAAGAATGTTATATATATATATTTATATATATATGTATATCTAATTGTGTAAGAAAAAAAAAATGAAAAGTAAATAGCAAATTACTCCTTAAGATAAGTCAATACTACTCTAGTAATAAATATGTAGATTAAGATATACTACCAGACATATGTATATGTTCTTGTATATACAGAAACAAGGACGGTAGATATGTCAATTGTAAGAAATGCAGATTACATAAGTTCATAACATGATAATAACCCAAAATGTTAATAGGATATATTATCCATTTATAGACCTGTAACTAATTCTGCAATTCAGAAAACTTTCTATATAAGAAACTACAGATTTACCTCTTAAGTTAAGCAAACAATATAATGTTAAAGCAAGATGGAATTCTTTTTATAAAAATAAGAGTGCCTACAAAAAATTAAATCTGCATGAGATATAGAGATACTACCAAAATATATGCATATATAAATGTAAATAAAAACATAAGCAATGTATGTATTTTAAGAATAAGATGTGCATTTAAATGAAGTTAATAAAATAATCATCCAAAATATGTGAACAAAGATATAAAATGAAGATATATGTAAAACGAGTTGTACATATGGAAAATGTCAATGCTAACATGTATATGTATGTATATGTATATGTGTGTGTGTGTGTGTGTGTGTGTGTGTGTGTGTGTGTGTGTGTGTGTGTGTGTGTGTGTGTGTGTGTGTGTGTGTGTGTGGGTGGGTGGGTGGGTGTATATGTATATATGTATGTATATGTGTGTGTGTGTGTATATATGTATATGTATATGTATGTATGTATGTATATGTATATGTATGTATGTATGTATATATATATATATATATATATATATATAACGAGAATAGACTGATCTGATAATGGAACTTATAAATAGACTGAAATCACTATGTAACATATACCAACAAAAATAACAGCTCAAGCAATTCAATAGGACAATATGGAAAATAGAAATTGAGCATGTGATGTTGTATCTTATTTAAACAATGATTGTAAAACAGGTGTCATAAGTATATTGTAACGAGTAAATGAAAATGCCTAATAGAATTAGCAGCCTATGTACAAATTGTAAATAGCTGTATATATATTTCTTTTTAAATGTACACAGCTGCTGTTGTTGATACAAATAACCTCAGTAGAAGAAGCCTCAAGAAATGTAAATCAAAATGTCAATTAGAATAAGCATTCTATGTACAAATGTATATATTGTAAATAGTTGTATATATATTTATTTTGATTGTACATAGATGCTTTAGTGTTAATAAAAATATACTCAGTGGTTGTGGCGTTTGCGCACCACACCACAGTGCTTGACCGTACGAATGAAGACCTTGGTGTTTCGAATCTAGGAAATTTTTCTAAGCCGTTTTTTTCGACCGCTTCCCGAGTTTGTCGATCTCTGGCAAGGGCAAGCGGGTTTTTTCTCCCGGCAATTCGGGTTTTTCGTCCCGTACACTGAAGAAAATGGACAGCAGAACTCACATTATATCAGACATTAAATATATTATGTTAGGGTTAAGAACCACGAGATGGCGGCACTTGTTGAGCCACCTCTTGTTTGCGTGCCGCTTAATTAGTAATAGCCTTGAGCCAGCTATCTCTGATTGGGACCAGTGGAGATTGAACTGCCCACTCAGTCTCCAAAAGTTAGATAGGGCTAAACGGCCTCGCCTACTGCCTGTACGGGAATAAAAAGGCATCAGCTGATTTATTTATTTATTTATTATAATATATTAATACCAAATTTTTTGTTCATTAGAATTTTTACAGCAGAATAAATTTGGGCATAATGGAAACGAAAAAAATTTATCCAGAGCTGCAAATAAAAAAAAAAAAAAAGAAAAGCGGAAAATGGCAAAAGAACTTGAAAAAGAGAAAGAGCAGCTAATGAAATCTCTCAAGAAGTATGAAGGTTTATCTACTTACCTCTTGGGTAAATTAAAAGATTTAAATTTAGATATTAAAAATTTGCGGAGACAAGGATATGATAACGGGGCGAACATGCGAGGAAAACACAGCAGCGTTGAAAGACACATATCGAATATTAATCCTCGAACACTCTTTGTCCCGTTCGCAGAACACATATTAAATTTGTTGATCGTTGATGCTGCTATCGTTAATACTGAAAAAGTGAGTTTTTTTATTTTATTTTATTTAACACTATACAAGAACTTTATAATTTCTTTAGTGCTTTGACTAGTGATGGGATGTACTGAAAAAGTACACCTAAATTGAGCTTAAACCTTTATCAGATATACTAGGAGAAGCGAGGATTGACGCTTTTCGATATCTTAGATATAATATTCGAAAAATTTTAAATTCTTTTGTTGAAATTTACGTAAAAAAAAATCAGCTAACACAATATTTTTAATGTCTGAAAATAGTGTGGGTTCGACGGCCAATTTTCTTGAGTTTACGGGACAAAAAACCCGCTAGACCGTGCCAGAGATCGATTAACTCGGGAACCGGTCGAAAAAAAGGCTTAGAAAAATTTCCTCTAGCCGGCGACTAGATTTGAACCACCAAATCCTTTCTTCCTGCGGTCATGCGCTGTAGAGTGCAAACGCCACTTCTACTGAGTTTATTTGTATCAACAACAGCAGCTGTGTACATTTAAAAATAAATATATATACAGCTATTTACAATTTGTACATAGGCTGCTAATTCTATTAGGCACTTTCATTTACTCGTTACAATATACTTATGACACCTGTTTTACAATCACTGTTTAAATAAGATACATCACATGCTCAATTTCTATTTTCCTTTTTGTCCTATTAAATTGTTTGAGCTGTTATTTTTGTTGGTATATGTTACATAGTGATTTCAGTCTATTTATAAGTTCCATTATCAGATCAGTCTACTCTCGTTTACATATATATATATATATATATATATATATATATATATACACACACATACATATGTTAGCATTGACATTTTCCATATGTACAATTCATTTTACATATATCTTCATTTTATATCTTTGTTCACATATTTTGGATGATTATTTTATTAACTTAATTTAGATGCACATCTTATTCTTAAAATACATACATTGCTTATGTTTTTATTTACATTTATATATGCATATATTTTGGTAGTATCTCTATATCTCATGCAGATTTTTTTTTTTTTTTTGTAGGCACTCTTATTTTTACAAAAATGAATTCCAAATTGCTTTAACATTATATTGTTTGCTTAATTTAAGATGTAAAATTGTAATTTCTTATATACAAAGTTTTCTGAATTGCAGAATTAGTTACAGGTCTATAAATGGATAATATATCCTATTAACATTTTGGGTTATTATCATGTTATGAACTTATGTTATCTGCATTTCTTACAATTGACATTTCTACCGTCCTTGTGTCTGTATATACAAGAACATATACATATGTCTGGTAGTATATCTTAATCTACATATTTATTACTAGAGTAGTATTGACTTATCTTAACGAGTAATTTGCTATTTACATTTACATTTTTTTTCCCCCTTACACAATTAGATATACATATATATATATAACATTCTTATCCTTTATATATAGGCGTACCTATATATTATTATTAATATTTTTATTATTTTTTTAGACTTTTATTTGTTTATTTATTTTAAGTATTATTTTATATATATATATATATACTTTTTTTTTAATTTCTTTATTTTCATTTTTATTTTTTTATTAGATTTGATATCTTGTTGTCATTATTCCTCCCATTATGGCGAATGGGCCTATGTTAACAGCACCTTTGTATGGGATTATGCTTTTTGTTCAGATAGTGGGTTATCATTATTGTTTACCACTAACTACGGGGGTTCCATTATCGGTATAAGTTTTATTTTTCCTTCTTCTTCTCCTTCTTCAATTAGGCCGAGTTTCTTCCATTGCTGTGTTGTTATGCTCTTGGTTTGTGTAGTGTTTATGATAGTTTCCTTTAAATAATTGTTAATTTTTGTTAGCATGTTTGGTCTGGTGTCTCTTCCGTGTATTTTGTCACATCTGTGGGACCATATTGCATACATTGTTATTATTATGATTATTAGTTCTGTTTTTTTTTTTTTTTTCATTTTTTGGTCTTCCAACCAAAATAAAAATAATGTGTTTTCAGAGAATGGTTGTGTCTTATGTAGGAGTTTCTGTATGGTGTTCCATACTGTGGACGTTTTGCTACAGAAAATCATAATATGATATATTGTTTCTGGATTGGGACAGAAATGACACTTCGCTGGGCCTTGTAATGGGATTTTTTTTGCTACACACCGCATTTTTGTGGGGAGACAGGCATGATGTACTTTATAGAAGAATGTTTTGTATTTTGGTGATATTGGAAGTCGGAAAACTTTGTTAAGCACCGGACCTAGCCTAATTTCTTCTTTTCTTATTTCCCTGTGTTGGGGAGGCGGGAATGTCACTTGACTTAATGTTTTGTATAGTTTTCTTGGTTTGATTGTCAGTAAGTTTTCTGTATCTGAGTGTTTCATTATATATGTGTACCCTTCGGCTATTTCTTTGAACATTCTCGGTCTTGGTTTTTTTATATCTGGAAGTGAGCTTATAAACCTATGCGGCAAACACTTTTGTAAGAATGTTGCCGCATAGGCATGATAGGTTTTTGTGTGTGCTCGAGTTGCTGTTATTGCCTTGCCGATGAGAGTTTTCAGATGGATGTTTAGTAATGCTAAACCTCCAGCTTCAACTTCATGGAAGAGTGTTGATCTGCACATGGTTCATAGTGAGAGCCCCAGATGTATGTAGTGCAGAGCCTATGTTTTTTTTCGGCCTACCTTCCGTGATACGGGGTGTTGTGTATCATGTACCACAGGCGAGATGTTAGGTAGATGTTGCAAACCCGGGCCCTTCCTCTGACGGACAGTTGTCTAGGGCGCATTGCATTAATTTTCTTCTTTATGCGGTCATGGAGTTCTTTCCACTGTTCTTCGTGTGATTCTGAGCTACCGATGTTGATGCCCAGAACCGGTATGTAATTATTCACATGTATTCCTGAAGGAATCCTTGGTTGGTTTTCCCACTTTCCAATTATTTTGCAGTGGGATTTTGCCAGATTCACATTCAGGGCTGAGGCTTTGCTGAAGTCTTTTATTATTTTGAGTGTTGTGTCCAAGGATTTTTGTGTTCCTAGTGTTAAAGTGCCGTCATCAGCATATGCCAAAATTTTGGAGTTACTTTCTTCGTGTATATGTGTTCCTTTGATATTATTGTTTGTGTTAATGGCTATAATGAGTGGTTCTAGGGCTAGAACAAATAGAGCCATGGATAGTGGGTCTCCTTGCCGGATGGAACATTTTATTGGGAAAGAGGCTGAGAGATTTTTATTAAGGATCAGCCTACTTTCCGCGTTTCTGTACAAAAGATTAATCGTTTCTTTCCAGTTTACTCCAACTCTTATTCGGTCTAGTGTTTCAAACAGGTATTGGTGGCTAATTGTGTCAAATGCCTTTTGAATATCTAGCCCTATTACAATACTTGGATTTTCTGTGAGGCTGTAATAATCGCAAATGCATTGGAGGTGCATTATTGTGTCAAGAATATTTTTTCCTTTCACTACACATGATTGTGCTGGTGAGATAAGTTTATGGAGGTGCTTTTGTATTCGGTTTGTAAGTATTTTAGATTTTATTTTGTGATCAGCATTCAGTAGGGTTATGCCTCTCCAGTTTTTTATGTCTTGTAACTTCTGTTGATCACCAACCTTTGGTAGTAGTACAATGTGTCCTGTGTTAAATTTTGCTGGCGTTGTCTGTGTTGTAATCATCGTGTTGATCATTTTAATAAAAATATGTTCAAATTTTGGGAAGTATTCTTTATAGAATTCGCCTGTTAGTCCGTCTTCACCTGGTGATTTGTTATCCGGGAGCTGTTTCACTATAAGATGGCATTCTGCTAAGGTGATTGGTGGGCGATCTCCTTAGCCTCCTGCTGGGTGATTTTCGGGAGGAGTGAAAGGAATCTTTCTCTTTCTTCCTGACTTCTAGGTTTTTCTTGAAATAGTGAAGAAAAGTATTTTTGAACACCACGAATTATTTCGGAGTCTTTGTTTAGAGTTTGGCCTTCGTATGTTATGGTTTTTATTCTCCGTTTTCCGTTCCGTTGTTTCTCAAACAGCCATGCTGTCGAGATCTTCCCTTCATCATTTTCAACTATTTTGAGACCAGCACGTAGCGACGCTCCTTCTATTTCCTGAAACTGTTTCGCTGTTATGCGGTTTTTAATTTCTTCTATTTCTGTTCTGATGTTTTCATTATTCCTGTCATGGTGGTGATACAATTTTGATAATTTCTTCGTGTCAGCGTTCTGTTTGTTCCTTTGTTGCTGCTTTTTTATTCCAACTAATTTTGATTGCTGTTTGTTTTGTCATGTGTTTAAATTTCTCCCAGGCTGTTACAGTATTTTCTATGGATTCTATTTCCTCAACTATTTTCTCTGTGTTATTGTTGAATTCATCGTCATCTTTAAGGTGTTTATTAAATTGCCATAGGGGGAAATTTCTGTTTTGTAAACTTATCAGCTGTTTCTGTTTGTTGATATTGTAGTTCAGCCATCACCATATGGTGATCGCTGAACATGATAGGTGTGTGTTGTACAGTTTTGACCTTTATATTTCTGAATGTTTGGATGTATATCCGATCTATTCTAGAGGCGTTTCCGGGTGCAAAATATGTGAATTCCTTCTTTTGGGGATGCAAGATTCTGAAGGCATCTGATATGCCACAGTGGGTGAAAACTCTTGTGAAATTTTTCTGCGGAAGTAAGTTTGGGTGTTCTTGATCATTTTGTGGTTGTTCTGTAAAGTTCATATCTCCTGCTATTATTGGGTTATTTTTTTGTTGAATATAGTGTCGCACTTCCTCCCAGAAGGTGGTCTTATGATTATGTGTGGCTGGTCCATATATGTTAATTATGTTGTGTATTTTTTTCTGCCAAAGGAGCTCGACCTCCAGAACCCTATGCCTTATTACAACATTATGGGATAATATTTGGAGGTTACCCGTATTTTTTTATTAGTGTAGTAACTCCACCTATTCCATTGGTCTGAGCCTCTTCGTAAACGATATGGTACATTGTTTGTAACTTGTATTTGAAGCTGTTTGATGGGTCAGTGTTGTTGTGTAGTCTAGTGTCTTGTATCATAAGTATATCGGGTCTGTGTTGAAAGATTAAATTAACTGTTAGTTGAATCGATGTTTTATTATTTAGCCCGTTTACATTTAGTGTAATGATTTTTAGATTGTGAGTCATAGTTAGAAAGTTGAAAGTTTTCTAGAGCCTTTTCTTTCCGGACTCTTAGCTAATTTTTTTTTGGGTTTTGACTTCTGGCTTTTGGTGATGTTAGGCGTAAACTTCATTTTTGCTCTCTTTACTGGGGTCTGTTTATTATTCCATTCTGATTTGTCTACTTCGTTTTCTTAATCCGTTTTACTTTTTTCTGTAATTTGTGTTACCGAGATGGTTTGAATTTCAATGTTTGGAAGTTCTTCATCTTCAACCGGGCAATTATTATTTAATTCTTCATTTGTGTTATTCGGAGTGATTTTTTTTTCTCTGTAGTTTCAGATTTTGTTACTTTTTCTGAATCTAAAACTGACCTTTGGCTGTTAGTCTCCTCGCCCGCCCAGATAATCCCTTCCTTTGCCTTTAGCGGAGAGTTATTCTCATTACATTCCTCGTGCCAGTAGGTGTTAAGCCCTTGGGTGCTGCTCTCATTGACCCGATTCTCTGCCTCATATTCAATAGTTGACATTATTTTCTGGAAGTCCTCCACTTCCCCAAGCTCATCGCACGTGTTCGGTTGACTACCCGAAGGGCGCGCGGCCAACATGGAGGCATATGTCTGCCCTGGACATTGTTTAATATCGTGTCCGATTCTCTTGCATCGCTCACATTTCGATGCTGTGCATTCTCTTCTTAGATGACCTACCTGCCTGCATCTGAAGCATACAGGAGGTCTTCCTGGAATGATCACTAAGCCTGGCATTTTAGAAACTTTTATAATGTATGGGATATTTTCTATTCTGGCATCGTCATTCAATGTAATAGTCAATCTTTTTTTGTTGGATAATACATGCGCCCATTCTTTATCTTTTATATTGGATACATTTTTAATACATTCTATTTTACCAAATGATTCAAAGTGCATGCCAACTAATCTATTAGAAATTTGGGGGGCAACCAATGAATTAAAATATCTAATTTTCTAGATCTCACAATGGGGATAATTTCGCATGTATGGTTATTAACATTAAGTGATTTTAATTTAGCAAATTTTTCTTTCAATGAAACATGTTTAAATTAAATTATGAAAATATAACTGAACTTTAGGAGCCAAGGTGCCATACATCGGAACCTCTTACCTTGCCTTTCAAACTTTCGATGATATCCAGTTCTGTATATGGGGCGCCAGAAGGATCACACTTTAGGATGCAGGCCTTGCTCCAATCTAGTTCAGCTGGGAGATTCAACGATGAGAGAACATCTGAATTGAAATCCTTCGTTGTACTGGCAGCAGGTGACTGAAAGACGGTCGCTGATGCCTGTTCCATTGTATTATGTAGATTTGTTACTGTAGAGACTGGGGATGTATCGTTCAGAGATCCAGTAGCCTTGGTACTTGAAGAGGTATTGCCAGATGAAACGTTTCCTTCTGGTAGTTGTTGAAAGCTAGTAGCCTTAATAGGTGAGCTTGTATTAGCAATTGAAGATTTTTCCGCGATCGACGACATGCTGTATGAAAGCAGATGGTACGTTAAGGGCAACGTGCCCGCATTGGTAAAGGCTTAAGCAGCACTAATCCTCTTACGCTTGAACACTAAGGAGCACACAAATACACGTCTGCTCTGGTCTGAGTCCAACGAGCAATCGACACGCCACTTCTACTGAGCTGCACAGGCTCTCCTTTTCGGAATCTACTACTAATATTCTTCCGAACCGTCACATAAAACTAAATAAACTTCATAAGAACAAAATTTCTCCATCTGCGTTCTTAAACTTCCATTAGCTGTCACGCCACTTCTACTGAGCTACACAAGCGATAATATTAACCTTCAAAATTAAAGACTATGGATTTTTGTGTAAACTTGTGTTTTTTTTTTGTGTGTGTTAACTTTGTGTTTCTGTGTTAATCTTGTAAGAATTTTGTTCAGGATTAATGTAGTTGAGTGAGTAAAATGCTTCCGAATCCAAACACAAATTTTAGGGAATCTATAATCCTCCAAAGTGCAATTGGAAGAACGACAGTATGTTGTACCTTTCGATTAGAAAAAGGCCTAAGTTCGATTCTCCTCATGATAGGAGTAATCTTTATATGGACATTTTCAATTGAAAGGGAGTTCGCCGATCTCATACGGCGGTAGCAGGGTTTTTCTCCCGGAAACTAGGGTTTTTCATCCCACATACAGACATATCGGCCCTTCAGAACACAAGCAATTTACAGACAAAAAATACTAGCTGTGATGGTGGTGATTATGGGCAGTAGATGGCGTTGATGTAGGTGATTGTAGTAGAGGTTCTGTGCAGTAGTGGAGACGCAGAGTTGTACAGTGGGTGTCCTCCCGCAATGAATCTTCAGACTCCTTGGAAGTGTCACGAATAATAATCATAATAATAATATTGAGAGTTTATTTTTCACTTGGTTAGACTATAATAAGTTTAGTTTAATCCTTTATCCAAGTGTGAGCAAACAAAGTTTGTGCCTGAATGTATCTTCAGGACTGAGCTAAGGTGGTGCACCACCTTAGCTGAAATGTACTTTGCATTATGGGAGATACTGGGATAGGAGTGATGGTATCTTTCTCCACCTTTGCAACGAGTTACTTGGTGTTGCACCACCTTAGATCAGTCCTGAAGATACATTCAGGTGGAAACTTTGTTTCCTCACACTTGGATAAAGGATTAAACTAAACTTATTATTTTAATAATAATAATAAACGGGTTAAATAATGTAATCTTCTTTACTAAAGAATTTAGATCTGATGAAAATTTTAATGTTATACTGGAATCAACAAAAGTGTCAGTATTAGATTTAGAAAAATCTCCCGAGTTCAAAAGCAATACATTACGCAGACGTAAGAGGAGATGGTTCTGTAAGGAAAGCTTGAACGAACGCCAGTTGATCGGCAATATAACTTTAAATTTACATTTTTTCTTCCAATTGTGGACACTGTTATTAATTATTTGGCTGAAAGGTTTGATCTCTTGACAAGTCACTTTAACATATTTCAGTTTTTATCCAGTTTCTAATATAAGTAAAGACACTTTAAGAAAACACGGTGATGATTTATAAGTGTGCTGACTGATGGTAATGAAAGGGATATTTGTTGTGCCACTGAATCATATAATGTAATACAAATACTAAAGGATATCAGACAGGATAGTGATAGCTTTAGTCCCACTGAAAATATTGCAGTGTATATACAAATGATTTGGATAGTGTCTTTATTAATTTAACAATTTCTCTTCGAATATTTTTAACACTTCCAGTTTCCGTAGCAAGTGGTGAACGATCATTTTCAAGACTCAAACTAATTTAAAAATATCTACCATCTAGTGTTTCACAGGAAAGGCTGGTTGGACTGTCAGTGATCGCAACAGAATGTGATATCTGCTAGAAACTAGAAACAAATGAAATTTTGGATGAATATCCTTCCATAAAATCAAGAAAAGTAAACGTTTGAATCATTTAATTTTTTTTGATACATTTCTTTTCCATTAAAAATTAACTGATTCTTGTCATTGTGCAATTTTTCTAGTTTGTACATCTTTAGTTATAATAGCTCATAGCCAGTAATCGGTAACTTATGTATAGGCAATTCTAGTCTGTGTGCATTTTTGTGTTTTGCGATTTTTGCTGTGTTTTTAATATATGCATTTTTCATAATAAAATAATACAATAATAAGCTAACACCTTTTTATTCATTTAGTAATCGGGCCTTTTAATCCTATCTAGCTTTTGGAGACTGAGTGGGCAGTTCAATCTCCACTGGTAGCCAATCAGAGATAGCAGGCCAGTAACTACCACTAATTATAAGTCGCCACCGATGAAGAGACCGACAAGCAAATGCTGCCATCTCTTGGTACCTACCCCTAACAAGATATGTTACTGTTTGAATTAATGTGGGTTCTACGGTCGATTTTCGTGAGTTTACGAGGTGAAAAACCCGAGTTTCTGGGAAAAAAATTCACTTGTTCATGTCAGAGATTGACTAACTTGGGAACCAGTTGAAGATAAGCTTAGAAAAAGTTCTTTCAGTCGGCAACTAGACTTGAACTGAAGTCTATTTTTGTGCGCCTAGCACAGAAGATAAAAAAAAATCAACTAATGCCTGTGTTGTTTCCGTATAGGGAGTAGGTGGGGCGATTTACCCTATCTAACTTTTGGAGACTGAGTGGGCAGTTCAATCTCCACTGGTAGCCAATCAGAGAGATAGCTGGCCCAAGGCTATCACTGATTCATCGGTATGCAGTGAAGAAGGTGGCAAGTTAGTGCCGCCATCTCGTGGTCTCTAACCCTAACACAATTTTTTTATGTCTGAAAATAGTGTGAGTTCTAGCGATCGATTTTCTTGAGTTTACGGGACGAAAAACCCGAGTTTCCGGGAGAAAAAACCCACTGGCCCGTTCCAGAGATCGACTAACTCGGGAACCGGCTGAAAAAAGGCTTAGAAAAATTTCCTCTAGTCGGCGACTAGATTTGAACCACCAAATCCTTTCTTCGTGCGGTCGTATGCTGTAGAGTGCAAACGCCACTTCTACTGAGCTACACAGGCTATAGCACAGAAGATGCAAGTGCTAATTCCACTGAGCTACATAGTCCTATGTATTTTTCAAAGTATAGAATTTTACATAAAAATATATGTGTTTTGAGTTTTTAACCTTTAAATTTTAACTACAATTTTAAAAAAAGTAAGTGGGTGCTCAACTTAAAATTGCATCACAGCGCCAGAACCCCCTAGAGCTGGCACTGCAAAAACTGTATTGTTAGGTCTCTTAAGATTTTCCATCTCTTGTTTGTATTTCTATTAATATATTTTTTGTAATTCATGAATTTCGTCACGTTTGAGAGCTTATTTTTATTTTTGTTAATAATTTGTTATATATTTTATTAAATGTATGGTTAAAGTTAGTTTATACAGCATCACTAAAGTCTGAATATGCTATCAGCATCCAGTATATTTTTCTAGTTTCTTCATTTGCTATAGTTTCGTTTATGATGCTATTATACTGTTTTGTAGTCTCAGTCAGTTTTAAGGCTTCTGGTTCAGTAGAAGCCTTAAAAGACAGCTAGTGCAGTCATATAATGGTCTGCCAGTTTACACGTTATGATGGCTGCGGTACAGTTATTTGGAGGGGTACATATATTTATGTGGTCAATACAGGATGAGTGATTGTATTTCTGACTATCTCTTCTCGTGTAGATGGGGTTATGTTATATGCTGATAGGAGGTCTAAGTATTGTTCTGTGTTGATATCTATGTAATAATATTATTATTAATATATTATTATTAATTTAGTAGACGAGGCCTACTAAACCCTGCCTAGCTTTTTGGAGACCGAGTAGGCAGTTCAATCTCCACCGGTAGCCAATCAGAGATAGCTGGCTTATGTCTATCACTAATTATAGGCGTTCCAATGAAAAGACGAGCAAACAAGTGCTGCCATCTCTTGGTACCTATCCGTAACAGGAAATATTACTGTCTGAAATAATGCGGTCGATTTTCTTGAGTTAATGGGATGAAAAACCCGAGTTTACGCAAGAAAATACTCGGTTGCCCATGCCAGAGATCGATTAACTCTGAAACCGGTCGAAGAACGACTTAGAAAAAAGTACGCGCAGTCAGGGCCAGACTCGAACTATAAGTATATCTCTGACCACTTCCACTGAGCTACCCAGACCT
Source organism: Typopeltis vanoorti (assembly GCF_054136105.1). NCBI lineage: Eukaryota > Metazoa > Arthropoda > Arachnida > Uropygi > Thelyphonidae > Typopeltis > Typopeltis vanoorti. Next base: position 25,280,300 of record NC_143556.1, on the reverse strand, counting down.
TGATATTTATGTTCATAATGTTTATATGTATGTCACCTAGTATTCTAAGGCATTTTTCCATGGAAGAAAGTCATCTGTTTAATTCATCAAGAAATTTTGTGGCTCTTAAATTGGGTGGCCTGTATATTGTGTTTAATATCAAGGAATTCTCTTGTTTGATATTTTTAATTCAATGCACAGATTTTCCACATATTCTAATTTATAGTTTATTTCTGTTACTTCTAATTTATGTTTGCTAATTATTATTATACCACTGCCACGTTTTGTTTGTTTGCAGTGTTTGTGTTGTTGAAAGTTTGGCATTTGGTAAATGGTTGCCTCTTCGTTTGTAATGGATACTTCTGTTAATAATAAAATATCTGTGTTGTCTATATCTTCCTCGAGATAAGCTTGGAGGGTTAGCCAGTATTTCTGAACGCTCTTGATGTTGATATGAAGAATTAAGAGTCCTTTTTGGGGACTAGTCGCTTGTTTCCATTCTGTTGTCGAGTTTAGAATGTGGCAGCTGTTATGTTGCAGGATAATTAGACCTGCTTAGTTATCTGCATTCATGTAGGTTGGTATGTTTCTCCCTTCTTGAAAACTCATCAGGGTTCCTTTTAATGAGGCGGTCTGTTGAAATCTTCTACGGATTTTGTTTAGATTGGCTTTGCAACTTGTGTCTGTCTCTTATCCATATAAACTGGTAGTTTTTCTGTTTTAACTTTCTTTGTACGGTAGAATAGTTTGTGATAATATGGTGTTAAGTACTCGGACAGGTAGATTGAGGTATTGTCAGGGCCGTAGCAAGGACAGATCGCGCCCTGAGGCAAACAATTAAATATCGCCCTTGATGGATTATAAGACAAAACTATAAGAAAATCACCAATTGCTATTTTGTTTTTATTACAAGAGAAACATTAATGCAAAACGATTACATAATAATATTAATTAAATGTTTGCTCTACGGGGATATTCCCAATTTTCTGGCTTAGTTAATAATAATAATAATAATAATAATAATAATAATAATAATAATAATAATAATAATAATAATAATAATAATAATGTTGAAACCTGCGAAAGTGGTCAGCTCGGAATAGGATTAATATTAGAAAAAAAAGTTTTTCTGTTATTATCATAACTGTATAGTAACCATCAGTTATAACAGGAAATTAGTAACAAACTCATGAATAATGATTGATGCTTTGATTTCTTTCCACTTATATATAATAGTGTTGAAGCTTAGAAACAATATATAATAGTGTGCGAAGCTTAGAAACAGTATGAATTTGGAACCATACTGGAACTTGAAATGTTAAAAAAAAAAATGTGAAGACATCGACTTAGCGAGTGAAATATATGTGGTGCAAGGATTTACAGTAATTTATTGATGCACATTAGAAAATTGAACGGATCGATGTAATGTATGTATATAGAAATGATCTCTTCTACCACGGGATGTCTCTGATGTGATATCTGTATTGGTACCCATGAAATAGTAGCTTTAGGTTGTTTTGCATTCTGTCAACGAGGAAGAAAAAGAAATAAGTTACATTGCTTAATTTTGAAATTAGTAGCGAGAGTAATTAATCGATTCAAGTCACACTGGTGTGACTTGTGTTAATTTCTGTGCTGAACATTTTGATTGCTACCGTACAGAATTTCGCGATCATTCAAACGCCCTGCACCACATTTGAAGGAAACTTCCCAACATGCATCACGAAGGATGGCAATCATGAGCGAAATAGAGGAGCAAGAGCGAAAGATTGTGAATGAATTTTGTCATTTTCTCGAGAAATCGAAACAACTCTTTAATGGATTGAGGTGAGAATTTAAAGTCTTCTGTTAAAGGACATTGCTTAAATTGCTTTCTAATCGTGATGTTAATTCGTGTATAAGGTTAAAAGTTGTGGGTTAGGATATATCACATATGTATGTTCATTAATAACAAATTTATTGGAATCTTCAATTTAAAGGATCGAAGAATGGCAATCCTGTATGTGAAGATAATCCATCTAATTGTCTTCATTGTTAGAGAAGCATAGGTCTTAATAGGTATTCTCTGAACATAATAAAAATTGTATTTATTTGCTAGTCGATAACGCTGAATTTATTTTTAGTTCGCTGAGAAATTTTTCACTGTACGATTCGTGTTTTTGAAACAAATGTGATTGGTTATTAATCTTTGCCATAAGAACATCTGCATCAGGAGAGCGGCTGCACGATCCTTCTAGTGATTTTCAGCTGATGCATGATTCAAAGAGTCGAAATTTTTCTTCGTAAACTTATCATACGAGAAGATTCAACCTTAAGAACAGGTACAAACAAGTACCACATTGCTAAATGTGGTAACACAAACTAAGGCATTGGTGAAGAGATGCAGTTTAGCAGTTATTTTCCTTTGATCACCCTCTAGAAAAGTTTCCTTTAGAAACGAGTGTGGGAATAATCCAAAAATCACACACACAAAAATTAAATAGCTCAACATTTAATTTCAGAAAAATTTTAATATTTTTCTGAAATTCTAAGTTTTATTAAAAAATATGGTTTCAGTAGAGAGAAGTTTTTTTTATCTCCAGTATCAAGATGTAAACAGAATCATGTAATATGTATAAGGTCGTGATATGAATGAATGTGGTTGCAGTTCTCAGAGATAAGATATCTAGCTATGTTGTTGTTATTATTATTATTATTATTATTATTATATGGGTATCTCCATGGAGTCAGAAGACTCATCACAGGAGACCCAAACTATCAAAACAATATCTATCATACCTCTTCTTGAACTCATTTACAGACAAAGCACTCACAACTGAGTTAGGCAATGCATTCTATTCATTATTCATTCACCACTCTCCAAGCAAAAAATCTAGTTCTCACACCCTTGTTAACCACACTTTTCCTTAATTTCCATTGATGACCTCTTGTTCTTCCATCACTATCACACAGCTGAAACATTTCCCCTGCATCAATCTTATAAAACCTTTAAGTAATTTAAATGTTTCTATCATATCTTCTCCTCTCCGCCTATCAACCAACCTCTGTTGTGAGGTAATTACTACATGTAACAAAATGCGAAAGTCTACTGCTAGTAGAATGACCTTTGTAATTTTTCAATAATTTTAATTATTTTAAATTCAATAAATCATTGTTGATTTTACTGACTTTAAAAGGTCATGTTAGTTATTAAGTATGCAGGCTGAAACTATTCCACCACATGATGTCTCTGGTGATGTTACCATTGGTACTAATGAGCAGCCTTTGTTTATTTCTCATTCTTGTCAGTGGGAAGAAAAGTAAATAAGTTATAATTTTGAAGGTAGTATATATGTTAATTTCTGCACAATACATTTCAGTTGCTACCATACAAAATTTGCAGCTGTTCAAATGTCCTGCACCACAATTGAAGGATGCTATTTTTTTCATTTCTTAAAAAGTCACTCAGTTGATTATCACTTGAGGACAACTTCCAGTATCATTAACCCCCAATCGGCCATGACGTCTATAGATATCCAGCTAAATCTGGATATGATTCTGTAACACCTATTGAATAACACAGATAAGAAGTGCGATTTGGTCTCACTACTTCATCCACCTCGGCCAGTAGGGGAGGTTAAGCATGTGATGGTATGACATGTCACATGATTTATTGATATTGCATTTATCCAGCAGGGATCTTCTCTTTACTTGTATCAGAAATCACAGTAATCATTATCTGCAGTGATTTGTCTGGGCAGGTTATAATTGCATATCTTTTTATTGTTTTATTTGTTTACTAATGTTTCAGAAAATTAACAGAAATTAATTTACATCACTGCTAAATATACTGATCAGGAAGAATAAGCTTTCGCCTTATTCTGTATTGCTCTATAGTAAAACCAAAAATGCCACCATTTGTTTGGAAGGACCAGGGTTTGAATAATCCCTGGGATGACAAAAAACACAAGGATATTTCCATAAAAGTTTTTTTTTTTTTTTTGCATGAAAATTTAGTGTTTACCTTTTCAAAACAAACTAGTCTAAAACAGACACAATATGCTCTTTTTGTTGTTATAATTATCAATACTATGCATGAATTTGCATTTATATTATTTTTTAAATAGCTAGATGTACAGTAGTAGTCCTTGGAGAACCTTTCACAAGGAAAACTCTAGAAAATAGAGGTAGATAGAATGAAAGAGTAGCTAAAGCATGTTCAGTGTGTTAGCAAGTGAATTATGTTGGGTAGCCTGCTGCTTTTGCTATAGGCCTAGTAAAAAAAGTGGAGATTTGATGGATGTCAGGTCAGTGGAATAGCACCTATGGAAGCACCTGCAGAAACAACAAATCAGAAATATATTTGTGAGATATTGAGATTTTAGATTTTTTTTGTATACCATCCTGAAAATGAGAATTCTCATATCTAAGAGTGAGATTTGTACCAAGTTTGTAACAGAGTATGTGAAAAAAAGTAACATTTTGAGCAGAAAAGGCTGCTAAGTTTTTAAGACTGATTCTAAACTATTGATATGTTGCCCCAGGAAAGATTAGTAATAACTATCAACCCAAGAAAAATGATCTGATTTCATTTGTCAGAGGTAAAGAGGAGGTGAATTATAGCAATCTACAAGACCATGCAATCAAACAAACAGAAGGCCAGGTGCTCCTTGTGAGAGAGAGATTATTATTATTATGTGACACCTCCAGGGAGTCCAAAGACTCATCGAGGGAGAGTGTGGCAACAGCATCGAACGATTGATCCCCGTCCAACTACTAACCATGCTCAAACTTGCTTAAGCCATTAGTAGCAGAGGCTCTACTCAACAAATTATTCAAAACCTTACTCCTCCAGGATTGCCCCCCCCCTCATTTTTTATTTAATAAAAAATAGAAAACAAGTGTAGCATCATTGTTCACTTTATGGAACTTCTGTTGACTCATTGTGATATATCATTAAAAAAACTTGGCCAGAAATTATTGGCATCAATGAGACCTGATTCTCAAAGAATGATATAGTTACAGGAAAAGAATGTAATGGATATTTTTTTCCCAGAAACATAGAGGAAATAAGGCCAGAAGTTGGGGATGTTATTAATGATAGCTGAAGAACTTCAACCAACAAAAATAGAAGTTAAAGAAGATTGTAGATCCAATGGAAATGGTTCACTTGAGGCTGTTTGGTGTGAGATAGAGACCAATAGGACAAAATATATTGTTGGTTGCTACTATAGACCCAGGCATCCAAAAAATGTGGACAGCATGCATCAGCAGATTAGCACAATGAGTACAAGCTGAGCAATTATCATTGGAGACTTCAACTATGGTGATATAGATTGGAAGGAGGAAAGGACACATGGCGAAATGAAATTTATATAGTTATTAAAGGATAATAACTGAAACAGTACATAATGGAAGAAACCAGGAATTTGAGATTGGATCTGGTAATACCATCAAAAGATCTATCTATAAATACAGTAGCAACTCTGCCACCAATCGGGGAAAGTGACCATGCAGTCATGTTCTGGGAGGTTGCTCAAAATGTAGAAATTTCAGTCAAGATAGGGTTTATGCTGAACTACAAAGCTGGTGATTATGCAAACTTAGAAGGCAACTTGGAGCAATGCTGTGGCATAAGCTACATGGAATGAATATCATTAGTGCATGGGAAGTGGTCATGGCTTGTGTGAGTGATGCAGTATCAGATTGCATACTGAGGGTCAGGAGGATAAACCTAGTAGGGATTAAGTGGATGGCTAACAATATAAAGCAGGAGCTGCAAAAAAAAAAAAAGAAAAAAAGAAAGCATATTGGAAGGAATATAAACAAGAAAGTGATCAGCCTGTCTATGAGCAGCATAAAGCACAAGCAAGAAGGGTAACTAGTATGGTAAGGAAGGCAAAATGAGATTTCGAGAGAAAATTAGCTAGCAGGCCAAAGTAAATCTAAAAGAGTTTTTTCGCTACATCGCTACAAGTGAATGGCAGTGCCTCTGACGAAGTTGGTCAGTCTAAGTCTCAGCTCTGGCAAAGTTCCAAAGGAGTAGAAGAAAGAGGGTAAGATAGTTCCATTACATCAGTGTTTCTCAACCTTTTTTTGGATCATGCCCCACCTCAACATCTCAAAGATCTTGATGCCACCCCCCCTCTAGCATAATAGTCAGCCAAGTTCTGAAAAAGTATAATGTAAATATGTATAAATATGTACATATACATTTTCTAATGGCCCCCCCTCCCCCCCAAAAAAAATTCAAATTGCCCCCCTGTGTGATGTATGCCCCACATTGAGAAACATTGCATTGCATAAAAGTAGCTCCAAGACAGAAGTAGCAAATTACAGACCAGTTAGTATCTCTGGAGTGGTGGTTAAAGTATTGGAAAAGTTGGTTTAAAGTAAAATTCAGGAGTGGGTGGAGAGGAATATATGATACTCTATAGGGGGAAGCATTGCTTTGTAAATGGTAGGTCCTGCCTCAGTAATTTATTCACATTTTATAATAAGGTGATGACAACAGAATTAGATAAAGGAAATGGCGCTACACCATGATACTGCTGGACTTTGCAAAGGCATTTAATAGAATATTGCATGGAAAACTATTACATAAGTTGGATCAAATGGGAATGGATATGAAGCTGGTTGCATGGATAAGGGTGGCTGATAGACAGACATCAGAGGGTGGTGTATGGTGGAGTGAATCAGGGTGACTAGTGGAGTGGTCCAGCATTCTGTACTAGGACCTTCTGTACTCTTTAATTTGTACATTAATGATATAGCAGAAGATTTAAAAGGGGATATTCAGTTGTTTGCTGATGATGCAAAAACTTGGGAGGGCAATAGTTGATAAAGGTGATATAGATATCTTACAGGATGATTTTGATAAATTGGAAATGTGGGCAAAGGACACTGGTTGTCAATGCAATGTTGTATAATTTAAGGTAATGCATTTTGGGATGAAAAGATTACACACTTTGTGTCATATTGGTGATACTGTTTACAGGAAATTGATGAGGCTAGGGATCTGGGGGGGGGGGATGATGGTGGATAGAGATTTTGAAGTTCAGAGGACATACTGCAATAGCTGGCAAAATAGCTCTGAGGATTATTTGAATGCTGAAGAACACATTGACATATAAAGATAGAGAGGTTATTATCTCTCTTTATAAGGCTACGATTCTACTGTGCAGATTTGGTCACCTGCATTTCTTGGGGATTGGGAGTTGGTTTAGAGGATTCAGAGACAAGTGACCAAGCTGGTGACAGGTCTCTGGAATGTTTCCTATGAGGATAGATTGAGGGTGTGTAGGTTGCAGAGTTTAGCTGATAGGCAGAGGAGAGGGATCTGTGATAGAAACTTATGTTATTGAAGAGATTCTATAGATTGATACAGAAGAAATTTTTGAATACATAAGGAGTAGGGGAAAACAAGGGAAGTTGTCTAAAAGTGTGGTTAGTAAGGGGATGCAGACTATGTTATAGACGCATTCACCACCTCCAAGTAATGAGTAAAATGGATAGCCAGAGATAATTGTGAGTGCCCCAACAGTGAATGGGTTTAAAGATATGTGCTGTAGGTATTTTGTTAATGGATAGAGTGTTTGTTACAATGAGTCTTTTGACTCCATGGAGTGCACATATAAATAATGATAATAATAACTATTCTCGCCTGTCACAGAACTTAATCCAGCTCTGTTTGGATAACTCCTTTTTTATATTTGATTCTTATATATATAAAAAGGAAGAAGAGTCTGTCTTATGTGTTAACCATCTCATTGTAGCTTATCAACTTGTATGTCAGTTCTTTGAGGATTATATATATATATATAGCTCAGTGGATGTGGCGTTTGCACACCACGGCGCTTGGCCGCACGAAGGAAGACTTGGTTTCGAGTCTAGTCAGCGACTAGAGGAAATTTTTCTAAGCCTTTTTTCGACCGGTTCCCAAGTTGGTTGATCTTTGGCACAGGCAAGCGGGTTTTTTTCTCCCGGATACTCGGATTTTTCGTCCCGTAAACTCAAGAAAATCGACCGTAGCACCCACATTATTTCAGACATTAAATATATTGTGTTAGGGTTAGGGACCACAAGATGGCGGCACATTTGAGCCGTCTCTCTTCACTGTGTACCGCTTAATTAGTGATAGCTTTGGGCCATCTATCTCTGATTGGTACCAGTGGAGATTGAACTGCCCACTCAGTCTCCAAAAGTTAGATAGGGCTAAATGGCCTCGCCTACTCTCCGTATACGGGAATAAAAAGGCGTTAGCTGATATATATATATATATGTGTAGTGATATTTTCCATAGTCTGGCCAGGAACTGGAGATTGCAATAATTTCCTTAACTCAGTATATCCAAGTATTAATAAACTTAGTTTATGCTCATTGAAAGTTTTTTCACTTGGTTATACTATAAATTAAATATGCCAAGAAATTATTTTCTTGGATTAATTAAATTGACTTCTGTATTACTTCAACCTTGGTATCCATTCTGGGTCTGGCTTTCACTGAATTCTCAATAAAGGTTGAAACTGGTCTGGGTATTGGTCCTTTTCACAATGCATTGCATTAGACACACTTGAAAGGATGTGGGCTTTGCATTGTGGGATACTAAAGCAATTGATGTGAAGTCATTACACGTAGTCCAGTCATGAAGATATTTCATGTGCAAACTTTGTTTGCTTGCTTGATTGTTTGCTTAGATAAAGGATTAAACCAAGAATATAATTTCTTGGCATCTTTAATTTAAAGTTTATGCTCAAGCTAATAGATCCCCATCTTTTCTGGATGCTGTAGCATCTATTTCCAGCTAACTGTTTGCTTTCCATGAACTTGTGCAGTTCATAGAAAGCAAACAAGCACAGGAAGATGCTTACACGAAGAATCATATCATCTTCACAAAAGAGGGATACAATACAGACTAAAGTCTGTAAGAGACAGCCTATATCATCTTAAGTGATGAAGAAAAAAGAACACATGATTATATTGTGATCAGAAACAGCTACAGTGTTAATTTACAGTAAAAAAATGTTAATAACTCAACATCAAGCTCAAAATTACAAAGGCGCTGTGATATTCCCATAAAGCATGTCACTGACAAGTTAGCACATTTTAAATATTAATAGAATTAAAGCAGGCTTGGTGCCATTGAAAAAAAAAAAATTGTTGATTAGTATCCCAGGATTAGTATTTCATACTACAAAGAAGAAAGAGTGTTATGAAACAGAAATGGTGTGTTACATGCAATGCTTACATAAGAAAATTCACCAAAGAACAGTGAGATGATACACACATTCCATTGCAGTGCAATAAGACTCAAGGTTTGACACAATCTTATTTGGTGTGTCCATAGCTCAGTCGGTATAGACGAAGTCCTTTGGTCGGAAAGACCTGGGTTTGATTCCCATCCATGATGTGAGGAACCTTTACTCTCTTTCAAGTAAAGGTGAGTTAGCCAGTCTCATACGGAGGTAGAGGGTTTGTTCACCTGGAAACTTGAGGTTTTCATCCCTCAGAACAGGCAAACCGGCCTGTGAACACACACACAGATTTATAGTCATAAATACATACATAATCACTCATTAGGAGGGCTTAACCTATCCTATAGGACAGATGAGGAACGGGCAGATGGGGGAACCCCATACGAATAAATAAAATTTGGTGCATGCTGATCAAACCATTTTGCATGTATGATATGCTATAAATGACAATATTTTAAACTTATCAACAAGTATATGAGCTGCATTCCAACTATTTTCAGACATTATCCATTAAATCATTTTTGTTACCTCATGGCTTTATATAATTTTGTGCCTTATTCAATTGTTGTTTGGTATATGTATTATATTCACAATTTTTTCCTAATGCCTCTGTAATTGACATCCTGAAGAATTTCTTTGCTTTAACAGCAAAACACAGTGTTAAAAAAAAATCATTAGTAGTAGTATCCATGGAGTCAAAGGACTCATTACAGGCAGTCTATACACTCTCACACCAAAACGTCATCAAGCTGTGCCCTGAACCCATTCACAGTTTCCACACTCACCAATCATTCTCCATGCAAAGAACCTGCTTCTCACTTCCTTGCTCACGCTCTCCTTATACAACTTCCATGGATGGCCTCCAGTTCTACTCTTTCCTCCCTTTACAGTATGAAGTATCTTCTCCACTTTAATCTGGCAACAACCCCTCACCAGACATATCTCTGGACCTTGTCATAAACCTTCTGTGAACTTTCTCCAATACATCCTCATCCCCCCCCCCCCCTTCCTGAAATCCAGGCACCAGATCTGTGCACAATAGTCCATATGCAGCCTGATCAAAGCCTTATGCAGGAGAACCATAACCTCTCTGCTTCTGCATTTCAGTGTCCTCCTCATTATTAATCTATTGAAAATTCTTGCAATTTTAGGTCTCTAAATCTCAAGTCTCTGTCCACCATCACTCCCAGATCTCTTATCTCCTCCACCTCCTTCAAAATTTCTCCATTAACTATATACTCTGCATCCCAGGGCCGTCTTAAGGCATGGACACACTGGGCATTTGCCCAGGGGCCCCATGCTGCCATATTGTTCATGAGAAATCTCTTGGCAGAGTGTATAAATTACTCGACCTTTCACTGGAACACTGAGCTGAGAAAGTGAACTGGAGATGGTGCACAATGGGGCAGCAGAGTTTGAATCGGCTTTCACTCTTGCGCATGGAAAATGACATCCTGAAGACCATTGACTTTAAGCCAGTTATAAATCAGTTCTCTCCAAAGAAATTTTGCAAAAGGTTGTGTTGATTAATCCTCGCTTTACAGCATGTTTTTTATGTTTAAACATTGATTTTGTTAAAAGTACCAATGAATCTATAGGCTTAATTTTATTGACCTTTTACATTTTTATTCCCGTAGGTGGGGTGGGTAGGGACCCCAGTGCATTGCTTTGCCCAGGGGCCTACATTACTGTGGAGACAGTACTGCTGCATCCCAATCTTGTCTACCAAATTTCAAGACCTTGCACTTTGCAACATTAAACTGATAGCTCCAATCATTTGCCCACTCATGGTCTGTTCCAATCCTCCTGCAAAGCTGCGATATCTGCTGTACTTCTCATAGCCCTTCCCAACTTTGCATTATCAGAAAACAGCCGCACATCTCCAGTTAAGCTGGACCCAATATCACTAACATACAAGTTGAACAATAATGGTTCTAAAACAGATCCCTGTGGCTCTCCACTAGTGACCTTCCTCTTTTGGGATACCCCTCCTCCCTATACAACCTGCTCTTACCTGTCCAATAGCCAATCAGCTATTCAACTTAATAATCTGCTATCTAATCCCATCTGTTTCAGTTTAGTTACCAGCTTGTTATGTGGCAGTCTATCAAAGGCCTTTAAAACATCCAAGTATACAGCACCATATATGCATTGCCTTAATTGAGTGAATTTGTCACCTTTGTAATTATGTAAGCAGATTGCTGAAACATGACTTCCCCCTAACAAACCCATGCTGACCATTATAAAGAATACTGCTATTATCAACTTCTTTTGAATTTTGAATGTCTTCACCAACTTCTCTAACCTTAATTATTTGCCTATAATTTGTAGCCTTAGTTCTTATCTTCCTCTTCGTGAAATGGAACAATTTTTCCCACCTTCCATTCCTTTGAGACTCACCCTGTTGCAAGACTCGATTAAATAGCTTGCCAAAGATTCAATTAAGACATGTGGCAATATAACATCAAATCCTATTGCCTTATTAACATCAAGTTTACTTAATTTCTCTCATATACTCCTTCTCATCCACCATTCTCCAGCTGACCCTCTCAATATATGTCCGGCACTTCTCATGTTCATCATTCATAGCACCTCTACATTTGTTATTTTATCTCTCCATGAAATTTTTGAGGGCTCTTCTATAGCACCACAACTCGAATGCTTGTATTCTTCTCATTGTCCATTTATCTAATATCCAGTTTTCACATCCATAATTTAAGACTGACCACATGTCAGTCTTAAATTATGGATGTTTTGATTATTCTTAGTTTTGTTTTGCTGTCAATATCATTTCTGAGGATGTATCCATTATTCCAGAATGCTGCTTTTGCCTTTCGGATTCTGGTTTGTATTTCTTGTTGCCTATACAAGGATGAAATATACTGATAAACTGATCTTGAATAATTCAACTATATCTGCTGCATTGGTTTTCAGCCTGCCACTGCTATCAACTAGCATCTCCCTTCCATAGTCATTTTTCCTTCTACTTGTGACATATTGATAGAACTCACTAGGATTTTTCTTAACAGGATTGTCTAATTTATTCTCTGCTGCACTTTTTCTGCCTTTCCAACTGAGTTACTTTTCTGGTCTGCTCTTTGTATTCTTCATGCAACTGATCAATATCAAGATTCATATTTTTTTGCCTCCACAGTGCCTTCTTCTTCCAGATTTCATGCTCAATCTCTTCAATCATCCGTTATATATCTACCTTGTTTAGCCTTTTCACCTTAGGAATACACTCACACTTTGCTGCTGTTAAATAGTTCTTGATCAATGCCCATGTAGCATCTTTTCTTTCTCCTTCCCACTGAAATCCTCATTCCATGTTAGAGTTCCCAGTTGTCTCCTAATTTTTCCATAATCACCATCCTTGTAGTTCCACATATATTCCTTCTTTATAGAAGTTCTCATGTGACTGGCTGCACCCCAGGTGATCACTTTATAGTCGCTCTCTCCAACCTGGGGAAGATTAGAAACTCCATTCACAATCACATCCCGCGATTATATAACCAGATCTAACACTCTTAACCTTTGTGTGCCCTCTGTTACATACTACCTAAGATTGTTGTCCCTTAAGAACTCAAATTCATTTTCCTTATTCCCTGATACTATCTCTTCATTCCAATCAGTATTGCCATAGTCGAAATCACCCATACTGATGATCACTCTTTGCTTGCTAACTGAGCCAAATTGCCTATACATTTCTTTGCCTCGACTTCTACATTAAACTAACACTAAACTAAACAGTATTCAAAGCAGTTCTTATTTAATAGATCTGAAAGGTGGATTAGAAATAAAAGATTTGATCAAAGGCAAAATATCAAAGACAACAGAGAATTCTGAGAAAAATTAGAGGAGTAAACAGGTGGCATCAATGACATAACCATATTACCAGTGAAGATATTAGGAAGCAGAGCAAATCCAAAGTGGTTTGGCCACTTAAACAGAATGAGAGAGGAAAAGTTAGCAAAACAGGTGTTTGATACCAAGATGGCAAGAAGAATATTCATAGGAAGGCCATCATGATCTTGGTGGATAGATGTAGTCGGGGCTCCCGAAATACAACTTAAATCTACTAGCTACAGAAAAATTTTACTTGCCCAAGCCAGACACTTTTCACAATGTACTCCATCACATGATCTAGCCTTTGACTCGATTTTGCAAGATAATTGTATTTTTTTTTATTTCAAATAACTGTATTAAAAAGCAGTTTTTTATGTAAAATTTTCAAGCATTTAATTGCACTAAGCTAAATTTGTGTTGTGAGATGTGAAATAAACTTATATATTTACAATTGTGCACCTACTTAAAGTGTAAAGGAACTGAAAAAATAAAATGTATAAATGTAGCTACAGCATTTAATTTTGTTGATGAAATTACATTGTGAAAAAAGTACAAGTAATTTTTTTAATAATAGTGTGTATTATATATGTTGTATGCAATATATATATATATATGTATGTAGAGAGAGAGAGAGATACATATATAAATACATGTTAAAAATTAATTAAAATAATAAAAAAAAATAGATATATGTGTAAGGTTAATATTGAACTAAATGAATGCATTAATTTGATTAAAATTTATTTATTGGAAATTATAACTGTAATTTAATTTAAATTTCATGATATGAAAAACTTACGGACTTTTAGTGTGCAAGATTTTCTATTTCTAGTAAAGCACTGTAACTATAACACATAATGGCAACTCATTTTTCTCGCTTCACAACTGAAACTAAACCATTAGTGTGATGCTTAGTAGTACAACATGTGTGGAATGGAATGAATGCTATAATACTGCTGTGAGAGAAAGGGGATTTTTGGAACTTGATAAAGGAAATTTATGAAGTCTTTCATATAGAAAGAAAAACTTTAAAAGTTATCAATTGTTTTATGACAATGACAACAGAACAACTGTTGGGGGAAGAAGAAGATACAGCAGGTTGACTTTTTAATGACTTCGTTTTTTCGTAATCTTTCTTATTAGAAAGAAAAATAAAGATGGTAACCTTAATTGAGATAAAAAGAAGGAAGAAAGTGAGGGTGATTTGTTTGTTTAAGGACTCTTAGAGAAAACTGGCAAATAAAATTGCAATTGCTTTATCTGAACACTGTAGTGCTCAAATTAAAGATTTCAGATACAGAAGTTTTATTTATGACTCTCTGAAAATAAAACTTCTTTAATAATTTCGTTGGCAGCCACAACTTGATGAATGAGATAATGTTTTAGAATTAACCAAAAAAAAAGTATAAATTATGCGAAGAAAATAATACATTTTGAATGTATTTAGAATGAGGCTGAAAATTCACTCACAACTTGTCTTTGATAACTTGCCTGTAGTAAGTGGATTTCTGGTGCCCTGGATGCAGTTATAAGTGCTCTAGAAAATAGAAATATTAGAGTGCTTACAGATGAATTCAGAGGAAAATTTTTGACAGAAGATGTCAGTAATGATGTAAACTTAATCATCAGAAGTTTTAAAGGAATGTGTACTTGGCATATTGTTAAACACTCACATAGCTTACACATGTAGAAAAATATAGAATTTATTAAGATTTTGATATATTTCATCCAGTGTGACATGGACATCAGGAACAGAAGAGAAGATCAGATAACATTCAAAACATCAATCACAAGATATGAGTCAAATAGCATGTGCTTATATGAGCTCACATGAGATGACTGGAGAATGCACTATTAGAGTTCAAAGGAACAAGTTGGATAGTTTCTTTAACTAAAAATAAATAACCTAATCATTCATTGCCATCATCATCATCAACAGCTTTCTTCAATCCACTGTTGGACAAATGCTTCTCCATGCTCTTTCCATTTTGGCTGATCTTGTGCATCTCTACACCATAAATGTCCATAGCATCTTGTTATCTCATCATCCCATCTTATCACTGATCTCCCTAGTTTCCAATAACCTGTTCTTGGTGTCCATTCCATTGTTCTCTTTGTCCATCTGTTAGACCAGGGTTTCTCAAACTGTGTTCCGTGAGAAGTTCTGGAATTTGTCATTTTAGTTTTCTAAGCATTTTCATGAATAAATATTTTATAGTAGATATATTCTGAGGAGAATAATATTCGTGAATATGTCGAAAAGCTCAGACCTAATAACAATGCCTAATAATAACATCTGTGTATCGTTAATTTTCACACATCAAAACCTCTCAACATATGGGAAAGGGAATACTGCTGTTTATGACTGGTCATAAAAATTGCCTGCAAACAGATTATAACAATGGTGGCATATCCTCTGTTCTCAAAACTGAAGGAAATGACATCTGTGTAGCAAATGTCAGTGACCAAGTGGCATATTTTTGAACATGGAAATATTCATGAATTATTTAATTTTCACACATTGAAATCTTTCAACAATCAAGAAAGAGAATACCGCCATTTATGACCGATCATAAAAATTGCCTGCAAGCCGATTACAACAATGGGCAACGTGTTCTCAAAACTGAACGAAATAACATCTGTGTCGCAAATCTCAGTGACTAATCAGCAAGGAAGTATAAAGAAAATTTTTCCACTGAAATTGAAGATCAAGGTAGTCTGTATCTGGTTCTCAGATCTAGTAATACTGAATACTTTCTTTGCAAGTTCGTATTGCAGTGTGTAAGTGCTTGTTCTGAAACCGGAGTGCCGTGATTTTTTTGAAAGTAATAGGAATATAGATTTAAATTCTAATATGAATAAGAGACAAGGCACTTTGTTTAATTTTGGTATTAAGAAATCTCTTATCGGAGGTGTTTGTGAAGGAAGATAGTGAGTCATCCACCTCAAGCCTACAAAGCGATCTCCAGGATGTACAAAAGGAGGGGAAAACTACCAGCACACAGGAGAAAAAGTCTGCATTCACTCGTAAGTACTTATAATAATATTATAAATATATTTAGTGATCAGAATAGGATACGTCAGCACAAATTAATTTAATGATGGTTTATTGATGCTTTAATTAAATTAAACTTTAATTGACGTTGAATTAATTAATAAATCAGCTAAATTACCAATTAATTATTAATTAATACATTACAAAAGAACCAAGGTGTTCCGTGAAAATTTCAGGATGCCGTCGTAGAAAAAGTTTGAGAAACCCTGTGTTAGACATTCTCATCACATGTCCTGCCCAGCATCATTTGTTGTCTTTTATTACTAATGAAATGGCCGGTACTTTTGTTTGCTTCCTTATCCAAGTATTATTATTTTTATCTAACTGGGTTATTCTCAAGATGGCTCTTTCCATGTTTCTTTGTGTTACTTTCAGTTTTTCTAAGTGTTTTTAGTCAGACTCCAGGTTTTACTACCATAGGTTGTTGTTAGAGTACACACTGGTTGTAGATCTTTCTTTTTAGACAGTTCGGTAAATTGCTTTTAAATATCTCTATAATGGTTGAAAACTTTCCATCCTGCTGTTATTCTAGCTGAAATTTCATTATCAAGTTTATGGTTTGTAATTATTTGTCCTAGAACTTTCCATCTGTCTTGGATTAATTTCAATTGTTTTTTGTTCTGGAGTATTTTTGCTATACATTATTTTTGATTTATCAATAGTTATTTGTAGGCCTATCTCCAGACTTATTTCATTTAATTCAGTAGTCATGTTCTCATTCTTTTGGTGATTTCGCCATTAGAATGATATCATCAGTGAATCGTAGATTGCTTAAGTATTCTCCATCAATGTTCAGTTTCGCATAACATATTCAAGGGCTGTAGCAAATAATTTTGGTGAGATAGTCTCTCTGTCTGACTCCTCTTTTATTAACCACATTAAATATTAAAACATCTCAATATTAAAAAAAATTGAACAATTATAGGATCCTCTTCCCAGAACTTTAAATTGACATACAGTCAGAGTGGTTGATGTTTGGACAATGTTGTAATGTTTCACATGTTTCAAGGAACAGGGGATCAAATTTGATCTGCTAGAACAGCGCTTCCCAAACTGTGAGCCACGGCTTCCTTTGGGACTGTTAGTTTTGCTGAGGGGGGGGGCATAAAATAATGAAAACAAATTCTGGATGCTGCCTACTATTTAAAGATAAGTTTTATAAAATAGTAAAAAGCACACTATAAAAGGGCAAAAACTCACCAAAGGCTGAGATGAACAGCTACCCAATTAGATGAAGGAGAATGGAAAGTAGAATGAAAAACTGACGATCTTTACACTATTATATGCACTTTATTAAACTGAAAATATGTAAACAACGTTTTTACTATTCTTCCAAATTTTCAAAGTTTATTCAAGGTAAGTCTCCTCTTCTTCAGTAGCTGGCCTCTGTCTCTTTGCTAAAGGAGAAGTCAAAAATCTGTCCAAAGTTGATTGAGCTTTTCTTTTTTTCAGAATGTTTTTAAAGTGATTCAGACACTTCTCGCTGTCTCGAACGTAAACAACCCAGTCGGATTGGTGGGTCTCCCCTTGTGATGTTGTCAGCTCATTTCCTTGTCACACACACACATACAGATAGAAAAGATAAGCTCCTGGATTGGCCCGACCATTCATGTTTGCTGCTTTATGTTAGCACATGCATCCACTAAAACATTCATTAGCCAAGTCCAAAAAACAGCGAAAAAAATCTTCGTTAACTGAAAAATTCGTTAGCAGGGTCACTCGTTAGCCGAGGTATCACTGTATTTGCATTTGATTTTTGCAATATTCGCTGTCTATGTTTTATATTGAATATAAATAAAATAAATCTTATAATAATATATGTCTGTATTATGTTTTTTTTTGATTGGGGCGTGAAATATTTTAATTTTTCAAGGGGGTCTTTACATCCATAAGTTTGGAAAGCACTGTGCTAGAATAAAGAATCTTGGTCTGCTTCTGAAGAACTCACAACTGAGTCTTGTCAGCTTGACTGTGACCGAGACACGAGCTAGTAAACAAATGCTGTGCAATTCTTATCTTATGATTCATATTTTGAATGTTAGTTAACTAATCTTCTCTTTTCTCCTTGATGATGTCCATGTCACAGTGAATAAGATATATTGGGGTCTTAATAAATTCTATATTTTTTTAGATGTGTTAACTGTCTAAGTATTTATCATTAACTTAATCATTTGGTACTGTTATAACATCCCATGTGTTCCCTTGAGGATACATGTCAGAAACTGCATATTAGAAATTGATTATGAAATATCGAAAATGTGAAGATGAGTTTCTTCATGCCCTTTTATATCTATCTATATATATATAATTATTTATTTTATTTTGTTTATTATTATTATTATTATTATTTTGTGCTGTGTGCAGTCTCATTTCAGTGTTCAGTTATGCACCTATGCAGTTGAGAACGAGCACTAATCCTTACACACACAACATATTTAAATCATTGCAGTATAACGGTTTCAGAACTTGTGGGCTAACTATGCATAGCTATTCAAATGCTCTAGTTTCAGATATGTTGTGCACAATTTTTATATTTCTCTTTACAGATGACATCAATTGTGCACAACATACCTGTAACACGCACAGGTAGTATATTGTACATAATTTTTATATTTCTAGAAATATGTAATTAAGTACTAATTTTAATGATAAACTATATTTTGTTTTACTTAGAGATTTGCCTCAATATGGCCATAAACAGTGGCAGGCATATTTTGGTAGAACATTTGATGTATATACAAAATTATGGAAATATCAACAGCAGCACAGGTATGCCACTTTTGTTTTAGTTCAATAAACATTTTCTTATTTGAATGTAAATTAATTTTTATTATTTTTATGGCTGTTCCATCTCCAAAAAACTTTATAACCTTTCGGCTTGGAGGAATTTTATTTTGAATTTCATTTTTGTTTGTATTATTTAATGTCGCGATTGTTGGTTGGTTGGAGCTACGTAGGTAGAATACCTCCACATTGCCTATAAGGAATGAGAGAACCACCTAAGACTTCCCATTGTCAAATCATCTTTTTGTCCATACCCTCTTGCTAGTTATCCAAGTGAATACTGATTAAACTAGAATGGGCTGAAAATTTCTTACTTAAACAAAAAACAAAAAAACTTCATACCATATTTACTCAAGTACTACATACCGTATTTACTCAAATATAACTTTCCCTCACATATATCTCACTCCCCTGATTTTACTTTATGAAAACAGAAATTAAAATGTGTTGCATGTACCTCACATTACAAAAAGTTTAAAATTTTAAGAAATAGATAGTGAATGTTGTTATGGCAGTTTCAGATATTTTGGAATTCAGTTGAAGTGAATCAGCATTTCGACTCAACAATTGTCGGCTTGCCTTTGTCATTGAGTCGAATGAACTGTTTGTTAATACTGCACAAATATGCATAGAGATGGAAGTGACCAGTAGGGGAAATGTGGGACTGAGAGCATCAACTTCTACTCAATCTTAGATTTCACGGGGTGGAGCAGTGAATGAGATGAGGTTTAGGTTCTATATGGAGTGGATGGCAGCTGGCATCTATGACCTGGCTCTGGCAGGGAAAATTAAGAAACCATCATTAGAACTGTTGCACAACTGGATTTTTAGAGCTTGGGACATGATTTTGCCAGAAATTATTGCCAAGAGTTTTTTTAAAAACCAGCATCTCTAATGCTTGGGATGAGAGCAAAGATGATGCTATTTGGGTAGATGACTATTTTTTTTTTAAATTTAATTACATAAGCATTGTTACTTAAGATTCAAATATATTGTGTGATGAAGGTAAGCAGCTGATCACGTAAATAACATTGACGTTTAAATGCAAAGTTTAAATGCATTCATTTTATAAATAATGTGAGCAATTAAAAATTATAATGAATACTGGGGGCTTTAATTATAAATGCCAATTTAGTTTTTTCCTGAAAAACTTTCCGAAAATCCCTGTGTATATCTAGCACCATGATTTTTTTTACTTTAATTTTTACTGGGGAATAAAGTGCGAATTATATTTGAGTAAATATGGTATGCATTATGATGGTGACAATCAAATTGATCCTGCTCTCACAGACTCCCTTCAATCACTCTCCCATAAGCACCCTGCTGTGCCTTTTCTGTAGGAACTTTCACGAGAATTGCTACTAAACGAGCCACTACTCATTCATCTACTTTCTTCCACTCATGTAAGAACTAGGACAGCCACTTTCCAACACCGACACTTCCCAACTCCTAACATATTGAACAAATTTCTCATAAGCTTCCTTCATTTCTTTTAATTCACCTCTGTTCTTTGGAACAGTCTCCCAAGTACTGTTTTTCCCACTGAGTGCAACCTCCACCTTTATAAGAAACATGTCAATAGGTTACTTCTTTCTCCTTATTCATCACTTACCCACATATCCAAGACATGGCACTCTCTTGTAACCTTTCATGTGTGACATGTTTAAAAAAGTAAATAATACTGTGTTAAAGTACAAATTTGAGATGCCCAGAAGTTGATGCTTCTGATTTTTGATCTAGAATCCTCAAGATCTGCCATGACCAGAGACCTAAACTCAGATCTCCTAGGTATATTTCAGTGAGGCAAGGACAACCTTGTAAACTTCATTATCACCAAGACTCAGTTCTGTCTGATCTCTTGCAAGAAAGAGCTCCCATCCCCTCCCCCTTATCTTCAGTTTTGTTTGGATATCTCAATAATACTGAGAATATCCAAATACACTCAGATTTCTCTTCTTAGACTGACATGCACCTCCGATATTTCCTGGTATAAACATATTTCAACTATAGTTTTTGCAGCCACCAAAAAACTTGGTGTACTTTTTTTCACAAAACATTACTTGAGACCTTCACAGCTGCTAACTCTATACAAAGTCCAAATCTGCCCAGCTATGGAATATTGCTCCCATATTTGGGGTGGTGCATCAATCCTCTCTAAGATTGCTCGATTCTATCCAGAAGAGGGAAGGCTAGCTAATTAATGATCCCTCTGTCACATACAGTTGTTCAGTTTCTGCATTGTGCATCTTCTACAGATACTTTGACTATTATTATTCCTCATTAAAACAAGAGCCACTGCTAACCACCATCCTTTTACAGTCCATCTTGAAACTCACTGAATTACCTTCACTGCCTTCTCTTTCATTCCAGCTACTTCTGTCCTTTGGAACAGTCTGTCTTCCTCAAAGATTACAACCCTCAGCTGTTCAAGCAAAATGTGAACAGATTCCTCCTTTCTTCTATTCCTCTTGTCCACACAGCACTAATGTGCTGTAGGTCTTGTGGCCTTTTGTGTGTGTGGATCAGATATTTAAAAAAAAAAAAAAGAGAGCTTATTATGAATTAAAGTCAAATCATATTGAATTCTATTATTAATCTATTAATTGTAATGAATTATATTAAAGATGAACTAAAGGTTCTTCGGATTATTATAAAATTTCAGTGTGAATACCCAGACAACAAAAATAACATGATGACTCCAGTAATAATCTTTGATGAAAAGCAAAGATATTTTGTATACAGCAAGCAATTCAAAGAAGAGGAATTCAAGGTAAATACAAGAATCAGTGTACTGATTAAAAACAGTTGCCACATGCTAGTATAATAATAATAATATATGTGTATGTATATATATATATATATAATAT
Source organism: Typopeltis vanoorti (assembly GCF_054136105.1). Taxonomy (NCBI): domain Eukaryota; kingdom Metazoa; phylum Arthropoda; class Arachnida; order Uropygi; family Thelyphonidae; genus Typopeltis; species Typopeltis vanoorti. Next base: position 25,258,536 of record NC_143556.1, on the reverse strand, counting down.
TTTTGATATTTATGCAAGATGAATTTCCCAGCATTCCCTCTCAGAAAAAAAATCATCAATTACCTGACATGTACCCTCAAAGGCTATTCCAGCTATTATGATAGCACTATGTGAATAAGTTTACATTATTAATAATCTCCTGTCAACAAATTTCCTTTCTTCTAAGGCACTTCTGACTGAATCAGTTCATCTAGACCTTGTCTTCCCCTGGGTCTTTTTACGACCATCTTGGCATCGAACACCTGTTTTAGTAAGCTTTTCTCTCCCATTTTGTTTAAGTGACCATACCACCTCAGATTAGCCCTACATACACACACATTCTTGAATGTTAACAATGTCAAGTTCATTTCTAATATCTTCATTTTTAATATGATTCTGTCATTGATGCCATCGGATGTAATTTTTCTCAGAATCCTCATATCTGTGGGCTTTTCTCAAGTGCTTTATTTCTAACCCAACTCTCACATCCATAACTTAAAACTGGTTTAAACATTGTCTTGTGTACTTGTAGTTTAGTGTTTTGGCTAATTTCTCTCTTATTCCATATGAAATATTTTACTTGTTATATGGGCTTTCAATTCAGATGCAGTTGAAGTTTTCTGTTTCTACCTATTGTCATAGTTTTGTCTTTTTATTGCTGATTTTCATGCCAAAATTGTTGTTGTTATTCAATTTAGTTAGAGAATGCTGGAGATTTGCACTGGATGTGTTTAGAAGCACAACATCATCTGCATAAAGCAAAGAACTAAGTTTAATATCTTCGAGTCTAATAATTCTCCCAAGAGAATTTCTGAAACACTTGGGATATTTTCATCTTATAAATTGCTGATCTGGTTGTCTGAGTGGTTAGCGTATCTGCTTTCCACCAAAAAGGGTGCAGGTTCGAATCCCACCATGGGCATGGATGTTTGTGATTGTCTGTGAAAATACTGGTGGTGGTGGAGGGCAGCAGATGCCATTGGTGTAGATGATGGTAGTTGTGTATTGGGTGGTGGAGACAGAGAGTTGTCCTCCATCGATGAGTCCTTGGACTCCTTGGAGGTGTCATGTAATAATAATAAATAACAAAAATATTTTTTTTAAAAATGCTATTATTCTAGCATGAAGCAACTGTTTAATTGGTAAACTGATTGTTGCATTTACCTTGTATTCCTGTTCATCCAATTACTTGCTTTTCTACACACTTATGATGATGATGACGCACTGTTATTTTCAGTACGAAATACCTGTGCTTTTCATTAAAGTTTATTACTGTAGTTATCCTTATTTTCATTGTTTGATTGTTATTCCACAGGTACCTTTAAAGATCAGTGTGAATACTGCCACGAGATTGGATAGGATATTGGCATGATACAAGAAAATGCAAGAGAATTCACTGTACATCTGAGCAGGTCATTTTTGTCTCAACATTGTTAAGTCTCAGTGAACAGGAAAGAGAGCAAAATACATGTATTATATGAAGGAAATTCCAAGACAGAGTTAGGACATTATATATTGTTAAAGTAATGGTATTTCCACTAGTAATATATGGATATGAAAACTGGATTATTAAGAAGAAAGACAGAAAGCAGACTTATGGGTGTGGAGGAGACTATTATGAATCCCATGAACTGCAAGAATGACCAGTAAGAATTTTAGAGAATATAATGAGACAGAATTCTCCTTGGAGGCGATGATCACTAAACAGAAGTTGATGCACTTTGGACATATGCTAGGTGATGAATCATTGGAAAAGGCAGTTATGGTGAGGAAGATGGAGGGGAATGAGAAGAAGAAGAGGAAGACCACAGAAGAGTTGGATGTAAATTCAACTTGAACTTACAATTGCTGAAAGAAAGGACAAGAGGGATGGAGAGCCTTTGTTCACAGGATTGCCAAGGGTCGAAAACAACTGGATGGCACATAACAACAGCAAGGTTTCACAACTTTCTTTATATAAGTGTTCCATAAAATAATTATTTTTATGGAGAACTTTAATTTTCTTCCAAAGAATTTGATTTCTGGTGGCGATAGCATGTTCTGCAAGTCATGTTCAGACATGACCTTTGGCTCATGGAATTTAACGTAGTTTAAACATCCATCACAGTGCACAGCCAGTAATCTACTTGTTTGGCCAAAATATAACTCATGTTGCAAGGAATTTGAGAATTTGATACACTCCTGGGTGGGCCAAAGGCAGAAGTTTATTTTTTACAAACCCCAGAAAAGTAAAAATCTTGTTGATAGGATGGAAGGACACTTGTAGGCCAAACTGATTTAAGTAGTTTGGCTATACATTCAGAGACACTTTTAACATAATCAATGGTAACATGATGGACCATCTCTATATCACCATCATGATGAGAGGCAGATGACAAGGAAACTATAACTATCAATGATGATATGAGATTTGGTAAATCTATTAGCAGGTTGACTAGATGTGATTTATTTTCAGAGAAAGCAGCATTTCAGTAGAGCAGAGAGGGTGAGTTCGATTTACCAGAGTCTTAGTGGCACCAGATTTTGACAATTGTGATTGTGAAAGAGCATGAATGTAAAGTCCAGTATGTGCTTTATTTATAAATACTGAAAAGTAAAGGCTACCATCTGGTTGACAAAGTAAATGGAGATCTAAAAGGGCAATCCGATTACTCTACCCTACCTCAAGAGTGAACTGGACATAGTGGTGAAAACTGTTGATCTTACTGATGAACTCTTGTAGGGAAATTAAAGATCTATAGGGGAATTATGCCAAACCACAAAAATATCATCTACATATCTGTACCATAATGATAATTTAAGAATATACATTGTTCAAAATGTTTCATTAAGTAGTCAGTTAGTGTGGAAGAAAGAAGACTATCTATTGATGTACCCTCAGTTTGTAGGTAACATTTATTCTGACATATGAAGTAGCCAGAGTGAACGATAAAGTCAAATAGACAACTGCCAGAAAGTCTTGTTTGAGGAGGAGTGTTTCATCTAAAGGAACATTTGTGAATAAAGACACAATATCCAATCTGAAAAAAGAGATTGCATCACCTAGGCAAAGATGAAACTCTGATATTTTTGCTTTGAATTGAATCTGTGGCATAAATGCTTATGGAGATCTTTCTTCTTTAAAGTACAGATATGATTCAGATCATCTATTCTCCTTATAGACTCCAGTTGTGCATTCAGATTCTATAAAATGTAATGCACTCATTAATATGAAATCTGCACACAAAAGGTTTTGTATAGTACAACAGAGGAAAGAAGTCTGTTGACATGTTTCTTGAACAACTGAATGTTTTGGGAAGACAGGGAGGGAGGCTTCTTTAAAGAACAGAGGTAGATGGAATGAAAGAAGAGTGAGTAATGAGAGAGTAATGGGCATGAATTTGTGAGAAGGATCATCAATTGATATGATTGCTATAGTATAAAGTATTCTTACAGATTATATAAGCAAAGTGGATATTAGATCCAGCATTATTTCAAAGCTGAATTTAGAAACTATGAAAGTTTTGTAAGTTGATCAGAGAGCTTTCGGGAATACATTTCTCAGCATTCATGAGTTGCCTTAGTGTGCACTACTTACATAGGCACTTCCCAAGCAGCTATATATTTGCCTTTTATTAGTCCATTTTGATAAGATTTCACTGGCCTGACAGCTGTTTCGAACTGGTTGGTTCTCTTCTGAGACCAGGTAGAAACCTTAAGAGAATAAAAACTCTCATTCAGTACTAAAGAACTTGGAATGTCAGAAATGTATTTTTCGTAAGCGATCTCTCGGTTGTTGCGTAAAAGTAATTACTAAAATAAAGAGGCAAAAGGCTTCATTTCGGTGATGCAAAATTACATAAGCAAAGTGGATATTTTGGCTCTTTATTTTAGTAATTACTTTTATACATTGACTAAGAGTTCATTTAAAAAAAATACATTTCTGCCTTCCAAGTTTTCCTTAGTACTGAATGAGAGTTTTTGATCTCTTGAGGTTTTTGCCTGGTCTCTGAAGAGAACCAACCAGTTTGAAATAGCTGTCAGGGGCCAGTGAAACCTTATTGAAACGGACTAATAAAAGGCAAATATATAGGTGCTTGTCTTTTACGTACCCCACACTAAGGCAACTTACGAAACTTTTATAGTTTCTACATTTGGCATTGAAATAATGCTGGATCTAATATCCACTTTGCTTATGTAATTTTGCATCGCCGAGCTGAATAATTTTGGCTCTTTATTTTAGTAATTGCTTTTATGCACCGACTGAGAGTTCACTCACGAAAAATACATTTCTGACATTTCACATTCTTTAGTACTGAATGAGAGATTTTGCTCTCTTAAGGGTTCTGCCTGGTCTCTGAAGAGAACCAACCAGTTCGAAACAGCTGTCAGTTATTCTTAGAGAGTGTTTTTGTGCACCATCCCAAATGTGTGAGAAGTATTCTATGGTTTGGCAGATTTGGGATTTATATGTCAGCTGTTGTATAAGTGAGAAATAGTGTCTTTAGTGGAAAGTGCTTTTTTGGAAGGTGGTAGAACCTCCTTGGGATACCCTAACTTTTTTGACCAGATTTTGTAGATATTGCAATCTCTTGTGATTTTGTGGTGGTGGAGGAGTTTGATGTATATAAAACATTTTCTCTCTGTGTAGCAGGATGATTTCATTGTGAAACCACCATTCTGTTTATTTGATGCTTGTAAGTGGTATGAAAAATGTGTTTGTCATTAGAACAGGCAAAATTATTTATGTAATCCTTAAATAATTCAGTACTACATACTGACGCTAATCAGTGTATGATTGGGATTCACATTAAATATATATATTTATTTATTTATTTGTTTATTTATATATATATATATATATATATGTTAAAGATACCAAGCAATTTTTAAACCTGGTTTTACTCCATGTCCCAAGTAATCAAACAGACAAAATGTCAAGTTTGCGCCTGCAAGTGATGCAAGTCTATCTGATCCTACAGGTAGTGCAAGACCAAGGCAACTCGTGGTAAAGGTGGAGCAGGCTCTGATCACTAATCTTAATATTTACCCTTAATGCCAAAACACATCTCCAAGAAGGGGATGTATGATGTTTTGTATTAAAGGCAAGGGGCCACTACCCAGACCGGTTTCGACCTTTATTGAGGTCTCATCAGTGGGAGCCAGGCTAGAAATACCAAGATTTAATACAAAACATCATACATCCCCTTCTTGGAGATGTGTTTTGGCATTAAGGGTAAATATTAAGATTAGTGATCAGAGCTTGCTCCACCTTTACCACGAGTTGCCTTGGTCTTGCACTACCTGTAGGATCAGATAGACTTGCATCACTTGCAGGCGCAAACTTGACATTTTGTCTGTTTGCTTACTTGGGACATGGAGTAAAACCAGGTTTAAAAATTGCTTGGTATCTTTAACATAATTATACCCAAGGTAAAAATACTTTCTACACATATATATATATATATATATATATGTGTGTGTGTGTATATACACACACACACACACACGTACTGCTTTTCCAAATAGTACATGTATATGTGTATATATTTTTTTTAAAAAAATTTAAAAATCAGCTAACGCGTTTTTATTCCTGTATATAGGGAGTAAGCAAGGCCGTTTTAGCCCTATCTAACTTTCGGAGACTGAGTGGGCAGTTCAATCTCCACTGTTACCCAATCAGAGATAGCTGGTCCAAGGCTATCCATAATTAAGCGGCACACAGTGAAGAGAGACGACTCAACAAGTGCTACCATCTCATGTTCCCTAACACTTGTATTTGATGTTCTGAAATAATGTGGGTTCTAAGGTCGATTTTCTTGAGTTTACGGGATGGAAAACCCGAGTTTCAGGGAGGAAAAAACCGCTGCCCCGTGCCAGAGATCGACTAACTCGGGAACTGGTCGAAAAAAGGCTTAGAAAAATTTCTTCTAGTTGCAGACTAGATTTGAAACCAAGAAGTCTTCCTTTGTGCAGTCAAGCGCTGTGGTGTGCAAACGCCACATCCACTGAACTACACAGGCTCTTTTTTTCATTTAAAAATCAGCTAACACCTTTTTATTCCCTTATATAGGGAGTAGGCGATTTTTTTATATATAAATAAATAAACAAATAAATCAACAGACACTATAGTGTGAGGAACAAATAGCCATGTCACCTGCCTTAATAAGATGTAGGACCTCATTTTGCTGTGATCACTGCAGCGATCCAATGGGGCATATTCTCCACAAGTGTATGATAGCAATCAATAGGAATTTTGGACCATTCTTCCTGTAGGCATGTAATGAGGTCCTGGACTGTTGTGGGGCAGACATCTCTTGACTTCATCCGATGCTCCATTTCATCCAGAAATGAATGTCCCCATACTTGATTTATCTTAATAAACCACACAGTTACAGCAGCAGCCTTATGACACGATACATTTTGCTGAAAGAGACAATGGTCAGTTCTATAGAAACTCCACAAAGTAGGGAGAATTGCATTGTCCAGAATGTTCAGATACCTTTCAGAGTTAAATGTTCATGGTATCACAAACAGAGGTCAAAGGCCAAACCAGGAAAAGCAGGATCATACCATCATACCACCTTTGAATTTCATAGTTGGGGTTATGCACTCCGGTAAGAGACCAGCATCTGCTACATCTGTCCATCTGCTCGATAGAGGGTATTGCATGATTCCTGTAGAACATAGCTTTCCAAGCTTCCACTTCCCACTGTACATGCTCTTTGCACCACTGAAGATGACATCGTGTGTTGGTTCGGGTAGTAATGTGGGGCTTGCATATTACAGTCCTATCATGGAAACCCACGTTATAAGCATCAGTTCTGAATGTTTTTGTGTATATTCATTCAGAACTCTGCATTCAATGTGTCGGCTGACAAATGGCAGTTTTTACATATTATCCTTCGTAGCACCCTGTGGTCACGTTCAGTATGTGTGGTTGTCGTTCACTGCGGGTAGCACTTGCAGTTGATTCCCTGCATTTCCATATTAGTATGATATCACTGATTGTTGAGCTGGGATAACCCAGTTTGTCAATAATTTGCCAAACAGATAGGCCTGCAACATGGCATCCTATCACAATGTGTCTTTCAAACTCTCTCAGTTTCCTTCTCTCAACCATTTCACCTAGCCATAGTTGCATTGACTTTGGAGCATGATGTTCTTCCAATTTATACTGGCTACAAATACGTAACTCGTTATATGGCATTATGCACACCTTTCCCATGGGAGGGTGTCGCTTGACTTCTTTCAAAGCAGTGTATATATATTTTAAAATGTTTTCCTCATTTCAAAATATTTGAATCATTTGATCTAGTTGGAGTAAATGAGCATCTGGTGTACGTTCAGAAATTACTCCAAATATTATTACATTCCTTTCATCCATTGGGAAGTTACTGCAGTATATAATTTCAAACACAGTTTATCCCTTTGTGCATCCTGCAAATGGATTAAAGCAAATTTAAATGTCCTAACAAAAGTTTTATAAGGATCACAAATGCTAAGCTTTAGTAAAATTCATTTAGTCAAAGTTCCAGAATAAGTAGAATATGGAAGAACAGAACAGATCAAAGTGTGCTCATGCATTTTTCAAAATTGAATGAAATGCACTAATGGATTTTATATATTTTTATACTCTTTTCTTCACTCTGTTTTTTATGATGCCCATTAATTGAGCCTATTTCAACTGGGTTAGCATACTCCTATCTGTTCTGTCATATATATATTTTTTAACTAAGTTAAAAATTTCAATTCTGTTTATTTTATCTTTTATTATAAATTCTATGAATTACACCTAACCAACCAACAAATTCTCATAACTATTATGATACAGTCCCTCATTGCACTTAAAAGTACCTTCCTTGAATAATTTAGTTTTCTTGACATCTGTTAAAAATCTGGATGAATGAAGTTGAATCATAATCCTATATTTTCTCTGTAACAGAGACACTTCTATAACATTATCATAAGAGAGCTTATCTCCTACTATTGAAGCTTCTTTTAATGAAACCTACAATTCACTTCCCTTTATTTGTTTTCTTGCCAATATGATTAATAAACTTCAGCCAAATACTCAAATCTTTGTAGTCATTAATTATTTCTAAAGCCTGTACATTTTGTTTTTATCCATATAATCTTCTTCTCTCTTTCATCATCTATGTGGATGATGATGATGAGGTAGAATGAACTCTTTCCACTTCTGTCTGTCCTAGGAGAGTCCGAACAATTATGTTCAGTTTGGTGTCACTTATTTTGTCTAAACATCTAATTCTGGGCCATCTTTTACCTTCTATCATTGTATTCAGGGCTTTAGATGGTACTCTTTCTGTTCCCATTCTAGTCACATGGCCAAACCATCACAGTCTTCTTTCTTGGATTTTGTCTATTATTGTTATTTCTTGTTTAAGTCGTTTCCTTATGTTTTCGTTTCTTAGTCGATCCAGCAGAGATACTCCAAGTAATCTTCTTAGCCAACCCATTTCAGTAACTAATAATTTTTTCTCTTCAGCCTTTTTGAGATTCCAGCATTCACTTCCGTTGAGGAGTATTGGGAGGACCATTGTTTCATAGATTCTTACTCTTGTTACTTGTTTGATGTCTCTTGACTTCCATATTTTATTAAATCATCCAAAAGTTTGGGATGCTTGACTGATTCGTCTGTTTATATCTTTTGTAATTTCACCATTGTACTCAATAATTCCTCCAAGGTAGGTGAAGTTTTCTACCTGCTCTAGATTCTTACTATCAATTTCAATTTTCAGATTGGTGCTTCTTTTTCCTATTTGCATAAATTTTGTTTTGTCTATATTTATGTTTAATTCAGATTTTATATATATATTTTGACTGCAGAGTCTTCTTTGTTTAAGGCCTTATTGGTTGCTTCTTCCAGTGTAAGATTGAACAGGTCTGGTGACAGATTGAATCCCTGTCTTGCTCCACCCTCTGTATGGAAACATTTGGTTAAGGTGTCCTTCATTCCTACTGCATTTTCAGATTTCTCATACAGATTCTTTATTATTCTTATTGTTTTGTTGAGAATTCCAAATTCTTCCATAGTTTTCCATAGTTCTCTTCTGCGGATTGAATCAAATGCCTGACTAAAGTCTATGAAATTTATGTAGCAACTTTGGTTGTACTCTAGTGTCTTTTCTGTTAGCTGTCTTAAGTTGAATAGTTGATCAATTGTGCTTCGCCCTGGTCTGAAACTGGCTTGTTCTTCTCCTAGTGCCAGTTCTATATATGGCTTAATTTGTTTTTGGAGTACTTTCGTAAAAACCTTACTTGGATTACTGAGGAGGCCAATGCCTCTGTAATTATTGCATTCTGTTTTATCTCCTTTTTGTATATAGGAGTTATGACTGATTTGGTCCAATCAGTAGGCACTGCTTTGTTTTTGAAGATCCTTTAAAATAATGTTTTTAATGGTTCCAAAAGTTGTTCTTTCCTGCTTTTAAGAATTCTGCATGTATTTGATCAATGGCAGGTGCTTTCCTAGTTTTGAGTTTTTCTATGCTGTGTGCTATTATTTCTTCAGTAAAGATATTTGTTTCCTCTTCCATTTCAGTGGCTGGAATCGTAATATCCTGGGAGCAGTTTTTATTATATAAATCTCTGAAGTATTCTTTCCATCTGGCCATTCTTTTTGTTTTAGTTTCAATTAGTTGTCCCTCTTTGTTTTTGATCATTATATTTTTGTTGTCCGTGTCTTACTTATTTGGTCTATTTGTTTATATAATCCATGAAGGTTATTTTATTTTGATAGCTTTTCTGCCATTTTGCATTTTTTTACTAACCAGTTATTCTTGTCTCTTTTAACTAGTTTTCTAATTTCTCTGGTTAATCTATTATATTCATTTCTGTTATAGTTTCATGCTTTTCCTTTGATTGCTTAACCTTTTTACTTCATTTGAGATCCAATCCTTTTTACTTTCTCTTTTTATGTAACCTATTGTATTTTCTGTCGATTTTAATATTTCCTTTAATTTGCACCAATGTTCTTCGATGGTTATATTCTGTTTTGGTAGTTCCTTCAGGTTTTTATCCAGTTCTAGTTTATATTTTCTTAGAATATTGTTGTCTTGTAGTTTTTTTACATTCAGTCTCCTTTTGACTCTAAAAGTGCTTTCAGATTTTAACTTTATTCTTAGGTTTGCTAATACTAGCTTATGGTCTGATCCACAATCTGCAGAAAAGAATCTGCAATTTAGGATACTTGATTTCTATCTTTGGTTTACAATAATATAGGCTATCATATTCTTGGTTTGTCTGTCTGGTGATATCCATGTCCATTTTCTTTGGGGTTTTGGATGTTTAAAGAGAGTATTGGTTATTGTTAGTCTATTATTTGAGCAGAAGTTTAGCAATCTTTCACCACGTTCATTGCTTTCTCCATACCCAAACTTCCTGATTACTCTTGCCAGGTTATCCCAGTCTTTGCCTACTTTTGCGTTTAAGTCCCCCATTACAATTAGGAGATCTTGACTCGAAATCTGCTGTACTGCTTTTTGCAAATCTATATAGAACTCCTCAATGTCTTCTTCTGATGATGTCGAAGTTGGTGAGCATACTTGAATAATAGTCAGTGATCTGATTGATGTTTTAAATCTTGCTTTAATTATCCTAGGTGAGATAGGATTGTAGGACAATAGAGAGTTTTGAGCCTTTGGTTTTAATATATGTGCTACTCCTTCTTGGTGTTTGTTGTCCTCCCTGCCTGAAGTTAAGATTTTGTACCATCCATGGTGGAATTCTCCCTTTCCAGTCCATCTGGTTTTGCAGAGTCCAATCACCCCCCCCACACACACACATACAGAGAGAGAGAGCTCCACACTTGTGGAGCGCCATCCAGGGATCCAAATGCTGCAAAACTTTGCAGGCATACAATGTGCGTCATGTGGAAACAATATCTGAGAGAAAAAAAGAAGTAGTTTCAAAATTCATCATCAAAAGTTGTTGTAAATATCATGCAACTTGGCAGGTGCCAGAAGGTTTAAAAAGATGGACATGGGATTTTTCCCTTCATTCTGATTGTTGATACCATCCACAGTGATTACACTAACCTTTCCCCGGCATGCTTTGTTTGTGAAACTACTACCTAAACAACTGCTGCTGCACTCTGTGAATTTCTTCACCTGAACAAAGGTCAACAAGTGCCATCTCCATGTGTTGTTTTGTGACAAATTATTAGTTTTGAAGAAATGGGATCGTTGGGAGTTAGATCTGGAAGAGATTCAAACAAATTAGTTCACAACAAGTGAATGAAGTTCCTACTGCCATTGTGGAATAAGCCATAAATAACAGCATTGGTTCTTGTAGTACATGTGCTGTATCAACATACATAGATGTGCCTTGCACAACTGTCTAGAAAATTTTACTGGAGATTCTGCATTTCTATCCATTCAAGATAACCCTGACATAGAAGTTTCTTCCGCAGGACTTTGAAAGTTGACTGATATTTACTTTAACATTCCTTGCTTGATTGAAGTTGGATGCTGTGTGACCGTGGATGATTTTGTGGGGAGATGAGGCTCACTTTCATATGAACAGAGCTATGAATACTCACAATTGCCAGGTATGGGCTGTGCAAAACCTGCATGCAATCCAACAAATTCCTTTGCATTCACCCAAAGTTACCGTCTAGTTCGGGTTTGCAGTTTCATTTATCATTGGACCAGTCTTCTTTGAGGGCATTCCCTAGTCTGGTCCTGTGACCTGCTCAGTTACTGCCACAGAAAGGTATTGCAACATGATAAACAATTTTGTTTATTATTTAAAAAAAAAAATCAGCTACTGTCTTTTATTTGCATATAGGAAGTAGGCAAGGCCATTTTACCCCTATCTAACTTTTGGAGAATGAGTGGGCAGTTCAATCTCCACTGGTAGCCAATCAGAGATAGCTGGCCCAAGGCTATCACTAATTAAGTAGCACACAGTGAAGAGATGGCTAACAAGTGCCACCATCTTGTGGTACCTGACCTAACACAATATTTTTAATGTCTGAAAATAGTGTGGGTTCTACAGTCAATTTTCTTGAGTTTATGGGACGAAAAACCCGAGTTTCTGGAAGAAAAAAACCCGCTTGCCTGTGCCAGAGATCGACTAACTCGGGAACCAGTCGAAAAAGGCTTAGATAAAGTTCCTCTAATCAGTGACTAGAATTGAACTCGGGATGCCCTTTCTTTGGGTAGTTTAGTGCTGAGGAGTGTAAACACCACTTCCACTGAGCTACACAGGCTCTTGTTTATTATTATTTATTTTATTTTTTCACCAGAGGTCAGGCTATGGTAAATGATTAACAAAACATTTAGATTTATCTTACTTTTGTGTAGTGTCATGTAGCTTGTGTTGTGCATATGTGTTTTCCTGATGATGAACTTTTTAGGTTTTTTCATCTGGAGTTGCTGGAGAATTTCTGGTGGAGTCGGGAAGAGTTCCAGTTCAAGATCTAATCGATAGCAGGCAGCTATTCTCTGCTGTCGGTTCGCGATGTCGGTTATAATTATCTTAATTATAACCGACAGAAATTCTCCAGTAACTCCAGATGAAAAAACCTAAAAAGTTCATCATCAGGAAAACACATATGCACAACACAAGCTACACGACACTACACAAAAGTAAGATAATTATAACCAAAAGTTTATAAAAGATAATTATAAACAAAAGTTATAATTATTTTCATAATTATAAGTAAAGTAATTACTCCAACATGTGCATTTTGTCTCCATAGATGCTTCACTATGAATTTTGTTGTACCACATCTACAGCAATACCTTTGCATGGATTCAGTCATTTTCATGCAGGATGGCACAGGCATCCATGCATGGGTCAATCCTGTTAAATAGTTACTTTTCTTTAATTTTATTCTTTATTGTGTTCTACTTATATCACGTATCTTATTCCCAGTTAAATTTATCCACACAATTTGGCCGATTCTTAGAAAGATTAAGTATATTAAATAAATTGACAAAGGTAGACTTCTGAATAGAGTCCGATCCTCAGCAATGACGGTCTGGAGTTACCTCCTATTCAGGTTCTGGCAATATTTATTTGATCAAGCTGCACCAGCCAGATCCCTAGGTTAGAAATTTTTCTTAACCAAGGAGTAACCCTCAGAAAATATACTAAGTAAATCAATCTATTAATTATTCTTTATCTCAATTTTATCTATCTCTCTTAAAATACTTTAGTTTGCAGTCGTGGTCTCTGTCATATAATTCTTTCCTGCTCAGATTCAAATGTTAGCACGCAGTGCATTGGATTCAAATCAAGGCACAAAACAGGTTAAGATAATCAAGATACATTTATTAGATTCCAAAGATTACACATTTATAATAAAAAACACTCAATAGGAATAGAGTTATCCCAAGTTATAAGGTTAGGCATAACAAGCCTAACCTTATAACTTATAATATGATATGTAATTCACATATCATATCTAAGAATAGGCTTATTTCACTACACAAAATTCTAGCCTTTAAATATCTTTACTATCTTACACATATCCTTAAAACATTCACATCGATAACTCTATAGATCATTATTTATAGCAAATTAACTACTGCTCATTCACACAAATACTAAGGAAACAGCCTTTAGATTCTAGACACTGGTATCTAAATCTCACTATAGTCCTTCTCCCTACAATTTTAGAGTTTTATAACCTAACAACTCGTTTCTTCCATAACACAATATTCCTTTCTCTCTTAACAAAGGAATTATAAAAGGGTTTTACATTACCACATTCCTGTAACTTATTCAATCCTTTCTTTATAATTTCACTCCGAATGTTCGATCTCATCCTTGGTGATTAACTCACGGGCTAGGTTTGGCCTTCATTGTTCTGTCCTTCCATCGCATTCTCGACTGGAAACGGCATGGCTTGAATCGATCCATGTGGACGTATGTGGTGGTCAGTTTCTTCAGGCTTACTCGGAAGAGTGCCTAATATTTCTTCTTATATTCTTTCCTCCCGACATCGCAAACCAACAGCAGAGAATAGCTACCCGCTATCGATTAGATCTCGAACTGGAACTCTTCCCGACTCCACCAGAAATTCTCCAGCAACTCCAGATGAAAAAAACCTAAAAAGCCCTGAACTGGGGGCACAAACCCGTTTTATACTTCGTATCTCTAGTGCCCTCTTTTACCCAAAACTTTCTGCCCAACACTTTCTTTTTCGCACCCGGCTCCTATTTTCATTCCTATCTTCCTGGAATACTTCGTATGTGTGCCGCATCTTCCCAGAAAACACTGTGCGCGTGGCGTTCACACATAAGCAATTTGCCGTTGGCTATACAATTTATCTGAAGTTGTCGTTAATGGACTTTGATCCTTCGTTATTATGCTCTAACATATATCTTATAGAGAAACTTCTTACATTATAATCTTTTACAAATAAATGACATCTTTCACGTTTAATTAATATTACAAAATTTGTATTTGTATAATTCTTTAAACAAAATTGGTATCTTCACTTATTTACAAGCATTTTCGTTATTGTTTTAACTAAATTTGTTGGATCTTGAAACAAAAATAATTTTTCAAGGAAATCCTTTCATTCAAGATCCAACAATCCATACAGGAGGTTGTTTGAGAACATTTCACGGAAGCCAAAATGATCAGCCATGCATTTTCTACTGCATGGCTACTTCATTCACCTGAACTTCTTCCCTGATATTTCTGACTCTGGCGATTTCTCAAAGAGAGGGTTTATGGGGATCATCATGATAACTTGCCAGCATTGAAATGCAGCATTTTGGATGAAATGCAGAAGGGAGAAAGATTAAAAAACACATATATTTTTCAATGTATTCCTGCAAAGACCACATAAAAATAAATAAATAAATAAATATATATATATATATTAAATAAATTTAATAGCTAGAAGCTGAGAGATACCAAAATAGAGAAAGAAAATAAAACAAACAAAAAATACTTTATTATCTTAGTAGACAACTAGTTTTGTCTTCATAGAAAACTTCATTTAGTGTATAACTCAAATAGAAACACGGAAATATATATTAAAAGAGTAACAACAGCTAGAAATTAACTTGCAAATGTATTACTGATTTGAAGGTGTTCTGGATGCCATAGTACTATTGGGCATGTTCATGTAGTCACGATCTCATGATCATTAAAGCTGAATAGCTAAAGAGTGATAATTAAATAGGCTATAGCTAAGGTTAGTGTTTAGATGCATTCTGCTGTTGAACATACTGTGTGAAGGATGTGTTTGTGGCATACTGGGGAGGGATACTGTACTGTTCAATGTTTAAGCACATTGAACAGTACAGCCCTTGAATAAATAATGGAAATTAAATTGTTATTTATGCTTCTGTTACTTTTTCCCCTCTTAAACACACATGCACACACAGAAAAATTACTACATCTACATTTGGCACATCATACAGTGCCCCCGGTGGTGACTTTTGGAAATGATTTTCCTTTTGTCTTTTTTTGTTTTTTTCCCTCTCCCCAGATATTACTTTTGCATGACTGATGCACAAAGTATTCCTGCAAAGTTTCACAGCATTTGGATCACTGGGTGGCACTCCACAAGACCAGGGATACTTTAAATTTGATAACCCTATATAAAATAAAGATGTACCAAAGCAAGATTTTGCTGAAGCACTTAATACCAAATATTTGGTTTGAAATTTTTTGTTGTGTTAATCGACTGTTTATGATATTGGTATGGCTTCTGGTCAAACACTAGGTTATAATTAGTTAAGTTTTTGGGGAATCAAAAGTTATACGTGGATTTTCAAACAACAAGGGGTGCAGTGCCTCTAACCTCCCCTCATTGTTCAAGGGTCAACTGTATATATATTAAGTAAATTTGATGACAAGAAACTGAGAGATACCAAAATAGAGAAAGAAAATAAAACAAGCAAAACAAAAAAATACTATTTATTATTTTAGCGCACAACTAGTTTTGTTTTCATAGAAAACTTTATCGGGTGCATAACTTGAAACACAAAAATATACATAGATAAAAGAGAAAATAAAAGAGAAACAACAGCAAATTAACTTGCAAATGTATTACTGACATTTGAAGGTGTTCTGGATGCCATGGTACTGTTGGTCACGTTCATGTGGTCATGATCTCGTGATTATTAAAGCGGGACAATTAGTTAGATTATAGCTAAGGTTAGTATTAAGATGGACAAGATTAAAGATAGTTTCTGTTGATTCCACAATTCTTACCTCCAGTTCATTGTAGCATCTAAAAATGTTTTCTGATTTGCTCTAGATCGCTGGATGAATGATAGTCTTCATCATTAAGGCAAGTAGAAATAAGAATGTGATTAGATCGTGCTCTGCCATATGTAATGTCTCTCACATGTTCTTCCATATGCAATTCAATGGATTTATCCATCTGACCAAAATAGGGCAGGCTGCAGTTACACCAAAGATGATAAACTCCTGAATACTTTAGGCTGTCATGTTTTGGTTTGGATGTACCAAGTAAGAAACAGAGTTTGGAAAGAGGACCAAAAAAAGTGTGAATTTTAAATTTCTTGAGAATTTTAGGTAACTTTGGTGAAACAGTACTAACAGTAGAGATATAAAACCTTTTTACATCAGTACTATCTTTAGTAAAGTGAGCAGGTCACAGCCATACATATAAATAATTAGTAGGACAATCACAAACATCCATGCCCTTGGCCAGATTCGAACTCACCGCATCTCTGGCTGGAGAGCAAATACACTAACCACTCAGTCAACCAGACCAGCTCCAATTGCGAGGTAAATTGTATGCTTGGATGTTGATTGTTGAGACGGTTCAGGAACTCCTTTAAAGAATCTGGTCCATGACTCCAAATTAAGAAAACATCATCATTATACCTTTTCCATAACCTTGGCTTTAATAAGAAGGAATTGATTGCTTTTTCCTTAAAGCTTTCTTAATATAAAAATGCTAATATAGGAGATAATGGGTTGCTCATGACTAAGCCAAAATTCTGTTTGTAAATAGCATTTTTAAAAAGAAAGTAACCAGAATTTATGCAGTAGGTCAGGAGTGACAACTATTTTTTTTTTGATAACTTATATTTTGAAAGAATTAAAACCTCTTCTGTAGGCACATTAGTAAAGAGGGAAATTACATTGAAACTTGCCATAATTTCATCTTTTTGATAAAATTATATTTCAAAATGTTGTTTTGAGAGCTTGTATGTGGGAGAATAATGTCTAATGCCTTCTACGATGGGTCTTAGTGGAGCATTTTCCTTACGTATTTTAGACTAGGTATATAATTGGTGGATGAGAGGATGAAGTGAATGAAGAGATAATCTAAAGTCTCTAGGAAATTCTGTAGTGGTTTTCAGCAGATTGTTAGTATAATTATGAAGTTCACGAGTTGGATCCCATTCAAGAATTGAGTAGGTTTCTGTTTGAAGTAGTTGTAACATTTAGTTGTTGTCATCTTATATATATATATATATATAGAAACTTTGAGAGTTTGAAAACTGACTGGAGATCTTATGAGAATACAGTTTTTGACATCAGAGTTGCCTTAGCTTGCACTATTTACTTAATCTTTCTCAGGACTCTCATATCTGTGGTTTCTAGTCTTTGGTCAAGTGTTTTGTTTTTAACCCAGCTCTATTTCTAACAAATTGGCAAAAATTCTCAAGAAATATAAGATTCATATATTATTCACCCTCTCAACAAACATTCGATCCTGGCTTCGCCCAGTAAAACCAGAACATAATTTGAAGTATCCTAGTGTGTACCATCTTTGGCATGACTGTAATTCCCCATAATCATCAACAGCTTTCTTCAATCCACTGCTGGACGAATGCTTATACTTGCTTCTTCCATTTTAACTGGTCTTGTGCATATCTCTATCATAAATGTTATAGCACCCAACTATGATGTTATATATTACATCATAGTTGGGTGCTACTATAGACCAGGTGATGGAATAGATGGTGGAGATGGTATGCATAAACAAATTGATGAAATGAGTGGAAGGAGGGTAATTATTATGGGGGATTTCAACTATGGTAACATTGATTGGAAGGAGGAGAGGACACATATGAGGAAGGAAATGGATTTTATTCAATTATTAAGGGATAACTATCTGAAACAGCATGTAATCGAAAATACTAGGGGTGTGAGAGTGCTTACCTGGTAATAGTATCTGAGAATTTGACTGTAAGGAATATGACCACGTTGCCACCTATTGGTGAGAGTGATCATAAGGTCTTGACCTGGGAGGTGGCTAAAGGTGTGAAATTTGTGATTAAGACAGGGTATATGTGGAATTACCGTGCTGGCAAGTATGACAAGCTTAGGAGATTGCTTGGATCAGTGCCATGGCATGTACAACTGCAAGGGCTGGATGTCGATAGAGCATGGGAAGTGATCAAAGAGCATTTACAGGAGGTTATGGCTGATTGTATACCTAAGGTCCGAATAGTGAAACAAGGAGGGGTTAAATGGATGAATAACACCATTAAGCTTGAGCTGCAAAAAAAGAAACAACTATGGAGGGAATTTAAAGAAAGGGGTGACCTGCAGGCACACGAACGGTATAAAGTGCAGGCCAGAAGGGTAACAAGTGTGGTAAAAACAGCAAAAGCCGATTATGAAAGGAAACTAGCTATGCAAGCAAAAGAGAATCCCAAACAGTTCTTTCAATATGCTGCAAGCAAGGAAAAAACTGTACATGGCAAAATGATTTTAAGGAATGACGATGGTAAAGAGTTCACTGAACCAGTCGATATAGTGGAGTTACTGAGCGCGCACTTTGCAAAAGTATATCATCCAGGTGGTGACGTTGAAAAAATGAAGGAACCATTAGTTTATACGGGAATTGTGATGAATGAAGTGGAGGTGAATAGTCTATTACAGAACCTTAATGTGAATACATCTGTGGGATTGGATGGTATACCGGCACGGGTCTTGCATGAAGCGGCTAATGAATTATCAGTGCCCTTGACCATGTTGTTTAATCTGAGTCTCGGGTCTGGCTTAGTCCCGAAGGCGTGGAAAGAGGGGAAAATAGTTTCACTGCATAAAGGAGGATCCAAGACTATGGTTGCAAATTACCGACCGATCAGCATATCAGGAGTTGTTGTCAAGGTCTTGGAGAAAGTAGTCAAGGGAAAAATACAGGAATGGATTGATGAAAATGAGATACTGTACAGAGGACAGCATGGCTTTGTGAAGGGTAGATCATGCCTCAGTAACTTGCTCAAGTTTTATAACAAGGTGACGGCTGAACTGGATAATGGAAATGGGTTTACAGTGATACTGCTGGACCTGGCAAAGGCGTTTGACAGGATATCACATGGAATTCTAATCCGTAAACTACAACATATGGGAATGGATATAGGGTTGGTGAGATGGATAGCTGGGTGGTTGATGGAGAGATATCAAAGAGTAGTTTATTTAGAGTAGAGTCCAAAAGACCGCCTGTGACTAGTGGTGTGCCACAGGGTTCTGTTCTTGGACCACTGCTGTTTAATCTGTTCATTAACGATATAGGGAAGGGTCTAAGAGTAACAGTTCATTTGTTCGCTCATGATGCCAAGTTGGGTAGGACGATAGTGAATGCAGAAGATGTCAAAATCTTGCAGGATGACTTGGATAGATTGGAGTTCTGGGCTGAGAAGAATGGATGTCAATTTAATGTGACAAAATGTAAGGTTATGCATTTTGGGGTGAAAAGATTAGCAGCAGTATACCACATTGGTGGAACTGTACTCCAGGATATTGATGAGGCCAGGGACTTGGGAGTGTTGGTCGATAGGGAGATGAAGTTTAGGGGGCACATTGCAAAAGTAGCTAAATCAGCTCATCAACTCACTTGGTTGTTGAAAAATACCTTGAAGAGCAGAGACAAGCAAGTTGTTGTACCTCTGTACCGAGCCTTGATAAGACCTCATCTCGACTACTGTGCCCAGATTTGGTCACCTAGGTTCCTTCTTGATGGGGAGGAGGCAGAAAGGATCCAGAGGCGAGTGACTAAGATGATACCAGGTCTATGGAATGAACCATATGAGAACAGGTTGAAGATTTGTGGGTTGCAGAAATTAGTTGATAGGCGGAAAAGGGGAGATATGATTGAGACATTCAAATTGCTCAACGGTTTCTATAAGATAAATTCAGAGGATATTTTTGAGATCAGGACTGGTGGTGGGAGAACTAGGGGACACCTATGGAAGCCGGGCAAGAGTGTGGTTAGCATTGGTGTTAGAGCTGGGTTCTTTACTTTTAGAGTGGTAAATGAGTGGAATATGCTGCCAGAGTCTGTTGTGGGTGCTATGACGGTGAGTGAGTTCAAGGCAAAGTATGATAGATACTGTGAGAATGTCGTATAGTTGTGTGGACATGACGTTTATGGCCTCCCTCGATGAGTCTAAGGACTCCTGGAGTAGCCCGTAGTAATAATAATAATAAAAAATGTCCACAACATCTTGTTATCTCATTGTCCCATCTTATGACTGGTCTTCCTGGTTTCTGATAATCAGTTCTTGGTGTCCATTCTATTGCTAGACATTCTCATCATTACCTGTGCAACACCATTTGTTGCCTTTTATTACTGAGGCAATGTTTATTACCTTTGTTTGCTTTCTTATGCAAGTATTATTCTTTTTATCTAACCAGGTTATTTCCAAAATAGTTCTTTATGTTGTTTTTAGTCAGATTCCAGGTTTCACTGACATAGGTTATTTGTTGTCATCTTATATATACAGGGTGTTCGGGATAAATTTGACAGTTTCGTAAGGAAAAAGAAAATCTTCTTTGTATCTATTAAATTTAATGAATTGACAAAAAACATTACAGGCAGAGTTAATTACAATACTATCAACAAGATTTACTCAAAATAACCACCATTAGCATCGATCACAGCTTCAATCCTGCTTCGGAACCTCGAACAAGCTGATGCTACAGTCTCCCTGGGAAGGGCCGCAAAAACTGTTTTAATTTTATCCATTAACTGGGCTTTTGTATTACTGGAAGTGCGATTGGTGTCTTTTTCAACTGCGCCCCATACAAAATAATCCATGGGGTTAAGGTCTGGGGAGTTTGGAGGCCAAACATTTGGACTGGTGAAGTCGTAGAAATTTTCAGACAACCATTTTTGACTTTTCCCAGAGGTGTGGCAAGGGGCTGAATCCTGCTGCCATACATACGGCCTACCATTGGCTACCCTTGTTATCCAGGGCTTGACTACAGTGTTTAGCAACTCCACGTAGCCATCTGAAGTCAACCTGAGGCCCTCTTGGAAAAAATGCGGAGGCATCACATTGCCTTCAGAGGATACACATCCAAAAACCATCACAGTTTGGGGAAATTTAGTCTGCATTACACGAGGAATGTCCTTTGTACTGTATGCAAGCCATCTGTTATTCTGCGTGTTGTGTTTTTGATCCTGGCAAAAGTTTTTCTCATCGGAAAAGAACCAGATTGTTTGTGGTTCCGCAGGATGTTTCACTTTGCTTAGAAGTTTCTTTGCGTTTATCAAACGTTTTTCACGGGCCTTTTCTGTAAGCAGCTGACCTTTGCGGCGCTTGTATGAGTAGTAGCGGAGGTCTTCATTGAGTGCAAGCTTCATAGTAGAGGCTGCAACATTCATTTCACGTGACAAAGCCCGAATTCCAATGCCAGGGATCTTCAACACCTGTTCCTGCAGATTTGCGAGGAATTCTGCTGTACGAACACAATCAGATTGTCTGCTAGGGATCTTTCTTCTTGCTACATCCTCGTAGTCACCATTGCAAGTCTCTAGTTCATGCCTGATTGTTTTTACTGTATTCAGGGAGCATTGGGCAGCAGTCGAAATATCCTTATTTTGATGGCCGGCACGAATCATCATGATACAAGTTATTCTCTTCCATGATTCAGGTGGGTTCCAGCTATCCATCCTTTCTGACATCTTGTATATGAATGAAGAAGGGTCCAACCTTTTAAATGAAGAGAAGTGTGTGTTAATACATGTAACTTACGGAAAAATATAATTAATTATAAATATGTCAAATTTATCCCGAACACCCTGTATATATATATATGTTGGGAGTACACACTTGTTTTAGATCTTTCTTTTTAGGCAGTTTGGGAAATTGCTTTTAAATATCTCTATAATGTGCTGTTATTCTGACTGAAATTTCTTTATCAGACATTTAAACATTACACACAACTATGTTTATGGTTATGTGTAATGTTTTTCATTACTTGGATGCTGGAGAGCACACTGACAAATGATTTCATTTGTTTTTGTTCTGAAGTAATACTTCATATTATGGAGGACAAACTGAGAAAATAATTGAGCTTCCTATTGGAGAACATTTCCAAGATATCACTTACAGTAGAACTAGGCTGAAACTTTATCCAGTCATGTTCTTAATTCTTCTAATCCTGACGGCCACCAGTTCACTATACACTTTGCAAACCAGGATAGATCTGAAATCATATGTAAATACTATGATCAACATGAAAGAATAATCTTGGAATCAACAGAAATTGTGTTCACCTTAATGTCAACCTCAGTCACAACTTATGACAGACGTGAGACCATGTCCTCATGCATGAGAACAACAATGCAGTCTGAAAATTCACCCAACTGTGCGCAATTCATTGATAATTTAAATCTTTGATAGATGTACTCAAGTAATACATTTTATGTAGCTGTTTATTATTATTATTATTGCAAGGATGCAGTAAGTGCTTCTGTTGGTGTATATCCTACTACTAGAAGGTAGGACTATTTTGTTCTTTAATTTAATTTTCTTTCCTTTTCTGGAAAATGAATGGATAATTCATCCTATTTAAATAAATTGGCAATGTGGGCAAAGGACAGTGATTGTCAATTCAATGTTGTAAAATGTAAGGTAATGCACTTTGTGAGGAAAAGATTACATGTTTTGTATCAGGTTGATGGTATTAGATTATAGGAAATTGATGAGGCTAGGGATCTGGGAATGATGGTGGATAGAGATTTTGAAATTCAGAGGACATAATGCAAGTGTTGGCAAAATAGCTGAGAGGATTACTTGGATAATAAATTTAGTTTAATCCTTTATCCAAGTGTATGCAAACAAAGTTTGCACCTGAAGTATTTTCAGGACTTGAGGCAACTTGTAGTAAAGGTGGACCAAGCTCTCATCACTCCTTGTCTCAAGATCTCCCATAATGCAAACACATCTTCTTTTGGACATATATAATGCTATGCATTAAGGGAAGGACCGGTTTCGACCTTTATTGACGTCTCATCAGTGGGAGCCAGACCCAGAAGTGGTGATACTAAGGCAGAAGCAATGGAGAGGTCATAATTACCTATACGAGTTGCCAAAAGGTGCACCACCTTATTATTAAATTACTCTGGATTTAGAGAAAGATGTTGGAAGTTTATTTTCCACTTGGTTAGACTATAATAAATTTAGTTTAATCCTTTATCCAAGTGTATGCAAACAAAGTTTGCGCCTGAAGGATGCTGAAGAACACATTGACAACTAAAGATAGGGAAGTTATTATCTCTCTTTATAAGGCTATGATTTGGCCACATGTTGACTACTGTGCACAGATTTGATCACCTGCCTTTCTGGGAGATCAGGAGGTGGTAGAGAGGATTAAGATTCAGAGATTAGCAACCAAGCTGAGATGAGTAACCTCCTAGGAAGCATTCCTATGAGGATAGTTTGAGGATAGGTGACAGTTTAGCTGATAGAAACTTATGAGTTATTAAAGGGATACTATAAGATTGTCACAGAAAGAAATTTTTGAATACATGGGGAGTGGGGGTGGAGGGAAACGAGAATCAGACCTGGAAGCTGTCTAAGAGTGTGATTATTAAGCATATGCGAACTAGGTTCTTTTCTTGGAGACTGGTGAATGAGTGGAATGGATTGCCAGTGGTGGGTAGTTGTGAGTGCTCCAACAGTGAATTGGTTTAAGATGATGTATGATAAGTAGTGTGATAATGGATAGTGTAGGTCTCCTGTGATGAATCTTTCGACTCCATGAAATGCCCGTATAAATAATAATAATAATTCATCACAAGGATTGATATCATAATTTACCTACTCTGATTTCAATTTCCACAGAGAACTCACAGAATTGCATGTGCCTGAATTTTCTTAGAATGCAGTTTTGTAATGGAGTGTTATGTCATTCTTGTCCTGTGAAAACACAGGACAAGAATGAAAATTGAAAACAGAGTAGGTAAATTATAATATCAATCCTCGTGATGAATTATCACGAGGATTGATATTATTATTATTATTATTATTATTTATATGGGCATTTCATGGAGTCGAAACACTCATCGCAGGATGAGTCTTTCGACTTTTTATTATTATTATTAATTATTATTTTACATAATTAAATGAAAGCATATGAATGAAACTACACTGGTGTCCAAAAACTAAGGATGAACTGCATTTGTAACTGATAAATGAAAAAATTTTCATGACTATATCCAAATGTGGGCATCATTATTTCCATCATACTAATAAATTATATTACACAAAAAAATTGACTTCTGAAGTTCCTACAAATTAAATTGCAATACGTTTTTGGCAAAAGTTACAAATTTCCTAAGGATGTAGTTAAGGAATTAATGCAGTGCTTACAGAAAATTATGCGGAGAGACAATTCAGTATGGAATATATCCACCACAAACTGCGATGCAGCTGTCACATTGTCATACCATGTGCTTAGCACCAAGTGATTCAGAAGTTCTTGAGGCAAACTGGCCCACTCCTCCTTCAGAGCAAGGATAAGGCCTTGTTTGTTTTCTGGAGGGGAATTTTAAGCAGCAGTGTGTCTCCCTGTTGCATCCGAAATGTGTTCTGTGGGTTGAGATCTGGAGAGCATGCCGGTCACTTGATTCATTTAATATCCTCCGTCTCCAGAAGTATCTCCACTGCTTGTACAATGCAGTGTGTCATTATCATTCATCACAATGAATTCTTTGCTTACAGTACCACAGAACAATTGAGAATGACATTGAAGAACTTCTTTGCAATATTATTCATCAGTCGTAGTCCCTTTTTCCAGCACTTGTAGCTTGGTACATTCATTAAGCATAATGCCTTCCCCCACATCACCGTATCTATCCCTTTCAAGAACATTCTTACAGTGGTATGCAGTACCACTTTTATGTGAGATCACGTGTCATCTAGAATTGGAGGAAAGACTAAAATGACTCTTATCTCTAAAGAGTACACTAGCCCATTGGAGTCTTGTCCAATTTTTATGGATACAACACCACTGAAACCTTTATCCACAGCTCTACGATGAGCTGTGGATAAAGGGTTGCAGACTACAGGCCTTCTGGCATATAGACCTGCTTGTTGCAGATGTCTTCCCACAGTTTATTGAGATAACTACATACCTGTGCTTGAATGGAGCAGACTTGCAAGTTGGCCTGCTGTGATGTGTTGATTACGTTTTGCTGTTATAACCCAAAATTTGTTTTCATACTCTGTAGTAGAGTGAGGGTGACCTCTTAGTAAACATCTGGAACATGTTCCATTGGTCTTAAATGCTGACCAGAGCCTGGATACCTTTGTGAAATTCCAAACTCTCTGGCAATATCAGTAATTCTACAGCCTTCAAGCTTTCTAAAATTCTTTCCTGCATGAAGTCATCTAGATCAGGGGTCGGCAAACTTTTGAGACGGAAGAGCCAAACCTGTCCGTCACAACCATTTCAAAATTATTGGAGAGCCATAAATATATTTTTACAAATGATGAAAATTTAAAGTAATATTATAGTAAATGTATAGTAATATATAACAAGTTATAATATTAATTATATCTTTATTAAATGAAGAAAAAAATCACACAAAAAATTGCTCTCATTGGTTTTAATCAGTGTGAGCAATGAGCTTGCATTTCCTTATAAAGTTTCTGTATGTCCGGTTTGTAACTAGTCGTTTTTACTTTGAGGCACAATTCCAAGTTGGCATCAGTAATTTGCCTCCTCAATTTACATTTAATGAAATTCATGTTAGAAAACAATTGCTCACATCAGTATGTAGATCTGAAGATACTGAGAACACCAAATGCATATTTTTTCAACTCATGAGTCTGGAAGACTATTCCAAATATTGAAAATCATTGAGTCTGCCTTCTGTAGTTCTTTTGTAGCAGTCTGCTTGTGCTGTGAAATCAGACTGGATTTTCTTTTTACAGTTCTTCTACAGGGTGACCATAAAATAACTTTCCCTCTTTGGAGGCATCTGTAGCTAAAACCAGTAAACGGAATGAGACTAAATTTTATATTGAGACTTTTGAAGGCACGGGGAGATGATTTCCGCGAAAAAAAGATTTAGTACCAAAAGTCACCAATAGGGGAAATTTTGGGCCTGGCAGAGCCGAAAACATGCGGATAATTACTAAAGGCAGATAAAATGTAATAATAACATTTCCACGGTGTAAGCGACAGCCGCATCACTCATTCCAGCTGGATATGTGGCACGTTACAATGATAATAATAATAATTAAACTAAAACAACTTGCGAGAGAGACAGAAATTAACGTAGTCATTGAACTCACAGGAAATAATATTTTATTCATCAGAATCAGCGGCCCCTGGACCACATACACGATTTTCAAAGTTTGATTGGAAGTGAAGCATTTTCTGTAAGATTTTCCAGGCTGTACCATAAGCTATATCAAGTTGGCAAGCTATGGCATGAGTGCTTCTTCCAGTTTCTTCAAACTTCTTAATCATAGCTCTCAGTGCTACTGCTGACATAGGACCTGTACGCAGGTTATGAAGCCTTCTAAATTCCCAAAGGGCTGCTACGGCATTGCACCGTTTAAGGTAAAACAACTTAACAAGTTAAGCACGCTGAGGCAAGGTAGGACGCATACTGAGCACAATTCGTCAGTCATTCGAATAACTGCCTAAACGTTCCCAATCTCTTTTTGAATGGAATTGGTGGCGCTGCTGTCATGTACGCACAGTAAAATTTGCATAATCCTTTTTACCTGCATTTACTGCAAATATTTGACATCTTGCTGCTCCGCCAGCGCCAAAATTTCCCCTTTCGGCGACTTTTAGTACTAAATCTTTTTTTCGTGAAAATCATCTCCCCATGCCTTCAAAAGTCTCAATATAAAATTTGGTCTCATTCCGTGTATTAGTTTTAGCAACACATGCCTCCAAAGAGGGAAAGTTATTTTATGGCCACCCTGTATTTCAGTACCAAGACATACAAATTTGGAGCTCCATAAGAGTTTGCTTATGTCAAGTCCAGCAATTGTATTTCAAAATTAGTTTTGTCAATATCAAACGGAGAAAATTTTAATTCCTTCACACTGACATTAAGAGGATTTGTAATAAAAGCTAGAGTCGCTTTATTATTTCTGAATTACTGAAACCTTTGAAGAAAAGATTCTCTCATGTTTAAAACTGCTGTCTTGAAATAATCTTTGTTAATGAGGGCATTGTTTTCTTGGCGATATTGAGACAAGTTTGGGAAATGAACTAAAGTTCCCCTTTCTCAATCTTCAGCGAACAGAATCAATTTCTTTTCAAACGAAATTACTTCCTCTAGCATTGAAAAAGCAGTATTTCCCTTGCCTTGTAATTTACGATTGAGCTGATTCAGTTGTGATGTAATATCCACCATAAAGTACAATTTTTGCAACCACTGATCTGTTAATTCTGGATATTGAACATCCTTGTTGTTGAGGAATAGTTTGATTTCATTTATGCAAGATGCAAAACGCTGTAACATGTCGCCTCTGGAAAGCCATTGTACTGGAGAAGATCTGAATACTCGCTCTCCATTTCACTTAGCAACTCTTTAAATTGTCAATGGTTAAGACCCCTTGCTATAATGGTGTTGGTAATCTTAATTACCAATTCCATAATTTTACCAATTTCTTCTGTAAATATTTGTGCACAAAGTGATTCCTGGTGGAGTATACAATGGAAAGTAATCACTTCACGATTAATTTTTCCTTTTAAAATTGGAACAAAACCCTTTTTCGCTCCCGTCATACTTTTTGAACCATCGGTTGCTATTGATGCAATTTTGTTGAGTGGGATATGATTTTTTTCCATGCATTCAAGATTGGCATTTGCTATGTCCTCTCCACGTGTTTGGCCCTTGAGTGGCAATAATCCCAGAAGTTCTCTCGGACCCTCAGATGATACCTACTGCACAAAAAGGGAAACTTGGGTGTCCTTGATGTCGCAAGACTCGTCTACTGCAATTGATAAAGTTGAAGTTAATTTAACATCTTCGACTTGTTGGTTGGTCCAATTTGAGGACATTGTAACTGTCCTATCTGCTACTGTTTTGGCAGACAACGGTATGTTTTTAATTTTATTTGAAATCTCTGCTTTGTTTTTGAAATCCCGAAAATGTTCTTCAGATGCATTAACAAAACATTTTATGTATTCACCATCTGTGAATGGTTTTCCTCTCTTAGCGATCTCCTGATTCACTAAAAAGCTTGCAATATCAACATCATTGGCAGACTCTCTCCAATAATTAAATACAGAACTTGATTTTTCAATATTTTTCTGATGTTCTTCAGCTGCTCTCTTTCTCGTGTCACTGGCAAGATATTTTCTGGCAAATATGGCATGTTTTGTTCGTGCAGTGTCTCTCCAAATTTGACTTTTTGTTGTGCACCAGTTTTTCTTGGCAAATAAGACAGGTTGGAAGGACATTTGAGTTCGAGATGAATGCGAAAGGTTCAGTCCATTCAGTTTTAAAGTCACGATGCTCATCTGTTGTTTTTCTTAGTTTTTTCTTCGTAGTAGCCATGTTGAAAAGTACCCTAAACAATATATTTTATTTAACATGTTATATAAATACATTATATAAAAAGAAAATAAAAAGAACTAAGTGATTATTCAAAATAATAAATGACGAAAATTCGAAAATATAATAAAAATAAATCTCAGCAGTAACACATTTTGTTATATTGTTATATGTGAAATAAAACACGCCGCGGTAAATCGTGACCATGTTTTAATCACAACCTGGCAAATTATAATAATAATTGCCAGGTTGCATTTATCACCTTAATGCAGTTTCTGGATGCGCCCAGTCAAAAGAGATTACTGAGTTGCAGAAACAGCAAAGCGACATGGACTCCGCTTTCACATTTTGTCATTGCCAACGTTGCCCTGCCCAGTAGAGGGCACTTGTGCGCTCACTTATTAGTCGCTTTGTTGCTCTGTAAATGACCTCAGATGTCGAGGCACCCTAAAACTTAATCCTAATTAGTCACTTTGTTTGGCTGCCCTGCCTACCATGTGCTTCACCATCCCCTCCACTCCCTCTGTATACCCCCTCCACGCTCGCTTTCCCCTCCCCGACATTGCACATCTTAGTGCCACGAAGTTTTGAGGGACCTATATAACAAACGAAATCACCATTATGTGAATAAAATCCTTTAAAAATTTTATAAATGAAACTATGATAGTTTAATTTTCATTTTCAATTTTACTTCAGAGCCACATGTACATATCCAAAGAGCGCATGTGGCTCGCGAGCTGCAGTTTGCCGACCCCTGATCTACATAATGTCTTTAAGACATTATAAGACATCCAAATTCCTTCACAAAAAAGAGCTTCCTTCAAACACAATTCACTCAGCACAGTGTTTTGCCTTTTATCCTCATGTGCTATCATGTGACCTTTTGCTTGTGATTTGAAAATTTGAATGTGTACCCGCTTTCTACTCGAAATTGCCACAAACTGATTCATCTGAATTTGCAGTTGTAATCTTCAGAAATAGTGTTTATCCTTAAGTTTTGTACACCAGTGTATTAATTTACAGTTGCCTTTTAGATTTGTGTGCATGTGAAGTTATTCATTTTAATATACTTGGAATATAATATTCTGGCTTTAAGTTAAAAACTTAAGTTTGAAATGTAAGCAGACTTTCTAAGGATGAACAGGATTGGAATTTAGTGCTGGGAATTATCATAATCCCACTATGGCACAGTTTTTTCATATATTACTCCGACATATATCAGGTCATTCCAAAAGTAATGTCGTATTTTATACTGTACTTGTTCAGATGTGTCCCATCTTGTCTAAACATCAATTTTTAAAGCTTTATAAGTACCGCTAAGCTGAGGCGGCCTCATTCAAAGAAACTCCACCTTGCAAGAACATCATACATAAGTTATTGTTTAAATAACTTATATATAATTGTATGGCAATAATGTTTTGAATATGCGAAAGTGCTAGCGATGATTCCAAAAGTTTCGACAAGGGGACTTTAGCTTGAAAGACTCCCTTCGCTCTGGTGCCCTGTCTCTTTCAATAATGATATGCTGGAAGTCACTATTGCAAGAAATGCCAATGTAACTGTTGAAGATTTTGCAAAACATCTTAATTCCACTTCATCGACCATCCATCGCTGTTTGCAAGAACTTGGAATAGTGTCTAAGCTCGACAAGTGGATTCCTCACAACAATCGATCAACATCTACACTTGCTCTTCATTCTTGAGAGGTTCAATCTCCGTTTTTGAGTTCTGTAGTCACCAGTGGTGAAAAGTGGATACTTTACAAGAATGTTAAGCACCTAAGGCAGTGGGTTCATTCAGGGGAACGAGCTAAACCTCAGCCGAACCAAGACCTTCACCTTCAGAAGGTTTTGTTAAGTGTTTGGTGTGATATGACTGGTATTATACACTTTGAACTCTTGCTACAAAACCAAACAATCGCAGCTGAAGTATACTATGAGCAACTTGATCGATTGAGTATACTATGAGCAACTTGATCAATTGAATGAAAAACTGAAAAAGAAGAGATGTTCTCTGATCAATCGAAAGGGTGTTGTTTTTCACCATGATGACACAAGCCCTCATAGTGCAAGAATCACCTGTGCCAAGATTGAGGATCTCGGTTGGGAAAAGTTTCCACATCCCCCCCCCCCCCCCATACTCTCCTGATCTTGCACCTTCAGATTATCATTTCATTAATAAAAACAATATGATATATTAGAGGCACTGAAATGGAGCTTATGTGACTTCTTTTCCTCCAACCTTCTGAATTCTATAGAAATGATATTATGAAGTTTCACAACGTTGGAAGAGTATTATTATTGATTCAAATAGAGAATATATACTTCATTAAATTAGCAAGTGATTTATCTTTTATATCCTTTCAAAATAATGCTAAAAATGCATTATTTTTGGGATGATCTGATATGAGAGGCTGAATGGCTTATAGCAAATGAATACTGAATATATATTGCTTGTGAACGTCTTCATGCAGGAGATGATTTTTGTCACCTGGTGTCAGACCTTCTGTATGTTAGAGATTTGAAGTAACTTGTTAAAGTATACTATGTTTCATCTTTCTTTGGATTATCTATCCCTTATTGTGCACCCTTAGTATTAATGTACTGTTTTTAATGACAATTCCACTTTTTATGAGTAGGATTCTTAACAAAAAACTGAAAGTTCTTTGTAGTAACAAATTATTAATACAATAAGTATTGTATTAACAAATAAGAACATTTTAATTCTATATTAGTTTAATTATGGTTTAATTACATTAATAAACTGCTTATTTTTATATTACAAACAATAATTAAAGCATTTGTTTTTTAGGCAAGTGTTGGATTCAAAATATGGACTTAAGCGATGGCAGATAGGGGAAATTGCTTCAAAAATTGGGCAGCTGTATTATCATTATTAGTAAGCTAAATTAGAAATAAATGTCATGTTCTTTTTCATTATTAGTAAATATCTTATTGCAGTGGCATAACTAGAAAATTTTGTTTTAAGTTAGACCTCTTAAGATATTTTATATGGTTTCCTTTGAGTTTAAGTCTCTTTCCCCATATGTTTTCTTCGGCTCACCTAGTTCCTCCTACACACATTCTCCCATCCTCCTTACATCGTGGGATGCCAAAGTATCATAGATGTGACACTGTCTTATTATACCTTTATTTAATTAATAGCCTTTTAAAATATTTACATTAGTATTCAAACAGAATCAGCCATCCTAATCATTAAGAGGAAAATAAATATCAGTTGTAAAGTAGAAGTGAAATGAAAATAAACAGTTTGATTTGGGTGAGAAGAAAAGTAAAAAGTTTACATCAGGAATCTTTACTCTTATTGCATAATGCAGTGGGCAGGACATCTCTGTGTGAATATTTCTGAGAGTAAGTTATATGTAATTACTAAAAAACTCTGTGTTTGTCATTTGTGCAGGGAAAGGCTTAATTTAAATAAGGATTACCTTGTTTTAATTCTTGAGTTATTGGAAAGGGGTCTGCTAAATCATTTTGTATTTTAACTCGAGCTTTTGAATTTTTGATTGTTAACCTTGTAAGTCTTACCAGCTTATCTGGTATTCTATAATTATCATAATCTCATATAATTTTGCTCTAATTATGCTGTTATATGCTTGCTGAAAATCAATAAAAATTTGATCTTATATCAAATTCCCAAAATTTCTCTAATAATTATTTACATATATATCTCGTCTGCTGATTTGAAATCTCCAAACACTCTTTTGCTTGCTGGTTGGTTCTAACATCATCTGCATATGCCACAATCTACACTGATTTGTTTATTAGTGTCTCAGACCCCAAAAAATTAGATTAGACAGTTTTGATTACTCCTTAAGGATATAAAAGGCATTAACAGATTTTTTTTTATTTATTTATTAATATCTAATAGCAAGGATCGGATAATGTATTCTAATGCTAAGTTAAAAAGTATTGGTGTAGAATCACCTTGTTTTTATCATTGAGTTATTGGACAGGGATTAGTTAAATCATTTTGTATCTTATCTTGTGTTTCTGAATTTTTTATTGTTAACCTTGTAAGTCTTGCAAGCATATCTTGTATTCCAAAACAAGAAACTCAAGGAGATGTGTTTTACATTATGGGTAATACTAAGAATAGTGATCAGAACTTTACCCACCTTTGCAACAAATTGCCCTAGTGTTGAACTATGTGCTTTAGCTTGCGCTACAGTCTGCTGAAACTTTTATAGTTTGCTATATTCGGCATGAAACTCTTTGATTCCTATCTTTGAGTTTCTTATTCGGCTTTGAAATAATGTGGAATTTAATATCCCCTTAATTTAAATAATGTTACATCGCCGAAGTGAAGCCTATTGGCTCTTTATTTAAGTAATTTATGGGTGCACCTTTTTGACAACTTGTATAGCAAAGTATAAAGTTCTCTTCGCTATAACCCTTAATTTAATTAATGTTACATTGCCGAAGTGAAGCGTATTGAAATAATGTGGGATTTAATATCCCCTTAATTTAAATAATGTTACATTGCCTAAGTGAAGCCTATTGCTCTTTATTTAAGTAATTTATGGGTGCACCTTTTTGACAACTCATATAGCAAAGTATAAAGTTCTCTTCGCTATAACCTCAGTATTACCTGGTCTACTTGCTCACTGATGAGACCTCAATAAAGGTCGAAACTGGTCTGGGTAGTGACCTTCCACCATAATATTTAACATCAAACATCTCCTAGGAGATGTGTTTTACATTATGGGTAATACTAAGAATAGTGATCAGAACTTTATCCACCTTTGCAACGAGTTGCCCTAGTGTTGAACTATGTGCTTTAGCTTACACTACAGTCCACTGAAACTTTTATAGTATGCTATATTCTGCATGAAACTCTTTGATTCCTATCTCTGAGTTTCTTATTTGGCTTTGAAATAATGTGGGATTTAATATCCCCCTTAATTTAAATAATGTTACATCACAGAAGTTAAGCCTATTGGCTCTTTATTTAAGTAATTTATGGGTGCATTGACAACTCGTATAGCAAAGTATAAAGTTCTCTTTGCTATAACCTCAGTATTACCTGGTCTACCTACTCACTGATGAGATCCCAAAGAGGGTTGAAACCAGTGCAGGTTAGGCTTGGGTTCTCAGGGGCTCTGCTTGGGGATAGGGTTTTGCTTGTCTCTGAGTGGGGCCACCGCTGAGATTGTGGCTCTGCTTGGTGGTGTGAGTGAGCCTGCCACTGGGTAGAGCCAATGCTAAGAAGTTCTAGGTGACAGGGTGAGCCTGTCACTGAGTGGAACAACGCTGAGATGGGTGATCTTTCGGGATCGCCTAATTTTTAGAGCCCACTTCACCTATATAAAGGTCTGGGTAGTGACCTTCCACCATAATGTATAACATCAAACAACTTCCTGGAGATGTGTTTTACATTATGGGTAATACTAAGAATAGTGATCAGAACTTTACCCACCTTTGCAACGAGTTGCCCTAGTGTTGAACTATGTGCTTTAGCTTATGCTACTGTCCGCCAAAACTTTTATTGTTTGCTATATTCGGCATGAAACTCTTTGATTCCTATCTCTGAGTTTCTTATTCGACTTTGAAATAATGTGGGATTTAATATCCCCTTAATTTAAATAATATAACATCGCCAAAGTGAAGCCTATTGGCTCTTTATTTAAGTAAGGTAATCCTTTCTTTTAATGTTACATGGTGATCAGCATTTATTTTGATAAATTATGGAGACTAGTAAAGTAATTATTTTTAACACAGTAGTAGTATCCATAATTTATCAAGATTCAACAAGGTGATGGTCTAGCTAAAACACTTGACTTAGCTTTGGAATACATTATCTAATTGCTACCAATAGATACTAATAAACAAATTAAAAAATCTGCCAACACCTTTTATATCCTTATAGGGAATAGTCGAGATCATCTCAGCCCAATCTAATTTTTGGGGGTCTCAGACACTCTACTAAACAAATCAGTGCAGATCATAGCATATGCAGATGACATTGACATCACGTCAAGAACCAAACAGGAAAAGAAGAAATGTATTTAGAACTAGAAAAATCATCACAAGAGATGGGGCTAAAAATTAATCAACAAAAAAACCAAACAAATCATTAATACCTAGCAGAATCAATTGATTGATACAAATGTGAAAATTGGGAACCTCGAAAAAGTGGAACAGTTTAAATATTTAGGAGTGATGATCACTAGCCAGCAAATGAGATGGAAGTGCAGAATCAAATAAAGTGAAGTAATCAGGCTTTCTATTCTCTCTCGTGTACTCTGTTCAAAAGATATTAATTGGAAGACTAAAGTAAAAATATATAAATCAATATTTTGTTCAGTTGTTACCTATGGATGTGAAAACTAGATATTTATGACCAGTTCAGAATTTATTTCAGCATTTGAAGGGAAAATCCTTAGAAAAATATTTGCACCTGTGAATGACAGTGGTCTCTGGAGGATCAGATACAATCATAAGCTATATCGACTTTATACAGAATCCAGAATATCTAGTATGATCTAGTTCAAAAAGTTGCAGTGGGCATGACATGTTTTTCATATGGAAAACAGTATTCTTAAGAAGACAGTAAATAGTAAAATTATTGGGAAAAGACCAAAAGGAAAATGTGAATCAAATGTGAATAGTTTAGAACAATCAGTCAGATAGCAAAAGTTATGTTATATTTCATCCTAGGAAGAAATAAAAATAAAATCAAATTGGAAATTAATGAAACACAATCTGGTTTTCAGGAAAATAAAGGAACTAGAAAAGGACTCTTCAACATTAAAACTATTATAGAAAGATATTTGGAGAAGCAGAAAGAAGTCTACTTATGTTTTATTGACTACACAAAGGCTTTTGACAACATACAACATGAACAACTAATAGAATGCATCAAAAAATTAGGAGTAGATGGCAAAGATACCAGATTACTTAAAAAATCTATATTGAGAGCAAACTGCCTTTATAAAAATATCAGGAGAAACCTCTGTGGAATTCCCAGTAAAGAAGGGTGTCAGACAAGGCTGTATTCTTTCTCCTATATTGTTTTACTTCTGTACTGAAAATATCTTCCAGCAATTAGAAGAATTTAAAGGAGTCAGCATAGGAGGCAGAAATATAAACAACTTAAGATATGCAGACGATACAGTATTGCTGGCTGAAAATAAAAAAACATCTTCAAAACCTATAGAAGAGATGCTGAAACTAAGTGAAAAATATTGACTTAATTTTAACATCAAAAAAAACCCAAAACCATGCTAGTAACAAGAGAAAAAGGGAAAATACCCGATATAAATATTAAGATCAGAGGAAATATCTTAGATCAAGTAGAGAGTTATATATATTTGGGTTAACTAATTACAGAGAATGGAAAGTGTGATAAGGAAATATTAAGGATAGAAATTGCTAGGTCAACCTTCATTAGCATGAAAAACATTCTGACCTTAAGGGAAATTCACACAAAAACAAGAATTAGGATGTCCAAATGTTACGTATGGTCAGCACTGCTATATGGAGCAGAAACCTGGACAATATCAAAATATTGTGAAATAAACTGAAAGCCCATGAAATGTGGATCCTCAGAAGAATCCTTAGAGTCCCATGGACTGCCAAAAAAACTAATTTAGAGCTATTAGAGATGATTGGAGAAGATGGGACTCTGTTGAAAACATTAAGAAAAGGAAAACCACCTACCTTGGGTCACATACTAAGGCATGAGTCCCTACAATAAACACTTCTAGAAGGAATGATACAAGGAAAAACAAGAAGAGAAAGATAAAGAACAGATTGGATGGGAAATATTAAGGACTGGACCTTTTTGTCTTATGAAGAATGTAAAAGAGAAGCACAAAACCGTAAATAGTGAAAGCTCATGGTAGTCAACCTCCTGGATGGAGATGACACCTGACACACACACAAGTAATAAATTGATTTGGAGGAAAATTGTTGATAGGAGATTAATAATAATGTAAAATTAATCATATAGTGCTGTCATAATAGCCCGAATATTCCTTTAGGGTACATATATATGGAAATTGATGATGATGAATTGTGTGGCATTGCACTAATCACTGATTAGAACTATCAGTTGTTGATACTGTGAAATCTGTGGTAGGTATTAAGAAACTTTGTCTTATATCATGTCACCAAAAAATGTCAGAGAATGGAAAGCGTGTGTAAACGTGCTTGATATTGAACCATTGAAAATTGGAATAATTTTAATTATACGGATAGGTAGTGTTGAGTTTCAGGTCTGTTTTGGCTGTTTGGAATAACTAAGAAGCATTAGTTAATCATTTTCAAAAGCAAAGAATGATTCAGATCTAGACCAGAAAGAAAGACACATTTATGAAGGGCTACAGAAAAAAAAAATTACAAATACAAACTTTATATTACACTTAGATTTAATATATGATGCTCTTTAAGAAATCTCAGACCAAGTTTGGAATTGTGGGAACACAATATAGATTTCTACGAAAAAAAAAAGATGCTGAACTTTTTCATAAAAGACAAATGGTTCCAGGACAATATTACAAAGAATACTGTCCAAGCTATCAAAAATCTGTGATTTCAAGAGGTATCATATCACTTTACCAGACACATTATAGAAATTATTATCCAATTGATCTGAAATCAATCTGATTTTCTGCTATCCAGTAGCAAATCAGCATTTTCTACTGGATAGTAGAAAATGCTGAGTTAGCAGCATTGGCTTGGGTACTTGATAAAAAAACACTGGTCTAAAGATATTTATCTCAAGTAACATTTGGTGAGAGTGAAGTTAGAAAATTGCCAGTTAGACCTCAGTTAAATGAGAAAGAGATACAGTTTTTTACTAAAATAAAGAGCCAAAAGGCTACACTCTGGCAATGCAAAATTATACGAATTAAGTGGATATTAAATCCAACATTATTTCAAAGCTGAATACAGAAACTATAAAAGCGTTATGCCAAATATAGTTAAAAACTATAAAAGTTTCGGTGAAGTTTGACCAGAGAGCTTACGGGTATATGCTCACTGCCATACTACGATTTGCCCCAGCCAAACAATAGGAAGCACGATCGGTAGTAAGCGTCCATATATTTGTCTTCTATTATTTATTTTGATAAGGTTTCACTAGCCTGACAGCTGTTTCAAACTTACTGGTTTTCATTAGACCTAAGAGAGCAAAAACTCTCAGTACTAAGGAACTCGAAGCGTTGGAGTTCCATATTTTCTGTAAGTGAACTCTCGGTCAGTGAGAGATACAATTTATCGATTTTGGAAGTACATAACTGCACAGGTGGTTTCAAAAAACTTTGAAACCAACTTGATGAACATTCTATCAAGATAACATTCTACCAATTTGAACAAGTGAATATCATCACCATCGTCAAATTCCTGACATGTATCTTCAAGGGGGGTGTACAGGATATGATAGCACTACATGAAAAATTTACATCATTACTAACTTCCTATCTACAATTTTTTTCCAAATCAATCTGTTACCTGTCAAGACTCCAACATTATCAGATCTTAACAAGTGAATATGAACAAGGATTTCCACAGCTGAATCTGATTGTCAGCTCAACCCAAGCTTCATTGATGACAAAAACAATTTCTTCACTAATATTCCTTAAAATTGTAGGCTCACTGCTAGCACTCTTTGATTCAGCAGTTGATTCATGGCTGCTTAGGAAACATCATTAAGTAATAGACACAAATAGTAAGGAAAGAAGTTTGCATATTGTGCTGGATAAGAACTTAATAAAAACCTGGTATTTTTTTGTAAAAATTATCATATATATTTTAAATATGTTTATGTAGTTATACAGTAAATTTATGTTTAATAAACTCTGTATTATCTACTTAATTTGTTGTTCTTATTCTAAAACATTATCACTATGAAGTAATAATATCACTAAATAATTTTTTAGTTTTGTGTTTTAATTTTAAATTTTCCCTGCTAGCAAAGATCAAATTACCGGCTTTTTTTTTTTTTTTTTTTACAAAAAAAATGTGACATATTACACGTACATGATATCATATTACATGACATATCTTAGCAAAGTGATTGCTCATTGCTCATTCTGACAATAGAGTACCATCTGCATTCAGTCAAGTTATTCTTTCACATTTGTTCTTTCTTTTACTTGATGCATAATGATAAAATTCTTTTGGATTGTCTTTAGCCTGCATCGTCCATTTCATTTCACACTCCAATTTAGCTTTCTGCACAATGCTTGCAATTTTTCTGATGTGTGCTTTTTTTCATAACTCCTTTCACTCTTATTTTCATAGTATTCCTTCCACATCATCATCATTTTATGAATCTCTTGCTTAATAAGATTGCACATCCATTTCGCTTCCATCCTATTTGTTCTTCGAACTCTAGGGATACATTCAGATACTGCCTCATTTAAGTACTTTTTCAAAGATTCCCATTCAGTAATTGATACCGGACCAAAGATAGTATTCTCCTAAGCTTGTTATAATTTCTAGCTTTGTAGTTCAGCATGTAACCTGCCCTAATTGAAATATCCATATAGTTAGCTACTTCCCAGGACAGCATAATTACTATGATGAACTGGTAGCAAAACATTCACATTCTTAACTGAGACCCCCTTCTGATGCTGTGATCAAATTTTACATTCTTTAACTTTCAGTTTCTCTTTCACATGCTTCTTGAGAAAGTTCTCACAAGAACTCAATAAATTCTCCTTCATTCTTATCATGAGATTTCTTATCAATGTTTGGATAATTTAATTCACCCATAATGATCACTCATTTAGTGCCTCTCAGAGTAATTTGACAATGCATTTCATTGTCTGTAGCCCCAACCATATATTTTATCTCATTAGCAACACCCAACCATATATTTTATCTCATTAGCAACACCCAACCATATATTTTATCTCATTCAACCATATAGCCTGAAATGCACTGCTACATGGAACATTGTTGCCATTATTGCTTTCATCCATTTCCATCCTAACCAAACTCAAATCACCTGATATAATTAGTGGTATTCCCCCCCTTTTTTTCCCCCTTTTATCTTCTGTCATTCCTAAAAATACTGTATCCTTTACACTTGATCCCAGTTACAATAATAGACAGCTAGGTTTTATTAATGCCAACAATCTTAGGCCACAACGTATTCAATAAAGCAACGAACTCAACCCCTTTGTTCCTAATGTTCCTAGCATTAGTGTATAGACATACCAAATTATCACCTGGCTTTTTCTTATACTTAGATCTGCAGTTTGCTTGGCCCTGTTGGACAACACTCTTTTCCCTCCCCAGGTATACTAAAAAGGTCTGATCACAAAGTATGCATTCTTCCTCTTTGCCATATACATAACCATGCTCAGTGTCATTTTATCATTATCATGCATACTATAGCTCAATTTACACACACATTTTCACCACCCCTTCCGTGATTATCTAGTTTACCTGACTCTCTGCATAAAGTCTCACCCAAATAAGTAATTTTTACAGACTGCTAATGCCAAATCCATTCAAGTAGAGGCCATCCCTCTTATACAAGTCCAAACACTCCTCACATCCAGAAACTTGTATCCATTTCTTCTACACAGCCTGCTGAATCACTTGCTATTGTAGCATCGCTACTTAAATCATTAGTTCCAACACAAACTACCATATCTTTTACTTTTCTGTTTATCTATTGCATTTGTTATATCTTTAATTTTCACCCCCAGGAAGCTATAAGTAGTGACTCCATTTTTAAGTGCAAATTTTATGATTGTATTGCCATACCATATTACTTCTCATATTTTAATTGATTTGCTTACCTTGTTGTTGTTATTATTATTACCAAGTAAGTTTAATGCTTTTCTGTCTCTTGTTCTGATCATTGTTCTTATTTTGTCTAAATTTCTTGAAACATTTTCCCAATTCTCTGGTAGATTTTCTAATAACGTTCTTTTAATCAGGATATTGCCAGCCTGGCTGGCCGAGTGGTTAGCATATCCGCTCTCCAGCCAAAAGGCTGCGGGTTAGAATCCCGTCGTGGGCATGGAGGTTTGTGATTGTACTAGTGGCGGTGGGTGGCGGTAGATGGCGTTGGTGTAGTTGCGGTCAGTTGGTGGATTGAGTGGCGGAGACAGAGTTGTAGAGCAGGTGCCCTCCCTCGATGAGTCTTTGGACTCCCTGGAGGTGTCTAAAAATAATAATAATAATAATAATAATTCCCAAAGTCAGATTATCTTCTGTTATATTATCAACATCACTGTTGCAATGCTTCTGGACAGAGGTTCTCACTGGCAACTACATTAACTTGTGCTTTACATTCTGCCTTGTTGTGGCAAGTTTTTTGCATCATTTTTAAGACTATTAAAAACTAACAGTATTTCTACAATTATCTTCCTAAATGCAGTAATACAATAAATCCACTAAAAGCTACAATAATTAGTAAAGATACACCAGTCAGTCTAAGAAAACACCCAATAAATCAACAGAAATCACTGATCTTATAGTAGCTTTCTAACAGCACATCTATGCACAAGATAGCCTTGAACCTGTCTGATTTTAATTTTGTTCATATGCTGTGATCACACTGCTGACAGAGAGAGTGTGCATGCTGATGTACGACCATTCTGCATACTATTTCTGATTTTGCAACCATGTGATTTATTCAGAATGTCTTTTCTCTTAACTGGTGGTGGTGTGCATTTAAAGTGACTTTATGGTGCACATTTTGGTGTAGTTATCCATTTTTTATCATACACTCTGCACCCCAAACTTTGGTCATGTTTGGGTACAAGAGTAAAAACAGTATAATATCTTGTAAAGTAGAATTTATTTTTTGACCCAGTGTGTGGGGGTGGGGGACTTGCTAAATCTGCATGATTATTGTGATCAAACAAACAAATTTGGAATTTGATTCATATTTACAAGGATGGAGACACCGAGCAAAAGTAGGTGAATCTGATTAGCTTCATTGTGCTGGATTTAAATATGAGATTAAAATTTAGAGCATCGAAACTAATCACAGCTACTTTACTAGAAGATAAAACAATTTGTCAGTTTGATGCCTACATTCTTAATGTATCACATAGAATGTGTTTACTACTCCTTATGAAAAAGAGAATACACTCTGGGAAATTCCAGTATTGAGACCACATTTTAAGGTAAATAATGAGTTTAATAAAAATAAACAATTATAATCCTACAAGTTTTGTGAATCATCAGACTTACATCGCCAGCGGTAATAGCAAAACGTTATATGCAACAAAAGATTAGAAACAGTTACACATATTAAATGTTATCAGAGCTTCACAATTGGTACACACAAATGAATAACTAACCAGAATAAAAAAAAAACGTTAAATTCATTACTGTATACGTGTTGGAACACTATTGGTTGTTGCTATCACATTTAGTGGCATCGCACGTTTTGTATTTTAGATCGGTGGCAGATAGATTTTTAATGAAAACAGACCAAACTTGGTGTAATATTAAGCCTTGATTTTTGTTAAGCGTGTGATCCTGAGCATTTGCGAGGCTTCCTTGAACTTTCCTATAGAACAGTTATAATCAGTATAAGGCATTTTTATTTGTTCAAACTACTTGATGGCCTGTGGTAGTTATGTGGGAATCAAAGTTTTGTTTATGCTATCTTTTATGTGTTAAGACATGCAGATCAGATTGGGGTGCTTAAGGGTCAAAGCTGTATAACTGAGAGGAGACCTCCACATAGCCTTTCAAGGAATGCGGAGAACCGACCAGGACTTCTGACCTAATGTCCAATCCTCACCTTCTTGTGGTGCACCCTGTTGGGTATCTCCTTGGATACTGAACAAACTAGGATGTGATGGCAATTTGGGATTTAGCCGACCAAATTGTATTCTTATTGGTTAAACCAAAATAAAAAATGATGGTACAACATGACAAAATTTCATGCCGGCTGGGGCGTTGCCCGGTTCAACAAGGACCCTGTTGTTTTCACCAGGGAACCAGGGCAAACATCGAAAAGTCAGCTACTGGAATAAATCTGAAAACACACCCCAACTCAACATCACCAGAGTTAAAGATCGGTACTATCAACATAAGAAGCCTGAATGACAAAGAAATTGAGCTAGCTGAGGAATTAGATAAGTACCAGATCGACATAATAGGGGTGACTGAAACAAAAAAGACAAAAACTGGTGAGATCGTTCTGAGCAATAAATACAAAATGTTATATTCAGGCAATGACAATCAAGGAAAAGAAGGAGTAGCCATAGTATTCAACACAAAATACGAGGCTAATCTTCTTGAATGGCAGGCAATCTCAAGTAGAGTAATGTGGGCAAATATGAGAATGGGGAACTGGACAATGAGACTTACTTTGTGCCTATGGTCCCACAGAAGGTTCCACTAAGGTAGAAGTGGAGGAATTTTTTGAGGCTTTAGAAAAAGCAACTGACACAATGAAAAAGGAAAAGTTGGTCCTTGTTGGAGATCTAAATAGCAGAGTAGGAAATGATTGTGAGATATACAAAAA
Source organism: Typopeltis vanoorti (assembly GCF_054136105.1). Classification (NCBI taxonomy): domain Eukaryota; kingdom Metazoa; phylum Arthropoda; class Arachnida; order Uropygi; family Thelyphonidae; genus Typopeltis; species Typopeltis vanoorti. The sequence continues at coordinate 25,215,366 of NC_143556.1, read as the reverse complement.
TATTTTGGGAAAATTTGGAGAAAAGAGCAAAGCTAATAATAATGGCAAATATCTGTTGGATTTCTGCTCAGGACATGGACTGGTTATTACTAACCCCATGTTCCAACATAAAAATGTGCACCAATTCACATGGAGAGAAGAGGCAAGGAATAAGAAAAGTCTCATTGACTATGTTATTGTTGATAGTGATGTTTTCTCCCTGGTGCAGGACACCAGAGTGTGATTTGAAATTGGAAGTTATCACTATTTAGTCTTGAACAGGATAAAATTGAATTTCATATTGAAAAGAATAACATGTAAGAAAGTTTTAAAGCGAATAAAAGTTGAGCAGCTCTCAGATGTGAACTGTAGACTAAAATACACAAAGATTATTGAAGAAAAATTGAAAGAGTTTGAGAACAGGAATCAAACCTTGGAGATTCAGTGGCAAGCCTTGAAAAAAGCTCTGATTGATTCAGCTAGAGAGGTATGTGGTGAAGTTGTCTGCAAGGATAAAAAAATCAGAACTCCCTGGTGGACACAGGAAGTTAAAGAGGCAGTGAAGGAAAAGAAGAAAGCATACCAAAAGTTCCTGTCAAATAAGTCAGCTTGTGCTCTTAGAGAATATAGAGACAAATGCAAGAATGCTAAACACTGTGTACAACTAGCTAAACAAAAGTCATGGGAGGACTTTGGCAAGAATATAGAAAATAAATATCAAGAAGGTGGCAAAATATTCTGGAGGTTGTTGAAGAAGCTTAGGAATGGAGGAAAGAGTGCTGTAAAAGGAATTAGAGATGATAAAGGTGACATGAAAACGGGAGAAAAAGATATCCTTGAAGTATGGAGTAATTACTTTGAAAAACTGCTAAATGAAACAAGCAGTGATGACAGCACAGTGGTAAAGAACGCAGTCAGGAATACATATCCATACTTGAAGTAGAAAAAGCCATCAAAGGCTTGAAATGTGGAAAGGCAGCATTAGTAGATGATATTTGACCAGAAATGCTGAAGTATGGTGGTATAAGAGTCTTACAGTGGCTGCACTGCATAGTTCAGAAAGCCTGGACAGAGGGACAAATTCCTGGTGATTGGAGTAGAGCTCTCATAGTACCCATATATAAAAAGGGAAATAAAACTGAATGTGAGAATTACAGAGGTATTTCCCTACTGAGTGTTCCTGGCAAGATCTATGCAAGTATACTTGAGAAACGGTTGAGAAGAATTGTTGAAGAAAAGCTTGGTGAAGAACAAGCTGGATTCAGGCCAAATAGAGGCTGTCAGGATCAGATCTTCACTTTACGACAAATAGTCGAGAAAGCATGGGAATATAACAAAGATCTGTATTTAAGTTTTGTCGATTTGGAAAAGGCATATGACAAGGTGCCAAGAGAGAAGCTATTCAATATGCTGCAGTTATATGGTGTCAATGGGGCATTATATCAAGCAATACTTAGTCTTTATTTGAGTTTTAAGTCAGCAGTTAGAATTGAAGGAAGTATAGGAAGATGGTTTAATGTTAAATCTGGTGTGAGACAAGGATGTACATTATCCCCTCTGTTATTCATTATCTATATGGATCACATTATGAAGGAAAGCGGTATGAAACATGATATTAAAATTGGAGATGTTAATGTCAGCCCTTTGCTTTATACGGATGATATTATACTTCTAAATAAATCCGCTATAAGTCTGCAAGATTCTCTGACTAAATTGAATAACTGTTGTAATAGATATGGTATAAAGGTCAGCAATAAAAAGACAAAGACAATGAAAATAGGCAGAATCATTGAAAATGTCAACTGTGTTGTGAATGGAGAACCTGTGGAACATGTAAAACATTTCAGCTACTTAGGCACGATTTTTAGTGAAGATGGTAAATTAAATATAGAAATAGATAACAGAATCAGCAAAGCTGGTGTGGTGGGAAGTCAATTGAATAAATTCATATGGAATAAGAGAGAAATTAGTCGGAACACTAAATTAGCTGTATACAAGACAGTGTGAATTCAAACTAGTTTTAACTTATGGATCTGAGAGCTGGGTCAGACCGAAGACTAGAGACCGCAGATATGAGCGTCCTGAGAAAGATTAGTGGCGTGAACAGATGGCATCAATGGCAATATCATATTAAAAACGAGGATATTAGGGAAGAACTTGACATTGTCAGCATCCAGGAATGCATTAGCAAAGCTAATCTCAGGTGGTATGGTCACTTAAACAGAATGGGCGAAGAAAGATTAGCAAAACAAGTGTTCTCTGCCAGGTTGGCAGGAAAACGACCCAGAGGAAGACCAAGATATAGGTGTATTGATGCAGTACAAAGTGCCTTAGACAATAGAAATATAAGATCTGATAATGTTGGAGTCTTGACAAGTAACAGACTGATTTGGAGGAAAATTGTAGATAGGAAGTTAGTAATGATCTAAATTTTTTTTCATGTAGTACTATCATATCCTGTACACTCCTTGAGGGTACATGGCAGGAATTTGATGATGATGACATGTAGATCTCCTCCGACTTTCCTGTCTGGCCTACATAGCAAATGCTACAAACTCATAAACTCCTGTTTTTTTCATGGGATGATGTGGCGTTTTTGGTGGATATAAAAATCTGGAGATTTTATGCAAAAGTAAAAAAAAAAAGCCACTTGGATGTTGTACTCACAGAGCCATGCAGCTACTTAATCTGTAACATTTTTGATGTAAGATATTATGATCATAATACCAATCATAATCTAGTTTCCCTGACTTTCTGTTTTAGGTCTCATACCAATTAATAATTTTTCCAGACTCCTAATACCAGCCACTTCAAGTGTATTCTCTTGCTCTTATATAAATCCATTCTTTGCTCAAAGTCACTCCACACATCCAAGTACTTGCAACCATTCTTTCTGCATAGAGTATGCATCAAATTGTTTGCCATTGTAGTCCTTCTTAATTAATTTCTATTAAATAATTCATTTCTAAGAAATTTAGGTAGTATACTGGATTCAATTTCTCACTCTTTGCTCTTGCTTCTTTTAATAGTTGTATGATATGATCTCGCTTATTGTATTTATCACAAGACAAATCGTTTGTTCATAACAAAACTACCATCTCTTTTACTTTTCTTGTCTGTTTTTCCATTACGTTCATTAATTTTTTTTTATTTTAGCACCTAGAACACTTTTATGATGTTCTAGGTGCTAAAATAACATGTTTTATGATCAAATCTCCTTATCCTACCCGATTATCTGCATGTGAAATCTTATCTAATGCATTGCTGTTTTGTTTCCTCTTTTGCTGCTTATCCTTCTTACCCTTTTGATGCCTCTCTGATTGTTTTCAACTTTTTCCAGTTCCCTCATCATCCATTTAATGGTTTGCCATTCTAACAAAATATCAGGCAGTATATCAGATATTATTAATACATGAAAATCAGTAGTAGTATTACTATAAAAACTAAAATGGTGGGAGATTGTGTTATTCTAAGAAAATAACACAAATAGATAAAAATCACTAATTTCATTTCACTAAGCGATAAGCACGCTGATCTTCCACTCTGTAACCTCAAACCATATTCTTCCCACATTAATAATAATAGTGTTTTATATTATCTTGTTCTTCCAGCAGATGGAATTCAGTAGAAAAGTGGGTTTTGTGCATCAAGTTTTGATAATTCTCATCCTCTGTGATGGATGATAATGAATGAATGTATTTTTCACTGGTTAATATACTATCATCTAAACAAAAAGAATTAAACAACCTTGTCAGCGATTTGAATTTATCTAAACAAGATATAGAGCCCAAAAGGTTTCAGTTTGACAAGTTAAGTAATATGTAATGAGGACATGGGATTTCCATAGTATTAAAGAGATTTTGGTGTTTCTGCCTACTCTCTGATGAGAACCACCAGTTAGAAAACAGCTGTCAGACCAGTGAAGCCTATTCAATGCACTATTAAAGGCAGATATGCCCCCCCCCCCCCTGGGCAATCTGTTTCTTTCAAGTAGTGCAAACTAAGGCAGCTCCTATGCCAAAAGTTATATTCTCATAAACCCTCCAATAAAATTCAAAACTTTTAAAGTTTAAATTTATTTGATTATAAAAAAAGATGGATCCTTAATATCCTCATTATGTATTATTACTTAAACAACAATTTGAAACTTTTGGATCTCTTCCGCAACAGTGGAACATATTACATGATACTTTATGTGGGAGGTTGTTTTACACTATACAACCGCATGATCTGCTGTCCACACTACACTTACACTACATCACATACCCACTACATGGTGCTTTTTATGCTAAATGTTTTCTTTGATCAGTTTGCCTGATGTTAGTTCCAGCAATGCATTTCTCTGTTTAGAAGTAGAAACAAAATCCTCAACTTTTATTTTGAAAGAAAGAAAATTTGTTATGACTGTCACATTGATAGACTCCTTAAAGGAGTTAATAAATTATTTTCTCCATGTGGGACACCTATTCATGGTAGAGGGGGATCTCCCAGTAATGGTGTTTTCTTTTCATTCTTCCTCTTTTTTTTTTTTTTTTTTTTTATACTTTCCATATTCTTTGCTCTACTTCTTTTTACTTTTCTATTCATGTGTACACTATCACTGGGATACAGTGCTCTCATGTATTCAGTCTTGAGTGCTGGTTTAAGCTCATATTTTTCATCAACCAGTATGAATGTCAATGTTGCAATGCTGTGTTTGCTGAGCATTGCAACCCTTGGACATACAAAAAGGGGGATTATTCTAGTGATGATGTGCATGTACTGCTTTGGCTTCTACTTCAGCAATAGAAAGTTCTGGATTCACTTGCCTGCAAGAATCAGCAATGTTGCAATAAGTCTCTTTTCCCATGGTCAAAGAACATGGTCCAAGACTAGAACACTCTTCTGAGCACATTCATTGCTTGCTGCTTAGTGGCATTTCATGTGTGGTACCACAGTAATTGGGGAGTTGTAGTTTCCCTGATTTATTTATCAATTATTGAAATTCTATTCTTAATATTAATAGAATGCTCAATTATTGAACATTCTATTCTTTGAATTATTCTCTTTTTGAAGAATCCATTCTCAAATTTGATGATTTCCTCACAAGGATCGAACCACATTTAGAAGCCATATAAACAGCAAATGACATTAAGAAAGAAACAAACAAACCAAAAAAAAAACATCTGAAACATATACAAATATACCACCTTTCCTAATTATACACTTGAGGCAAATAACATAATGGGAAAATGTTACCATCTTTATTCAGGATCAGTTGAATCCCAAAAATTGGGGAAAAAAAAATCTGTTCATCCCCTGCAAAACACATTAAACTCTTTCCAGAGGGGGAATCATGTCATAGTATAACTCTCCTGATGATCCAGATGGGAGATTTGCTCTCTGAATTGAAAGGTTAAAAAGTGACATCCATAAGATGTCACCCAACCAGGAATATCATCCTTTACTGTTTTAATACTCTCATACCTCCAATTTCTAGGAAATCAGCCTACTATCTCTACTACTATGTAAGGACTTGCATCTTGACTCCTTTGAGAAGTTTTGTGTGCAAGAAATTGTAATGTTCAGACCTGTAGAATACAAATGCCTGTTTCTACCATCTGTTCCTGATGTAGTAACAAAGATTTGGAAACTAAACACTGCATACATGAAACATCTAATGTATCAATTGTAAGGGAGAACATCCACCATGCTTCAGAACACATCAAAGGATGAGGAGATCCAACTGATCTCCTCATCCTTTGATGACACCTGCAATGATTTAGTTCTCAGTAGGTGTCATATTTTCCAAAGACAACTAGCAAACTGGTGTATTCTCTCTGCATACGATAGAGTTGTATCACAGCATTTTTTTTGCTCATTCACTTAAATTGTCTTAGTATTTTGAAGTCAACAACTGCCTCTGTACATGAATAGCTTAGTTGTGAAGATAATTCATATGCAAACCTTTGTTTGCTCATGCTTGGGTAAAGGATTAAAATAAGAATATAATTTACTTTTGACAGAACAATAAAACTTACTATAATATCTTCCATATGCCTGTCTGAACATTTGCTGTTTCTGACTTAGCATTTTGTTCTTTATTCTTCTTCCCACTGCTTAAGTGGGAAGTTGATAGTATCATAGCTAGGTTTTTGACACCCTGGGAAAATTCATATCTCCACTTTTTTAGTGTGACGATTTCAATAATTGATAAAATATTCTGTTACTCACACCCTTTTGGCAACTGCCCCAGTGCCATAGCATTCCTATGCTACTGGAAGCAGAAACTAACATCTAGGGGAGTAATCATCCCATTCTTCTGTGATATATCCACAATTTTACATGTACATTTCTGTATGATACATGTACATGTATCATAAATATCAAAATGAAAAATACAAGGTACTGCTCAAAAGTATTGAGACAATTAATATAAAACAACAATTAATAAATATACCATTCTAATTTTAGGTTAAACTTTAAAGTAAACTCCACCTTGATTGATGCACTTGTTTGTGTTCAGACAATTCAGTTTGCTGACCATCCAGAAACTTTTTATGGAATGCTGTTCAGCTCATTTATAAACTGAACTCTGAATCTGATTTAGTGTTTGGAAATGATGACCTTTTAATATTTTGGGATAAGAAATTAATCAGCTGGAGCAAACTCTGGCAAGTAGGGTGAGTGACGAAGAGCAATGAAATTCTTGCTTGCCAAAAATTGCTTCACAACTGCAGCATTGTGTGAAGGTGCATTGTCTTTGAAAAGAAACCATTCATTGGATTGGTATGATGCTGGTCTTATTCAGTTCATTCTTTGTAGTAGGCAATACAGAACATCTTTATAAAATTCCACATTGACCTTTTGACCATTAGGGACAAACTTGCAAAGAATAAGTGAATTGCAGTGAGTTGTAGAAGTAGGTGCCCCTCCCTCAATGAGTTCTTGGACTCCTTGGAGATGTCACATAATAATAATAACAACTCCTTCCACATTGAGAAAGATGATGAGCATCATTTTCACTCAAGATTTTTGAAAACACAGCTTCTTAGGTTTGTTAATTTTTTCCCACCCATTCTGCACTCTGTCACTTCATTGCAGGATCATATGCAAAACATCATGTTTCATTACCAGTAACAATTTTGTTCCAAAAAAAATTCATCTTGTTGTGCGATTTTAAAAGGTCTTGACATGAAGCAACCCAATCCTTTCTCTGGCATCAGGGTATGAGGAACAAATTTTGCACATAACTTTTTTTTCCCTAAATCTTTCACTAGTATTCGACATGAAGTCTCTTTCTCAATATTCCACATTTCTGTGATCATTTTGAGTAACATGCAGTGGTCCTCATCTAATAAGTGATGAACAGATTCATTATTTTTATCAGTATATGTTATCAAAACATTGCCGCTTCTAGCATCACCTTTTGCAGCCTCCCTTCCCTCATGGAAGTGAGCATACCATGCCATCTGCAGGCATTAGCATGATTTAGTGCTTCACTGTGCCATGTGCATTTTGCATTATTTCAAGTATTTATTTCTACAGCACTTTTACCAGTCTTTACAAAAAACTTTATCACTACTCTGCTCCTCCATTGAGTCAGTTAAAACACAAAAACTTCACTCACAAAATACACCTTAACTCAACTGCTAAATACAGGTTACTGATACTTGGTCATGTGACAATCAAAGGTTTGCTAAATATTTCAAGTTTTAGCTAACTGATGGCCTTATGGTAATATTAGTCTCAAAACTTTGGAGCCACAATTTGTAGATCAAGTTGATTAAGAGTATATTCTTAGCAGAATTTTAAACTGCAACAGTTAACTACTGTGCTATCACTGAAATGCTATTCCACACTATAGAGTGTATGATACAAACTGACTTCACATTAATTGTCAAGAAAGTACTCTGAGTCAGAATCCAGATAACTGCTACTCATTTTCAGTCTTAGAAAGTTACGACTTTCAAAGAGAGCCTTGCCAAACCTTTCACAGTAACTTCTTACTCAACTCAGTTCCTTACCCTAAAAAAACAAAGAAAAACATCCCTTTTTTTTTTCCTCTTTGAATAGTCTGTATAATGTGTCATTCAAAAAAAGAACAGAAAACCTGTTAAAAGTTCTTTTCACTTGGTTATAAGTTAAATTAAAGGTGCCAAGAAATTATATCCTTGTTTAATCTTTTATCAAAGTGCAAGCAAACAAAGTTTGTGCACGAGGTATTTTCATGAGTATGCTATTTGTATATACAAGCTGATGACTTGTATATATTGCTTTAGTATCCTATAATGCAAAGTACACATCCTTTCAGGTGTGTATAATGAATGCTGTTCATTATGGAAGGGTCATTATCCAGACCATTTTGACCTTTATTGAGATACTGTTAAGGTGTTTTTTTTGGGGGGGGAGGGGCATACCTCTTTCCAAAAACGCAGAGTGAACTACAAAATCACTCTACATCTCAGTGAGTGAGTGATCTAGAAGCCTAAACTCATTAAAATCTCATTGGTGGCTCTTCTAAATGACAGGCAAAAACCTGCCACTAAGCAGAATCACTCTACTCCCTGGAATCAAACTGAAAGATGAACATTAAAATGTCGTCAGTGGGAAGAAGAGATATCAAGATTTAAGTAATGCAGAAGTTATATATTTCTCCATATACAAGTAGTGAAAAGGTGTAACACCTTATTGTTAAAATATTCTGGATTAGATTATTGGAACAATAAGGTAAAATTTTCACTGGGTTATAAATTAAAGATGCTAAGAAATTGCATTCTTGTTCAACCCTTTTCCAAGTGTAAGCAAAGCTTGCACATGAAGTATCTTTACGAATATACTATTTGTGTATTGAGGTTAATGACTTCACATTTATTACCTTAGTATCCCATAATGTAGAGCAGAGACTTTTGGGTGTGTATAATGTTATGCATTTCTTTCCACATGGATACTTTCAAATGAGTTTAAATTTTCATGACACACGACCTTTTTTGTGCACTTTTGTTGCAAATATATTTTCATTCCAGCTCACTACTAACACTAGAATGAACAATAATCCTAATTGTGACAGAGGCAAGTTTTTTTTTGGGGGGGGGGGGGGCTTTCTTTCAATAAAAAGTTAGACATTTCTACACCACATATGCCAACTATTAGATAGGTACTTGAAAGCAGCAGTTTTTATATCTATATTCCATATTTTGATATGCAACTAGAACTGCAGCTGGTGTATTTTGAACATAACCTATTTCTAGTTAACATCAAAATAAATATAATAGATTTAGTTTAATCCTTTATCCCAGTGAGAGCAAACAAAGTTTGCGCCTGAAAATATCTTCAGGACTAAATATAGTGTTGTACTATCTTATCCAGTAAGTAGTGCAACACCACCTTTGCCACGAGTTGCCTTGGTGTTGCACTACTTACTGGATAAGATAGTACAACACTATATTTAGTCCTGAAGATATTTTCAGGCGCAAACTTTGTTTGCTCTCACTGGGATAAAGGATTAAACTAAATCTATTATAGTCTAACCTAGTGATAAATAAATTTTCAACATCAAAATAAATAAACCATTAATTTCCATGTTTCAGTTAAAGTGAAATCCTGCTAAATATCATTCCACATGGATAATCATGGTAGCAGAGTGACCATTGCAAAGGATATAGTGGAATTATTGAATGAGCACTTTATCAGTGTATACCATACTGGTGTAAATGATGCTTTGCAATATATAGGAGGGAGACAAGTATTAGTAGAATTGGAAATTAAGGAATCAGAGGTGTATCAGGTGTTGATTGGGTTGACACTAATAAAGCTGTGGAAATGGATGACATATCGCCATGTATTCTTAAATAATATATGCAAAAGTTATCTGTACCCTTGACCTGGTTATTTAATGAAAGTTGTGCAGGGATAAGATTCCTAAGAAGTGGAAAGAAGCTAAATAGTACCACTCCACAAGCATGGTTCTAGGACAGAAGTTTTGAATTATAGACCAGCCTGCATAACTGCAGTTGTAGTCACGGTATTGGGGAGATTGGTTAGGAATAGAATACAAGATTGGGTTGATGGACATAGTATTCTTTATGATGGTCAGCATAGATTTGTAAAGGATAGGTCTTGTTTAAGCAATTTACTTGCATTTTATAACAAGGTGACGAGTGTGTTAGATAAGGGAAAATCTTTTGCAGTGATATTCTTGGACTTTGCAAAAACATTTGATAGATTACCACATAATAATAAGTGGTGTACAAATAATTATTATATATACACACTATTTTTTGCACAGAGAATCCCTAGTTTCAAAAACATAACCGGCAATATTAAAACCTGTTCTAGACCAAGTTGTAAATATGGTATATTACATCAAGGCAAGACCTTTAAGAGCACACCTTTTTAAAAAAAATTTGCATATCTATGAAAGCCAAGTACGAATCTTTGCTTTTATGCACTGAAATAAGATGGTTATGCAGGGGTAAAGTGCTGTTCCAAATTTTACAACTTAAGAATGAATTATTGGCCTTTTTTCAAAATGAATGCTTTTGTAAAATGTCTTGAAAATGATATTTGATATGCTAAAATGGCATATTTAGCGGATATTTTTAATAACTTAAATAGCATTAATACAAGTATCCAAGGGAAAAATGAAAATATTTTGACATCCACTGACAAATTGTCAGCTTTTCAGAAAAAAAAAGTATCTCTTTGGAAAAATAGCATATCAGAAAAAAATACGATAGATATGTTTCCTTCGCTCCTTAATAAAATGTCGAGGGGATTATTTCCGTTATAACAGAACATTTAACAATATTGGAAGAAAAGATTTCAAGTTACTTCCTTTCTTAAATACGCTCAATTATGACTGGATACGAATCCATTTGGCACAGTTAATACATCGAGTTGTGAATTTTCGTTACAAGAAGAACAATTAGTTACCTTGTCAACGGATCATACTCTAAAATGATATTGCTGAAATCTGCAAAAGCCAACAAGCTTAAGTATCGCATTAAAATAAGTTCCATTTTTATAAAAGGCAAGTCCATGCATATTTTTATTGTTTGTTTTATGACCCTAATGCTTTTGGTGTTCTCCACGTTTTTCTTATAATCAAATCCGTGCCTTTGAAAAGGTTAAGAACCACTGGGCTACACAATGATTCTTCTGGATTTTGCTAAGGCTTTTGACAGGATATCCCATGGAATGCAAATTAGAACAAATGGGGATGGACATTAAACTGGTGATATGGATAAGAGGATGGCTCATGGACAGATACCAAAAAGTAGTGTATGGAGGAGCAGAGGCCAGGATGAAGCAGGTGACCAGTTGTGTACCTCAAGGCTCTGTAAAGTTATGTATTTTGAAATTAAAAGATTACCAGCTGCGTATCACATTGATGGAACGGTACTCCAAGAGACTGATGAGGCCAGGAACTTGGGGTTGTTGTTGTTGGATAGGGAGTTGAAGTTCAGAGGGCATATTGCTAAGGTGTCCTAGATAGCTCATAGGATTACTTGGTTATTGAAGAACACACTAATATGCAGAGATAAAGAAGTTATTATTCATTATGGATATTATTTCTGGGAAAACTCCCATGTTACTCCTCTTAACAAACTATTATATTTATGGCTATTTTGCCTGCTTTTAACTGTTTTTAAGCCTAAACGACTACCTGATGATATAATGAACTTAATCAGGGAAAAAAATAAAGCAAGAAAAATATACCATAACACCAGGGCACCCCAAGACAAAAAATATCTCAACAAAATGAACAATGCAATGAGAGATGCACTTAAAGCCCACAGAAACAAACTATGGGAAGACAAATTATGTCTTCCCATAGTTGTTTGATCACCTCCGGTGATCAAACCATCTGGAAGCTGCTGAGAAACATCAAAAACAAAAACAAATCTCTTCTCCCTCTCAAATCTGATCTGAACATTGTTTACACAGATGCAGAAAAAGCCGAAACTATAGCTAAAAATTTAGAAAAACAGTGTAGCCCTTCATACGATAATCTAAATTTCAATCATATTTACAAAGTCCACCGCCACGTCAGACACGTATTAAAACGGTCTAATACCTGTATCAGCCAACTCACATCTACTTCTCCAGCTGAAATTTATGACATTATAAAGAATTTCAAGAATAAAAAAGCTCCTGGGCCTGATGGCATATCCAATAAAGTTATTAAACTGCTACCCTGAAAGGTCATTGTACATCTTACAACAATAATAAATGCTATGTTCAGAATCAAGTACTTTCCCTCTGCATGGAAGCTGGCAGACGTGGTTCCTATTTATAAGCCTGGCAAGGATCCTCAGCAGTCTCAAAGTTATCGTCCCATAAGTCTGATTTCTAATTTGAGCAAAATAGCAGAAAAAGCTATCCTTTCCAGAATTCAACTTTCAGTAAAAAAAAGTTAAACATCCTTCCTACAGAACAGTTTGGTTTTCGCCAGTTTCACAGTACCACTCAACAAATTCACAGGCTAATCAAGTTCATTACTGCAAGTTACAATTAGCACCAGTACACCGGAGCAGTTTTTCTTGACTTAGAAAAAGCATTCGACAAATTATGGCACTTTGGACTACTATACAAGTTGATTTTAGCTGGCATTCCATTAGATCTAGTCCAAATTATTAAGTCATTTCTAAATGACAGACGAATGCAAGTCAAACTAAATGATATATTATCTTCCCAGCGACGAATCTTGGCAGGCGTGCCTCAAGGGTCCCTACTGGCACCGATACTTTTCTCGATTTACATGGGGGACATACCGCACAATCCAATGTCATCTATCATTGCCCTATATGCGAACGACACATCTATACTAGCCAGATCTATTAAGCCGCACCTTGTTACCAAGAAACTGCAAGAAAACCTACTGAAATTAGAGCACTTGTTCTCGGAATGGGGATTGCAAGTAAACCCTCAGAAGAGTATCGCCATGCTCTTCACTAAAAATTCAATATCTCCCAAAGATGACATCTTCCTATTTAATACCAAGATTCCCTGGAAAACAGAAGCCACATATCTTGGTGTACTGCTGGACAGAAAACTAACCTTCAGTCCACACGCAAAAGCCTCATGTACAAAGGCATCAAAAATGATTGCACAGCTTTATCCTTTTATCAATAGGAATAGCAAGCTGGATACCAAAATTAAACTGCTCCTTTATCAGTTGATGATTCGACCTATTATTACTTATGCGTCCCCAGCCTGGAGCCACACCTCAAGTACAAATATAATCTCAAACTACAGTGAGTGCACAACAAATGTCTCCGCATGATCTTAAACGCACCATGGTATATCAGAAATGTCCAACTCCACCAGGATACAAATATCCCCCGCATCTACTCTCTCTCCTGCAATCCCTGGAAAGCAGTAAAGTTCTTCTCAGCATCGTCTTCACATCCAAATGAACTTGTACAACAAGCAGCAAATTATGACGAAACAGATTTCTCCAAATATAGGAGACCTAAGGCTATCCTAATTCCTAATGAGGATCTATAACTCGCACCCACCTGGGCAGAGCACTTAGCTCATAAACACAGCAACCTTATCAGATAGCAGGATTATAAAAGCATTTTACTTCACCCTTATAGACAGCAACATCTTGCGTCTAGGTATTACTTCTAAGTCTGGCTCACACATTGAGACCTCAATCAAGGTCAAAACCGGTCTGGTAATGGCCCTTCCCATAATGCATAGCATTATACATGTCCATGAGGATATTGTGCATTGCATTATGGATACTAAGGCAAATTGTATGAAGTCATTAGCCTCTATATATAAGTAGCCTAGTTATGAAGTTACTTCACGTGCAAACTTTATTTGCTTACATTGGATAAAGGATGAAACCAACAATATAATTTTTTGGCATCTTTAATTTATCCAAGTGAAAAAAAAACTTTCAACATCTATCTCTGATAGTTATATTACCTAAGCCAATATCACAGATAGCTTAAATAGAGCTTTACTTTAGATTTTCTTGATAATATTTTAGACTTCAGGGATTAGAAAATTGCTAAATATCCACAGTTGACCTTCTCAATTCACTCCTTTATCTATTGATGCTTATCACTATATCTGTTAATGTTGACACCTAGATAAAATTATCCACTTGCTCAAAGATATAATTAACAACAAGTTGGATCAGTCTTGATGGGTTTTGTAATGCTTATATATTTAGTCTTTTCTGGTTTTATATCAAGATCTATAAGCTTACTTGCCTTGATTGTGTTAGATTCAGTTGTATAACATTTTGATAAACGTCTCCAAGGATAACAATGTAATCAGCATAAACTAATAGAATGTTGTTTCCATTCATTTCCATCCTCCTTTCTTTATTTAAGTCACTAATGACTTTTTTCTAATTAGGTTGAACAGGATTAGTGAGAGAATATCTCCCTGGCAGAGTCCAGATTTTATTTTGAAACTTGATGATGCTGTAGTAAATGTACCTTGCAGAGGATCTGGCAGTTACAAAGTTGTATCACATTTATGTACTTGTGATATTCTAAAAAAAGTCTCATTGCATCCCGTAGTTCATTATTGATGTATACTGTCATATGCTTTTTTATAGTCAGAAGATCTATCTATAACTACAGTAGTAGCAACATTGTGGAACTACAAAGCTGGCGATTATGACAAAACTGAGGTGGTAATTTGGATTAGTGCCATTGCATAAGAAGCTATGCAGAATGATTGTCATAAGTGAAGTGGTCAGGGATTGTTTGAGCAATGCAGTATTAGACTGCGTACATATGATTAGGAGAATAAACCGAGTAGAGATTAAGTGGATGAGTAACAATATAAAACAGGGACTGCAAAAAAAAGAAAGCATTGTAATAAAAATCAGGTAAGTAATGTTGATTGTAGAAAGAAGGATATTATTTGGTATGGTGACTCTATCATAAAACATGCTTTTAATGAGCTGGTTATAACTTCAAGTTTTCCTGAAGCAAAATTGAAAAATATAGTACATGCTATTCAAAAACAGAAAAGAAAAGTATATGAGGTCGTAATTGTAGTAGGTACTAATGACTTAACTAGTGATAAGTTCAGTATGTGAGAGAGAGAGAGAGAATATGAAAGGGTTGTTGTAAGAAGCAAGAGTGAGAAAGTGAAAATCGTAAGTATATTACCTTGATATGTTAAAAATTAATTAAATAGCCCTTCTTTTTAACGGTTAGTGTTAAGAAGAAGGGCTATGACGGCAAATGATTTGATGCGTAGGCTGTATAGAAGGAATGGATGCAAGTTTCTGGATGTTTGTCATCACTTTGAAGGAAGATGGATTTGTATAAGAGGGACTGCCTATACTTGAGTGCATATGGTATCAGGAGTCTTGAAAAACCAATAATTGATATGACATCCAACACAAAGAGCCAGGGAAGCTAAATTATAATGGGAGGAATGGTAAAAATCTGTGTGTAAGTGCGACAATATTATGTAACTGTGTTAATGATGGGAATTGGACATTAGCATGGAAATAATTACAAGGAGAGAACAATTTTCAATTTGTGTTTGTCTGATTTGGATTCATCAAACATGTGCAAAGATGTTTGCATATATAAAGCACTAGAAAAGAACAGAGATCTGCAAGTTGTCCATGGCAGCTTATGTCTATACATGAATGCCAGGAGTATATCAGAAACAAAGTAGTAGAGTTTGTTGCCTTAGTCAATACGTTGGAACCTCAGTTTGTAGGCATTTATGAGACCTAGTTATCAGAATCAGACTTATTAACCTGGTCAAGTGTAAAGGGTACAGTATTTTTAGGAAGGAATAGACAGAATAGAAGACAAAGGGGCATGCTGCTAGTGATATTGGATGACTTGAATCCGGTTAGTGTTGAGACATATGATTGTAATACTGCTAACAGTTTTTCACATGCCAGTGAGTTTGAAACCATCTGGTGTGAGGTCAGACTTAGCTTACTGTACAACAGTTAAAGACAACTCTTCTGTCTCTAGTTGGTGATGGTAATCATGTGGTACTCACTTGTGAGGTGCTGAAGTTTATGAATGTTAGTTTCAGGAAAGGTTACATACTGAACTGCAAAGCAGGAAATTATGACCAGCTGAGGAGTATACTGAGTTCAGTACAGTAGTATCAGTGCTGGATGGGAAGCATTTAAAAATACTTAAATGATGCACTATCAATATTTCTCTTCTGAAATTTCGAAGAATAAATAGGGTAGCGGTCATTTGGATGCATAATCTTATCTCTGAGAGATTCATAAGAAAAGGATGATGTGGAAGGAATACGGTGTGCATAAGGATGATGTCCGTTATGAAAATTACAACTCGCAGGCTAGAAGAGTCACAACTGTTGTACAGTAAACTAAGTCTGAGTATGAAAAGAAACTGACTCTGAAAACTAAAGACAACCCATAAGAATGAATTCTATTGATATGCTGCAAATAAAAGAAAGAATGAATGTGAAAGAATAACTCTACTGAATGCAGATGGTGTGAGGGTGACAGATGCAGAAGAGGTTGCTCAATTAATGAGTGCCAATTTTTCTGAAAGCTATAAACCTGGTGTGTGCAACATTGAGCTCACTATCACCTCTTCACTGGATGAAGAAACTTAGGTCTATGAGGAGGTATTAGAACTGTTGCAAACTGAATAAGAATTTAGCAATTGGTACTGATGGGATATCAGCACAGGTATTAAAAGAGTGCCGAGCAGAACTGGCTATTCCTTTGACCAGGCCATAATATAATTTGAGTCTCAGAACAGGAAGATTCTGCAGGAATAGAAAGAATATATAGTAATCCCATTGCACAAGGGCGGTGCAAAGACCAATGTATCCAACTATCGATCAATCAGTATCTCAGGAGTAGTGGTGAAGATTTTGTAAAAGTTGGTTAGGGCTTTCATTTAGAAATGGGTTGAGAGAGAATCTCTATTTTGCAATGAACAGCATGAATTTACTAAGGGAAGGTCATGTTTTAGTAACTTGCTCCCATTCTATAATAATGTTACCATTGAGCTAGACAAGGGGAATTGATACACCGTGATACTTTTGGATTTTGCTAAGGCTTTTGACAGAATACAGCATGAAAGACTTGCATAAATTCGAGAATATCGGATCAGATTATGAAATATTAGTGTGGATAAGAGTATGGTTGACCGACAGATATCAAAAAGTGGGATGTGAGTCAGCAAAATTTAATGTAACCAGTGCTGTACCGCAAGGATCAGTCCTTGGTCCACTGCTATTCAATCTGTACATTAATGAAATGTAAAGAAAGGATGTACATTAATGACATTGGAAGGATTTCACATGCAAAATACAGATATTTGCTGTATTTTGCCTTTGAAAAAAAATAGGTAATCAGGAATGCTGCTGATATGCAGTACTTGCAGAATGATTTGAATATGCTGGAATTGCGGGCATGGAAAATTGAATGTCAGTTCAGTGTCAAATTGTAAAGTTATGTACTCTGATGTAATTAGATATCCAATATCATGTTATACTGGTGGGATTATGCTAGAAGAAACCGATCAGGCTAGAGATCTTGGAGTTTTAGTATACGGGAAGTTGAAATTCAATGGCTATATAACAAATATTGCAAATACAACTTAAAGGATAATTGCAATGCTGAATGAACTTTGACATTTAAAGATAAGGAAGTCATTTTGCCTCATTACAAGGCCCTGATAGGACCTCACTTGGACCATACCTATTGTGCATGGGTATGGTCTCCTAGTTTGCATCGTAATTCTGGTGCAGTAGAAAGCGTGCAAAAGAGAGTGTTAAATATGATATTGGGATTGTGGAATACTGATTATGAAGACAGATTGAGAATTTGTAGACTGCAGACACTAACAAATAGGAGAAAGAGGGGTGATGTGGTTGAGACTTACAAACTTCTGAAAAGGTCATATAGGATTTCAGTTGATGGAATTTTTCATTTTATGGAGGGTAGGGAAAAGATAAGATGGTATCCTTGGAAGTTTAGAGTGAATTCCGTCAAGGAGATAAGAACTTGATTTTTCTCTCATGGAATGGATTGCCATTGGATGTTGTATGTGCAAGCAGTACGAATGAATTCAAGAATAAGTATGATAGCTGGTGTTTGTGGCCTCCCTCGTTGAGTCCCTGACTCTCTGGAGTTCTCTTTTAATAATAATAATAATGGAATGAATATAAACGAAAAGGTGATCAGCATACTTATGAACAATATAAAGCACAAACAAGAAGGGTAACTAGTGCAATAAGAAAGGCTAAAGCAGATTTTGAGCAAAAATTAGCTAAACAGGTCAAACTAAACCCAAAAGTTTTTTTTGCTACATTGCAAAGAAGAGAAAGAATGATTATGGAAAGATAACTTTACTCATTGCTGATAGTAGGAAAGTGACAGAAGTAGAAGAAACGGTTCAGGTACTAAGTGATCTGTTTGTAAGATCATCCAGGTGGTGACTTTGTAGTTACTGACATGACAGAGAGACTGATTTAAGAATTGAGGTAGATGAACTGGAGGTACTCAGTACATTGAAACGTATCAATGTGAGTACAGCAGTGGTTCTGGACAGTATGTCAGCTTGTGTGCTACGAGAATGCATGAGTGAACTGGCAGTGCCTCTGATGAAGTTGTTTAATATAAGTGTCATCTCTGGCAAGGTTCCAAGGGAGTGGAAAGAAAATAAGATAGTTCCATTACATAAAGGTGGCTCCAATACAAGATAGAAGTAGCAAATTACAGACCAGCAAATTAAAAGTAAAATTCAGGATTGGGTAGACAGGAATATGATACTCAGCATTTTCTTCTAAACGTTGTACTTCAGGTGTAAGTTCATCTGGTGTACCGAATTGTTTAGTAGTCTTTCAGAATATTGTTTGCATTCCTGAACAATTTCTTTTTCTTGGGTAATTAACTCTTCTCTTTTAAATAGTCCACTGCATTGCAGAACTTTGAATTATTTGTGTTATTCTCATATTCTTCAATTATTTTTTCTCTACCAGCTTTTTCTCTTGACACAATATTTTACTAGTTAAATTTCTGCAGGTCCTGTAATTCTCAGTATTTTTTGGTGATGGATCCTGTAGCATTTTTGTCCTCATTGTATTACATTTCTTTTATATCTTCTTTATGTACATGATTGAACCAATTGTTTTTTTATCTGTTGTGTTTTTGAACCGAGGGATTGCTTCTGCACAGTGAGTAATAATATATCTGATTTGAGTATCCATTATTTCTGTGTTACTCTCAGGTATAAGAGGGGTTGAATAATCTGTGTCCTGCTTTATCTTTTCTGCATACTGTCTTTGTGTGTGTGTGTGTGTGTGTGTGTGTGTGTGTGTGTGTGTGTGTGTGTGTGTGTGTGTGTGTGTGTGTGTGTGTGTGTAAATTTTTAAATATTGTATTGATTGGTGTTTCTGTTGATATTTGCCATGTAGTCCCTATAGCCAATTGTTGGTCTGTATCTTGTTTCTTTTTCTATTTTTGCATTAAAGTCATCCATAACTAATTTATGGATAACTAACAGTGACCAAGTAAATAATCATATCCTTTCTAGTTCCTCATAAAAGTTATCTTTGACATCATTGTCCTTATTGATCTTCTGTTGGTGCATAAATATTGATAATTGCAAAATCAGAGATGACTAGAAAAAATGATATAATAGAGTCAACACCTACACGTGGTAAAATTTTTACAAATGGCAAGATGTTATTGTGTACTGTAAAATGCAACATTCTCATTTCTGTCATATGTTCCACTGTAGAATACTGCTGTATTATTTGTCTGTAGGTTTCCATGACTTAGCTGTTTAATTTCTTGTACACTTAAGATCTCAATATTGTAAATTTTCTATTGAATCAATAAAGATCAAAGTGATTGAGGTTTAAACAAAGTTTTTATTTTCCCATTTTTCGACTCAAAATCTGTTAGTCGGTTCCAGTTGACCGCCATTGTGAACAGTCCAGTTTGTAGACCTAGTGCGTGGTTTTTTGTAACTCATAGGTTTTTACAGTTGATGGGTAGTCGTAACAACCTTCATTCTAGAGGACTAAGGTGTTTCTATTAGGCTGGTCCCTATCCTTTGATCTGTCCAGCATGGGAGCCCTACTGGTAACTGCATTACTACCAGCATAGCTCGCTGGATCACCGGGATGTGTAAGTCCTCTACCACAACAAGGTAGAGATGCTATCTGTTTACCTGGGTCCAATTTTATAATTGCTGCTTTTGTAAAGTGTAATTATGTGGACATGCGTTTTGAGTATATTTGCCTGGTATTTTTATAACCATAGATGCATTTGTATTTAATTTTTTTTATATGCTGAGCACCAGGACTAGTGACGAAATTTCTGTTTATTTTTGTGTTTCGTTGTTTGTTTGTTTCTTAATCTTCAACTTTTTTTTTTTTTTTTTTAGCTTGAGAACTAGTGAAACAAACTATCTCAATGAAACATTTTCGTTCTATGCTGCAATTAGAGCTAGAGGCTATTATAGTAAGGCTAGCAAAGAAGAGAGGTAATTAATAGTTTTATTAATATAGCCATGTATAAGATCTTTATTTGCTTATGTAATAGTTTCATTTATGTTGATCATTTTAATATAAGTATTAACTGTTTTCAGTATGAAATGATGGATGCTTAAGTGCTGTTACAGTTTAATATATTAACTAAATTTTGTGCTAACTCATTATTATGAGCATGGAAATGTTCTGAGAGAATCATAAAAATAGATGCACTTTGTATTCTTTATCCTGTTTCTTGTCTCCTTGCACATTAGTGCCAAATCACAATGTTAAATAATGGAATAAATGCAGCTCATTATTAACAAGCTGGAGCCTATGGATACTGAAAAATAAGTTATGATTTTACCATATCTTTGCTGGGCTTACCATTTTGGTCTGTTTGGATTATGACATTTTAACTTTTGAGGTTTTATCTAGGAAAATGTATGAGAAGGTTTTATAACTTTTTGTTAAATACTTGTTGATTGCATGTCTTTAAAAATAATCTTGGAAGAGTAAAAACCAATTATTGCTAAAATGCTCTTTATAGACTTTCAGATTTTTATGATTTTCAAAGCAAAGAGGTCAATCTAT
Source organism: Typopeltis vanoorti (assembly GCF_054136105.1). Classification (NCBI taxonomy): domain Eukaryota; kingdom Metazoa; phylum Arthropoda; class Arachnida; order Uropygi; family Thelyphonidae; genus Typopeltis; species Typopeltis vanoorti. The sequence continues at coordinate 25,194,339 of NC_143556.1, read as the reverse complement.
ACCCTTTCTTCACTTTTTTTTTTGTTATTTTTATAAAGAGAACATTCAGTAATTTTCATTTTATCTCTTTCTTTGAAACCCCATTACATTAAAAAAAAAAAAAAATCTGTAGTCAGTTGTGTGAGATCTTCCTCACTCATGTCAGAGATTAAATAAAGTGAAACTGCATTAAGAAAGGATTAACAATAATATTTAATTCTTCCAATATTTTCTCTCAGTCATTGAGACATCATCACGGAGTACAATGTAACCTGTAACACACACACATACACCTGAGACTTGTAACACATACACATAAAGGCAACACAAAACTAAGTGAAAGATAATAACGAAACACTAGAGTCTTAGCTAGGTGGGACCGGGACCTTCTCTGTGGGCACCTGTTGGAAGCCTAGGATGTTAACTAGGATCTCCAAGTATTAGTGTTTTCCATATTTGGTAAGTTTAATGTAACTGTATTTATTCAAATTAGGCTGATTTCCTAGAGCAGCTACAAATTCCGAAAACAGTCTTTCTCTTCTAAATTTACTGCAATGGAGTATGGTGGTCTTTTCCGAGTTGATTCTACGAGCTTTATTTATTTATTTTTATTTTTTTCAATTGGTGTATTTTTTGCATTCTTCCATGCAGATGTTGGCTGATTGGCTGATATTCCTCTCCATCCATAGTAGGCCATCTTTCAGGATCAGGGCACTGAGAGAGGAGGAAGCTGATCTTTAGTAGAACAGATAAGGGTAGAAAAATTTCGGTGGAGCTTGAAAGCCATGCAGAGATTGTATTTCTTTAAGATTCTGGCTATTTTTTCTGAAGTGTCTTGGACATAGGGAATGATGTTAGTATTAGTACTCCTTGACCATCTTTACAGAAAGATTTTAGTCATACTAACATCATCCCCTATGTCTGAGGTACTTCAGAAAAAATAGTAAGAATCTTAAAGAAACACAATCTTTGCATGGCTTTCACGCGCCACCGAATCTTTCTACCCTTATCCGTTCTACTTAAGATCAGCTTCCTCCTCTCTCAGTACTTGTAGCATCTAAAGCGCCCTGCTATATGCAGGCAGGAAGATCAGCCAACCCCGTATGGAAGGATTCAAAAAATACCTTGCAGATTATGCTTTGGATATAGCCCATAGAATCAATTGTGGGGGGAAAAAAACATCCTCCATTGCAGCAAATGTAGAAGTGAAAGACTTTTTGGAATCTGCAGCTGCGAACAGAAATCAGCCTGATTTGAATAAATATGGTTACATTAAAATATGGTAAACACTAATACTTTGAGATTCCAGTTTACATCTTAGGCTGCCACCTAGTTAGAATTCTAGTCTTTCGTCCACCTGTTTCACTTAGTGTTGCCTTTTTGTGTGTGCGTGTATTACAAGTCCCATGTTGTACTCACTGACAGAGTCTCAGTGACAGACAAATTATTGAAAGAATTAAGTATTATTTTTAATACTGTCTCAGTTCTGTTTCACTTCATTAAATCTATCACACGAGTTTCTCCCAACACTTAAGCCTTAACACATGGATTATGGTCTTCTGCACTTTCTTTAATTAGGCTGTCAACCTTTTCCTGTGATGATTATTGCAGGTCATCTCTCTACTTTTTCTTTGGTTCTTCCTGCTTTTACTTTACTGTTTGGTTTCTATCATTTTGCATTCTTTTATATGTTGATACCATTTTTTTTTCCACTGATTTATTGGTTGTACTGAATATTGCTCATGTGTTTTATTCCAGTTGTTTAATGGAAACATGTATGATAGACAGTACTACTTTTTTTTTAAATAATGATTTCAGACATGTAGGAGAAAATTAGAATTTATTATTATTATATTATTTATTATTTTATTTTTTTATGTGACTCCCACCCACGAAAGGTTAATTGCAAACCTGTAGTACATTTGTACCATGGGTAAACTAAGGATTTTTTTTTTTTTATCAATCTTGTATATATTTTGTATATTTTTATTTATTTTATACATAGTCCAGAAATTCTGGTCTAGAGACCAAACGCGTGAGACCACTGCCCCACTTTTTCAAGCCACTTCAAGTCTTCAAAGCAGGGCAGTGGTTTCACACTGGGCAATGAAATCCACCTCTCACGTAAAGACAATCACAAACATCCATTCCCATGGCTGAATTTGAATCTGCAGCCTGTTGGTTGGATGGCCGTTATGATAGCCACTCAGCCTAGCAGGCCAGCAAATTAATTACTTACTTATCCTCTTCGTGTCCCGTGGCACATAAGGCTAAGATCCTTTCTTTCCAGAACTTTCTGTCCAGAGCCAGTGTTCTTGCTTCTAACTAGCTGCCCATCCAGCTTCATTTCTTTTCTTCTCCATCATCCTTTGCCATGTGAGCTTTGGTCTTCCTCTCTTACACCTTCCTTCAGGGGTCCAAGCCAGAGCCACTCTTGGGATGTCATCATGGTTCATCCTGAGTACATGTCCTGTCCATCTACATCTACGCAGTTTGATTTCCTCTTGAATACTTTTTTGTTAGTTATTTTATATTGTTCTTTATTTGCATTTTACTTATTTTCCAAGTTTCTGCTCCATAGAGTAGGACAGATCTAATGTTACTTAAGATCTTCAGTTTTATTTTAATCTTGTATGCTGCAGATTTTCATATTGGCTATAAACTTGTGAAAGCATTGCATGCTTTGGCTATTCTCTTTTTAATGTCTTCATCTGTGTCACCATTTTGGCTGACTCCAAGATATTGAAAGTCTGTCACATTTTTCACTTCTGTGTTATCTATCTTTAGAGTTTCTTTATTTTTATTATTAAACCTTATTACTTTTGTTTTATCTTAATTTATTTTTAAGCCTACTGAAAATGCATTTTCTTGTAATATTTCTATTTTCTGTTGCAAATCAATGAAACAAGAAGAAATTAAAACAATGTCATCTGCATAATCTAAGTATTCAAGACGTTGTCAAATTCCATCTTAAACCAGTTTTGGTTTTCATTGTTTTAGCCATAATCCAGTCTATTATGTTGAAAAGTAGACCAGACATTACACATTCTTTCGAACTCCAGTTACAATGGGGAAGGCTTCTGTCTCAGAGTTCTGCACCAAAACTCGGGATCTACTGATTTCATACACATTATTATTATTATTATTATTGTTCCGGGCAACTCCAAGGAGTCGACAGACTCATCGAGGGAGGCCCTAACATCATGTCAAGAACAACTATTCGACATTGACACAGTATCTATCATACCTTGCCTTGAACTCATTCACGGTCGTAGCACCCACAACAGACTTTGGAAGCTTACACATGTTTGAATACACATATTTATATTTATGTAATACACATGTTTGATAACATTAATTATCTTATTTGATATACCATAGATGCTTAAAATTTTCCAAATAAGATAATTAATGTTATCAAGCATGTATGAAATCAGTAGATCCTGACTTTTGGAGCAGAACTCTAAGATGGAAGCTTTTCCCATTGTAACTGGAGTTCGACAGGAATGTGTAATATCTGGTCTACTTTTCAATAATTTCTCTGTTAATGCAAACACAGGCTTTGGCAAAATTTATAAAATTCAAGTACCAGGTGACACCAAATTCTAGAGTTTGTTCTATAATGTTTCTCAGAATGAAGATCTGTTGTATTGTTCCAGCTCCGGTTCTGAAGCCTGCTTATTCTTTCCTCAGTATAGCTTCAATTTCATTTTTCATTCTTTCCATTAATATTCTGCTAAATACCTTTCCTGGCACAAACAGAAGGCTAATTCCTCTCTAGTTTTCATATTTTGTTAGGTCTTTTTTTTTTTTTTTTTTTGTATTTTCACTATCACTGCATCCTTCCACTGATCTGCTATTTTCTCAGTTTCCAGAATCAGATTGTATATTTTAGTTAATTCATTTACAGCAATGCCTTTATCTACTTTTAGTAATTCAATGTATATGTTGTCATTTCTGCATGATTTTCCAGACTTTTGTTTCTTTATTGCATTCATTACTTCATTTGGAGTGATTTTTTCAATGCTTATGTTTAGTTTATGTGTGTTAACTTTGTCACCATTTTCTGTTACATTCAAAGTTGCACTAAAATACTGTTTCCAGCGGTCTTTTACTTCCTGTTCCTTTGTTAACAACTTTCTGTTTTTATCCTTTATGCAAATTTCCAATTTCCTTTTCTTTCCAGACAATTTTCGCTTTATTTCATATACTGTATTAAGTTGTCCCATGTCTGCTGCTCTCTGTTCCTTTACTTCCAGATTTTGTATGTATGACCTTTTGTCTATTCTAGCTGATTTCTTTACTTCTTTGTCAACATAAGTATATTTTTCTTTATATATTTGATAAAGCCTTTCGGACATTGTACTGATTTGTGGTATTTTTATTCTTTTCCTTCCCTCGGTTAAATTCCAGGTTATTTGTGTTATCCATTCTTTGTTTATTTTTCCTTCAGTCAACTTTAAATGTTCTTTAGCACACATTAAGCATCTTGGAACTTTTCCCATTTATCGTTTACTCTTTTTTGACAGTCATTTTCTTCTTCATCCATTTGCTCCAGTTTTGTGAATATTTTTTCTAATTGATCTGATGAACTGTTCTTTTATTTTTTTGTTACTAATTTTGCTATATCATATCATATCTATTTCTATTTTTACTTTTGTTTGTTTTATTTGCTTTAAGTTTTAATCTTAGTTTGGCAAGTACTAAGAAATGATCTGACCCAATATCTGCTCCTCTTCTTACCTTCACATCTAGAAGTGATCGTCTGTATTTTCCATTTATTATTATGTGATCAATTTGATTGACGGTTTTTGCATCAGGAAAGTCCAAGTAAGTTTATGGATATCTTTGTATTTAAAAAGGCTACCTCCAACTATTAGTTCATTTATCTCGCAAAATTTTATTAATCTTTCACAATTCTGATTTATTCTACCACAAGCTTCTTTTCATATTGCTTTACAATTGTCTTGAGTTTTTCTTCCTATTTTTGCATTAAAATCACCTTATAAGAATGTCATGTTTGGGTATTTTATCTATACTTTTTTGCAGTTCATAAAAATTTTCCTTTTTCTCGTCATCAGCATCATTTGTAGGTGCATAAATTTGTATTATTGACATTTTGACATATGTTGAATTAAAATGTGTAGTAATTCAGATTCTGTCATTTACTAGTTCCCATTCAATAAGTCAACATTTAGCCTTTTAATTTAGTATTAGTGCTACTCCTTTTATGCAACTGTTTTCATGCCCAGAGTATAGGACTGTATATTTATCTGCAGTTACCATCTGTCCAAAACCTATCCATCTGAGCTCACTAATTCCTAAAATATCTATATCATAAGAATCCATTTCTGAGATAACCTGTCTAGTTTTCCTAGTTTCATATAAGGTTCTGACATTCCATGTTGGAAATTTTAAGTTATATTTTGGGAATGAAGTCTTAGAGTGAAAACCTTCCAAAAGGTTTTCACTCTAAGACTTCATTTTTGCTGTTTTTACTTCGTAGCTGAGATAGTCACTGTCTGATGTCTTGCAGAGTATCATTATTATCAAATTCCTGACATGTACCCTCAAAGGGTGTACAGGATATGATAGTACTACATGAAGTTTTGATAGTACTACATGAAAAACTTCATGTAGTACTATCATACATCACCACATCTACAATTTTCCTCCAAATCAATCTGTTACCTGTCAAGACTTCAAACTTATCAGATCTTCTATTTCTGTCTTCTAAGGCAATCCACCTATATCTTGGTCTTCCTCTGGGTTTTTTTCCTGCCAACCTGGCAGAGAATACTTGTTTTGTTAATCTTTCCCCTCCCATTCTGTTTAAGTGACCATACCACCTGAGATTAGCTTTGCTAACACATTCCTAGATGCTAACAATGTCAAGTTCTTTCCTAATATCCATTTTTAATATGATATTACCATTGATGCCATCTGTTCATGCTATTAATCTTTCTCAAGACTCATATCTATAGTCTTTGGTTAAGTGTTTTACTTCTAATCCAGCTCTCAGATCCATAAGTTAAATTGGCTTCTGTTGTATACAGCTAATTTAGTGTATTGACTAATTTCTCTCTCCTTCTATATAAATTTATTCAGTTGACGTCCTACCATACAGTTTTGTTGATTCTGTTGTCTATTTCCATATTTAATTTACCATCTTCACTAAAAATCGTGTCTGAGTAGCTGAAATATTTTACTTGTTCTATAGGTTCTCCATTCACAGTTCAGTTGATATTTTCAATATTTCTGCTTATTTTCATTGTCTTTCTTGCTATTGCTGATTTTTATACCAAATATATTACAACAGTTATTCAATTTAGTCAGGGAATCTTGCAGACTAGTAGCGGATTAATTTAGAAGTAACATCATTTGCATAAAGTAAAGAGCTGAGATTAACATCTCCAATTTTGATATCAGGTTTGATACCACTTTCCTTCATAATGCGATCCATATAGATATTACATAACAGAGAGGATAATGTACATCCTTGTCTGACACCAGATTTAACATTAAATCAAATCATCTTCCTATACTTCCTTCAATTCTAACTGCTAACTTACTCAAATAAAGACTAAATATTGCATGATATAATGCTCCATTTCCGCAAGGGCTCACTTTAATGAGTACAGGTGGCGATCCTGAGTTACATGATGCTGGATCATACCTTATTTCATGTAATATACATCTGTTATATTATCTGTAGGATGGTCCCTACTATTGTTTCTTTCTTTTCTTTTTCTTGTTTTCCTTCCCCCCAATGCTATTAGAGTACTTGAGGACTGGGGTGAATCTTTCTATGTGTTTCTCTCTTTTTTTTTTTTTTTTTCCATTTCTCCATGCATAGAAGGCAATGGGAAACCACTATGCTTCTACTATTCCCTAGTTTGAATGAGCAGCAGGGATCAAAAGGATGTATGATGCACAGTTCAGGATGGGACACCTGGGTCTGGAACTGCACAGATGGCTACTAAGGAGGTCACTTATTGCAGTATGGATATTGACAAGATTGCATGTCAGACATATGGATCATCTTTAGTAAAGCCTGAAGGCGGCGGAGAAGAGGAAAATGGAAAATATACATATGGAAAAGAGGCTAAAAGTAAATTTCACATTGGATCTTGTGAATACTATGTGAATATATAATATAATATGTGAATACTTTACTTCAAACAGGAAGATCATCATCATCAAATTCCTGCCATGTACCCTCAAGGGGTGTGCAGGATATGATAGTACCGCATGAAAAATTTACATCATTACAAACTTCCTATCTACAATTTTCCTCCAAATCAGTCTGTTATTTGTCAAGACTACAACATTGTCAGATCTTATATTTCTATCATCTAAGGCACTTTGTACCGTATCAATCCACCTATATCTTGGTCTTCCTCTGGGTCGTCTTCCTGCCAACCTGGCAGAGAACACTTGTTTTGCTTATCTTTCCTTGCCCATTCTGTTTAAGTAACCATAGCACCTGAGATTAGCTCTGCTAACGCATTCCTGGATGCTGACAGTGTTAAGTTCTTTCCTAATATCCTTGTTTTTAATATGATATTGCCATTGATGCCATCTGTTCACGCCTATAATCTTTCTCAAGACTCTCATATCTGCGGTCTCTAGTCTTTGGTCAAGTGTTTTACTTCTGACCCAGCTCTCAAATCCATAAGTTAAAACTGGTTTGTACACTGTGTTGTATATAGCTAATTTAGTGTTCCGACTAATTTCTCTCTTATTCCATATGAATTTATTCAATTGACTTCCTACCATACCAGTTTTGTTGATTCTGTTGTCTATTTCTATATTTAATTTACCATCTTCACTAATAATCGTGCCTAAGTAGCTGAAATGTTTTACTTGTTCCACAGGTTCTCCATTCACAACACAGTTGACATTTTCAATGATTCTGCCTATTTTCATTGTCTTTGTCTTTTTATTGCTGACTTTCATACCATATCTGTTACAACAGTTATTCAATTTAGTCAGAGAATCTTGGAGAATTGTAGCAGATTTATTTAGAAGTATAACATCGTCCGCATAAACAAAGAGCTGACATTAACATCTCCAGTTTTGATATCAGGTTTAATACCGCTTTCCTTCATAATGTGATCCATATAGATAATGAATAACAGAGGGGATAATGTACATCCTTGTCTCACACCAGATTTAACATTAAACCATCTTCCTGTACTTCCTTCAATTCTAATTGTCAACTTACAACTCAAATAAAGACTAAGTATTGCTTGATATAATGCCCCATTGACACCATATAACTGTAGTGTATTGAATAGCTTCTCTCTTGGCACATTGTCATATCCCTTTTCCAAATCGACAAAACTTAAATACAGATCTTTGTTCTGTTCCCATGATTTCTCCACTATTTGTCGTAAAGTGAAGATCTGATCCTGACAGCCTCTATTTGACGTGAATCCAGCTTGTTCTTCACCAAGCTTTTCTTTCACAATTCTTCTCAACTGTTTGACAAGTATACTTGCATATATCTTACCAGGAACACTCAGTAGGAATATACCTCTGTAATTCTCACATTCAGTTTTATTTCCCTTTTTATATATGGGTACTGTGAGAGCTCTACTTCAATCATCGTGAATTCGTCCCTCTGTCCAGGCATTCTGAACTATGCAGTGCAGCCACTGTAAGACTTTTATACCACCATACTTCAGCATTTCTGGTCGGATATCATCTACTCCTGCTGCCTTTCCACATTTCAAGCCTTTGATGGCTTTTTCTACTTCCAAGTAGAAAAAGTATGGATATGTATTCCTGACTGCATGCCTGGTCAGTGTTTTTTATAACTGTGCTGTTATCACTGCTTGTTTAATTTAGCAATATTTCAAAGTAATTACTCCATACTTCAAGGATATCTTTTTCTCCCTTTTTCATGTCACCTTTATCATCTCTAAATCCTTTTACAGCACTCTTTCCTCCATTCCTAAGCTTCTTCAACAAGCTCCAGAATATTTTGCTACTTTCTTCTTATTTATTTTCTATGTTCTTGCCAAAGTCCTCCCATGATTTTTGTTTAGTTTTACACACTGTTTAGCTTTCTTACATTTGTCTCTGTATTCTCAAAGAGCACAAGCTGACTTATTTGCCAGGAACTTTTGATATGCTTTCTTCTTTTCCTTCACTGCCTCTTTAACTTCCTGTGTCCACCAGGGAGTTCTGATTTTTTTATCCTTGCAGACAATTTCACCACATACCTCTCTAGCTGAATCAATCAGAGCTTTTTTCAAGGCTTGCCACTGAATCTCCAAGGTTTGATTCCTGATCTCAAACTCTTTCAATTTTTCTTCAATAATCTTTGTGTATTTTAGTCTACAGTTCACATCTGAGAGCTGCTCAACTTTTATTCGCTTTAAAACTTTCTTGAATGTTATTCTTTTCAATATGAAATTCAATTTTATCCTGCTCAAGACTAAATAGTGATCACTTCCAATTTCAAATCTTCTGTACACTCTGGTGTCCTGCACCAGGAAGAAAACATCACTATCAACAATAACATAGTCAATGAGAATTTTCTTATTCCTTGCCTCTTCTCTCCATGTGAATTGGTGCACATATTTATATTGGAACATGGGGTTAGTAATAACCAGTCCATGTCCTGAGCAGAAATCCAACAGTTATTTGCCATTATTATTAGCTTTGCTCTTTTCTCCAAATTTTCCCAAAATATTTTTGTATATCTCACAATCATTTCCTACTCTGCTATTTAGATCCCCGACAAGGACCAACTTTTCCTTTTTCATTGTGTCAGTTGCTTTTTCTAAAGCCTCAAAAAATTCCTCCACTTCTACCTTAATAGAACCTGCTGTGGGATCATAGGCACAAATAAGTCTCATTGTCCAGTTCCCCATTCTCATATTTGTCCACATTACTCTACTTGAGACTGCCTGCCATTCAAGAAGATTAGCCTCGTATTTTATTTTGAATACTATGGCTACTCCTTCTTTTTCTTGATTGTCATTGCCTGAATATAACGTTTTGTATTTATTCCTCAGAAAGATCTCACCAGTTTTTGTCTTTTTTTTTTTCATTTACCCCTATTTTATGTCGATCTGGTACTTATCTAATTCCTCAGCTAGCTCCATTTCTTTACCATTCAGGCTTCTTATGTTGATAGTACCGTTCTTTAACTCTGGCGATGTTGAGTTGGGGTGTGTTTTCAGATTTGTTCTAGTAGCTTACTTTTCGCTGTTTGCCCTGGTTCCCTGGCAAAAACAACTGGAGCCTTGTTTAAACGGGAGATGCCCCAGCTGGCATGAAATTTTGTCATGTTGGACCATCATTTTGTATTTTGATTTAACCAATAAGAATACAATTTGGTTGGCTAAATTCCAAATTGCCAACCAATCCTTGTCCGTGAAGTATCCAGGTAGATACCCAACATGGTGCACCACGAGAAGGTGAGGATTGGACATTTGGTCAGAAGCCCTGGTCGGTTCTCCGCATTCCTTTAAAGGCTATGTGGAGTTCTCCTCTCAGTTATAAGCTTTGACCCTTAAGTATTCTCCAAATAGGAAGATTGGAGATTGTAAAGATGGAGATGTTAAAATTGAAAATAGGTGTTCTGGGAATGGTTGATATGAGAAGGAAAGGAAAAGGAGATTTTAGAACAGAGGATGGAGTGAGAGTAATTTACTCAGGAGGAGAGGAGCAACATCAAGGAGGTATGGGTATAATATTGAACAAACGAGTGGCAGGATGTGTGGATGAATACTGGAAGATCTGAGATTTTTAGTGGTAAAGATGAAAGCAAAACCAAGAAATATTCTACTTATCCAGATATTTTTACGTACTTGTGATTATGAGGATGAGGAGGTAGAGAGAGTTTATGGTGATATAGAAAAGGGTTTGAAATGTAAAGAAACAAAAGATATAATTATAATACAGGGCAATGTGAATGCAAAAATTGGGAGAGGAAGATATTGTTGGGCTCTATGAAGTGGTGAGCTATGGAAATTTTAACAAAGGGCTCGCATCGTCGAGCAAACACACACACACACACACAAAAAAAAAGTCGTATTTCACACAAAAACTTTTATTAATACAGCTTGTGTACAAATTCCAATCAAAAAGTATGAGAGGACAATCAACTTCTAAAGGCTATCATTTTTAAACAAATATTTCATGATCTAAACATGAAATATTTGCACACAATCAACTGTGTTAATATATCTTACATAAAAAAAAAATAAGCATTTTTTAACTATCAAAATACAATAAGAATGAAATCTTTTATAAAACATTTGATTGTCTATCAAAAGGGAGAAGGATAACGCATGTGCTTATTTTAATTTCAAACTTGGGCGCGTTCGTTATAGAGGAGTTTAAACAATAATTCCAAATAACCTATACACTGGCGAATAGACTAATTTTTTTTAGCTTACATTATGAGTTTGTCGCGTCATATGTTTCAAAAAAATTTTTTTTTTTGAAAAATTAAACAAGAAGAACAAGGGGCTCGCAAATTTGAGAAAAATTTAACAAAGGGCTCGTGCGAGCCCCTTACAGCTCACCAGTGGCTCTATGGATCGGAAGTGAGAAATGAAAGAGGAGATATGTTGTTGGATTTTTGTAGGAAACATGATTTGGCAATCATGAACACGTGGTTTAAAAAACATCCAAGAAGATTGTATATGTGGAAAGCACCAGGGGAGGAAATAAATAATAGAAGGAATCAAATAGATTATGTTTTGATAAACAAAAGATATAGAAACAATATAAAAGATGTGACAACATATCCAGGAGCAGACTATAATACAGATCATATATTGTTATCAACTAAGATGAAAATTAATTAAAAAAAAATAAATACAAGGAAACAAAATAAATCATGGAATATAGAACAGCTGAAAATGCCAAAAACAGCAGACAATTTCACAAAGAAAGTAGAGGAAAAAAATGAAGGAGAGAAATATACAAGGAAGTGATGATGTAAGTGAAAAATGGATGATTCTGAAGGAAAGCATAATTACTGCTGCAGAATTACATTTAGCTAAAAAAGAAAAGGAAAGAGAGAAAAGAAAGAATCCATGGATGATGGAAAATATTTTGAGAAAAATAAAACGAAGAAAGTTAGTTAATAGTAAAATAGAGGAGGAAAAAAAGCAGTATAAAGACTTGAGTAGGGAGATACCAAGAAAGATAAGAAGGAAAAAGGAAGAGTGGTTAGACAAAGTGAGGAAAGATATAACAGCAAAGGCAGAAAGAAATGACATAAAAGGTGTTTATAAAAACATTAGCATGATGATAGGAAGGAGAAAGACACAAAGGATTGGAGCAATTAAGAATGAAAAGAGGTGAAATTCTAATAGAAAAAGAGAAGATATTACAGAGATGGGAGGAATATGCAGGTAAACTGTATGAAGACAGAGGAAGAGGAGAAAATCAAATGAAAGAGCATGGGGGGGCAGAGGTTATACATTATGAGGGAGGAATTGAATTTACAATTCAAAAGATGAAAGAAGGAAAATCCCCTGGAATATATGGTATACAGATAGAACTTATAAGGAATATAGATGAAAGAGGTATGGAAGTGTTATGGCAAATTATTAACGGAATTTATATGGGACAAGAATTACCAGAGGAGTTTAGAAGATCAATTTTTATCCCCATTCCAAAAAAGACGGGAGTTTTAGACTGTAATAATTTTAGAACGATAAGTCTTATTACTCATACAGCAAAAATTTTGACACAAATAATTTTGGAGAGAATAAAGAGTAAAATAGAAAAAGAAATGAATGAAGAACAGTTTGGTTTCTGAAACAACAGAGGAACTAGAAAGGCTATAACTTGTCTAAGAATTATTGGGGAGAAAACACTAAACCATGGTGGAAAGTTGTTTTTGGGTTTTTTAGATTTTTGAAAAGGCATTTGATACGGTGATGCATAAAAGCCTTTTTGACATTTTAGAAAATAATGATATTGACTCGTGTGATTTGGAAATTTTAAAGAGAATATATTGGACACAAAATTGTCATTATGTGTAAATGGAGAGAAAACAGGATAATTCCCAGTGGAGAGAGGGGTTAGACAAGGATGTAAGTTATCACCATTATTGTTTAACCTTTATTGCTTAGAGAGGAACTTGAAGATGTAGAAGAAGGAATAAAAATAAATGGAAGAATTATCAATAACTTAAGGTATGCTGATGATGTAGTGGTAATGTCCAAATGACAGAAAGCGAAAATAGATTACAACAAATTATACAAAGGATTAAAAACTCCTGTAAAGAGTACAAACTAAGGATTAACACAAAGAAGACCAAGATAATGATAATGTGCAGAAAAATAGGAGATAATGTAAGGATAAGATGTAGAGGAAAGATTCTAGAAGAAGTGGAAAGATTTCAATATTTAGGTAGCGGAATCTCAGAGAAAGGAAAGCTAAATCAGCATTTATGGAAATGAAGAGAATTTTAATAAATAAGAATATTAAAATAGGTGTGAGAGTCAGAATAGTTAAAGCAACAGTTTGGAGTATCGCAAGTTATGGAAGTGAGTCATGGACATTTAGAAAGAGAGATATGGAAAGAATTAATGCATTGAATATGTGGTGTTATAGAAGAATGGAAAAGATTAGCTATACAGAGAGAATATCAAATCAAAAGTGTTAAGAAGAGTTGGGATGGAAAGAGCACTGCTCAAGAACATTATGCAAAGAAAAACCAGATTTGCAAGACATCTTCTGAGAGGTTCCTCAGGACAGCTGACAAGAACTATAGTACAAGGGAAAGTTGAAGGGAAGAGAAGACGTGGAAGACCAAGTAAAGAGTGGTTTAATGATATTCTGGCATGGACTGGTTTAAGAATGATGGGGGCAACAGATCGGGAAAAATGGAGAAGAGCTGCTCATCTGCTGCAACTCTCTTTCTAGAGGATGCTACCAGACGACGACGAATGCCCCATGGACACCACACAACTGTAGCATTTTGAATAGCTTTTCTCTTGGCACCTTTGTCGTAAAGTGAAAATCTGATCCTGGTCTCTCTTTGGCCTGAATCCAGCTTGTCTTCATTTAGTTTCCATTCCGCAATCCTTCTAAACTATTTCTCAGTTATACTTGCATAAATCTTACCAGGAATCAGTAGGGAAATACCACTGTAATTTTCACATTCAGATTTATTTCCCTTGTATATGGGTACTGTGAGAGCTTTACTCCAATCATCTGGAATTCATCCCTCTGTCCAGGCCTTCTGAACTATGCAGCGCAGCCACTGTAAGATTTTTATACCTCCATACTTGAGAATTTCTAGTCGAATATAATCTACTCCAGCTGCCTCTCCACATTTCAGGCTTTCGATGGCTTTTTCTACTTCAAGTATGAATACATATTCCTGATTGCATGTCTTTTGAGTGTTTTTTACCACTGTGCTGTCATCACTGTTTGTTTCATTTAGCAATTTTTCAAAGTAATTACTCTATATATCAAGGATATCTTTTCATCCAGTTTTCATGTAACCTTTATCATCTCTAATTCCTTTAACAGCACTCTTTTCTCCACTTCTGAGCTTCTTCAACAACCTCCAGAACATCTTGCCACCTTCTTGATATTTATTTTCTCTGTTCTTGTCAAAGTCTTCCCATGACTTTTGTTTATTTAGTTTTACACACTGTTTAGCTTTCTTACATTTGTCTTTGTATTCTCTAAGAGCACATGTTGACTTATTTGCCAGGAACCTTTGATATGCTTTCTTCTTTTCCTTCACTGCCTCTTTAATCTACTGTGTCCCATGGAGTTCTGATTTATCTATCCTTGCTGACAACCTCACCACATGCTTCTCTGGCTGAATCAATCAATGTTTTCTTCTGGATTTGCCACTGAATCTCCAAGCTTTGGTTCCTGTTCTCAAACTTTAATTTTTTCTTGAATAATTTTTGTGTATTTTAGTCTGCAGTTCACATCTGAGAGCTGCTCAACTTTTATGTGCTTTAAAACTTTCGTATGTTTTTCTTTTCAATATGAAATTCAATTTTATCTTGCTCAAGACTAAATGGTGATCACTTCCAATTTCAAATCCTCTGTACACTCTGGTGTTCCTGCACCAGTGAGAAAGCATCACTATCAACAATAACATAGTCAATGAGACTTTTCTCATTCCTTGCCTCTTCTCTCTATGTGGATTTGTGCACATTTTCATATTGGAACATGGTGTTAGTAATAACCAGTCCATGTCCTTAGCAGAAATCCAACAGGATTTCTGCTAAGGTATTTGCTATTATTACTAGCTTTGCTCTTTTCTCCAAATTTCCCAAAATATTTTTGTATGTCTGGCAATCATTTCTTACTCTGTTATTTAGATCCCCAACAAGGACAAACTTGTCCTTTTTCATTGTGTCAGTTGCTTTCTCTAAAGCTTCAAAAAATTCCTCCACTTTTACCTAGTGGTGGCTTCTGTGGGACAGTAGACACAAATAAGTCTCATTGTCCAGTTCCCCATTCTGATATTTGCCCACACACTCTACTTGATATTGTCTGCCATTCAAGAAAATTAGCCTGGTATTTAGTGTCGAATACTATAGTTACTCCTTTTCCTTGATTATCATTGCCTGAATATAACATTTTGTATTTATTGCTCAGAAAGATCTCACTAGTTTTTGTCTTTTTTGTTTCATTTACCCCTATTATGTCGATCTGGTACTTATCCAATTTCTCAGCTAGCTACTTTTCTTTGCCATTCAGGTTTCTTATGTTGATAATACTGATCTTGAACTCTGGTGATGTTGAATTGGGGTGTGTTTCAGGATTTGTTCCAGTAGCTGACTTTTTGCTGTTTGCTCTGATTCCCTGGTGACAACAACAGGATCCTTGTTTAACTGAGCAATTCCCCATCAGCATGAACTTCTGCCATGTTGTACCATTATTTTATATTGTGGTTTAAGCCAATAAGAATACAATTTGGTCATCTAAATCCCAAATTTCTAGCCGATCCTCTCTTACTCAGTATCCGAGTAGATAGATACCTTACAGGATGCACCACGAGAAGGTTAGGATTTGACATTAGGTCAGAATCCCGGTTGGTTCTCTGCATTCTTTTCAAGCTATGTGGAGGTCTGCTCTCAGTTATACAGCTATGATCCTTAAGCACCCCTGCCGTTGAAGTATTCTTGCTGAGTGTTGCAATATTGCAGAGTATATCTTCCAGAGTATTCTGTTCCTTTCATCAGTTATGGTTTGTTCAGGATTCTTAGTTTCCATAATCATTTAGTTTTTATTTGCCAAAATGCATTCCTAAAGAACTACTTTTAACTAAGATGGAGACAGCAGCTTCGCTACTTCCTACCGCAGACGCGAGTTTTCTTCGCATAGAAGCAATTCTTGCAATCAACAATGCAAAACCTCCTTCTGATAATATATCCTCTGGTGAGAGACTTGCAATTAAAAATCTAAGAATTAACAAGGACATCATCATCTTAAAAGCTGATAAGGGGAAGGCAACTGTAGTTCTAGATAAAATAGACTACCGAGAAAAAATCTTAAGATTGTTAGAGTTAGATAGTTATTCGGAAATTGAGAGGGATCCAACAAGAGAAATACACAATAGAACCAATAATCTCCTACAAAAGACCACAGAAATTCCACGAAATACACAGCTTTCCATCTGTTCTTTACACCCACTCATTCCAAGGCTAGATGGTCTCCCTAAGGTACATAAAGAAAACTATCCGCTGAGACCTATAGTAGACAGCATTGACTCACCCACATACAGGTTATCTAAATATCTGGCGTCATCGTTAAAAGCTTATGCGGGAAAATCTTCTTCTTATATTAAAAACTCAACAGATTTTGTCTCTAAAATCAAGGACTTAAAACTCAAATCTTCTGACATCATGGTGAGCTTTGACATGGTAGCACTCTTTACCAGCATTCTGACACAAGAAGTTCTCCATATTTTAAAGAACAAGATTTCATATAAAATGTTCTCTCTACCATCTCACTGTGTAAACTCTGGCTATTTTGAATTCGAAGGTAAACTTTATAAACAGGTCAAAGGATTAGCTATGGGAAGTCCCTTCTCTCCTATATTAGCCAACATTTTTTTCGAGGATCTTGAACAAAAGGCAATCTCCTCTTTTAGTTTAAAACCAAAAATTTGACTTAGATATGTGGACGATATATTCCTCATATGGGAGCATAGTATTGAGAATCTTCACAGGTTTCTCAACCACTTAAATAACCTCCATCAGGATATCAAATTGACCATGGAGATTGAAGAAAATAGTTCCCTCTGTTTCCTAGATGTTAAACTCACCAAGACGCCTGAATCAATAAAAGTCTCTATATTTAGAAAGCCAACACACACGGACAGATATTTGCATGCATCCTCACATCATCATCCAGCGCAAAAGTTGGGTATTATATCAACTCTTGCGAATCGTGCAAGATCTGTACTGTCAGATGAAGAAGAACTAAAAAAAGAACTACAACATCTTAAATGATCTTTAAAAGCAATGGCTACTCTTTAAAAAGTATCAACAAACAATTATCCCAACGTCAATGTAGCAACGTAGAGACACAGGACGACTCCAAAGGTTATATTTCCTTGCCATATATCAGCACACTATCCAAAAAACTGAGTAGAATCTTAAAGAAATTTAACTTATAAACGTGCTTTTCGACTCTTCCAAAAATAAGATCAAGTTTCAGCAACTACAAACAATCTCACAACCTTCTACAAT
The DNA here is from genome assembly GCF_054136105.1 of Typopeltis vanoorti. Classification (NCBI taxonomy): domain Eukaryota; kingdom Metazoa; phylum Arthropoda; class Arachnida; order Uropygi; family Thelyphonidae; genus Typopeltis; species Typopeltis vanoorti. Next base: position 25,176,652 of record NC_143556.1, on the reverse strand, counting down.
TCCCAGGTGTATACAAAGTCACATGTGAGTGCAGAAAACCTTACTATGGCCAAATGGAGAAATCTATCCTCCTACGTCTCGAGGAACACCAGAGAGACATTGCTTACAAGAGAACCAGAGCTACTGCCCTATCAGGCCATGTCCTGTTTTCAATAAACACGAACAATGAAAGCCGCCAACATGAAGTAAATTGGACAACAACTTTAAACCTACACATTTGCCACGATGAGGTAGAACGCTGCATTGTCGAGTCAAAAGAAATCATCTTGGACTCTCTTCATATGAAGAATAATCTCAGCTATAATTTGCCTGACTCTTTCAGCTCTACTATCAGATACTGGAGATCACGTGGTTCCACACACGCACAAGTGTACAACAATGGAACTTTAACACGGACTATAGCTCAAGTTCATAATAACTGTAATTTACAGTCAAATATTATAGCTTTATAATTGTATGGCTTTAGAGTGTCTCAATGTTTTTTTTCAGTATCTTTTAATAGCTTTCTATGTTCTTAACGCCTGATGAAGTCAATCCCGACGAAACATGTTGCGTTTTCAAATAATTCTCAATTTGTTATAATTCTCGGATTTTTGATCATTTATATTAAAATGAATATATATATATATATATATATATATATATATATATATTATCATAATTCATTTTTACTTGGTGGGAAATATTATTAAAAAGTTTTAATGACTGATACCGAGAGATAAAGAGATGACATGGTATATTTGAAAAGAATATGCTTTGATCCTTAAGCACCCCTGACGTCAGAGTATTTGAAAAGATACTACTAGTAAACTAGTAGTATCTTTTCAAATATACCATGTCATCTCTTTATCTCTCGGTATCAGTCATTAAAACTTTTTAATAATATGTATATATATATATATATATATATGTATGTATAAAAAATTAATTTCAACTGTTTCCCAAAACTTAGAGATAGGTATAACATTTTCGATTAAGATTAGGGCAATGTCATAGGACTTCACACAATTGGAGAAATAGATGATCAGATTTAAACCTATTGTAGTGCACACCTTTGATTCTGGTGAACTCTGTGTCTAGTGTCTATGGCATGAGAAGCAAGGCCTGATTCAAGAAATTTTATATAATCTTGATGTTCTTAGATTCTGTCTAAAGTGGCAAAGTTGACAGGAACAGGGTATTTAATGAATACCAGTCAAGGATAAAGGTGATAATTTATCCTTAACCAGTAGAAAAGAAGACATTTTTCTGGCTTGGTTTGAAGGTATGTTTGCAGTAGAATGTGTTGAGTCTTTTAACATAAGAATGCAGTCTTACAGAATGATGATAATTCTCGATTAATTTCTGTATTATGTTTTCATTACAGTGGTATCTCGCTAATCCGAACCTCTTTAGTCCGAACCCTCCAGTAATCCGAACTGCGGTTTGAAAGAAAAAAAAAGTTTTATTTATTACATATTATTATTTTGTGTACTATTATTTTTATTTAATAATTATTATTTTAAATGTTATTATTTATTTTATTATTATTACAGTACAGTACAGTATTTTTTTCATATTGTCGATTGTACGGTTATACTGTAGACCTATTTTGATTTATTGTGTGTTCACATTTGCTTTTATATACTGTACAGTACGTACCGTATTGTCGGCATGTATCACCGCTGTTCTTAATGAACTGATTAGTCACCAGTATTGCACAGTGTTTGTTTATCTTTACGTTCCTTCAACAACGACTTAGCCTAAAGCCTGGTTGTATATAACCCTCAGTTTTTCTTTGGTTATTGAAATCAAACGTTGTCTGAGTTGTCGTCTGTTGTTTTGTGTTTTCGTAAGTTTTCAGTGAATGATTATCGATTGTTTTAGTAAGTGATTTTATTTTTTAGATAAATTTTAAAAGTGACAGTTTTATTGTTTATTAACTTCATTTTTTATTTTACTGTTTTTAACACTAAAATTTATTTCGTTAAAATGGCTACCAGGTTGAAGCCTAATAAAAGAAAACACATAACATTATCATTGTCGGATAAGTGTAAAATAATTCAGTATCTGGAAAAGGGTGAAGCAGCCGTACAACTTGCTACTAAATACAATGTCGGCAAATCTACAATCAGTGACATAAAAAACAAAACAAAGATAGGATTTTAACCTTATGTTTCAATAAAGAAGGACCAAGCTAGAGACAAACTCTGAAAACAAATGATTTTTCTTTACTTGATTCTGCTGTTTACACATGGTTTCTTCAAGAAAGAAGTCATCTTACTCCATCTCCGGAGACATTTTAAAGCAGAAAGCTAAGCATTTCCATTCACAAATTTACCCGGATCAGAAATTCAAAGCAAATGATGGTTGGCTAGAAAGATTTAAGACACGCCACGGTATTCGGTGTCTATCAATATCGGGAAAAACTGTCTAGTGACTTTTCTGCCATAGAACCATTCCAAAAAGCTTTTTAAGAAAAAATTCTTGAATTAAATTTAACCGATGATCAAATTTATAATGCGGACGAAAGTGGTCTTTGTTGGAGGTCGTTACCAGAGAAAACTCTAGTTCACAGAAATGAAGCCTCAGCACCTGGTCGAAAAATGTACAAAGAGTGTGTCACGAACATGCCTTGTGCAAACGCCTCAGAAAAACCTAAATTAAAGTTTCTTATGATTGTAAAATCAAGAAACCCAACACCATTTAAGAACTGCTGCCTTCCGGTTTTGTACCGAAGTCAATGTAAAGGATGGATGAATATCGAACTTTTTTCAAACTGGTTTCACAACGATTTCGTACCGTCTGTTAAAACTTATTTAAAATCCCAAAATTTGGAACAGAAAGCACTTTTATTATTGGATAACTGTCCTGGACATCCTCCTGCAGATGAATTAATTAGTACGGATGGAAATTTTACGGTTATGTTTTTGCCTCCAAACTGTACTCCATTGTTGCAACCAATGGATCAGAAGATAATACAATCCATTAAATTAAAATAGACCTGCTAAAAATAAAATAACGTAAAGACCTGCTTTTAAATGAAATTTCCCAAAATTATGACATTACCACATCAATAAAAAAAATATAAATTTGAAGGATGTAGCATTCTCAGTTGCTGCTGTTTGGGAAGCTGTCGAACCTGAAGCAATTCGAGCATCATGGAAAAAACTGTGGCCTTCTAGAATTTACTAAGCTAACTACGGTGATACACAAAATGAGGAAATTTAAAACGTGCATAATTTAGTTAAAAATATAAATCCAGATGTTCATGTTTCACCAAATGTTGCGGAATGGATTACATGTAGAACAGAAAGTGAATTCCAAATCAAATCAGATGATGAAATTATAAATATGACGCCACAGAATGAATTAGAAGACGATGATGACGATGAAGAACTCGAAGAAAAAAAGTAAAACACGAAGAGGCAGTTGACAGTTTTAATATGTGTATAGAATGGGCTAAGCAGAATGATATGCCATTCCACAAAATTTTATTGCTAATGCAGCTCCGAGAAGAAGCATTCAAAAAAAGTTTAGCTTCCAAGAAGCAAAAGAAAATCAGTGACTTTTTACAAAGAAAAAAAAAACTTTTTGTGTTATTTTATGAAACTTTTTTTTTGTGTTCTGTACAAGAAAGTGATATTTTTTACGCAAATTAAATTATGTACTGAACTATGCAATTTTATTAAATCAGAATCCTCAACAATACAGTACATACAAACTAAATTTTCACATTACAGTACAGTAGCTTTTTTTCTATTAGTTACTTCATTTATTTACAGAAGTAAATTAACATATCATTAGAATCTGATTATTTTTGTCTTAAACGCTAGTTATTGTTGTCTCTTGGGGGTAAATTCTCTAATCCGAACTTTTCGCTAATCCGAACGAGCACGGTTTTTATTAGTTCGGATTAGCGAGATACCACTGTATATCTATTAGTAGTGAGTTTTATTTTAGTTATTTCTTCCAATAGAAAGGAGTCAGAAGAACAAATTTTGCATGCCAGGTGCATGAGGCTTTTGATAATACATGTCTTTTGTGAAGAGTAACAATGTGAAACTCTGTGGATATACCTGTCACTAAAAGATGGCTTCTAGTAAGCAGAAAATTCAAATTATCAGAGAGTTAACTTAATGTGAGTGTATAACTCCTTATGCACTCACATTAAGTTCACTATTGAGTGTGAACCTAACAGGTCTTCCCTTTCTAGATATCCAAATACTTTGTAATTCTATTATATTTACGGCTATTTGCCTGCTTCTGTTTAGGAGTGCCCCAGTTTAAATGCCATTGGCTCTTTTCTCACGGATTCTTAGGGCATTGTAGATGTATATTTATCAATAAATATATGTTGCATAGAGGACAAGAAATTTGCACATACCTTTTCCTGAGTGTTGTGGCTCTTCTTCTTTCGCATTGTCCAAACTACTACTACTGTGTGTGTGTGGGGGGGGGGGGGGGGATTTTGGCAAGTGGGAGAATTGAAATAACAAATGGAAAAAACCTGGGTTTTTTGAATAACATATATATACATATATATTATAAAGGATGGGCAGAGTGTTTTTTATAAAAACTGAAAATAGTTCTGTTACAGAGTGGGACCAGATTGTTCACTGGAATCAAACACGATGTGCACTAAAATAGTTTAATTTGACTGCCAGAGTATTTTTTGAGTGCAAAAGCGTGTTCTGCAGATAAGTGTTTTTATTTTAGTGACTATTAGTAATTTAAGTAATTATTTTTAGTTATATCTTACTTATTTTAGACTAATGTTCAGTGTGCATGTTTGCTTATGAAATTTAATATGGTATATATATGTTAGAAAGCATTTTAATACATCACTGATATACATACAGGAATATGGTTGCCAAGACTTTCTTGTTTCTTTCTATGAAGCCTCTTTCTTGTTCACTGAGTTTCGCATGAGAGATTTTGTATGATGTTGTGCATGTCCTGTATATTTGCCAAGAATGAACAGGTTGTGGTACGAAAGCAAAAATGTAGAGAGCATTTGTAAATGTTTCATTTGCTTGTGCAAGAAATGTGAGTCATGTGGGAAGCGAGAAAATGAATTGACGAATGTTAACAATGTAAGGAAAGATAAAGTATTCCGGCCATATCAGAAGTAGTGAATGATAGTACTTGGAATTGTGAGTGTGAAAGAAATGGCTGAAAGTAATGTGGATGATGAAGTGACGATAATAAGTGAAATAGCGCATTGCATCCATCACAGTTCAAAATGGGAGCTAGAGTAACAGGAGAAATGATTGTTGTGTTGTACAGCAGGTGGGAGAATGAAATAAATTTGAATTCAGAAAGTAAGAAAGTGTGAGAAATGGCAAAGAAGGATAAGGTATTGTATGGAGATTTGATGATAAGAAGTATACTTATTGAACAAGTGACGAAAGTATGTTTCTCAGCGTGCAAAAATCTAGGATGTTAGTGATACTGCTAATTTGCAGAAGGGAAAAGTGAAAGAAATGATTGTTAATAGCAAGAACAAATGATTTGGAAGGGCAGAAATATGCTATGAGAGAAGATATGAAAGAGTTGTTGCAAGAAACAAAAAAGAAAAGTAAGGAAGTAAAAATTGTGTCTGCTGCCGCAGTCTGATAGGACAGAATTGCAAATAAGGTATGTGATTGCTAATGAGTCTATGATAAGATTATGCAGTAAGGTGCGCAGTTTATTGAGGTATGGAGTGAATTTGATGGACGAAAATACGTATATATGTCTGATGGATTACTTACATTTAAATGCTTTTGAAGTTAGATGTTTGGAGAAAATGTTTAGTGAGAGCCTGGAAGTTCAAAATCTGTGAAACTAGGGATATTGGGGAGGATGCAATCAAGCATGTGACTGGCCACCCCTGTGATAAATGAGTGTGTGTATACAGAAGTGATTATGCAATGCTGAATGCGATTTCACAGGTTTCCAATTCGAATGGGATGGTAATGACATTACACAAGGGAATGTTAAAATGCATTTACAGCAATCCCTCGATTAGTGTGCCTAATGCGTTCTTTAAAACAGGTGCATTAATCGAAAACGCACTAATCGAATATAATAACCTATGGGAAAATGTATAATTCGTTCCTCAGATTTCTTTTTTGATACTTAATTTTTTTTATAAAAGAATTAGGGTATGTCTCAGGGCCTAGTTAAAGGAAAACCATGAAGCTGAAAACCAATAAAACATATTCAGAATATAAATTTATTATTCTGCTTCATAACAAAGAATTGAGCTAACGTAGTTTGGCGGGCATTCTGTTTCTTTTTTTCATACAACTGACGGTATTGCCTCTTCTGCAAATTTTACTGTTCTCTCCTCACCAGGGTCAGTTTCTAAGCATTGCTGCTTAAAAACTTCGATTGTACGAAAACTATTTTCAAATTGTTTCTATGAAGCCTCTTTGGGCTTGTCAGTGGTTAAATTTTCTTCATATTCTTCAGAATCTTCCTGCTTGTATCTAAATTTAGCAGGCCGGAATCACTCAACTTTTCAGAATGAGATTTAAGTAACTTAGATTCATTTGAAAAGTCTCTAAAATCATTTGTACAATGTGGAAGAATGTGCTTCCAAACGGCTCGCATATTGCTAGCAGTAATTTCATTCGACTTTGCGACTTTATAACTATGCTGAGATTTCTCTGATTTGGCTAGAAAAGTCTTAGAAGGCATTCGCTTCCAAAAAAAGGGCAGTTTCATTGACATTAAATATTTGTTTATCACAAATGTCTCCTTCTTACACAATTTTCTTCAAAATCTCTGGATATCTCCTTATCTGCAGTGTAGCTTCTCCTGTGATTAGAACATCATGTAGGCTATTTCTCTTTTTGAAATGCTCAAATCACCCAGCACTAACGTGAAAATCTTCTTTTCCATCATTGATAGCCCTTTCTTTCCAGGTTACAAAGAGACAATGCTTGATTTAATAAGGCCAGTGTTTAGCGGGATCCGTTTTTGGTTACAGTCTTCGATCCATGTAAAAAGAAGTCTCTAATTCAGTCATTATAATACTTTGATTTCTAGTGCATGCATGATGAACTAGGAGCAACCTTACCTTTCTCTTTGTATTCAGCAGTCGATTCACTCATTTTTATGTTCTTGTCCTATCTCTGCTCTGGACTCGCCTTCTTCATTTGTCTTTATTATTTCAAGTTTTTCTTCCAATCAGATTACTTTTTGAATCATTTTCACACTTCTATTTTTTGCTCACTAATTCTTTTACTCATGATTAAAGGTTATGAAAATAATTTAAAATAAAAAAGCAAGGAAAACAATTGCACATGATATGATCAGCAAAATGCTACGTAAAGCAGACGACATAAATTTTGGCAGTAAATTTGAAACATAGTGTACATGGAAATAGTGTAGTATGCCGTTAAAAAATAACTTTGTAAAATGTTTCAAATCAGTAACTAAATTATTTCATCCTGGTGAGTGATTTTTTAAATAGTTAGTCATAAAAAATGTATAGATCGAAAATTTTTAAAATCTGTAACATTTATTTTTAAGATGTATATAGGTGCACTAATCGAATTTGGGTATCGGAAAAAAATGACGCACTAATTGGGAGCGCATTAATCGAGGGATTGCTGTACACAAATGCAAGAAGTATCAGGAATAAGGGAGAGGAGTTTTTAGCATTGGTCAGCTCTACTTGGCCAAAAATTTTAGGCTTCAGTGAGTCCTGATTGACAGAAAATGATATAATTACAGGTATAGAATATAAAGGTGTTGTATTTTCAGCGAGGATAGAGAGGAGGTGGATATTGCTGATGACAGCTGAAGAATTACAACTTACAACATTAGAAGTTAAGGAGGATTTTAAGTCTGAGTGAGATTATTCATTTGAAACTGTCTGGTGTGAGATAAAGGCCAATAGGACAAAATATGTTGTTGGGTGCTGCTATAGAGCAAGGGATCATGGAAAGATGTTGATACCATGTATCGACAGATTAGCACAAGGAGTACAGGATGCATGTACTCCTTGAACAATCATTATGGGAGATTTTAACTATGGGGGGGACATATTATATATTGAGTAAGGAAATGGGGCATGGCAAGATGGAAGTGAAATTTATACAGTTGCTAAGAGACAATTACATGAAACCACAAGTTAAAGATGAGGACAAGGGTTTTGAAAGTGTTAGATCTAATAATAGCATCAGAAGATATATCAAAAACCGAGGTATGCACTCTGCCTCTCATTTCGTAGAGTGATGGTGAAGATTTTGGAAAATTGGCTAGTGCTCACATTCAATGTGAATTGAATGGTTGACAGTGAATCTCTACTTTGTAATTAATAGCATGGGATTCTCTGTCAAGAAAGGATTTATGTTGAACTATAAAGCTGGTAATTATGATAGACTTAAGTCATCTTGCCATGGCTGTCTGTAGTGCATGGGAAATGGGAAAACAGACTGCATATCCAAGGTCAGGAAGAGAAACAAAGTGGGAATTAAGTGGATTAGTAGAGGTATAAAGCAAAAGCTGCCAATAAAGGAAACACTGTGGAGAGAATATAAAGAAAAAAAGTGATTACCATGCTCATGAGCAGTGCAAAGTACAAAAAGGGTGACTAGTTTGGTAAGAATGCCAAATCACACTGTGAGAGAAAATTGGCTAAACAGACTAAAGTAAACCCAAAAGAGTTTTTTCGTTATGTGGCAAATAAGAGTGAAAATGACTATGGTAGGATGACTTTAAACAATGCTCATGGTAGCAAGGTGAAAGAGGCAGAAGAAATAGTAGGGTTACTGAGTGATTATTTTGAATAGGTGTATCATCCGGATGAAGATTTTGAGTTGCTGATGTGACAGATGCATATCAAAATTGAGGTAATTGAACGAACCTGTTCTTCATATTGAAAATATGAATGTGAATGCAGCAGTGGGAATAGATGGCATGTGTTCCCGTGTACTACATAAATGTGGAAGAGAATTGTCATTTCCTCTGATGTAGTTTTTAGCTGAGACTTAGATAAAAACAACTCTGTTGTAGTTTTTATCAAAGTCTCAGCTTTGGCAGAGTTCCAGGGGAGTAGAAAGATAATAAGAGGGTAAGATAGTTTCATTGCATAAAGGTGGCTCCAAGACAGATGTTGCAAATTGCAGACCAACTAGTATATCAGGAGTGATTGTTAAAGTATTGGAAAAGTAATTAAAGGTAAAATCCAACATTGGGTAGATAGGGATACGATACTCTGTAGTGGGTAGCCCAGCTTTGTAAAAGCTAGGTCCTGTCTTAGTGATTTATTCATATTTTATACTAAAGTGACAGCGGAATTGGATAAAGGAAATGGCTACACCGTGATATTATTGGACTTTGCAAAGGCATTTGTTAGAATATCACATGGAAAACTATTATAAAAGTTGGAACAAATAGGAATTGATATGAAGCTAGTAGCATGGGGTGGTGGGAGGGTGAGCGACAGACATCAGGGAGTAATATATGATGGAGTAGAATCTAGGAGAATGAGGGTGACTAGTTAAGTATCTCAGCATTCTGTACTAGGTTCACTGCTCCTTAATTTGTATATGAGTGATATAGGGGATATTCAGTTTGCCGGTTATTCAAAACTGGGGAGAGTAATAGTCTATAAAGGTGATGTAGATATTTTGCAGGATGTTTTAAATAAATTGGCATTGTGGGTAAAGGATAATGATTATCATTTTAATGTTACAAAATGTAAGGTTATGTGCTTCAAGTTGAAAAGGTCATATTCAATTTCAAAAATGTCATATTCAATGACTCTTCTTTTGTATGTGTATCACAGGAAATTGATGAAGCTTTTTTCTGGATTCTCATTCATATGATACTTTATGATATATTTGCCCATCCCAGTTTGTTCCAATTTGCATTAAAAAAGTTCCATGTGGTATCCTGTCAAATCTCTTTGCAAAATTCAGCAGTTTTATTGTGTAGTCTTTCCTTTTATTTAACTGAGCTGTCACTATTATAAAAAGTTAGTAAATTGCTATGACCTAGCCTTAACAGAGCTGTGTTGCCCCCATTGAGTATCATATTCTTATCTGCCTAGAATGAATTCAGTCTTTGACCAACTTTTTCTTTTTTTTAAAAAAATATCTTTACCACCATGTCTGAGATGTAGTTTAGGTTGTAATGTGCTTCTTTGGGCATGGAGCCTTCTTTATGTTGGTACTATTGGGCACTTCTCGCTTCTTTAGGACTTGACCAGAGTTCGTAACAGCCTTGTCATATTCAATGACTCTTCTTTTGTACATTTTTGAAGTGCATGGACTGATATCCCATCTAATCCCACAGCTGTATTTGCATTACAATTTTGTTATATCCTAACAACTGATCAACCTCTGTTTAGATTTCCCCTATCATTTTTTGTCACCTCTGCCACAGCAGTATCCTCACTTTAATGGTACAGAAGCAGATATGTCAACTATATATGTCAGCTTCTGTTATCTTGCTTTTATCAGCACTTGTTGCGGTTAACATTCCATAGTTATTCTTCCTTTTACTTTTTGCATAGTGAAATAATATTTTGAGATTTCCTTTGGCCTGCTTGGTTAATTTCTTCTCATAATCTAATATAAGGTGTGGAGTAAGACAAGGATGCATACTTTCACCACTTTATTTAATTTATATATTGAAAAGGCCATTCAGGAAACTAAAGATAAAATAAATAGTGGCATAAAGATAAATGGTGAGCAAGTCATGTGTATAAGATTTGCTGATCGCATAGCCCTTGTAGCAGAAAATAGAAGAACGTTAAAAACAATGCTAGAATTACTAAATAATAACCTTGAAAAATATAAAATGAAAATTATTATTATTATTATTATTGTTGTTCCGGGCAACTCCAAGGAGTCGACAGACTCATCGAGGGCCAACACAACACAACACAGATAAGACTAAAATCATTGTTACGGGCAAAATCCCTATCAATATAGAGCATATAGACATCAGCGGAAAACAAACAAAACAAGTGAAAAGCTTTAAATATTTAGGAAGCCTAATAACAGAAGATGGCAGAACAAGAGAAGACATAAGATCAAGAATAAACAACACAAAAGCCCAATTATCTAAGATGAAAAGCATTTTAACAGGAAAACTTAACCTACAATTGAAAAAAAAATTAGTAAAGACATTGATATGGAGCATTGCACTGTATGGATGTGAAACCTGGATTCCAGGCAGAGAAGATGTAAGAAGATTGGAGGCTTTTGAAATGTGGTGCTGGCGCTGCATGAACAAAATAAAATGGACAGAAAAAAAATTAAACAAACAAGTCCTGAGAGAGATAAACGAAACAAGAACTCTAATTAAATCAATCAAAATTAGAAGGGATAGGTGGTTTGGACATATACTTCGACATGATGGACTTGTGAAAATAATAACTGAAGGCAAAATAGAGGGGAAAAGAAGAAGAGGCAGATCAAGGAAAAGTTCTTGACCAAGTCAAAGACAGCATGGGTTTGAGGAGTTACCAGGAGGTTAAGAAGAAAGTCAATGACAGAGCGGAATGGAGGAAATTGATGCTGAGCTACCAGTCCCAAGACTGATGCAACTGATGAATGAATGAATGAATCTAATTTTGCCTTTCTCATCTGCTTGCTTGCTTTTCTGTTGCTTTGTTTGCTGATCACCTGTCTTATATACTGTGCACAACATTTTTTTGTATCGCCTCCTTAATGATACTGCTTGTCCATCCTGCCTGACTTATTATGCTAACCTTTAGTATACAATCTGCTTCACTCAGATGGCCCTTGACCATCTCCCATGCAGTGCTTACATCCTTCTCTTGTAGATTATTATACCATGACCTTGTTATAACCCTCTTCTTAACTGAAAATTCCATGTTTTTAACACCTTCCAACTCAAGACTGTATGTCTCTTTCCAGTTGAAGAGTGTATGGTTACCTTGTTGTGGTCAGATCTGATCCTTTGACCACATTTAGAACTCTCAAACCTTAGTACTCTCCATCATATACCGTTTCACATAATTATTTCTTAACTGGTGAATAAATTCCACTGCATGTGCAAATTTGCTGATGCATGTTTCTATATCATTCTTTGCACTTCCTGGTTTATAGTAACAACTAGCTATATATTTTGGACTCTGTTGGCCTTTATTCTCATACGAACTTACATAAAAAATGAACTGACTTCTAATAAATTATTATTATTACTTTATTCACATAATGGATACACAGTCAAAGCAAGATATCATTTAAACAACAATTTGACTAGTGATACAGAACTGTTCATATTCTGCTCAAGAATCTAAGAGTAGTCTGTCAGGTAGCATCATAAAATATGTAAAATAAAATATGTTCCAAGTAATGCTGTTTTTGTAGATCATATGGAGTCCCTTTGTTGATGTTTAATTACTGTAAATGGTTGGATAGCTTCTTTGAACTTGTACCAAGTGCACTGAAACTATTGGAATGACTCAGCTGTGGCTTAATTGTAATTAAACCACAGCTGGTCAACTTCAATTGCTATATCTCAATATCTCAATATTTAGTAATTTTTTCCAGTTCTTTGTTGTTATTGTTGTTTATCACTGGGTACTGCAATATCAATGATCCAAACCTGTCAATGTTCAATGATTGTGATGTCAAGTCTGTTGTGTTCCAAATGCCGATCAGTTTGTATTCTAAAGTCCCAGAGAATTTTTGCTGTTTTGATTCCCAATACTGTCTCTATTTTATGCTGCCACCAGTTATCAGAAGATTTTATTATTATTATCTTCGCCTTCATGAAGTCAAAGACTAGTGGATTGATTCCTAATTATTTTTTCCGTTAGTTTGTCTATAACACTAAGAATGTTTACTGCTCTGTAATTCTCTTCTATATGCAATGAACTACCCTTGTTAATCAGAATAGCTCTTTCAAATTTCCATTCAGATGGTATTATTCTCAGCATTTCATTCAAGACTATCAAAAATAGATTGATGAGCCCTAACATGTCTTTTCTGTGAAAGGAGAGATTGACCTTTATTAATTTCCAATTTAAGATATCAACAGTTTCATCTTCCAGTATCATGTCATTAGGTAAATCTTGTTCCTAAAGCAGTCTTTCTGTTTTTTTTCCTTCTCATACTGTTGACATACATTCCTGTAAAATGTTTATGAAATTCTTCTGAACCACGATTGAGTCATTCCAAATTGTTTCAGAGTAATTGGATATGCTTAAATTGTTTCTTTTATTCCTTCCCCATTTTCTTTGTTTATGAAAGATTATCAGATTAATCTTAACATTCCTAGCTAGCTACAATTCAAATTTTGCTTTACAGTTTTTACTAAACAAGTGTAGTTAATGCCATTTGGCTATATCTGTCATATTTAATAGTTGATTTATCAGAGTGATACTCTTTTCATGGTATTTTCTTATATTGGTTCTTTAAGAACTCGATTATTCATCCAACTTCTGTTTATTATGAAATTTACCTATTGCTAAACTTAGACAGATTATGGATGTCTGAGTGTTATTAACTTTGCATTAGTGTCATTTCTAATTCCCATTTCAAAATCATGTGATTGCTATCAGAGGGGTTCTAAGTAATTACACCCTTCTAATAGCACTTTTTGAGTTAGATAAAGGGGGAAATGGATAAACCATAATATTTTTACATTGCTAGTCTTTTGACAGGATACAGTATGGAAGGCAGTTACATGATTCAATCCCCTATCCTTCCATTGTATCCTGTCAAAAACCTTTGCAAAGTTCAAAAATATAACGGTGTATCTATTCCCCTTGTCTAATTCAACTGTAACATTATTATAGAATGTGAGCAAGTTGCGCAAACATGACTTTCCCTTAGTAAACCCATTTCTGTAAGCATAATCTTACCAGCTTTCCCAAAATCTTTACCTCCCTTGTGCAATGGAATTATCATACATTCCTTCCACTCCAGTGTTCTTAGTCAAAGTCACAGTCAAAGTTCAAAGTCACAGCCAAGTCAGTTGAACACTCTTTTAGCATCTGTGCCAATCCAGCCTTATTGCTGAATTCTTATTCTGTATATGCAGTTGGCTCTCACACCTCCTCGTACATCTGAGTTTCTCCATCTAGTGAAGAGGTAACATTAAGCTCAATGTTGTATGCACTATGTCGATAAATTTAGCAGAATGAGCACTCAGTCAAAATTTTTTGCATCTGTCTATTTTTACTTGCATACCATCTGCATTCAGCAATTATTCTTTTACATTCATTCTTTCTTTTACTTGCAGTATAATCATAGAATTCTTTTATTTGTATTTAGTTTGCAGAGACAATTTTTTTTCACACTCAGACTTGGCTTTCTATACACTTGTAAATATTTACTCACTTCCCATGTCAGTACAGTATACTATTCCACCCATTCAGTACTCTTTAATAAAAAAAAAATCTAATCATCACCATCCTTGTTAACCACATCCTTATACATTCCAGAGGTTGATCCTTGTACTCTTCCATCCAATCATATATTGAGAAATTGTTTTACCATGTGCTCTATAAAACCACTTTACAAACTTTTTGCATGCACTTGTCAACTAAGAGAAAAATGCAAGAGAGCACTGAATATTCTCTTCAATCTATCCTCTACAGAATTGGGTTCTGATTGATGTTCCTTGCTTTGCCTTTATTGTACACTTTTCACTCAAAGCTTGATTATGAGCTCTTCTGCAATGGAGAGTGCCCTTCATTAATTGGATTCTATTCATTATCAACATAAACAAATACCTACCTGGTGCATTTTGCACATTGTCCTTTCAGAGCCTGAATGTCAAAGCCAGAGCAAATAAACCTACTTTCTTGCTTCACCAGCTATCACTAAACTATGCCCTAAAAATACTGGTCATGAGCATCTTATGTGACTAGTATTTTTTCCCTACATTGGAACGTTTACAAGTTCAGTATTACACACATTAGACTGCCATTATAATAGTTTGGTGTGTGTCTAGCAGAGATTATACAAGCTCTTGTCATAGATGTAAATAACATTGCCTGCACTGAACATAGGTAATAATTCCTCACAACAAGCTTGCATTCCATCATGCAGTCTCTTGCAGTGCCATTTATGGAAGTTACTTACTGCATCATCATTCTACCTGTGGCTGTTTAAATACACAGAGTACTCTGATGTCTTACTTGTCTATACCAACAGTTCAAGATCTGAGACCTCAGTTGGATGTGTTCCTGTTTTTCCTGACCATGAACATGCAGTAACTATGCTGATGAACTGCATACCATCCATCTTGCACTCGTACACATAAAAGCAAACTACAGGTAACCCTCGTATAATGCGGATGTTAGGTTCCACAGAAATGCCGCGTTATATAAATTGCATTATGTGACTCAGATCACATAGAAAAAGTAGAATTGTGTTCCAAAATAGTTTATTTTATTTTATTTTTTTTTTTTTAATAAACAGCAATGACATATCCAACAAAAATATATTTTTATTTAATTTAGGTAATTCATGTAAGTTAAGAAAACATAAATTATGAAACAAATACATAGTACATAATTATAAAAATTTCAAATTTGCAATGAAAATTTCATTGCAAATAATGCATAAATATTTTAGGCAAAATAAAATAAAGTGCATATTTTAATCTTTCATAGCACAAGAATTTGAGGATCGGTTAATAAACATTGGTTTGTCATGTAATCACCTGATGCATTACTACAAAGTTTCCAAAGATAGAGTAATTCTATCTTTGGAAACTTTGAATCCAGAAGCTGATCTTTCATTTTTCGAAATATAGGTGCATTTTTGTTTTTTTTTTTCCAATATGACCCGGATTCACCAGCATTGAACACCTGGTCTGCACTATAAATGTTTATAAACTTTGAGAGCTTTTTGTTTAATAAGATTTCCATCCAAAGGAATTTTCTTTTGAGTGCAATCTTCTATCCAAATCATTACAGATTTTTCTGATTAGAATATTGCGTACAAGAGCAACGCGTGTTGACCCAGCAATAAACACTTTCTCAGATTTTATGTTCATTTTGTTTGATTGTTCAAATTGTTGATTCATTTAAATTCAGACTCCTTGCAAAACAACTCCTGGTTTTTCTCCATTTTTCAACCATTTGTAAACAGTTGAAAAATGTTGGTTTTCCATTTTGTTGCAGTTTGTGGCCATTACTATAAAAATTAATTTTTTACATAAAAAATGATTTATATTAATTATGGATATAACTCACCAGAAAATAAAGTGCTCAGCTTGAGATTAACACACTTGTGATTTTTAATGTGCTTTCCTGGCAGAAAACGAAGACAATTTTCAAGAATAAATGCTTTATACGATAAGAAGTTGACGTACTAAAGGCATTTCCCCTAGTATAAATTCACTACTTATAACTACATGCGCGATACGGGAAGACGTAAATTTAACGAAGATAAAATTTGATTTTCAAGTTGCACGGTGAAAAACATATGAAAAGATAAAGGGTTACTACAATTTGTAGACTATGTTTTTATCGAAATGAACAAATGTGCACGCACACACAAGATTAGATTTATGACATTCAGAGTTTTTAATGTAGTCCTTATGTTCCTTGATTCTCACATCTGCCGTGCATCCATTATGGCTGTAATAAAACAACTGTTCAGAGCAAAAGCATCAAGCTATCCCTGTATTTATTCCTGTTCTCCTCACTTTTAATATTGATTTATCATGTAATATCATCAGATGACTTGAATCCAGTTAGTGTTGAAATCTATGATTGTAGTGCTAGTAACAGTATTTCATGTGGCAGTGAGTTTGAAGCCATCTGGTGTGAGGTGGGATCTAACAAGATCAATTACATAGTAGAGTGTTCTTATAGACTTGGTGGGTTGGTTGCTAGCAATGAAGAAATGTATCACCAAATAAATACAATAGATGCAAAAAGAGTAATCGTAATTAGAGACTTAAATTATCCAAACATTGATTGCTTAGCAGTAAAATCTCATGAGAAGAATGAAACTGAATTTATTAAGCTGTGGCAAGACAACTTCCTCAAGCAGCATGTGACAGAAGGAACTCAAGGCCAAAGAATGTTAGATTTGATTATAGTGTCAGAAGGCGTTTTTAGTTAAAGATGGAACTGTGCTGCCTCCAATTGATGATAGTGATCATGTGGTACTCACCTTAGGAATTGGCTAAGTTTATGAATGTTTCATTCAGAAATGGTTATGCTGAACTACAAAGCAGGAAATTATGACCAATTGAGGAGTACTGAGCTCAGTGGAATGGTATCGGTTGCTGCAGGAAGAATATCAGTGCAAGGGAAGCATTTAAAAAATACTTAATGATGCAGTATCAGAATGTGTCCAGAGAGTTCTGAGAATAATTAGGATAGGAGTCAAATAGATGTGTAATCTTATTAAGCAACAGATTCGTAAGAAAAGGAGAATGTGGAAGGGATACCATGTGTATAAGGATGCTGTCTGTTATGAAAATTATAAGCAGCAGGCCAGAAGAATTACAACTATTGCACGGAAAGCTAAGTCTGGGTATGAAAAGAAACTGGCTCTGCAAGCTAAAGAAATCCACCAGAATTCAACCAATATGCTGCAAGTAATAGAAAGAATGAATATGAAAGAATAACTCTACTGAATGCAGATGGTGTGAGGGTGACAGATGCAGAAGAAGTTGTTCAATTAATTAGTGCCCATTTTTCTAAAAGCTATCAACCTGGTGTATGCAGCATTGAGTTCACTGCTACTTCTTCACTGCATGAAGAAACTCAGGTGTATGAAGAGGAGGTATTAGAGCTGTGGCACAAACTGAATAAGAATTTAGCAATTGGTACTGTGATGGATATCAGCATGGGTGGTAAAAGAGTGTTCAGCTGAATTGGCTATTCCTTTCACCAGGCTATATAATTTGAGTCTCCGAACAAGGAAGATTCTGTAGGAATGGAAAGAATGTATGGTAATCCCATTGCACCAAGGTGGTGCAAAGACTGATGTATCCAACTAACAACCAATCAGCATCTTAGGAGTAATGGTGAAGATTTTGGAAAATTGGTTAGGGCTCACATTCAGAAATGGTTTTAGAGTGAATCTGTACTGTGTAATGAACAACATGACTTTACTAAGGGAAGGTCATGTTTTAGTAACTAACAAATGGTAATATCAATGGTAGCAAATAATGTTAACATTGAACGAGACAAGGGGAATGGATGCACCATGATACTTTTAGATTTTGCTAAGACTTTTGACAGACTGCAGCATGGAAGACTGTTGTATAAATTGGAGAATATGGATTTGTATTATAAAATATTAGCATAGATAGAAAATGGCTGACTGATAGATATCAAAATGTAGTATACGAGGGATGCGAGTCTGCAAGATTTAAAGTAACCAGTAGTGTATACCACAAGGATCCATCCTTGGTCCACTGTTATTCAATCTATACATTAATGATATTGAGAAGTATTTGACAGATGACTTACAGCTATTTGCTGATGATGCATATTTAGGTAGGATGATCAGTAAATGCAAAGTCATGCACTTTGACGTGATTAGATATTGAATGTCATGTTATATTGGTGGGATTATGCTAGAAGAAACTTAGCAGGCTTAGTGATCTTGGAGTATTAGTAGATAGGAATTTGAAGTTCAGGGACCAATGTAGCAAAGATTGCAAATACAACTCAAAAGATAGTTGTAATGCTGAATCAAACTTTTACATGTAAAGATTATGATGCCATTTTGCCTCTTTATAAGGTCTTGATGAGACCTCACATGGACTATTGTGTGCAGTCAGGTCTCCTGGTTTCCATTGTGATTGTGATACAGTGGAGAGAGTGTTAAAAATGATATCAGGATTGTGAAATACTAATGAAGAAGACAGATTAAGAATTTGTAAACAGTAGCAAATAGGAGAAAGAAGTATGATATTATTGAGACTTATAAACTTCTGAAAGGGTCATACAGGATTTCATTGATGGAATTTTTCATCTTATGGAAGGTGGAGAAAGGACAAGAGAGCATCCTTGGAAGCCGAGATTGAATGCCTCTAAGAAGTGGATGAGGGCTAAAATTTTCTCTCAGAGTGGTTGTGTGATTGGAATGGATTGCCATTGGATGTTGTATGTGCAAGTAGTGTGAATGAATTCAAGAATAAATATGATAGCTGGTGCGTGTAGTATGTCGCCTCCCTCGATGAGTCCTTGACTCCCTGGAGCTCTCTCTTAATAATAATATGCAAAAAAAAGTCACTTCTTGTTTGAGAATTAAACAGAAGAGTAGAAATGGACCTCATGCAGAGAGAAATATTTTAAAATATCTGGAGAAAAGAGCAAAGTTAATAATGCTTGCAACTACTACCAGGAAAAGACAGGCAGGGTACTCAGAAATGTGACTGACATATAGTAGAATGATGGATTAAGTATTCCAAGAATTTGGAGGACCCATCTTCTATGTTTTCTTATAATAACTCTCTGTTTATTAGAAGACACTAATATGAAAGGACTTTAGAAATTGTTTAATGTAGTTCTGCTGTAATTTTTTTTTTTTAATAATGTGTATATTAGTATGAAGAGGTTATGTTATTTTGTGAATTAATTTTTAATGTTTTTTTTCCTTGCCAGAAGTCAGGCTAGTGTAAATGATTATCAAGCCTTTAGATTCATCTTACTTAATTCTTTCAATAAATTCATCTCAGTTACAAAAACATCACCAAGAGTACAAAATGGACTTGTAACACATGCACGCACACACACAGAAAGAGAGTGCACAAAACAAAGTGAAACACATGAACTAAAGACTGCAGTCCTAACTAGATGGGGCACCCTCTATGGACACCTGGTAATAGCCTAGGATGTAAACTGGGATCTCGAAGTATTAGTGTTTCCCATATTTTGGGAAGTTTAATGCAACTAGATTTATTCAAAGTAGTCTGATTCTTAAGAGCATCAGCAGATTCTATAAACAGTTTTTCTTCTAAATTTACTGTGATGGAGCATGATTGTCTTTTTCCAATTGATTCTGTGAGCAGTATTCAAAGCAGGGTCTGCACGGCCAGATTGACCATAGTCATGACTGCAGGTGTATTTTTTATGTTCTTCCATGTGGATGGTAGCTGATCTTTCTGTCTGTCCATATTAGGCCAACTTGCATGAACAAGGAACTCTATATACATCTGGAACTAAGAGAGAAGGGAGTTTGTCTTTAGTGGAGCGAATAAGGTTAGCTAGTTTTGAGTGGGGCTTGGAAGTGGAGCAAAGCTTGTATTTCTTTAAGATTATGGGGATTTTTTTTTTTTTTTTTGATACTGTGATAACTCTAGCTATTAGATAAAGAAGATTGTGTTGCATATGATTGAGTTCTATTGCAAGAAAGGTCTCATTGGAATAAAAGTTATATGCTCTATGGGTTAGTGTTTTTATGACACCATATTGTTGAGAGGGGAGAGATGACAGGAAAGTTTGTGAATATATCTGTCTTTGTGAGTGGGATTTTCTGTATACTGAAAAGGACAGGTTACCATTAAGTTGGCTGATGACCAATGTGTCTACAAAGGCTAGACTATTATTAGTTTCCTGCATCTGGGCCATGAGGGCAAATGGAATACATGTCATCTACATATCTTAACCCTTTCAGGACCAGAAGGACTTATGAAGTAATACAAAGTTTTTAGGTATTCAAATGACTTTATTAATTATCTATTTAACAAAAAACATCATTATGTAGGAAAAAATTGTAGCTTTTATAGAATTTCATGGGACACATGTTAAAATTACTAACATTTGTGTATTGGCTTCAACTATATTTTACTAAACATAACAATACATAAATCAACAAAAACTGATTCGCCTAACCCATATTCAGTTTCTGATGATTTTTTTCCCATGTACAGATTGAATTCAAACAAATAGCCGGTTTTAGCATTAGTTCTGCACCACATTTTGAAACCCCATCTTATAAGTTTATTTCTGATATACTGTTTCATAATATTGTGTCCCTTGAATTTTATCATATGCTCATCAATGTATTATGTTTTGGTGTTATTCATCTCTTTTTGAAAAGAACTGTTCAGATGATCCATTACAGGCCTGATTTTATATGCTCTGTCATAGTTAGCGCTATTTCTATCTGGTTGGTCTTCATTGTTGCAAAAGTGTCAAGTTTTTGCAGATATTTTGAAACCTATTTCTAGGCATTACATTTGCTATGTAGGGAACATCCATATCTAGATCAATAGACCAGTAATCTCTCAGTGATGGCAAAACATGATAATCCATCACCAAATTCATACTGAGATAAGCTTTCATTTCATCATCATCAACTGTGTATTGTGTTCCATTCTGCTCAGCATACCGTATAGATTCAAATTTAAATCTTCGAAGTTAGTAATCAAATAAAAAATTTCAACGGGTGTCAATAACAAATCTTCATCTCTGTCTCCACAAATTTGAACTTCTCCGAAGATATAATCAACATCAGAAAAGTTATTTGGTACGTATGTAGTTTTTTCCATATGAATGTAGAGCCACTTACTTGCGGTCTACTTTCTGTTTCAGGTTCTGTTGCTGATAATTCCAATGTGTTTTGTGACGGTTCTTCAATTTCAACCATAGAAACCCCAGCATTCACATCCTGAGTTATAAATACCTGGTCTTCCTCATCGAGTTCTAGTACGTCTTCATCATCGCTATTTTCTGCTACTAAACACTGCAAAATTTTGTTATCTTTCAGTTCAAACTGTTTACACCCTTTTCTCAACATGTCTGTAATGATAAAAAGACAAATAAAATACAGAAGTGGGTATAATAAATAAAAAAACACCGATTACAACAATGAGTAATTTACTTGTAAAATGCGCCCCTTTATGTCCACAGGGACAACGGTGTCCCTTTATGTTTTTACTAGTTTTTATGGAATATTATTTCAAAATTTTATTGAAAAACATAATAATACTATTATTTACTTACCATCAAATGAAAATATTTTACCATAAATATATAACAAACAATATTCTATGCAGAAACACTTATGAAAAGTTCTGAATATGCTGCGCTCTGAACGTACGATTTGCCATGAAACTTTCTTTTGACAGGCGGCGCTAATGTAGGGTTTCCAGTAATAAAATTATCAAAAATACGTTTCAGATTACGCATTTGCTGGAAAAAAATATTGGCATTATTTTGGTTTACATACACAATCAAGATTTTATGTGGGGACACATATGTTCCATGGTCGTGAAGGTTAACCAGATAGAAGGCTTGAGAAGGGCTGAGTCAAGAGCTTGTTTTTCAAAATCATCCATAAAAAAATCATTGGGGGGTGAGAGGGGAGAACCCATAGGTATCCCGCCTGTTTATAAATTTTGTTTTTCTAAGAGAAATAGCCAGAATAGATAGCAGATGAAAAGAGGTCAATGATATCATGAGGAAAAACTTTTTTAAAAGCAATAAAGCGTAATTTAAGGGAAAGTTAGTTAACAATGAGCTGATGCAAAGCTCACTAGAATATCAGTATCATTAGCAATTATGTTTTCAATGGAACTTGTAAAACGGGAAAAGTTTTTTTATGTGTGATGTATGACCAGTAAGGGGATAAGAGATTTCACTAACTGGATAATTTATAGCAGGAAGAGTCAGTGGTATCTACTGTGGGTCTTAGGCGGAATTGGATTTATCAATTTTAGGCAAGCCGTATATTGGGAGATGGGAACAGCTGATGGGTTTGAGTGATTTTGTGATGTCAGGAGGCCAAGAAGAAACTTTTTAAGTAAGCTTTTAAATTCCTTGATTTGCAATTTAGTAGGATCATAATCTAAAGGTCTGTAGGTGGAGCAGTCTCTAAGAATAATGTTCATTTTCTTATTTTATTAATTGGCATTGAGGATAACAGTAGTGCCTCCCTTGTCAGACCAGGTGATGGCTATGCTGTCATCTTTGTTGAGTTGGCAGGAAGATAGATTTCATTTGGGAGGTGAAGATCTAGTAAGTGAACTGGCAAAATCAATCCTAATGTTATTAGCTCTCAAGAGCTAAGTTACGGATACCACATTCGATGTTGAACATTAGTTCTAGTGCTGGCACTTGTTGAAGTGCAATGGCAGTATTGTGGCCGAGACTTAGGACTCTAATGGCAGGTTTGTTAAGCCTTTTTTAATGACAAGTTAACTACAGTATGAAAAGGTTGAATTTGAGGAATGGGTTTAGAATCTAAAAGCATGTTATACTTATTGATATGTTTATTTTTTATTTTTAGGAATTCTTTTTGAGCTGAGGTTTCTGAAATATTAAAGATAATAGTATAGAGTTTCATGTTGAGAATCACTGAGAGCTCAGACTGTAATGAGCTGATGGCTACATTAGTAGCAGCAAAACGCTAGCCGGTTTAACACTTAGTCTTTCGTCCACATGTTTCACTTAGTTTTGTGTCGTCTTTGTGTATACTACGTGTCATTTTGTATTCCCTGTGTCTCTGTAACTGAGATGAAGTATTGGAAGAATTAAATACTATTTTTAACCTAGAGCTGTTTCACTCCATGAAACTTTTAACATGAGTTTCTCCCCCATCACTTAAGCCTTATCACACAGTTAAGGAAATATGTTTTTCAGTTGATATGCTTGTTTGACCAAAATAAGATAAATTTTGGGAATATGACACTTGATATGTACAAAATAGAAGAGAGAGCTTGTGTTTAGGGAAAGGTAGTACCTGATGGGTTTTGAAGGTTGTAATAGGCTAAAATTTTATGAGGATTTTAGCATCATATACAGAAGTGCTTTTTACATAGAGAATTGGCATTCTTTGCATTTCATCCTGATTTCTGGAATGCAGAGAAAAGGAGACAATAATTTTTTTTAGTTAATTTTGGAATATAACCATTGAGAAAGGTGGTTTGCTTGATAGTTTGTTTCTTGTTAAAGAGTTTGCAAAGAACAACATCTGCTTTAATTAAATCTCATATTTTGGGAATTAAATAAACAGATGATTGTATATATCATTCACTAAAAGAAAATTGATTTATGACAGATGGAAGTAGAAAGGACTGATATTTTCACATTTGAGGCCAACACTTAGAAACGATAATGCACATTGTGATTCTTTTCCAGAGTAATTTTATTCTAGGATGTAGGCAGTTGATTTTTCATAGAAAGAATTTCTCTGTAATTGTTGATTCTTGACTATCCAGAAACAGAATGGTAAAATTTCATCAGCATAATGATTCAGAGAGAGATGACTTTTGATTTATACTTGCATTTTTTTCCCTTTACAATTTTTCCAATTAAAAGTCTGTTAAAATTGGAGCTGAAGTGAAACTCATAGCATTTTCTTCTATTTGTTTAAATAGTTTGTTTTTCTAGATAAAATATGCAGAGTGTAAGTGATCTTGAATAGATTTAGGTCTGCTGGAAATTCAAGAGATAAAAGTTCTGAAGTATCAGCAAGTGGAATATTGCTGAAAAGGAAAGTAAAATCAAAATTTACCATTATATCAGAAGGATTAATTGTTATATCTTTGATTTTTGAGAGAAGTTTTGCAGAATTTTTAATATATGAGCTCGAATGATTTTTGAGATGATAGAGGAAGTTGGACAAGAATTTGAATCTTCTGTAATTGGAAAGTACTCAAAACATTGACATTCCACATACTCAAAATGAAGAAGAAATTCACAGAATTCCATGTGATTCACAAAATTCTGATTTCTTGTGTAAAAAAGCACTTCTGAATGTTGCTAACATTTTCATGAAATTTCAATTTACTTCAAAAACCTATCAACAAAATTTGTTAGCTGTTTCCTTTGCCCGAAGAGAAGCTCTCCATGGCATATATGAAGTTCCTGGTTCCTTCAACTTATCTTATTTTGGTCAAACAGGCAGATCAGTTGAAAAATATATTTCTGAACATCAAGAGTTGATTAAATCTGGAGTAGCCCAATATGTAAATGACACTAGCCATGGGATTCATGGGAAAGCACAAAATTATTACATAGAAGCATTTATGAATATGAATGTTTATTCAAAGAAAGTGCTGAGACTCTATTATAATATCTAAACCTCAATCCAATGACTGTTTAAACATTCCACAGAATTTTTGGGAAATTGTGATTGTAACTTTTTGCATTTTCCTCCCAGTAGTAACCCTACTAGGAGTTAATTTATTTCCTACATGCTCCATTGCATACAATGCATATTTTACACGAAGCTTCCAAGTACTGATTAGCTTGTATCAACATTCATATTTACATTTTTATATTTTTATATCTGTATGTATGTATGCATTCTATTGTATGTATTCTTCACACAATATCAGTAATTTATGTTACGTTACAACAATTGGAAATTGATCTTATTGGCAAATTTAAATAATTCTGAATGATACCTTTGGATAAGTCTCTGTTTTTACACTGACCACTTGTCTCCAGAAGTGATGATGTGTTGTATTAAGGGCATCCAGATGGAGTCCAGTAGCTGCTGACAGTGGCAAAGTAAGTGATTGACAGTCTGTTGGAGGTGCAGACAACAAATGCATGATAGCGATTCCAGGATATGGAATTTGTGTAGGTAAGGTCTTAATTTTCCATATCCTGTTAGTAGTGTGGTTTAACCTGGAGACGTGGCCTGTTTTTTCAGCTGGAGTCTGCTTCTGATACTTGGCAAGAATTCTTTTGTTGTTGATCCGTTTTTAGGTGTTTTCCATTCTTCTTCCCACAAGTTTTAGGTTTATTTCTTCTGCAAGTGTTTTTATAGTGGATTTTGAGTACTTTTGGTAACTTGTTTCTAACTGTTCATTTATAGCTGTTTCTTTAGCCAGCTGATCCACTCTCTCTCATTTCCTGCTACTGCAATATGTACCTTCACCCAACAGAACTTGATTTCCCATCTCTCTAGAGTGAGATTCCAAACCAGATTTGTTGTCTGTTCTCTTAATGCTATATGGTTGTTCTGGTTTTGTATGCCATCTATCGTGCTTATACTGTCACTGTAAATTGTTGCTGTCTCATGTTGAGTTAATTCCCAGTGAATGAACTATAGCAAGTTGTTCTGTTTGGTTGCTGAAACAGAGAGGGTACAGTCTAGTCAGCATTTTTGTATAATGGACCGTCTGTAATATGCAATGAAAGAACAACTGACATTTCCTTCAGTTTTGCTTCTGTCAGTATATATGGAAATAGTCACTTTCAGAGCTTTCCTTCTCCTTAATATATTTTTCTTTGTTTGGTGAGACCACCTACTGTAGTGAAGTGGACGTTCATTGCAATTTGGATCAATGTTGAGATTTCTGTTATATCTTCTGGAAGTGACTTCATATATAAGGGAGAATTCTTGCATTTTTAGGCAGATCGTGTTAGACCAGCAATAACGCAAGCTGCCTCGAAAGATATTGTTCTGTATCCTTTAATTATTTGTATGGCTATAAGATATCGAACTCTGTTTAACCTTTTCTCGGTTTTTCTTAGATTTTAGTGCATTTTTCCAAGCAGGTGCAGCATAAGATATCAATGGTAGCATAGCTTCAGTATGTATTGTTTTCAGCACTCAGTCTAATTCCCACTTTATCCTTGTTGACTCAGCTAGAAGATTTACTATTTGTAAGCTTTTTTTTCAGCAACATATGAGATAAGCTGAGAACTACTTAGAGAGCTTTCCCATTTAGGAAGACTATTATAGGTTGTTTTGATTTTTTTACCTGAAATGTGGAGCACTTTAGACTTGGTAATATTAAAGGTAACTTTCTTCTCACATGCCCACTCTGCAATTTTGAAGAGTTCTTCATTGGCTATTACTTCTAACTGTACGCTGTCACATCCTGGAATCATTATCCTCACATCATCAGCAAAAGCTGTGACTTGTTTCAGTAGGGAAAGGAAGTCATAATAATGAGTCATACTGGATGTTCCTGGTCCACATTTAGATGTTCTAGATGTGGACCAGATTCCTTGCAGACAGCCTCCCTTGGCTTCTTTCGTTATAGCTGTGGTTTTCAATGTCATGGTTACTCTTCTATCCATAAAATAATGTTTTGTAAGGTAGATAGATTTTTTGGACATTTGAAATCTCTTGATTGATTAATTATGGCTGGTCACCACACAGCATTGAGATCAGTAGTACCACTTTATTTATTTTTATTTTTTATGTAGACTGTCTTCTGTGATTTCTTTAACCTCCATAATTGCATCTACTTTGCTTGATTGAGGTCTAAATGCATACTGATTGCTGCTTAATAAGTCTCTTGAATAGACAGAGTGCATTATTCTGTGTGATTGTAACTGTATTAAATAAATGTTTTTAAGTTCCCAATAGTATGAAAGAGATTTCCACTATTATGTTTTGTTATAATTTGTTGTATTCACATTTCTGTTGTTGTTCTTCACTTTAAAGATTTTTTGAGACATAAAATGAAGGATTTGTAATTAATTTTAATTTATTGATGTATTCCTGTGGTTTTGGTTTAATTTCTTTTTTCTGAAGTTTGTATTCTATTTCTGACCAGCCTCTCTGACACCTTCACTGTCACATCTGATACACAATCTAGTAGTTTAGCACCTGACATAAATTTTCCTTGTGCAGTAAGCAATATTTTTCTTTCTTTCCACCTATCCAGGATTGAGAATGTTTTATATGATGATCAGGAATCTTTCTTAGTGGTTGTGGATGTTACTGAAAAAATTAAGTAAAATCTTATTTGCAAGTTTCTACCATTGATATTTCATTTTAGCATCATTGCCAAATCCCAGTTACTTTATGGAAGCAATTTAAACAGCACAAATATTCACGACTCTATTAAGCTTAAACAATCAGGACACTTGATATTCATATTTAACATTTAATGAAACCACATATGATCAATATGTAACAAAAGATCAAAGAAAAACAATATCACAGTCCATGCTCACCATATCAAACATCAACAAACTTGCTTGATATAACAAACTTAAAAGTCCTGGCCAAAACCTCCATAGATACAGTCTGGTGCTAAGAGATATTTATCATAGCATACTGCACCTTAATAATAGTATGTTAATTAATAATTAATGAGTATTTAAAAAAAAAAAAAAAAAAAAATCAGCTAACGCCTTTTTATTCCCGTATATACGGGAGTAGGCGAGGCCATTTAGCCCTATCTAACTTTTGGAGACTGAGTGGGCAGTTCAATCTCCACTGGTACCCAATCAGAGACAGATGGCCCAAGGCTATCACTAATTAAGCGGTACGCAGTGAAGAGAGGCGGCTCAAATGTGCCGCCATCTCGTGGTCTCTAACCCTAACACAATATATTTAATGTCTGAAATAATGTGGGTTCTACGGTCGATTTTCTTGAATTACAGGACGAAAAACCCGAGTTTCCGGGAGGACAAACCTGCTTGCCCTTGCCAGAGATCGACTAACTCGGGAACCGGTCGAAAAAAGGCTTAGAAAAATTTCCTCTAGTCGCCGACTAGACTCGAAACCAAGACTTCCTTCGTGCGGCCTAGCGCGGTGGTGTGCAAACGCCACATCCACTGAGCTACACAGGCTCTCGAGTATTTTAATTCTATTTGTATTATAAATTTTTAATTACAGGATTTAGCCGACCAAATTGTATTCTTATTGGTTAAACCAAAATAAAAAATGATGGTACAACATGACAAAATTTCATGCCGGCTGGGGTGTCGTACGGTTAAACAAGGCCCCCGTTTTTTTTTGCCAGGGAACCAAGGCAAACAGCGAAAAGTCAGCTACTGGAACAAATCTGAAAACAAACTCCAACTCAACATCACCAGAGTTAAAGATCATTACTATCAACATAAGAAGCCTGAATGGCAAAGAAATTGAGCTAGCTGAGGAATTAGATAAGTACCAGATCGACATAATAGGGGTGACTGAAACAAAAAAGACAAAAACTGGTGAGATCGTTCTGAGCAATAAATACAAAATGTTATATTCAGGCAATGACAATCAAGGAAAAGAAGGAGTAGCCATAGTATTCAACACAAAATACGAGGCTAATCTTCTTGAATGGCAGTCAGTCTCAAGTAGAGTAAGAGAATGGGGAACTGGACAATGAGACTTATTTGTGCCTATGGTCTCACAGAAGGTACTACTAAGGTAGAAGTGGAGGAATTTTTTGAGGCTATAGAAAAAGCAACTGACACAATGAAAAAGGAAAAGTTGGTCCTTGTTGGGTATCTAAATAGCAGAGTAGGAAATGATTGTGAGACATACAAAAATATTTTGGGAAAATTTGGAGAAAAGAGCAAAGCTAATAATAATGGCAAATATCTGTTGGATTTCTGCTCAGGACATGGACTGGTTATTACTAACACCATGTTCCAACATAAAAATGTGCACAAATTCACATGGAGAGAAGAGGCAAGGAATAAGAAAAGTCTCATTGACTATGTTATTGTTGATAGTGATGTTTTCTCCCTGGTGCAGGACACCAGAGTGTACAGAGGATTTGAAATTGGAAGTGATCACTATTTAGTCTTGAGCAGGATAAAATTGAATTTCATATTGAAAAGAATAACATTTAAGAAAGTTTTGAAGCGAATAAAAGTTGAGCAGCTCTCAGATGTGAACTGTAGACTAAAATACACAAAGATTATTGAAGAAATATTGAAAGAGTTTGAGATCAGGAATCAAACCTTGGAGATTCAGTGGCAAGCCTTGAAAAAAGCTCGGATTGATTCAGCTAGAGAGGTATGTGGTGAAGTTGTCTGCAAGGATAGAAAAATTAGAACTCCATGGTGGACACAGGAAGTTAAAGAGGCAGTGAAGGAAAAGAAGAAAGCATATCAAAAGTTCCTGTCAAATAAATCAGCTTGTGCTCTTAGAGAATACAGAGACAAATGTAAGAAAGCTAAACAGTGTGTAAAACTAGCTAAACAAAAATGATGGGAGGACTTTGGCAAGAATATAGAAAATAAATATCAAGAAGGTGACAAAATATTCTGGAGGCTGTTGCAGAAGTATAGGAATGGAGAAAAGAGTGCTGTAAAAGGAATTAGAGATGATAAAGGTGACATGAAATTGGGAGAAAAAGATATCCTTGAAGTATGAAGTAATTACTTTGAAAAACTGCTAAATGAAACAAGCAGTGATGACAGGACAGTGGTAAAAAACACTGACCAGACATGCAGTCAGGAATACATATCCATACTTGAAGTAGAAAAAGCCATCAAAGGCTTGAAATGTGGCAAGGCAGCAGGGGTAGATGACATTCGACCAGAAATGCTGAAGTATGGTGGTATAAGAGTCTTACAATGGCTGCACTGCATAGTTCAGAATGCCTGGACAGAGGGACGAATTCCCGATTATTGGAGTAGAGCACTCATAGTACCCATATATAAAAAGGGAAATAAAACTGAATGTGAGAATTACAGAGGTATTTCCCTACTGAGTGTTCCTGGCAAGATCTATGCAAGTATACTTGAGAAACAGTTGAGAAGAATTGTGGAAGAAAAGCTTGGTGAAGAATAAGCTGGATTCAGGCCAAATAGAGGCTGTCAGGATCAGATCTTCACTTTACGACAAATAGTCGAGAAAGCATGGGAATATAACAAAGATCTGTATTTAAGTTTTGTCGATTTGGAAAAGGCATGTGACAAGGTGCCAAGAGAGAAGCTATTCAGTACGCTGCAGTTATATGGTGTCAATGGGGCATTATATCAAGCAATACTTAGTCTTTATTTGAGTTGTAAGTCAGCAGTTAGAATTGAAGGAAGTACAGGAAGATGGTTTAATGTTAAATCTGGTGTTAGACAAGGATGTATATTATCCCCTCTGTTATTCATTATCTATATGGATCACATTATGAAGGAAAGTGGTAATAAACATGATATCAAAATTGGAGATGTTAATGTCAGCTCTTTGCTTTATGCGGATGATGTTATACTTCTAAATAAATACTCTACAAGTCTGCAAGATTCTCTGATTAAATTGAATAGCTGTTGTAATAGATATGGTATGAAGGTCAGCAATAAAAAGACAAAGACAACGAAAATAGGCAGAATCATTGAAAATGTCAACTGTGTTATGAATGGAGAACCTGTGGAACAAGTGAAACATTTCAGCTACTTAGGCACGATTTTTACTGAAGATGGTAAATTAAATATAGCAATAGACAACAGAATCAGCAAATCTGGTATGGTAGGAAGTCAATTGAATAAATTCATATGGAATAAGAGAGAAATTAGTCGGAACACTAAATTAGCTGTATACAAGACAGTGTTCAAACCAATTTTAACTTATGGATCTGAGAGCTGGGTCAGAAGTAAAACACTTGACCAAAGACTAGAGACCGCAGATATGCGAGTCCTGAGAAAGAATAGGAGCATGAACAGATGGCATCAGTGGCAATATCATATTAAAAACAAGGATATATATTAGGAAAGAACTTGACATTGTCAACATCCAGGAATGCGTTAGCAGAGCTAATCTCAGGTGGTATGGTCACTTAAACAGAATGGGTGAAGAAAGATTAGCAAAACAAGTGTTCTCTGCCTGGTTGGCAGCAAAACGACCCAGAGGAAGACCAAGATATAGGTGGATTGATGCGGTACAAAGTGCCTTAGACGATAGAAATATAAGATCTGATAATGTTGGAGTCTTGACAAGTAACAGACTGATTTGGAGGAAAATTGTAGATAGGAAGTTAGTAATGATCTAAATTTTTTTTCATGTAGTACTATCATATCCTGTACACCCCTTGAGGGTACATGGCACGAATTTGATGATGATGATACTGAAATTAAAATATTACAATACAATTATATTTTATTATTATTATTTGTGACACCTCCAAGGAGTCTGAAGATTCATCGCAGGAGGACACCTACTGTACAACTCTCCATCTCCACCACTACACAGAACCTCTACTACCAATTATCTACATCAATGTCATCTACTGGCCATAACAACCAACACAACTAGTATTTTTTGTACTAACTTTTCGGTAAATTGCTTGTGTTCTGAAGGCCCGATTTGTCTGTATGTGAGGTGAAAAACCCGAGATTCTGGAGGAAAAAACCCTGCTACCTCCGTATGTATAAGATCGGCTAACTCACCTTCAATTGAAAATGTTCATATAAAAATTTCTCCCATAATGACGAGAATCGAACTTAGGCCTTTCTAATCGAAGGGTGCAATGTACCGTCATTCTTCCAATTGTGCTGCGGAGGCGCTTAATTTGTATTTTAATTGTATTTACTGTAATTAATAACAATAAATGTTTAATAATAATTAATATTTATGTGTTTAAATAAGCAAAAGTATGATAAGAGTAAGTATCAGTCTTTACATAAATAGAGTTCTCAGTAACAGTTCTCAAAACAAAGGACAGAAGAAATGATTCAGGCCTTTCAAAAGGAAAAAAAAAACATCTCTAAGCCTTGTTTATAAAAAAAAATCAGTTGTTCACTAAATATATTCATTTAACTTCTCTTTTGTTAGCCAGTCATCATCAAATTCCTGACATTTCCCCTCAAGGGAAGTACAGGATATTATGATACTACTACATGAAAAACTTACATCATTACTAGCTTCCTGTCAACAATTTTACTCCAAATTAAACTGTTATTTGTCTAAACTCCAAAATTATCAGATCTTATATTTTTTTCTTCTAAGGCACTTTTTACTGTATCAGTCCACTTACATCTTGGTCTTATTCTGGATCTTTTTCCTGCCAAACTGGCAAAGAACACTTGTATTGCTAATCTTTTCTCTCTTATTCTGTTTAAGTGACCATACCACCATACCATTAGCTCTGCTGACACATTCCTGGATGCTAACAATGTCAGGTTCTTTCCTAATATCCTTGTTTTTAATATGATATTGCCATTGATGCCATCTGTTCATGCCTCTAATCTTTCTCAGGACTCTCATATCTGCTGTCTCAAGTCTTTGGTCAGGTCTCTAGTCTTTTGTTTTACTTCTGACCCAGCTCTCAGATCCATAAGTTAAAATTGGTTTGAACACAGTATTGTATACATCTAATTTAGTGTTTTGACTAATTTCTCTCTTATTCCATATAAATATTCAGTTGACTTCCTACCATACCAGCTTTGTTGATTCTGTTGTCTATTTCCATATTTAATTTACCATCTTCACTAAAAATCGTGCCTAAGTAGCTGAAATATTTTACCTGTTCTATAGGTTCTCCATTCACAGTGCAGTTGATATTTTAAACTGCATTGTGAATGGAGAAATACTTCTGCCTATTTTCATTGTCTTAGTCTTGTTATTGCTGACCTTCATACCTTACAACAGTTATTCAATTTAGTCAGGGAATCTTGCAGACTTGTACTGGATTTATTTAGAAGTATAACATCTGCATAAAGTAAAGAGTTGAGATTAACATCTCCAATTTTGATATCAGGTTTAATACCACTTTCCTCTATAATGCTATCTATTGTCCATATAGATAATGAATAACAGAGGGGATAATGTACATCCTTCTCTGACACCAGATTTAATATCAAACCATCTTCCTGTACTTCCTTCACTTATAACTGCTGAATTACAACTCAAATAAAGACTAAGTATTGCTTGATATAATGCCAAGATTTCAAGATATAATGCCAATCAATATCAAGTATTGCTTGATATAATGCCCCTAATGACCATATAACTGTAGCGTTTTGAACAGATTTTCTCTTAGCACCTTGTCATATGCCTTTTGCAGGTCTAGTCTACAAAACATAAATACAGATCTCTGTTATATTCCCATGATTTCTTAACTATTTGTGGTAAAGTGAAAATTTGATCCTGAAACCTTTATTTGGCCTAAATCCAGCTTGTCTTCACTTAGCTTCCTTTCACAATCTTTCTCAACCATTTCTCAGGCATACTTGCATAAATCTTACCAGGAACACTCAGTAGAGAAATACCTCTGTAATTCTCTTATTCAGTTTTATTTTTCTTTTTATATATGGGTACTATGAGAGCTCTATTCCAATCATCCAGAATTCATCCATCTGTCCAGGCCCTCTGAACTATGTTGTGCAACCGCTATAAAGCTTTTGTACCTCCATACTTGAGCATTTCTGGTCGGATATCATCTACTCCAGCTGACTTTCCACATTTCAGGCCTTTGATGGCTTTTTCTACTGTATTCCCTACATCAAGTATTAGCCAACCTGGTTGGCTGAGTAGTTAGCATATCTGCTCTCCAGCCAAAAGGCTTCAGGTTCAAATCCCACTGTGGGCATGGATGTTTGTGATTGTCTGTGAAAATACTAGTGGTGGACAATAGATAGCATTGGTGTAGATGATGCAGTTCACTATACTTGGTGAATTGAGTGGTGGAGACGGAGAGTTGTAGAGTAGGTGCCTTCCCTCGATGAGTCTTGGACTCCCTAGAGGTGTCAAATAATAATAATATCTTTATCTCCAGTTTTCATGTCACCTTTATCATCTCTAATTCCTTTTATAATGCTCTTTCCTCCATGTCTAAGCTTTTTGAACAACCTTCAGTGTATTTTGCCACCTTCCACATGTTTATTTTCTGTCTTCTTGCCATGATTTTTGTTTAGCTAGTTTTACACACGTTTAGCTTTTTTACATTTGTCTCTGTATTCTCTAAAAGCACAAGCTGACTTATTTGCTAGGAACTTTCGAAATTCTCTTCTTTTCCTTAACTACCTCATTAACTTCCCGAGTCTTCCATGGAGTTCTTTATTTTTCAAAATCTGAAGGCTTTCTTTAAATCAGATGGATCTTAAGCATTTAAGGATATTATAAAAATTATCAGCTATATTAACATTGGGTAATTTAACTTTTTTTTTTTTTTTTTTTTTTTTTTTAACTTAGGAATAATTTTTGAGTTCATGAGGAAATGCCAAAATACAATTTAATATTTGTTTTTTTTTTGGTGAGGCTTTATTGAAATCGAATTGGTAAATTGTGTTCTGATTCTGTTTTTTACTTTTAAAAACAATTCTGATTTCTCAGTTCAGCCATATTTAACACTTAAATTTATTCAAATTAGGCTAATGACATGTATAAGTTATTATTTTTATTATACAGTATCTTCAAGGAGTCCGAAGACTCATCGCTTGAGACCCACACTAACTATTATATGCACAAAACTTATCATGCCTCTCCTTAAACTCATTCACTGTCAGGGAACTTACAACTAATTCTGGCAATGGCTAAACAGACTAGTAAACCCAAAAGAATTTTTTCATTATGTGGCAAATAAGAGTGAAAATGACTATGGTAGGCCATTCCAGTTATTCACAATTTTCCATGGTGAATCTGGTCCATATACCCATACTAACCTTACTCAACTTCTACAGATAGCCCCTAGTTCTCTGACTACTTGTCATATATTGAAACGTTTTTTTGTGCATCAATTATTATAAATCCCCTTTAATATCTTAACAGTTTCTATCATGTCCCCTCTTTTCTGCCTATCAGCTAAACTGTGTAACCCACAAGCTTCAATCTATCCTTTAAAGGAGTATTTCACCAACCTGTCACCATCGTGGTTACTCATCTCTGAATCTTTTTGACCATCTCCTGGTCCCCAAGAAATCCAGGTGATCAACTTGTTTGTGTGTTTTCCAGCATCCAAGTAATCCATTGAGCTATTTTACAAACTTTTGCAATATGTCCTCTGAACATCATCTCTCTATCCACCATTATCCCCAAGTCCCTAGCTTCATCAGTTTTCTGTGATACACATTATGTAACCCTTTCAACCCAAATTGCATAACCTTACATTTTGCAACATTAAATTGACAATCATTATCCCTTGCCAACAACTGAATATCCTCTCTTAAATCTTTCTGTATATCATTGATATACAAATTAAAGAATAATGGCCCTAGTATAGAAACCTGAGGTATTCCACTAGTCACCTCATTCTCCTAGACTCCACTCCACCATATACAAACTCTCTGGTGTCTGTCTGTCAGCCACCTCCTTATTCATGCTACTAGCCTCATATCCATTCCTATTTGTTCCAACTTTTGTAATAGTTTTCCATGTGATATTTTATCAAATGCCTTTGCATTTGATAAAATATCACATGGTGATCACATGGTAAGTCCAGTAATATCACGGTGTAGCCATTTCCTTTATCCAATTCTGTTGTCACTTTAGTATAAAATATGAATAAATTATCAAGGACCTAGCTTTTACAAAGCAGGGCTGCCCGCTACAGAGTATTGCATCCATATCTACCCAATGTTGGATTTTACCTTTAATTACTTTTCCAATACTTTAACAACCACTCCTGATATACTAGTTGGTCTGTAGTTTGCTACATCTGTCTTGGAGCCACCTTTATGCAATGAAACTATCTTATCCTCTTATTATCTTTCTACTCCCCTGGAACTCTGCCAAAGCTGAGACTTTGATAAAAACTACAACAGAGTTGTTTTTATCTAAGTCTCAGCTAAAAACTACATCAGAGGAAATGACAATTCTCTTCCACATTTATGTAGTACACGGGAACACATGCCATCTAGTCCCACTGCTGCATTCACGTTCATATTTTCAATACGAAGAACATGGTTTGTTCAATTACCTCAATTTTGATATGCATCTGTCACATCAGCAACTCAGAATCTTCATCCGGATGATACACCTATTCAAAATGATCACTCAGTAACCCTACTATTTCTTCTGCCTCTCTCACCTTGCTACCATGAGCATTGTTTAAAGTCATCCTACCATAGTCATTTTCACTCTTATTTGCCACATAACGAAAAAACTCTTTTGGTTTACTTTAGTTTGTTTAGCTAATTTTCTCTCACAGTGTGATTTGGCCTTTCTTACCAAACTAGTCACCCTCCTTGCACTTTGCACTGCTCATGTGCATGCTGATCACTTTTTTCTTTATATTCTCTCCACAGTGTTTTCCTTTTTTTTCCCCAGCTTTTGCCTTATATCTCTTTATTTCTCCTCCTGACCTTGGGTATGCAGTCTAATACTGCTTCTTTCAAACAATCTGTTACCATTTCCCATCCACTAAGTCTGTCAAAATTACCAACTTTATAGTTCATCATAAACCCTTTCTTCACAGAAAATTCCACATATTTGACAACTTCCCAGAACAAGACTGCATGGTCGCTCTCCCAAGTGAAAGGCAGAGTGTGTACCTCGGTTTTGGATATATCTTCTGATGCTATTACCAGATCCAACACTCTCAAACCCCCCCCCCTCTATAACATGTAATTATCCCTTAGCAACTGTGTAAATTCTACTTCCATCTTGTTGTGCACCCTTTCCTTCCTCCAATCTATGTCCCCATTGTTAAAATATACCATAATGATTGTTCAGCCTGCACTCCTTGTTCTAATCTGCTGATACATGGTATCAACATCTTCCTGTAGATCTCCTGGTATAATAGCATCACCGAACAACATACAGCAGATGCCACTTATTGTGATCACTTTGGGACAATCACTTTTCGATAACAATAACTGGCAGATAACATTAAGCAAAGGATATAAAAAATTGCATCATTTA
Organism: Typopeltis vanoorti; assembly: GCF_054136105.1. Taxonomy (NCBI): domain Eukaryota; kingdom Metazoa; phylum Arthropoda; class Arachnida; order Uropygi; family Thelyphonidae; genus Typopeltis; species Typopeltis vanoorti. The sequence continues at coordinate 25,139,282 of NC_143556.1, read as the reverse complement.
TTTCAATTTATTGTTATGAACATCTTTTTAATAAGCAACAACATAAAATTTATTTTAAAAACTTTGTTTTTAAAATTTATAGTAATTCATGAAAAAATTGCTCATACTCGTAATGCCTTTAGAAGTTTGCCGCTCTATGTTGCACACTGCAATGAAGTATTCATTGAGCTTCTTGCATCTGGGCATTGGTAGAAGGAGCTTCTAAAATTTGTCCTTGTGTACTGTTGTGTCCTGAATAAGCTGTGAATTGTTTATTATAAAATATTCAGGTCACAACTTAAAAATAACTATAGGCAGAGAATATGGAACGTTGGCAATTGAAAATGTAAGCAGTTTACAAGTGCAAAACAATTAAGACTTAGGAATTTCATGAATTTGTATAATAAGTTTACATATTAAGTATAATCTGTATTAAGTATGGGGAAGAGATTAAGATCCAAGTAAGGCAAATCCACATAGGAAAAGCAGTCTCTTGCACTGAAATGGTAAAGCCTGTGAGCCAGGGTTCAACGGTCACTTTTACTGCCCTGCAGTATGAAAGTAAGGAAGGGAGAGAATTATTGGAAAAGGAAACATAAGCATCTTCCAGGAATAGGAAGCAGACACACGGGCGAAAAAAATAATAGGGGGAGTTAATGAGATCGACGTTAGCTCATGTGACCGCGTTAGCGCGCGTGACAAAGATCGAGATTTGCCGCGAGAAAAAATTTAACAAAAAGGTCAAGCATCGGACACTCGCTCTCTTTTTGGTTCCAGTTTCCAGAGTCCGGACGTGGGTCGAGTTCCGCTTCTGCGGAGGTCCAGGAGGCCGTCGGGGGCATGAGTCCTGTCGTAGCGTACCTACGGGAGCTAGCTATTTCCTTCAAATACGAAGGCTATGCTTTGTCGTGCGACGAGGAACTCGGAGATGCTGCCCATTTATGTCGTAGCGTACCTATGGGGGCTAGCTACTTCCTTCGATTAGGAAGGCTGCGCTTTGTCGTGCAACGAAAGATTCTCGGAGATGCCGTGAAGGCCTTGATGATTAGACAAGGCGGGAACAAGTCGTAAGAATTCAAGGAAAAGATTTGGTAATGTAGACTTTTAGATATACTGTTTCCAGTTGTACAAGAGAGTGGATTTCCTGTGTGAACATTTATATTGAACTGAACTTAAAGGATTGTAAGAGTAGCCTGCAATTAGGTATATGTCCGAAATGGTGTTTAAGAAATGTTTGCCACGAGGCCGAGTAGATATTTGATTATGTTAAACTAAATGTGTATTTGTGCTGATGTGTTCACTGATGGCCGCGTGTATCTGAATGGCATAATGATAACCTATGAGTTTTACTTTATGATTGTATTTAAGGTTATCGAAGTTTGATATGTGTGATTAGTACAAGTTGATTAGAGCCTTGATATAAGTTGAGTGCAACCATATTAACCTGCTTGAAGTGTATTGTAGTGTATCTGAATGGCATAATGATAACCTATGAGTTTTACTTTATGATTGTATTTAAGGTTATTGAAGTTTAATATGTGTGATTGAGTTTTATTTTATGATTGTATTTAAGGTTATTGAAGTTTGATATGTGTGATTAGTACAAGTTAAATTAGAGCGTTGATATAAGTTGGGTGCAATCATATTAACGTGTTTGAATTGTATTGTAGTGTATCCGAGTAGCATAATGATAACCTATGAGTTTTACTTATGATTGTATTTTAGGGTATTGAAGTTTAATATGTGTGATTAGTGCAAGTTAATTAGAACTTTGATCTAAGTTGAGTGCAACCATATTAACATGTTTGAGTTGTATTATAGTGTATCACCTTAAAGCTAAATAAATTGTTTCATTCATGTATTTGCCTGGTTTGCCTGTGTTATATGAATTCAAAGCTACCGCTCATAAAATTACAAACAAGCCAAGCGGGATAAGGATAAACCCATGAATACTAATAAGTTAAATAAGCCACGACTGTGAGGAAGAAGTGAGTGAATAGAAGGATAAAAATAATCTCGGTCTAATTGTTATGTATCACTCTAAAAGGGTCACCTTGGATAAGAAATCCCGTCCATTCTAGGTATTAACTGGCGCAGTGAAAAATAAATGTGTTAATGCTAATCGGGTGAGCCCTATTGGATTGTTGTGTAATTAGACAGTGTTTAGAATATAGTAAGGCCAACAAGACTGCAAGGCTTTTACAGAGAGATTATTCGATAGAAAGGATAAATAATTGTATAGTAAGGTAAAGTGTTAGACAAAAGATAAGTTAAAGAAGAAATGTAATAAGAAATAAATTAGAATAAGTATAAAGAAAAACCTTATAACAGTACTTGTATGAGGTTCATTTTTTTCTATTAGTTCAAAGTTCTCATTGGAAGCAGCTTGATGTATTTCTAACACTGGCATTGTAGCCACCACTTCAACGTTGTTATGAATATCCAATGAATTTTCAAATTCTTCTTTTGACATACCGTCTGGGGGATTTTATTAAAAAATTTAATTTCTAGGATATTAGAATTCTTCATAAGAAGGAATTTCAGTCTGTCTTAAAAAATCCGCCTTTTTTGGAAGCAGTTTTCAAGTCTTCTCTGAGACTTGCTTCCATGACATTGCTACCAAATGCAATGCATCAAATAGAGAAATCTTTTTTTGCAGTTGCACGTGCATCCGATTCGTCTTTTATATAATTGAGTTCAGCTATAATTCTCGCACGAACTTCCCTGCGATAATAAGCTTTAAAAGCTCGTATGATGCCTTGGTCACATTGTTAAATTAACGATGTAGTGTTCGAAAGCAAGAAAATTACTTTGATGTTCTTTAACGATAAATTGTTTGTGTGTGTGTGCAGTGCAGTTGTCTGCTAACAAGACAATTTTTTGCTTTAATTTAAGATCCCACTTAACTAATTGTTGAAAATATCACCAAGCATTTGCACTAGAGCAGTAGTCAAAAGGCAAACTTTTTGACATCTTTAAAACACCAAGGATTTTTACTTTTTCCAATCACTAGGAGCTCTTGTTTCTCACTTTCATATTAGCTCAACAAAGAACTGTCACTCGCTCTTTAGAAGATTTAAATCCTTTAGTACTTTCATTTTAAATAAATAATTATGCTCAGGCATTGTACAAAGATAGAGTATTGCTATAAATATCCTCAGGAGAATATAGCAATAATTTTTGGCCACTCAGTCTTAATCCACACATCAACTGATGAAAAATCAGCATTTTTTTTTCTTCACCATGAATACACTTTTAAATGTACAGCCACACATGCTGATTCATTTTGTGCGACTTATCATAGCACTCCAAAATTCTTTGCTTTTCTTGAAAAGATAAATCTTTACGTTTTTTGCCATAATGCAAAAAACGTAAAGGAAAAAAGCCCTTAGCATTATGGCAGAAGCAAGATAAATCTTGCTTCTGCCATAATGCTCAGGGCTGTTTTAACGAGCACTTAAAGTCAAATTCACTTACTGAAAGAGAGCATAAAAATAAACTTGAAAAATCACAATTCAACTATTCATTCCCCCCTACATTTGCCTGGAAGATTTAAGATTAAAGGAAGATTAACAAAAAGTCACGTTTCTATAAATGTTCTTTGTCAAATTTTCTCCTGATTAACTGTTATTTCTTAGAATTCTGAGATGCAAAAGGCTAAAATTCGATGATTTTGATAACAATAACCAGAACTTTGATTATAATAGATGGATTATTTTTAATTCATTTTAAATGGTATGTTTTGGGACCAACTGATTTTGATAACAATAGCCGATTGATAATATTATCCGCAATCACAATAAGTGGATTCTACTGTATTTTGTCCTATTGACCTTTATCTCGCACCAGACAGCCTCAAATGAACCATCTCTTCCAGAGCTAAAATCACCTTTTTAACTATTATTGGTTGTAATTCTTCAGCTGTCATCGGTAACATCCCAACTTTTGTCTATCCTCCCTGTAAATACAACACGCTTCACATTCTATCCCTGTAACGATATCATTTTCTGTCAACCAGGTCTCACTGAAGCCTATAATTTTTGGCCAAGCACAGCCGACTAATCCTGACTTATTTTTAACCAAATAAATTTATCAAAAGATATTTTATTAATTGCTTATATTTCAAAGAATTTCAAATTCAGTGAAATATAAGCAAAAAGGCAGGTGACTTTCAGATGGATTACTTTTTCCATTTACAGAAAGTCCACACACACACAGGAAGATACCTACATAAACAGTCACATCATCATCATCCAGTCCAACAGTATGGCATTTTAAAAACACTTACACACAGAGCCAGAGCCATTTGTTCTAATGATACAGCTCTATCCACAGAACTCAAATATCTGCACCAATGATGACTGTATTTCCTTCAATTTCTAACTGCTGACTTTCAACTTTAATATAGACTATATATTGCTCTGTATAACATTTTACATTTATCCCATATAATTGTTTTTCCCTAGGCACTTTGAAATATGCCTTTTCCAGTACAAATCCATGTCATAGTCCGATGATTTCTCAACTATTTGTCATAAAGTGAAAATCTGATCTTGACAACCTCCATTTGGCCTGAATCCAGCTTGTTCTTCTCCAAGTTTTTCTTCCACAATCTTTCTCAACCTCTTTTTAAGTATGCTTGCATAAATCTTACTTGAAATACTAAGTAGAGAAATTTCTCTGTAATCCTCACATTCGGCTTTTTTTTAATGGGAACTATTAGATCTCTGCTCCATTCATCTATCTTTTGACAGCCCCTTCGAATTATGCAGAGTAGCCACTGCAAAACTTTTATAACTCCACAAATGCATATGATGGTACAGCATGATGAGTGTAGAAATAAATTAAATAAAACAAATTCTTTAGAATTTGTCTACATATGAAGTTCTGTTCAGAACTAGAACTATATACTGTGAAGACGTCATTGACAAATTAGAGTCATATATGAGGCTGTTGAAATATCATGGTAAACATTTGGTTTTTAAAATGATCTATGAAGTTGCCTGCTGATGTGGAAGAAATTGATTTATCCATTACCTTCAAATTATTTGAAAATCTTGTTCTTGCAAATAAGATATCTACAAGTAATATCAAAACCGAAAAGATCTGTGATATCATTTACAAAGTGACCAATCTAATCCAGCAGTATGGATTCTGCTACTTGCGATCTACAGCTGAACTTCTTTCATTCACCACCTACCTGTGAACTCAGGCCTTGGAGAAATTTGGAGAAACTCACACAGTTGTCCTCGACATTTAAAAGGCATTTAATCAGGTTTAGCACAGGGACCTACTCACCGAACTGCCATCTTATGGTCTGCCTTCCTCACTCTGCAACTGGATGGCCAACTTTCTCACTGGTCACTCACTACGTGTCATGGTGGACAGCTTACTCTCCTCAGATTTCCCCACCAATGCAGGAGTAACCCAGGTTTCTTTTCTTTCATCCACTCTCTTCCCCATGTATATAAATGACCTGCTCTCACAGACTTCCAATCCTATCCATAGCTTTGCTGACGACAATATGCTCCATTCCTCCTTTTCATTCAACAAACCTGTTAGTGCTCGAGTATTAGAATCCTGAAGATTTATCATGACTAGTGACCTGAACTCAGATCTAGCTATATCCCACTTCAATGTCACCAGGACTTATTTCTGTCAGATCTCTCACAAGAAAACGTTCCCCTTACCTTCAGTAATACTGAGATATCCAAATGATTAGATTCCTCTTCTTGGACTGACATGCACCTCCAATCTTTCCAGTCACAACCATATTTCAACTATAGCTTCTGCAGCCACCAAAAAACTTGGTATACTTTTTCACATAAGACACTGCTTCACACCTTCACAGCTGCTAACCCTATACAAAGCCCAAATCTGTTCAGTCATGGAATATTGCTCCCATGTTTGGGGTGGTGTGCCAAAATCCTCTCTAATATTGCTCAATTCTATTCAGAAGAGGGCAGTCCAGCTAAGTGATGATCCCTCTCCTCTCTCACGGACATTCAATTTCTGCCTTGTGCTTCTTCTTCTACAGATACTTTCATGGATTATTCCTCCACTCTCCTCCAAAATCATTAAAACAATAGCCACTCTAACCACATTCTTTTACAGTCCATCCTTCCCCAATGATTATAACCCTCAGCTGTTAGCAAAATGTGAACAGACTCCTCCTTTCTTTTATTCCTCTTGCTCACACACAGTACTAATGTGCTATAGGTCTTGTGGCCTTTCGTGTATAGATTAGATATAAAAAATAAAATAAAGCATTCTGCAGAAATTAATCTGGGTGAATAATGTTTGTAAAATTGAAATGCATTATTTATGACTATCAATGACTTAGAGAAGGCTTTTGATACATTCAGATTACAGGCTGCCCTGAGAGTACTTGATAGTCGACTATTTCGATTCACATGCTTGTAAATCTAAGTAGTTGAGATTATAGGGTTTTGGAATAAATACAGCACATATAAATAATTAAACAACATGTTTAATTATTCCAGTATTTCATCTCAGTCACTGAGACATCATCAGGGAAACTATTAAAATTGCAAAAACATACACAAATTTGCACAAAACAATAAGTGGAAAAGATTAGATTGAAAGCCTAAAATCCTATGAGGGGCATCTTGTATGGATGCTGTTGTCTAGCCCTGTCTGTATTGGGCTTGAGGCCTAAGAATGAAAGTTTTTCAAATCTTGGGAAGTTGATTACAACCATATTTATTAAGATTAAGTTGATTTTTTAAATATGTTGCTGATTCTAAAATTTTTGTGTTGAAGCATAGTAGTTTTTTCCCATTTGATTTTGTGCATGGTATCCAAGGAATAGTCAGCAAGCCCTGACTAACCACACATTTATGGCGACAGATGTATTTTTTATGTTCTTCTAGGTGGATGTTAGCAGATCTCCCAGTTTGACCATAATATGATAAGTTGCAGGAACAAGGAATTTTGTAAATGCCTGGAACAGAGAGAGAGGAGGTAGAGGATCCTTGGGAGAGTGGATGAGGGTAGCAGGCTTCAGATAAGGTTTGAATGCATTGCAGAAGTTGTACATTTTTAGAGTTCTGGTTATTTTTTCTGAGGTGCCCTGGATATAAGGAACAATGATAGCATTACTATAGTAAGCATGTTTAGAGGGATGTGAGATGGGAGGAATATTTCATTTGTTGATCTTTTTGGCATTGTAGCCATTGGACAGGCTTCTTAAAAATGTCACTTGGCTTCCTGAAATAGTTAAAAAAAGTTCAAACCATTTAGTTCCATCCACTCTTCCTCTGTTGAGTATAAATGGGTTGCGAAGAATTCATAAACTCAATAACTCTCCCTCTTTTCCATAGTAGATGTTACTGACTCTTCCCCTCTTTTAAGTTATCCAAATAGTTAACTAAATCCTTAATCCCCACTTCCAGGTCATTCGTATATTAAAAATTCCACTAATTTCAAATCTTTAGTCTTAAATTTAGTTTTGGATAATAATGATATTATGATAAGCTTTGATGTCACTGCTTTTTACTAATGTTCTTCTTTCTGAAACTTAAAATTTACTATAAAAAAATCTCCCCTGGTATAATTTGTTATTTTTTTTTAATTTTACCATTCATTCATTCATTCTGGCTATATCTAAACTTCTATGGCATATAAATGCATAAAAAAAAAAAGATTGTGACATTTCTCTGCAAAAACTCAAAAGCCAATGTAAATTATGGCTTTACTATAGTTAACATTTGAATGTGTGTGTATATACACACACACACATACGCATATATTCATTGATACTGTTTTTGGGATAGAACATGGTGATGTATATATAGCTTTACTGCTTAAAGAGGTAAGGAACTCTTGTTATTCATCATTATAATTTAATTTTGATTCTGATTTTTCTTTGATAATTGTTTTGCATATGTTATGTAGGTGATACACAATAAGTTTATTTCTCATTAGCTAATGGGTTCAGATTTTATTACCTTTTTCATTATTGGTATTGTAATGTTCATCCATCCATCCATTCCAGCTAATTTCCTATTTTTCAATTTTGTGATGGCCAATTCTGTTAAATTATTCTTTAATGAAGTTTCTTTCTGTGTTTTCTGGCATGTTTATTTCTTATTTCTTCTTCTTTGCCTTCATATAATTTGGTAAAATAATTTTCCCATTGTTCTCTTTCTCTAACTGGTATATTTATGTATTCAAATTTTATTTCACATCATTCTCTGTATTTGTTTTATTCCTCCTTAAAAGTCATATTCAAGTTCATTAGAGTAACCTTCCCAGCATTTTTGCTTTATAAGTCTTATTTTGTTATTTCATTACTTCATATTCATATCTTCATATTTGGCTATATTAGTCTTATCTTGTAAATGTTAATCTAATTTTTTTTTTTTAAATTATTTCTTCTGTATATATATTAGAGAGGACCCATTTTGTTTTGCACTTTTCAGTTTGTTTCTGTCCTGGTACTTTGAATGCTGTTTGTTTAATACTTGCTTTAAATTTTTCCCAATGGGAATCTATATTTCTCCTTACTGATGGCTTTTTTGAAATCGTAGTCTATCTTGGTAAAATATTTTTCTACTAATCTTCTTATTGTAATAATTCCACCTTAATGAAAACTAAAGATAGTGTAGATATCTGGAATTATTCCATCATTTAGAATATCTTTAGTTAGAGTATCTTAAAGTGATTATAACTTTAAAACATTGCTAAATGAAACAAGAAGTGGTAGAAGAAAATATTCAAAAGGAATTCAGTTAAACGTATATATCAGTACTTGAGGTAAACAAAGTGATTGAAAACCTGAAATATCGAAAAGCAGCTGGACTAGATATTAGTTACCCAGAAATGCTCAAATATGAAGATATAAAAGTTTTATAGTGGCTGCACTGTATATATAATTAGAGCTTCATCAGAGAACTTAATTTCAGATGATTGGAGTATAGTTCTCTTCTTGTTGTTATGTTCCATCGAGTTGTTTTCGACTCCTGGTAATTCTCTGAACATACACTCTCCATTCAGATCTGTCCCTAGCCATATCCTTCAGAATTTCCAGTTGCTTCTTTAATTCCATCCACCCATCTAATTCTTGGTCTTTCTCTTTTCCTGCTTCCATCAACTTTAGCAAGCATCATCATCATCTTCTCCAGACTGTCATTTGCTCGCATAACATGTCTAAAGTATGACAATTTTTGCATGTTGATCATAGCTTCGAGGGAGCAATCTGGCTTTATTCTGTCTATCACTGATTTATTGGTTTGCTTTGCAGTCCATGGTATTCTTAATAAGCGTCTCCAAACCCATAATTCAAACACATCTATCTTCCTTCTTTCACTCTTTCTCAGGGTCCAACTTTCACATCCATACAGTACTACAGGGAATGCCATTGCTTTCACGATTGTCATTTTTGTTGTGAGGCTAATATCTTTATCTTTAAAGATCTTGCTTAAATTTGTCATTGCTTTCCTTCCGAGTAATAATCTTCTTCTAACTTCTTCAGTACAATACCCATCTTTATGAATTCAGGATCCTAGGAGCACAAAATTGTTAACTACTTCCATTTTCTCCCCATCTACTTGAAAATCATTAAGTTCACATGTCCATAACTTTTATCTTTTTGAGATTAAGTTTAAGGCCATATTTAGCACTTCTTTAACTTTCATAATAAGTTCCTCCAAATCTTCTTTGCATTCTGCTAGCAAGGTGGTGTCATCTGCATACCTCCCTCAAATTATTAATATTTCTTCCACCAATTTTAATTTCAACTGAAGACTCTTCCAGCCCTGTCATTCTTAAAATGTATTCACTGCAAAAGTTAAACAGATATAGAGATAAAATACATCCTTGTTGTATCCCTTTACCTATTGTGAAATACTCAATTTCTCCAAGATCTGTTCGGACAGTAGCTTCTTGTTCATAATAAAGATTCCTCAGAAGGATAATGAAATGCTCTGGTACTCCCATTGTTCTTAACACATTCCACAGTTTCACATGATCTACAGAGTCAAAAGCCTTACTATAGTCAAGGAAACAAAAGTAGACATTCTTTTGATATTCCTGTGCTCTTTCTATTATCCATCTCACATCACACTCTCTTGCATTGCCTTTCTTCAATAAAGGTATATAAACTGATTTTTTCCATTCCCTTGACCACGCAGTTGCGATCCAAATTCGTTAACATAGAGCTGTTAAAATTTTAATTACCTCTTCTCCCAGGGCTTTGAGCAGCTCAATAGGTATTCCATCCCCTCATGGTGCTTTCTTACTGGATAGCTGTTGCAGTGTCCACCTCACTTCATTCTCCAGTTGTACTGGCTCCTGTGTATAATCTTGCTCTCTTCAGATTTCTCAGTCATTTTGGACTCCTTTCTGTAAAGGGCTTCTATATATTCTTTCCATCTTTCTTTGATGTCTGCAGCTTCTGTGAGATATCCTTTGTGATTACTTTTCAATATTGTCACCTTGGCACTGCAGTTTCCTGATCTTTTTGAAAAGATCTCTTGTTTTTCCTTTTTTGTTTTGGTCTTCTATTTGTTGGCATTCCTGGTTAAAGTATTTTCCCTTGTCTCTTCTGGCTTGTCATTGAAACTCTGCATTCAAATGCCATACTTCCTGCAAATTTCCTGTGGCCTTCATTTTCCTCCTTTCCTGAGCAGTTTTGATTGCATCTTCTGATAGCCATTTAGACTTCTTCTTCTTCTTACAAACTGTTGGAATATTCTTCTTTGCTTTTGTTTTAATTATATCTTTAATCTCTTCCCATAGTTCATCTGGTTCTCTTTCACACAAATTGAGCATTTTGAATCTTTTCTGTATAATAATATTGTATTCGGCCAGTGTGTTTCCAAAATCATATCTGATTGACATTTGTGTTGTTTTCAATTTCCGTAATTTCACATGTATCGTAGCCAGTAATAATTCATGGTCTGTTCCACAGTCTGCACATGGAAAAGTCTTGACAGACTGAATTGCACTTCTCCATCTTCTTTGTCCAAGTATATAGTCAATTTGATTTCTGTATTGTCCATCAGGTGATATCCATGTGTACAATCTCCATTTGTGTTGGCAACAATCAAAGAATTCTCTGCACAAAACTCAACTAGTCTCTTCTCTGCAGTGTTACGAATACTTCTTTATTATTTCCAGATTACCTTGGCTCATACTTCTAACATTTCAAGTTCCAATATTGTGAGTTCTTGTAAAACAGGAAGCCTCCCTTTTCCAACCAGCAATATCTGTGACCAAACTTCCTTCCAGGTTTGACTTGGATACATCATAGCAACTGGTTTTACTTGTGGAAGCAGTATGTTTTTCACCAGTTGCATGTTTGGATGCCTTTCAGGCTTGGAGGACTTACCATCCAGCACCATATTGTACTTTCTCGTTTTTGGTATGTTCATTGAATGTTCTTGGCAAGATGCAGAGGTGGTTTGCCGCTGCCCTCCTCTGGAATATTTTTCGACTTCCCAGTCTAGATCTGCACTGTTTCGTGAAAATGGAAGCACCTCTGGAAAGATGTGACTCTTCGCCACGCAGTACAGTCTTGGTAAAGTTGAGGCTAAGTCTCTGTATTAGAGATATATTGTGCATATCTTTATCCTGGAATAATTCCCAGTAAGGAAATTATCCCTTATCCCCAAGAGCTCTCTTCTATCCATCTATAAAAATGGAAATATAGCTGAAATTACAGAAGAATTTCCATACTAAGTGTTCTCTGGAAGATTTATGCAAGCATATGTTAGAAAGGTGAAGAAAAATTGTAGGAGGGAATTGTGGAGAAGAACAAAATTGATTTAGACCAAATAAAGGTTGTCAGGATCAGATTGTTCTTTAATGAAATATAGTTGAGAAATCATGGGAATATAAGAAGGATCTGTATTCAAGTTTTGTAGCTTTTGAAATATGATAAGATGCCAAGAGAAAAGTTGTTCAAAATGCTACAGTTATATGATGGAACATTGTATTAAGCAGTACATAGTCTATATTTGAGTTGTAAATCAGCAGTTAGAAATGAAGGAGGTACTGGAAGATGGTTTGATGTAAAATTAGGCTTGAGACAAGGGTGCATTAAACCCAATATCAAAATTGGAGATATCCAACTTAGTGTTTTATTTTATGCAGATTATGTTATACCTTTAAATGAATCTAGTACAAGCCTGCAGGATTCTTCAACTAAATTGAATAAGTGCTTTAATAAATTTCAGCAAATGAAAAGATAAAGACTATGATAATAGGCAGGAACATTGAAAACATCAACTGCATCCTGAATGGGAAACCTATAGAGTAAAATAAAACATTTTGATTAGGCACAGTTTTTAGCAAAGATAAGAAATTAAATAAGGAAATAGACAACAGAATTAGCAAAGCCAATATGGTAGGGAGTTTATATGAATAAATTTATATGGAATAAGAGAGACATTAGTCAAAACAATAAAGTATACAGTATACAAGACAAAAACTGTCTTGTATACAGGTAGGTATTCAAAAATCCAGCAACCTCCGGACCTGAAGGCTGCTGGATTTCGGATGGTTATATATGCTGTATATTTTTAACAGAAAATGACTACCTGTACAGTCCTTTAAAGAAAGAAAATTAAACATTAAATGAAAAGTTTATGAAATTTTAATATTCACCAACTAAATATAACAGTTCTACAGAATTTTAGTTCAACTGAAAAAAATAGTTCCTCAGAATTTTAATTAATAAAATATTGATGGTGGTGACAGCACATCTGGTTGACTTGAAGTTAATGGTAGTGGATTATCAAGTGTGGACACTATTGCTGTTGCTTCCTGCTTCCTAGCTATTTTCTTGAATATATCGTGCAGTGTCTGCTGCTTCATATATTTGGGTCTTTCTCTAATAAGTTTATCTTGGAGCAAATAAACATTCATGATTTCTTGTTCACTTACAAAACTTTGTTACTCTAGTCCAGCCAGCAGTTCAGTTGTCGACGTAATTAACCTGTCAATAGAGATTCTTTTTCTCACATCTTCCTCATTTTCATCACTGCTTTCATCTTCATCACTACCTGTAGAGGCATTTCTCTCCAGACTTTTAACCATATCTACAATTTCAGAATCAGTGTAATGATGAACTGCAGGCATATTATCATCGACATTCATCCATTCCATTAAAACATCTTCATTTATCCTTGATGAAAGCTCCTTGGCATCAGGATTAGTTACATCTTTAACATAAGCAAGAAGTTCCTGTATAAGCTGCTTTTCTTTGGGAACCCTCAACCCTGCAATATTATTTTCAGTGTCTTCGTTAGAATGAGAAATAAACATTAAACTTGGCCATAATTTATGCCATCCATTTTTCAGTGTTGACATCATTGACTTCCTTACAAACATTTTTTTTTTGATACACTGTCAGAAAAGAACTTTAGCAGTTTTTTTTAATATCATACATTGTTGAAGAGCCAATGTCGTATGTTTCACAAATGGTTTGCATAGACACACAGCTATCAAGTTTTTTTAGCACTTCCACTCTCTCTACGACCGACAACGCACGATGTTTACGTTTATGCCACCTCTTTTCTTTGCTGAGAAGGAATAAGCAGGTTATTGCAATGCTTATCGACTATAGTGTCGTCAAAACAGTGGTGCGCCAACCCAGTAAATTTGAAAATGTGCGCTCTGAAATCCATGCCGGAGATCTGAACTGAAGGAACCTGATTATCGATGGCTGGATTTTTGAATGCCTACCTGTACAAGATAGTGTTCAAACCACCTTTAACTTATGGATCTGAGAGCTGAATTTGAAATAAAAAACTTGATCATAGACTGGAGACCGACATATGAAATCTTTTAATGACATATTTAAAATGAAGATATTTGGAAGGATCTTGGTGTTGTTAGCATTCAGGAATGTGTTGCAGAGCTAATCTCAAGTGGTACCATTCTTGAACAGAATGGTAAGAAAAGAACCCAAAAGATGACCAGGCAGTATGAAGGCCCTTAGGTGATGAATTATAAGATTTCATAATATTGGAGTTCTGACAGATAATGTTACTTTGAAGAAACATTGTCAGTATAGGAAGTTAGCAATTATGTAAACTTTTCATGTAGTACTGTCATAATATCTTGTAACCCGTCCCCTCCTCTTGAGGGTGCATATCGAATTGGATATTGTTATAGTATGATAAAATTGTTGAAAACATAAATGGTTTAGTCGTGGAAACTTTTTTAACTACTAAGATGATAATTTCTTTAAACTAAGGCAGAGGTTTCCAGATTTTTGTTTTTATTATATTTTTTATTATGTTATCAGAAATAATTAAATCTGTTCTATATACCAAACTAAAGAGTTAGTTTGTTTGAGCAAAATTATAAATGAGTCATTTGTTATTGTTATTATGTCACCCTTTCAACAGATATTAGTCCATTTTGTGGAAATTTTTTATTTGTTTATTTTTAAATTGCTCCCCCCCTCACACACACACCCACATTAAAGGTCCCACAACCTGTAATACAACTGTGCTGTGTGTGGACAAGGAGTAAAAAGGAAGAAAGGAATTTGTTTATGTGTTTTTTTGCAGACCTGTAGGCTGTCATAATTGTGGAGAACAGTATGGGGTAATTCCAAAGAGCAGAGACATTGGAAATTAAAGCACAAGATGAGAAATTGGCTCAGTGAGTTTGGAGGTGAACTGTGCATAGGTGTTGACTTGAAGCTATTTGTGTTCTTATGCTGGTACAGGAAAGTGGAGTGATAGTACGGTGGAGCAGTGCTCATGGAAAAACCTATTGAGAGATAATGCAGCAACAGGGTGTCTATGGGAAAGTAAGAGGGAGAAATCATCAACTAAGTAAATTGCTCTCTCTCACTGTGTATTCTGAGGGAAGTCTTAGATGCACCACTTCAAATGTGGAAACAGTATTATAGGTTTGGGTGGATGATAAAGTTTTATAAAGTGTTAGGATTTCAGAAAGAGAGAAGCACTGTTTGGAATGGAAAAGAATACCAAGCTTTTTGGAGGCAGAAGAAGAAGCTATGGATGACCTGATATGCATATGGCATTCTCGTTAAATACTGGCATTATAATTTCATCATAAAAGCATTGTTTAAATTTTTATGAACCATCCCACCCATAAAATGTTGCAAACTTGTTGTACATTACCATTGGTTGGTCAAGAATTAGATAATGTCGAAAACTGTTACAGAGACAAAACACGTAACTTTTTTCAAGCCACTTTTAGCCTTCTGTAACCAGAGTTCTGGTCTCATAGCATAGAGTGAGAATTGTCATTTTGATGGTGTTGTCTGCTTAGAGCTAGTTTCAGAAGATGCACCATCAGCATGTTCATTTTCAAGAGCAAATACTTGCTATTCTTTGGGAGCACCACCTGTATAGAAAAGTGGGCTTCCATCCAACAAGTCAGTGGCATACACACATATAACAGTTTGAATACAAGAAATATTCAGGCTTCTCTCTCTCATTATATAGTCCAGACCTGGCACAATCTGATTTTTACTTGTTCCAATTGTGATGGTGTATCTCTTGCTTCGGTGCCGCAGAGAAATAGAACTATTTGTAGTGAAAAGTTTAAGATTACAGAACATAATGGCTTGCATTTTGTTGTTTTTCAGTTATAATTTTATGAAGTCTAAAAATCAAAATGTCAAAATTCTGAAACTGTTGGGTTATCCTAATAAGTCATACAATTCATTTTGATTGACAGTTTGGACATGAAGAAAGTTTGTGCAAAGATGGTTCCAAAGAATTCCACTTAAAAGCAAAAGTTGTGAAGAAAAATTGTTGCTGTTCTTTTAGCTTTCTCTGAAGTGATGACAGAAATCATCACAGAAGATAAAAGTTGGATGTATGAATTAGAGATGTAAGGAATAGAATGATAAACCATGTTATCATTACAACCCCACTCCCACACACACAAAAAAATGTTGATGCCATAGCAAAGACATTTACTGGTATTGTGTCTGTGATTTAAACATGGGGAGGAAAAAAAAAAATCTAGTCTAAGAAGTTCTTCTGTTTAGTCATGTGAAAGAATTTACTTTAGAGTCTATAATTAAATTATTAAGGAATTATTAACAATAAAAAGATGACAAAACAATAAATACCATGTTCTCTGGACCTAGACATCTTGTATTTCTTTCTGTTATCAGAAAGAAGGGGTCATAACCAGCAGCACTAAGGATGTCAAGAAAGATATAACAGCTTGACAGATGATTTGAAAGGTAATTTGAAAGCTAGAAAATGCATAATGCATGTACAGATTGGGAGGGAAGGACTGCTTTAAATGTAACTGTCATGATTAAAAGTAATTATTTCTTAATATATATTTATTAGAACAGTTCCATTGTATTATTGATGGACCTTATACTTGTAGTTTGTTCTCTAGGTCTGACTTGATGGTGAAAAAACTTCGATATTATGCACGATTTATCGTAGTTTGCCTCCTCCTCAAGAAAATGAAGCTTGTTAGAGATTTAGTTAGAGTAAGTATATTCTTTTACTGTTTAAAATCTTGGTTCAGTATCTAATTTTTTAGCATGTTCTTAAATCCTTATATTAAAAAAAAATATTATATTAGAAAAATAGATTTATGCTTGTATACAGAAACATAACATATGGCATTTATGATCTTTATGAATATTCGCTTTTTTAGTTTAAAAGCAAAAGTATAAAGTAAAATGACTCAAGGTAGTTTTGCAACCTTGAGGATCTGAAGTCACTAGACCAAACTAATGCAGATATAAAAAACCCTATAATTATCTTTAATTACCGTATTTTCCGGTGTGTAAGACGCACTTTTTTACCTTAAAAATTCATCATAAAAATGGGGTGCGTCTTATATAATGAGGGTAAAGATTGTTTCCTCTTTTCAAAGTCATACGCACTCCCTTTTATGTTCCATAAAAGGTATTGTAGTTTGTAGGCAGTTAATGGTGCAATCAGATTGATGCGTGACCTTCACGTGACTTCTAGCACGTCATTGGCTAAGAACAGGGAGTCCCTATTCAAGTTTCATGATATCTTATCCGAGTAATCAGTTACCGATGTTTATCAGTATTGAGTTGACGTGTTGAGATATTTTGTGTTCAGTTTGATATTTCCCTGTAGATTTTAGTGATGGGAAAAAACAGGCAACATTCATATACTTCAAGTTACAAATTGCAGGTTGTAAAATATGCCGAAGAACACTGGAATAGGGAAGCTGAAAGACATTTTGGACCTCCGCCTACAGAAAAAATGATTAGAACTTGCCATGGTCAGAAGGAGATTTTGTACAATTTGCGTAATGAAAAGTGCGCGGAACCCGTGCTTTTCATTATGCAAGTATGATTTTCATTACGCAAGTATGAGTATATAAAAATCATACTTTAAAGTTTAGGTTTTTTCCAGAAAATTGTATTAAATTTCTTGGGTGCGTCTTCAACACCGGAAAATACGGTAATTTATTTTTAAGGTATTCCTATCAGGCATCACTGTTTTGAACTTGCAAATCAAAGGCTTATAAGTGAATGCTATCATGCAAGAAAGTGGTATTAGTTGGAAATTCCATTATATTCCTGTGGGAGCAGTTGTTTCATATTGAATAAAAAACATATGTCTTTTACGAATACATATCTGTGACTGTGAAGTTGCAGAGTTAATATACATGTACTGACTACTGAATTAGAAACTTTTATCTAATATTATTAATATTATTAATATTAATATTTGAGGTAGCAAAAGAAAAGAGAGAGAGAGTTAGAATGATTAGTCTTTTGCCACGGTATGGCAGTGAAATGCTTAAAAGGAGGGCCATAATTGCAAATGACTTTATGCGTGGGTTATGTATGACGAATGGTGTGGAATTTGTGGATGTGTGGAGTGAGTTCGATGGGCGAAATGATCTATATAAGATGGATGGCTTGCATTTGAATGGTTACGGTGTAAGGAGACTTGAGAAAGTGTTGCTGAATGTGGTGGATGTGCAAATTCAGGGAAACTAGATTTATTAAGGGGAGGGGTAGATATACAGTCCTTAGGGAGGCAGTTGAATGTATGAATGAATATAATATGCTCGAGCGAATAAGGACAACAAATCAGAGTGGGATAGTTAATATAAGGCATCAAGGTAGGGTTGGGGCTAATGGGGGTCTTAAATTCATGTACACTAATGCTAGGAGTATTAGGAACAAGAAAGAAGAGTTTTTGGCCATGGTTGGCACTTCCAGACCACAGGTTATTGGTATTAGTGAATCATGGCTGACTGTAGATGATATAGCTAGTGGGATTGAATGTGATGGGTATAGTGTGTTCAGGAATGACAGGGAGAATAAAATGGGGGGAGGAGTATTGTTGATGATAGCTGATGAGCTACAGCCAAGGAGAATAGAAGTTGAATTGCAGGATAGAGAAAAGAGCACATTTGAGGCCATTTGGTGTGAGATTGTGGCTAGCAGAACTAAATATACAATTGGGTGCTGCTATAGACCAGGTGATGGAAAAGATAGTGGTGACAGTATGCACAAGCAAATAGAAGAAATGAATGGAAGGAGGGTAATTATTATGGGACATTTCAACTATGGTCGCATTGATTAGAGTGAGGAGAGGACACACGGGAGGAAGGAATTGGATTTTATGTGGTTATTAAGGGATAACTATCTGCGACAGCATATAATGGAAAATACTAGGGGTCAGAGAGTGCTTGACCTAGTAATTACATCTGAGGATTTGGCTGTAACAAATATGACCACATTGCCACCAATTGGTGAGAGTGATCATAGGATCTTGACTTGGGAGGTTGCTAAAGGTGTGGAATTTTCAATTAAGACAGGGTACACGTGGAATTATCGGGCTGGAAAGTATGATAAGCTTAGGAGTTTGATTGGTTCAGTGCCATGGCATGTACAACTGCAAGGACTAGAAGTTGATAGTGCATGGGAGGCAGTTAAGAAGTGTTTGCATGAAGCAATGGCTGACTGTATACCTAGAGTCCGAATAATAAATCAAGTAGGGGTTAAATGGATGAATAACACCATTAAGCTTGAGCTGCAAAAAAAGAAACAACTATGGAGGGAATTTAAGGAGAAAGGTGACCGGCAGGCACATGAACGGTATAAAGCGCAGGCCAGAAGGGTAACGAGTGTGGTAAGAAAAGCAAAAAAGGATTACGAAAGAACATTGGCCATGCAGGCTAAAGAGAATCCTAAATAGTTTTTTAGATATGTAGCAAGTAAAAGGAAAAATGTACATGGCAGAATGATTTTAAAGAATGCTGATGGTAGGGAGGTAACTGAATCAGTTGATATAGTTGAGTTACTGAGTGAGCACTTTGCAAGTATATATCATCCAGGTGGTGACATTGCAGAAACGAATAAACCAGTAGATTATACGGGAATTGTGGTGAATGAAGTGGAGGTGAGTAGTCTATTGCATAACCTCAATGTCAATACATCCATGGGATTGGATGGTATACCAGCTCGTGTTGTACGAGAAGCAGCTAAAGAATTGTCAGTACCCTTGACCATTTTGTTTAATTTGAGTCTCGGGTCTGGGTTAGTCCCAAGGGGGTGGAAAGAGGGGAAAATAGTTCCACTGCATAAAGGTGGTTCCAAGACTGCTGTTGTAAATTACCGACCGATTAGCATATCAGGAATCATTGTCAAGGTCTTAGAGAAATTAGTCAATAAAATAATACTGGATTGGATAGATGAAAATGGGATATTGTATAGGGGACAACATGGTTTTGTGAAGGGTAGATCATGCCTCAGTAACTTGCTCACGTTTTATAACACAGTGACGGCTGAACTGGATAGGGGTAATTGGTTTACAGTGATACTACTGGACCTTGCCAAGGCCTGAAGGAGAGATACCAGAGAGTGGTTTATGCAGGAGTGGAGTCTAAAAGATGGCTTGTGACTAGTGGTGTGCTGCAGGGCTCTGTTCTTGAACCACTGCTTTTCAATTTGTTCATCAATGATATAGGAAAGGATTTGAGAGGAAGTGTTCACTTGTTTGCTGATGATGCAAAGTTACGTAGAGCAATTGTGAGTGCACAGGATGTCAAAATTTTACAGGATGATTTGGATAGTTTGGAGGACTTGGCTTGGAAAAATGGATGTCAATTTAATGTGGCAAAGTGTAAGGTTATGCACTTTGGGATGAAAAGAATAGCAGCAGTATATCGCATTGGTGGAACCATACTCCAGGAGATTGATGAGGCCAGGGATTTGGGAGTGTTGGTGGATAGGGAGTTGAAGTTTAGGGGGCACATTGCAAAATTAATAAAACAGCTCACCAAATCACTTGGCTTCTGAAAAATACTTTAACATGCAGAGACAACAAACACGTTATTGTTCCTCTGTATCGAGCCTTGATAAGACCCCATCTGGACTTCTGTGCCCAGTTATAGGCACCAGGGTTTCTTCGTGATGGGGAGGAAGTGTTGAGGGTCCAGAGACGAGTGACCAAGATGATAGCAGGTCTGTGGAATGAACCTTATGAGAATAGGTTGAGGATTTGTGGGTTGCAGAAATTGGACAATAGGCGAAGGAGGGGTGATATGATTGAGACATTCAAATTACTGAAGGGTTTCTATAAGATTGATCCAAAAGATATTTTTGAAAATATGACTGGTGGTGGGAGGACTAGGGTCCATGCATTGAAGCTGGGCAAGAGCGTGGTTGACAAGGGTGTTAGAGCTAGGTTTTTTACTTGGAGAGTGGTGAACGAGTGGAATAAGCTTCCAGAGTCTGTTGTGGGTGCTACGACCGTGAATGAGTTCAGGGCAAGGTATGATAGATACTGTGTCAATGTCGAATAGTTGTTCTTGACATGATGTTAGGGCCTCCCTCGATGAGTCTGTCGACTCCTTGGAGTTGCCCGGAACAATAATAACAATAATAATAATTATGTTGGACCTCCTTTAGTCTGAATTACAGCACATATGCAGTTTGGCATGATTCTACAAGGTGTTGGGTTGCATCTATGTCTATAACATATGAGACATTCACCAGACAGTCCTTTAACTGGCTCAGATTTGATGGAAGAGGACTTTCCAGATCTGTTTTTCTAACATGTTCCATAAATTCTCAATGGTTCAGATCCAGGCTTTATGGTGGCCAGGTAGAAGTCGCTGTTATGCTTACTGAACCACTGCTGAACCTTTCTTGCAGGATGGACTTGATCAGCAACAATGTTCAGATATTCTTCAGAGGACACTGACCTTACAGTAATATCAGGAGACCATACTTTACCAACAGAACATGTCCCATACTATGATGACACCACCTCCAGAACTTTGAATTGTGTTTACAAGGCAACCTGGGTTCATTACTACTTTGGGCCCCTACCAAACTTTCTGCCTACCATCGATACAGAACAAGGTGTACTGTGACTTGTGGGACCACATGACTTTTTCCAGTGTCCAGTCACATTGGATTTATTTATAACTTTCTCTGCAATAAAGTATAGAGCTGAGTTTAATATCTCTGATTTTAATATCAGATTTAATGGCACCTTTCTTCATGTATATGATGCATGCATGAAGATAACAGCACCTTGGTCTTTCATGGTTATTAGAATGTGTACAGGGAGATGGTTTAATTTGACATATCTTCCTACACATCCTTAGTTCTAACTGTTGATTTTCAGCTGATTTTTATAAGCTGCATATTGTCCTATATATTGTCTGAGTTCATCATATAATTGTAGTATGTTTTGAAGAGCTTGGCACCTTACCATATTTGTATCCTACATCTACAAACCTAAATACAGATTCTGGTTATATTCCCATGATATCATCACTATTCACCTTAAAGTAAAAATGGTCTTGACGAACTTGTTTGATCATGAACTCAGCTTGTTCTTTTTCAGATTTCTCTCCAACAGTTTTTCTTATTCCCCTTCTGTAATACGTATGCATAAATATACAGGGTGGTCCATAAGTCCCGAAATATTTGAATAATTCATAAAAATCAGAAAAATTAATATATTAGAGTGCAATTTTCATGAAAATGAATTACAAGGAGGTTTTTTTTTTTGTTTTGTCGGGGAGGAAAAAATTAGTCCAAATTTTCATTGATAGAGGGTGCTGTACCACATGCCTCATTTCCAAATGCGTGCAAACGAGAGTTCTATAAAACTCAGAGTGTACTGCTGGCAGCTTGTAATGAATGCATGCGAATTCCCAGTCACTGGAGCAAACAGAATTATTTTTGTGAAAAGAAAAATTTTTTGCTGTGATGCTTACATTTGGTAGAGGAAGCTTTATGAAAGTTTCGAACACAGAAAAGAATGAAGAAAAGTCAATGTCCTATCACTCCTTATTATACTTCCATTTATAAGCTTTTATAAATGGAACATTCACAAACTTAGTCACTTCCCAAGTGACTCCTTCTTTAAATGAAATGCCCTAATCAAATCTAACATTCTTTGACCTCGAGTTCCTTCCGTCACATGTTGCTTGAAGCAGTTGTCTCAGAACAGCTCAATAAATTCATTTTCATTCTTCTCATGAGATTTTATTGCTACCCAATCAAAGTCTCCTATTATGATTACTCTTTTTGCACCCATTGTCTCTAATTGGTGATGCATTTCTTAATCACTAGCATCTGTAACAACACCCCACTATGTATTTGGCCTTGTGATGCCACCTCACACCGGATGGCTTCAAACTCACTGGCACGTGAAATACTGTTACTAGTGCTACAATCACAGGTCTCAACTCTAACTGGATTCAAGTCATCTGATATCATTAGCAACACTTCCCGTTCTCTCCTGTCTTAAGACATCTATCCTTCCTAAAAATACTGTACCCTTACACTCGATACCAGTTAGTATGTCTGATTCTGATAGCCATGTCTCACTAATGCCTACAATCTGAGGTCCCAACATATTAACCAAGGCAACAAACTCTGCCCCTTTTGTTTCTGATACTCCTAGCTTTCATGTACACACATAATAATCTACCTGCATGTTCTTTTGTATACTCTTGCCTGCAGTCTGCATGACACAGTTGGACAACTTGCAGATCCCTATTCTTCTCTAGAATAGGGATCTGCTAGAATATTCTTGCCTTATACATGTAAACATCT